>NC_134092.1:123429597-124058789 GCF_000715075.1 Nicotiana tabacum
TTCCTATAGAACAAAAAGCTGCCTCTTTTAACAAAAATCAGTTTTAACGTACATTTCAAACTAGGTATCATGAACATAGTAGAGAAATTTGATCCACGTGAGACAAAAAAAGTCAGTGTTAAAATTTTGTCCACAGTTTTTTCCGAGCAGCCACAAGTGTGAAGGTAGAATTAGCTATGAAGTTTTAATTGGCCCACCGTTTGAAGGCCCTCTCGCTCAAGCATAAGAGCTGATTGAACATGCAACTGCACGGCAGCGTAGAACTGCTTTTCATTAATCAGCTTTTCAATACGAGCAGGAACCTGTGGCAGAAAAACAAGGTAATGCATCAACAAGAATGAAGACGGACAATGAATGATAAAATAAAGCGCTGAAAGAATCTGAGAATCAGCATAGCATCATCAATACGGGCAGCCTCTTCTTGATTAAAATTGCTTGTACAGGAGTCTCTGGGAGGGTGGCAGCATCATAAACACTTGAGAAGCCAAGAGCATAATATAAATATAAGGCAAGTCCAAGATGAAAAATTCATACCACAATTTGGGAAGAGCAAGTGCTCAGATGAAGTTTACTAAAAGTTCAATTAGTCATGGACTTGAATATATTTACAAAATATTTTCATTATTGAGACTGAGAGCTGCTCCCCACAAGGATGGTTCAACAGTTTATCCTCAACCTGGCACCCTTGACCCTTCTAATAGATGAAGTTTACTAAAAGTTCAATTAGTCATGGACTTGAAAAAATTTACAAAATATTTTCATTATTGAGACTGAGAGCTGCTCCCCACAAGGATGGTTCAACAGTTTATCCTCAACCTGGCATCCTAATAGAGAATCCTTTCGGCTTCGTGAGTCTTAATGACAATATAGAATACAGTAAAACTGTAGAATGGAAAGACCACCCCTAAACTGTCCTGTCAAGCTCATATAGCCCAATCAGCAATCTCCATAGGGCCTCATCTTTTTACTAACTAACCCGCTAAGCAATACCAAAGCCAGCCTTTCCTTTTATCAGATTAGGAGGAGAATATAATTCTGGTCAAACATCTTCTCACAGGTATAAGAAGCATCAGGTCAATAAAAATTAATACGTAAATTACCTTTCTTTAATGCAGAAGGCGAGAGACCAAAAACATAAAAAGGGAAGGGAGAAATTTCATTGAAGAATTCGTGTGCCAACCAGAGGATAGATGGAATCACTACTTCCAACTGCGATGAGCTACTTATCATATAGAATCTCGAGCACTGACCTCTGTGTATTTAATGGTTTTTCCCTTTTCAGAATAATTTTATATGATTGATGTATTTTAGATACGTACTGTACTGTTTCTCTGGGATTAATTACTTGAACACAGCGATTAAAACACATGACAATTATATTCCACTATGCTTTTACAACCAAACCATTGATCCAGAACTACATGGATACTAGCATGAACAGTTTTAACAATATGACCATTTTAATCATGTTAATTACCTACTGAGAGGTTCTTCTATTTTCTTTTTTATCTTTTTTTACAACAGTGATGTAGAGGTCGCCTTGCACGCGACTCGACTATCCCACTGGGTGCTACATCCTCGCACCTATTCAGATACCGGTAATTTTATCCACAAAAACTTAGGCTGATGGGAGGAAATCATCCAACTTTTTCTGCCTCCACTGGGATTCAAACCCTGATCTGCCATGGTCTTTATTCCAGCTTCATCGACCTCTGAGCCTCACCCTTGGATGCGCTGAAAAGGTCCTTTTATAGCTTCATATTTATAGCACAGAGAGCCAGAGCCACGGATCAAGCTATTTGGTAGTTTCCTTTATCGACAAATTAAAACTATATTTACTCTTCAGTAGGACCTTGAAAAACTATGTTTTGAAGCCTTCAACTGATTCAAAGTAAAATCCAACTTCAGATGTCTATGGTTTTTGGCTTTTTGGTGCAACATCCAAAATGTAAAGGATGAAGACAGCATGCTAGATTACATCAATTTACTACAGAATTAGGTTCTTCTGTACAGATGGGATCCCTTCTTTTTGATTTTGTATAGGGGGGCCCAATAACGTGTAATCACAAGCACTGTCTTAGTGCTTGGTTGTTGTCATTTATAAAATCCTTACCTGTTTCAGAAAATATATATAGCTTTCTACTTCTAAGTGGATGCACAGATACAAGACTCAAAATTATCTTTCAAAGAAAGTAGTTTCTACTTCTAAGTGGACGCACAGATACAAGACTCTAAATTATCTTTCAAACAAAGTAGTTTAAGCATTTTTCTTGGTAAGTAGTAGTTTAAACATTATTTTTTTGGCAACTAAATTTTTTTATTACCAAGTAAACTTTACAGCTCAACACAAGCAAAGAAACAGAACTGAAACTGGGCAACAACCCCAATTACAGGGAACCATTCTAATCATCCTACCTCCTATCACCAGTACATCAAGTAGTTTAAACATTTTTTTCATTGCTAGTATGCACCTATCCATTCTTAAGATAGACAGAGCGTATTGAATTAAACTCGGCATTTAATTAGAGATATAGCAGGGACTGGAGCAAAAATATAGCAACGGGACTAATAAAAAAATATAAAGCATAAAGACAACTGACCTTAGCTATGCCTTCTATTTGATCTAACAAGGAGATAATATGTCGCAATGTAACAGAGCGATACCACAACTGATGCAACTGCTTGTTTCTGGCACCAAGAAGCTTCTTAGCCTCCGCCAAGTCACCTTTTAAAACACCAATACTTTGGGTAGATTCACTGAATAACCGCAAAATCTGAAGGTAAAAGCAGAGTAATAGAATAAGATGAATAACTGTTGATATAAAAGAAAAGGAAAAAGAGAAGCATAAAACTAGACTTCAGCGATTGCTTAACAGTAATTACATACATTAAAACTCATGTTTCAGGCTGCTGAAAGAAGCCCTCTTCTGACCTTACTTCAGAAGTAGCATCAACTTCACCAGATACAAGTCATTTTTCATTTCACGTTATTGCTATAGAGAATAACTTTAATAAGACCTTTAAATATTTGCCCCTTTTAGAAAGACCTAACACATAAATTCGATTGATTTCATAAATTGTGAAATCAACAGCGACATTATTAGGTTAGTTTATATTATGAATTATAAGCTTTTTTGGTAATAATTTTTTTGGGACACTCCAGGATTCTGCACTTCTTGAATACACAAGTATCTCTGCTTTCATATATCAATAAATGCTATTTTAAAATGGATAAATTACTATCTAATCATAGAAAACAAGACTTTTGGTTAGTGTGTTCTTATTTTTCTTTCCTTTTTTTTGGGGCCAAAAGTAAGGGCTGATGTCAAACTCATTGGTTCAATTTTTTTTATTTTTAGATAAGGTTTATCGGAAACAGCCTCTCTACCCCTCGGGGTAGAGGTAAGGTCTGCGTATACACTACCCTCCCCAGACCCCACTTGTGGGATTTTACTGGGTCGTTGTTGTTGTTGTTGTATTAAGATTTTTTTAGATACAAGAGTAACTTTTATTGACAGAAAGGAAAAGATAAAAGAAACCCTATATGCAGGATTCATGCATTGGGTAGGAGTCCTATTCAACAACATTAATTCCATTATCTATACATGTCATTGTGATCACCATAAAAATGAGGAAAGTAAAGATGACAGAATCTTATGTATCTGCACTAGTGAGCTTTCTTTCTGTTCATATCTTTTTTAATTCCTCAATGCACATGCAAAGGAGATTACTTCTTTCATATAGCACTAATTTATTACTATATATTGAAAATATCAATTAATAACTTCTGAACATGGTGGAGACATCAAAGAGCATGATCTACGATCTACTTCATCGTAATTCAGTACTCTGCTAATTAACAATCTGCAACCATTGTGGACCATAAGTTCAGTATTTACTGACTACCAACTTGATAGAGGATAATATCGCATCCATGACAGATAAAGCAAAAAATCAGAATCTCATTCAGTATGAATATCTCTTTTTTGGATAGTACGCTTACATAAATATTTGCTTGAAACTAGAAATTTGCATATCTAGGAAATTCACTACTTCCTCAAAATGAAATAAATAAACAAGAGACGATGTAACAAGACACCTGAGAATAATTTTGAATAGCTTTATTGAAGCCACCATGGTAGGCATGCACTACTTCATCTACAACTTCCTCAATAATTTCACTCTGCTCCTTTAAGACCTGGACATCACCTTCACGATCTTTCGAGGTCAATATACGAACAACATGAGGCAGTGAATCAAACCGAGCAGCAGCCCAGTTCTCGTCTACCCTAGCAAGTTCCTCCCTTAAGTACTGCAATTACCACAAAGCATATGATCAAACAAATGCCACAGATATAACCCAAGATTTTAATAAGAGATAAAACCCAATTACTATATATTTAACACTACAAGTTACGGAAATAGGAAGACCGCAAGCTACTAATCACAGAGCCTATATCAAAATAAATGCTTCAGAAAAAACGCAAGATTCAAATAACAGATCAAAACACAATCACTATAAATTTCATCAAAAGTTACCAAATAGCAAGATTGTACGACAGATCATATGATCAAAGAAATGGTACAGAAATACCCCAAGATTCAAATAAGAGAAAAGAAATAACCCATATAAGTTGTCCTTTTTTTATGGCGGTGCTGTCTGAGCCAGCTAGGGCACACATCAATTATTTCTTTTCAGAGCATATGATCAAAGAAATGCTACAGAAATAACCCAAGACTCAAACAAGGGAAAAGAAAAACCCCATGTGAGCTTTTTTATGTTATGATGACGGTGTACGACAAGCTTGGGTGCACCTCGATAATTCCACCAGCATAGGTACCGGGTAACTCTGCCCACCGAGGCTTAAGCCGATGGGAAGAAATTACCCAGTGTTTTATCTTTTCAGAGCATGTGATCAAAGAAATACCCCAATGAGCTCTAAGCCTCCAACTTTCATCACAAGTTACCAAAAATAGAAAGATTCTAAGCTAATTAAGGAAAGCAGAAAAAGTAAAGAGGCAAGGCATGTCATAAAGAGTAAAAATATCTAGTGAAATTCATCAAATATCCCCTAAAGGCCAAAATCCAGCTGTAAAAAAGGCAATAAATAGGAAAAGTTAAGGAGAAAAAGAAAGAGTTAAACTCACCGATTTGTCCTTAGGAATCGGCAGTAGATCAAATTTTCCCATCTCAATATACTTAACACTACAAAATCACCAAAAAATAAAAATCGCATCAAATAATAAGACAGACAGATTAAAAATAGCTCAAAATATGAATCTAAATTATCAGTAGTTTTGCATTTGTAAGAGAAGAGAGAGTATACCGAAGAGGGATTTGTAAATTTATTCGGATCTAAGAAACAGTAGAAGACTTAAATTGCATCAATTAAGAGTGACTGAAACGACTGTGTTGGGTGGGGTGGTGGGTAGGGTGGGTGTGGGGGTGGAGGGAAGAGGAGAGCTCCAGAGCGGAGCGGAGCTGGAGAATTGAAATGGAGATGGAGATTCCGAATGGAGATGGTGATGATGATGTCAGAATTTTAAATTTAATTAATGTCGTCTGTTTATTACTAGTACTAATATTTTTTAAAATTAAACGAATTACTTTTCTGGTATAGACTGGTCTACGAAAAAAGTCTTACCTTCTTTTGTTCTACATTGACCTTCTCAAGTGATTGTGTTAAGGAAAGAAAAGCTTTGTAAAAATTACATGTTATAGCCGCTCTAAAAAGTATTAGTCGGTAAAAATATATATTTTATTATTATATTTTATTGTATACTAATATTATATATATATATATTATAATTTTTTAAAAATAT
Source organism: Nicotiana tabacum (assembly GCF_000715075.1). NCBI lineage: Eukaryota > Viridiplantae > Streptophyta > Magnoliopsida > Solanales > Solanaceae > Nicotiana > Nicotiana tabacum. The sequence goes on from NC_134092.1 coordinate 123,435,421, forward strand.
TTAGCTAGCGATATATAATTATTTTTGATCGACAAGCCAAATGTGTAACTTGGGTAGTTGGCGAGGCGACCTCTTTTCAAACTTGAATTGGCCAAAGTGATCTTCAGGTTTTAATTATTATAGAATTGACCTTCATGTTTAATTAATGATTAAGTGGGATTATAAAGTGAAGGGGGTTGGGTCTTTATTCCTAAAGTTTCAGTTATTACACTTTGGCCCCAACCTATATAAATGTAATATTACCAGATTTTTTAAAAAAGAAAAGGAAATCCCATCCCTTCCCGCTTCATCTGCCGCCCCAATCCCCATTTCCTACGGTTGATTCCTCCATTGCAACTTGTTTTTCTTGCATTCAACACACAGAGATGGTCTCTCTTCTTCTTCATTCCTCTAAGCTTCATTCGTTTGATTTATCAATTACTTTAAAGAAATCTATAAATTGGGGGGGTTTCGGATCTGTCGAATTTGGGGAAGAAATTGGTGGTACATTGGATTGATAATTCATTTTATGTGGTATATTGTGTACCTCTTTCATCTGGTAAGTGTTTTCATCTCATCTTCTTCGTCATTGTTAATTTGGATTTCTGCAAAAATATTCTGCACAGTGCTCGACCACTAGTGTACAATAGACCACTGTTAGAATAGACAACTGGTTCACCATAGATTGATGGGAGGTTATATATTAGTATGCGGTCTATATTCTGGTAAATGGGATGAGGGGCCAACTAGTTGAAATTGGAAAGTCCTATACAAAGGTTAAAGTACATATCCATATACATAGCAATTATGCATTTGACGAATTTGTTGATGTCATCATTAAACGTGGAAAAGTAACATGTTACCCGAAAAATTTGAATATTACATATATGTTTAGCTCTGCACCGAAGAGGGACAAGGTTCTTCCTTCCTTCATTAAGAATGACAATGATTTGCAATTGTATCTCCTTGATGTTACAATTGATGGTATGAGGCCTTGTTTGAAGATATTTGTGGCTGAAAATGAGTTTGAAGAAGGGGCTGAAGTTCTTGTTGAAAGGTCTCATCAAGGTTCAAATGGCGCAGTTGCACCACCACCCGCGCCACCACCACCACCACCAACAACAACAACAACACAATCACCAATTTTAGAAATAGAGGAGGAAATAATGGTAAAAGGTGGCCTCAGTAGATTTAGTGGTGACTTGCATGATTTTGGTGACAATGAAATGAACTCGTATGGTCCAGAAGATGTAGATGGAGCGGAAGAGCTCCCAGACATTGTCAGTCAGGCAGCTGGAAATGAAGACTTGGTGGACTAGTTAGCTACACAACACGGCCACCCTGATGGTACAAATTTTTTCCTTGAAAAATATTTTGACAACAAATTGGATCTAATGAAACAATTGGAGATTGCTTCCGTGAAAATGCATTTTACGTTTCGTATGAGGAAGAGTAGCAGTAAATTAACTTCAGTGGTATGCCGAGATGTGAGTTGCCCGTGAAAGTTACGCGCTTTAAAGTATGAGAGTTCTGATAAGTTTTATATTACCAAGTACCATGGCGAGCTCACATGCGGGTTACAACACATATCAAGCCGTCATCCTAACACATCGTTGAAGACTTTGGATGCATATTACCAGGAACGATATGTTAATGGCAAAGGCCAATCTCAGTCAGATCTGAAAGATTCTAGTTTTGCAGATTTTAATCAAAATCTTACTAATTAGAGGAGCTGGAAGGCATATGAAATAGCTAAGGCTATGATCAGGGGTACTAAGGAAGAGGGGTATGCTTTGTTGGAAGCTTATCGCCATGTTATGTTGTCCTATAAAGAAGGAAGTATTGTTGATTTGAAGGTTGATGATAAATTGCATTTTAGATATTTTTTCTTATCTGTTGGAGCTTTCATTAAGGGATTCGCGCATATGAGAAAGGTTATGTTGTTGATGGGACATTTCTGAGTGGTAGGTATGGAGGTTGCTTCTTGTCTGTTATGGCACAAGATACAGAGAATCATATTTTTTCAATTGCGTTCTGTGTAGTCGATAAAGAGTGCGATGATTCTTGGACCTACTTTTTTGAATAGTTGCGGCACATTGTTGACGATTGTGATGAATTATGCATTATCTCTGATCGACATATGTCTACTGGGAATGGCTTCAAAAAAAGTTTTTACTGCCGCTCATCATGGTTTTTGCACGCGTCACATTGCTGAAAATATGCGCAAGAGGTTTCATTGTGGAATTTTTATTAAGCACTTCTTTTCTGTCGCACAATCATACAGTACTGAGGAATTCTTTAACTATTTTCAGCAATTGCGTGATAAAAGCAGGGAAGCAGCTAACTGCCTCGCGAATGAAATTGGGTTTCAAAAGTGGAGCGGGGCCTTATTTCCAGGAAACTGATATGGCGTGTTGACAACAAACATTGTATAATCGCTTAACGCAATGCTTAAGGATCAAAGATACTTCCCGATCATTGGCCTATTCAATCATATTATTCGAAAGTTTGCAGAAAAATTCGAGGAGCAGCGCAATGAAATGAAAAATATTTTGACCCTCTTTGTTCCTTCTGCCGAAAAGAATATTAGGAATAATATGGTTGTCGACGACGCGCTCCGGGTGCATCAATTACAAAATAACCATTTTAGCATCGTCGGGCACGACAGGGATGCGGTAGTTGATCTGGATTTGAACACATGTTCTTGTTGTCAATTTGATTTGGAAAAAAAATACCCTACTCACATGCAATGACAGCTCTGAGATTGGGCTTTGGGGATGGATATAGTTCCTCCATTTACGACCACTACTCTTCGTTCTATAAGGTTTTAGCATATTTGGTTACATGTGAAGGAACCATTCACATAATCCCTACATAAGAGAAATGGGTGGTGCCTGACAAGATTCAATCCACAAAAATACTTTCACCCAATGTCGAGCCTTCAAAGGGTAGAAGGAAGTTTAAGAGATGGTCAGGCATTTTAGAACCTAGTTCTTCTGCCAGCAAGAAAAAAGGCAAAAATAAATGTTCCATTTGCAAAGAACTTGGTAACAAGAAAATGACTTGTAAAGTATTGTTGCAGCATTCTTGGTCTTTTAGCTGCTAGTGTTGTAATAAAGATAATTAACTCTTTTAATATTCTAGACTTGTTGTTTCTACTAGACTTGTTGTTTCTACTATCAACTGCTGCATTGTACATCATATATTATTGTTTTATGGTCAACCACCAGCATTGTCTATTGCAGACATATGATCTAGAGTCAACCCTCCCTTACTTTAAAAAGGATTCATGTGACCAAGTTGTCTCATAGACTACTGTTTTATGGTCAACCACCCACATTGTCTATTGTAGACCTATAATCTATAACCAACCCCCTTATTTTAAGAAGGAGTCATGTGACCTTCTGTCGTAGACTACTATTTTACGACCCAAAATTCAACTTGTCGTGATGGCGCCTATCATGATACTAGGCAAGCTGACTACTCAGACATTTCGAACACTTTCAAATTTAAGATATACTAAAACATGTTTAAATAAATAAAAATCTCATAAAACTGATAAAAACTATCACAACTCGAAACAGAAGTTTCCCAAAACCAGGGTGTCACTGAGTACATGAGCATCTATACAAATACAAAGGCTGATACCTTGTCTATGAAAGCAAAAACTGAATAAATAAACGGAGGGATAGGGGAGGAGAGTCAAGGTCTGCAGATGTCAGGCATCTACCTCGATAGTCTCTGAATGACTGAAAACTCTTAGAATCAGCAACCACCGTGTCCGGAAATACCTGGATCTGCACACGAAATACAGGGTGTAGCGTGAGTACAACCAACTCAGTAAGTAACAAGTCTAACTATTGGGCTGAAAGCAGTGACGGGCTTCATAGGTACAATTCAATTACAGAAATACAGTGCAGAAAGTTAGACATGCTTCCAAATTTAATAGTTAAAGCTCAAACATGTAAGATATGTCAAGTTCAATTGAAACGAGATATGGTACATCTCGATATCTACATGTCAATTATGCGTGCCAACTGAAGTACAAAAACAGTGATGAAATAATATGCATACTCTCAAAGTATCAATCACTCAGTCCTCCTATTCACTCCATCCTCACGGTCACTCATTCCTCACAGTCACTCATTCCTCGCAGTCACTCCATCCTCACAGTCACCCAATCCTCCCAATCTCTTAGTACTCGCACTCGCACTAAGTAGGTACTTATGCTCATTGTGGATGTGCAAACTCCGAAAGGGGCAAATCCAGCTCAAGCGCTATAATAAGCCAATCATGGCATGAATCAATAAAACATATTGCGATGGGCAGTCCGATCCCATAAATATCCTCACAATCAGGCTCTCGACCTCACTCAGTCATCAATCTCTCCAGTCTCTCGGGCTCACAAGAATCATGATAATCAGCCCAAATAATGATGATATGATGTATCAATAAATAGTAACAGAGACTGAGATATGATATGCAAATAATAGTTGTGACTGAGTACATAATTACAATTTAAACAGACAATTCAACTTGCAACACGACCTCTGTAGGTCCCAACAATACCAACGTGTAGTCTAAGCATGGTTTCTAACATGACTTGCAACTCAATTTTCTTTAACACGTGGAGAATATACGGATAACAACAAGATTATTCAACTATACAGTTTCATGAAATTGAAAAAGTCACAATTCCTACGATGCACGCCCACACGTCCGTCTTCTAGCATGTGCGTCACCTTAATACCAATCACATAACACGCAATTCGGGGTTTCATACCTTCAGAACCAAGTTTAGAAGTGTTACTTACCTCAAACCGTGTAAATCTCTACTCCAATAAGCCCTTGCCTCGTGAATAGCCCTCTGAATGCCTCGAATCTAGCCACAAACAATTCAATACAATCAACACGAGCTAAAGGAATCAATTCCATAAGAAAATACTAAGTTTTTAATCAAAAGTCAAAAAGTCAACTCAAAAGTCGACCCCCAGGCCCACGTCTCGAAATCCAATAAAAGTTATAAAATCTGAAAGCCCATTCAACCACGAGTCCAACCATACCAAATTTACCAAAATCAAACACCAATTTGCCACACAAATCCCCAAATTAAACTTTCCAAATCCTTAGCCTCAAACTCCCAAAATCCCACCTCAAAAATACACAAACTAGGTGGGAAATTCAATGGAGAAACAATATTATTGAATAAAAATGATCACAAGTGACTTACCTCAAGAAACCTTTCTAAATCCCTCTCAAAATTCGCCTTAGCCGGAGCTTGAAATGTCCAAAATGATAAAAATCACGAAAACCTCAAATTTTAAACTCTGCCCAGTGCTTTCGCATATGCGGGCCAAAATTTCGCTTTTGCGGGACCGCATCTGCGGTGAAAGCTCCGCACCTACGGGCTGCAGGGTTCACTTAAGTCCCCAGACTCCGCACCTGCGCGACCTTCTTCGCATATGCGCTCTCGCATGTGCGGAAATACCATCGCACCTGTGCAAGTCCCCCAACTGACCCAACTCCGCTTATGCGCCCAATACGCCGCATATGTGACTACGCATGTGCGAAAAATAACCTTGCACCTGCGACCACTGCCCACTTCCTTCCAAACCGCTTATGTGAGCTCGCACTTGCAATCAAAACTCCGCAGGTGCGATCGCACCAAACCTGGTGCACTTCAGCAGTCCTTCAATTCCAAACTTTGATCCGTTAACCATCAGAACTTCACCCGAGGCCCGCAGGACCTCAACCAAACCCACCAACAAGTCCTAAAACACGATATGAACTTAGTCGAGACCTCAAATCACATCAAACAATACCAAAAACATGAGTCGCACCTCAATTAAAGCCTAATGAAAACTAAAAAATTCCAACTTCTACAATCGATGCCGAAACCTATCAAATCAAGTCCGATTGAATTCAAATTTTGCACACATGTCATAAATAACACAATGGACCTACTCCAACTCCCGGAAATAAAATCCGAGCCCGGTAACCACAAAGTCAACTCTCGGTCAAACTTCTCAATTTTCAAAATTTCTAATTTTCTAACTTTCGTCATTTCAAGCCTAAATCAACTACGAACCTCCAAATCACTATCCGGACACACTCATAAGTCCAAAATCACTCAACGGAGCTATTAAAACAATCAAAACTCCATTCTGGAGCCATTTACACATAAATCAATATCCGGTCAACCTTTTTAACTTAAGCTTCCAACCTTGAGACTAAGTGTCTCAACTCTTTCCAAAACATCCCCGGAATCGAACCGACTATCCCGAAAAGTCGCATAATAATAATTTAGCATAGCATAAGCAGTAAATGGGGGAACGAGACTACAACACGTAAAACGACCGGTCGGATCGTTACACTGTTTTAGAATTAACCACCTGTAATCAACCAATGTTCTATTATCAACCCCCATCGATATTTTCAATTTAACCAAGACTTGTTGCGATGGTTTAGATAGTCTATTGACAATAACTGGTTTAGGTAGTTAATTTAATGTTTAATGTTAATAAGCGCTGGCAGCCAATATGAAAAGGGTTTGTCTAATTAATTGAAATATCGAATATGTCAATTCAAAGCATCAATTTGTTTCTCAAAACTCTCATCAGTCACGTCATTTACGAGAAGTCATATGGAAATGCACCATTTAGTTTCAAATTCTGCCTATACATACACTAGATCTGATGGAAATATTTATTCATCATTCTTCCAAATAGCCCAATCACTTAACAGAGAAATGCCTTTGAGGCCAAGGCCAAGTATGGATGCCATTTTCATCAGGGAATCACTGGATAGGCTCATCCGAGAGATCCAAGAAGACAGGGTGAGGCAAGAGAGGAACATTCGTCGTATCGCACGCATGTTGGAGATTTTTCTTCGTAGGATTGGTGCAAATATTCACTATTATGTTAGCCCAGAAAATTCCCTTCCCCGTGATCCTTCTCCCCATGCAGCTTGAATTTTTTTTTTCTTTAGTTAATGAGAAAAAATGTATGTTGCTGTGAGGGTAGTTATTTATAAAAATATTTAACTTAAGTTTTTGTCTATTTAATTTTCTGCCTGTTTTTTAAATTTTGTTGCCCTATTTTTTATTGTTATGCTTTGGTTATTTTTTCCCCCATTTGACAGCACTTAAGTGAAAAAAGGCCCCAAAATAAAATAAAGAGGTTCCAGTAGAAACATACAACTTAGGGGATATAAATTTCAGTCTTCCAATTAATTGAATTTCCCGCCAATGAATTAAAAAATTTACAAGAGTTGATGAATAAAACCTACAATATATAGTCTACCCCACTGGTGGTCTATATATCCATCATAAATGTAAACCAATAGAATTTTATAGTAAAGAATTAAGAACGGTATATCAGTCATAAATTGGAAGGCATAGAGGTAGTTCCTCGATTATTAGTTGTTTGTTAGTGTAAAGTATTAATTCAGTTAACTTAAATAAAAAAAAATGACAATTATTTGTGAATAAATTAAAGTAGTAAACATCTAATTCAGCAAATTGCAAACTTTGAATTGGATAAAATGGATTACTATAACGTATCAATTATATCGATATCAACCTAAGCCTATAATTGGTAAAAATAATTTTCATTATATAGTCAATGGATATTATTACAACATAATGTTAAGGTAATATTGCAATTTGAAGACTAATTACCTATTATAATGGATCATAGCATTGCTTAATAACAACACATATTAATATTACATTCCGATATTCAATATACAACATTTATATTTAGAGGCATTACTTGTTGACAACACTTCACTAGACAACACTCTTATACTTAGAGGTCTTGCTTCTTGAGTTGTTACATGTTCTAGAATGACCAACTCTTAATGGTATGAAATACACCGCCATGTATAATAACTTTAAATGTTACATTATGTTTAATAAGATGTTTAAACTCTATAAAATCAAAAAACCAAGGTCGAACGTGGTGTAATCCTTATTTTAGTGAATTCTCGACCATTAGTTTACCCTCGACCGCAATAAGAGTTGAGGACGAATCCTCAAGTTAACATTCGCCCATTAAGGAAGCCTATTGATTTATGCTGAATGTCCAGGGTTGGGGTGGGTTGGGGTTCAGGGTTGGGGTTAAGGCTAAGGGTTTATAAACTATTAAAGAAGCTTATCGGCGATTAGTGGTTGATGGAAGACGGCTCGTATTGTTCAGTAAATTAAAATATGTCCATGTGGCCTATCCCAAACCATATATTTTTTGACCCGTTAAAATTACCCATTTGACCCATTTAAAATTACCCATTTAACCGGCCATGTGATCAATATAAAATTGATCACATTTCAACCATATTTTTTGACCCGCTCAAATTTACCTATTTGACCTATTTTAAATTACCCATTTCACCCGCCATCTCAAAACAAAATTAATCACATTTCAACCCCAATTTTTTCTTCCGAAAAATATTACTCAAACAATTGAAGGAAAATGAGTCAAGAGTCGAGTGCATCCTTTGGGTCAAGAAAGAATTGTCACTGTGGCATGGCTGCCAGTCAATTTACAGCTATAACTCTGGTGAATTCTGGTCGACATTTCTCAAAATGTTCCAAAACTAAGGTAAGATGAATTCCATAGATTCACCTCTTTTTAATTTTAGGGATTTAATTTTACAAATAAATTATTTTTCCCATTTGATTTGATAGGGTAAAAGATATCAATTTTAGGAATGGAACGATGATCTGCTATATCCAAAGATTTCTGACCTTGTCAGTAGTTTGAAGAGTGAAAAGAATGCTCTTAAGCGTGAAAAGACCATTCCGTAGATTAAGGTGGCTGAACTTGAAAATATATTAGCAATGGATGTTCATGTGGAAGATGATGATGATTGAGGGATTAAAATGGAGGGAGGGCATATTCCTGTAAATTGTACAATTGGAAGGATGGTTAAGATGAATGAAATGCGGCTCAATAAGTGAATAATGCTCTTGTGCGTCATTGTCAAATTTGTGGCAGCTTGGATGATGAAGTGAGAAGGAGAACATTGGTTTGTTGTTGGTAGGAATATTTTAATTACTGTAAGTGTCACGACCCAAAATCTCACCCGTCGTGATGACGCCTATCTCAATACTAGGCAAGTCAACAATCTCAATAAACCACATATCTTTTAAATTTAAAAACATAATAATTAAATTCAGCGGAAAAAATGTCACAAGTACAAATATAAACACTCCCAAAACCCGGTGTCACTAAGTACATGAGCATCTAATATGATTCAAAGTCTGGAAAATGCGGTCTATAATAGCCTGAGACCAAATACAGTAAACAAAGAGATAGGGAAGGAGAGACAAGGTTTGCGAAACACGACAGCTACCTCTGAATCTCCGGAAAATCAACTATGCGAAAGAATCAACACCCGCTATGTCCGGGAACACCTGGATCTGCACACAAAGTGCATGGTGTAGTATGAGTACAACCAACTCAGCAAGTAACAATACTAAATAAAGAACTGAAAGTAGTGACGAGCTTCACAACTGAGTCCAATTACAATAATTTCCAACATAATAAGGTAGGCATGCTTTCAAGTTCAACACTTAAGGCCAAAACAGTAATTTTATGTCAAGTTCAACTGAAACATAAGATAATATCTCTCAGAAATTTCCAGAACAGTGATATATGACAGCTGAAGTGCAACAATAATGAAATCAAATGCATCCTCTTAGGACCACATCCACTTAGCCATTTTCTTCACTTAGCACTCAGCACTCGCACTCAATAGGTACCTGCGCTCACTAGGGGTGTGTACAGACTCCGAAGGGACTCCTACAGCCCAAGCACTATAATCCACACGGACAACTCACATGCTGCACGGATAATTCACGTGCTGCACGGACAATTCACGTGCTGCACGGACAACTCACTTGCTATAGTATAATATCTGGATCCGCACGGACAACTCACGTACTGCACGGACCACTCACGTGCTATAGTATAATATCTGGATCCGCACGGACAACTCACGTGCTGCATGGACAACTCACGTGCTAGAGTATAATATCTGGATCCGCACTGACAACTCACGTGCTGTACGGACAACTCACGTGCTATGCTATAATATCTGAATCCACACGGACAATTCACGTGCTGCATAGACAACTCACGTGCTATAGTATAATATCTGGATCTGCACGGACAACTCACATGCTATAATATAATAAATGGATCCGCACGGACAACTCACGTGTTGCACGGACAACTCACGTGCTATAGTATAATATCTCACAATTAGGCCCTCGGCCTCACTCAGTCATAAATCTCTCCAGTCTCTCGGGCTCTCAATAATTATGAAATCAGCCCAAACAACAATGATATGATGCATCAATAATGAACAATATAGACTGAGATAAAATAAACAAGTAAACTGTGACTGAGTACAAAATAACAATTAAGGAGATAGTTCAACATGTACATGACCTCTGTGGGTCCCTACAGTGCCAATACATAATCTAAACATGATTTGTGGTTTAATTTCTCTACTACATGGAGAATGTACAGATAACAACAGATTATTCAACTACACAGTTCCATAGAATTTGACCAAGTCACAATTCCTACGGTGCACGCCCACAGGCCTGTCACCTAGCATGTGCGTCACCTCAAAACCGATCACATAACATATAATCTGGGAGTTCATACCCCCAAGACCAAATTTAGAACTGTTATTTACCTCAAGCCGTGCAATTCTTTATTTCGCTATGCCTTTGCCTCGTGAATTGGCCTCCAAACGCCTCAAATCTAGCCATAAATAATTCGATTCAGTCAATAACATTTATTGGAATTAATTCCATAAGAAAATACTAATTTTCCAATAAAATTCGAAATTTAGCTCAAAAATTGCTCGCGGGGCCCACGTCTCGAAATCCGATGAAACTCACAAAATTCGACAACCCATTCAATTACGAGTCCAACTAGACCAATTTTATCAAATTCCAATAAAAGCTCGACCTCCAAATCTAAAAAAAATTTTCTTGAAAAGTTTTGCAAAAATCTTGATTTCTTCCATTTAAATCCAAAATAAATGATGAATATAACCATGAATTTATGAAATATAATCACTTTTGGATATAAGACACTTACCCAAGTCGAAGTCATGAAGAAATCCTCAAAATTGCCCAAGAACCGAGCTCCAAAAATCCAAAACGAAATAAAGGAAATGTCCATTTTTGGTCCTTAAGTTTCTGCCGATCCGTCACTAAAAGTCCATTTTCCGTCACTAAAAATCTACACAAGAACTTGCTTGTACCAGCAGTTATTGTTTTCACTAAAAAGGCTCTAACTCCATTATACGAACTCGAAATTCGACGATTATTGTTCCTATGAGTCACAAATAATAATATGAACCTAGTTGTTCAATCGAAACTCAATTCGAAGCTCATTTTCTCAATGCGATACCTATTTCGCTCGTTAAAGAATTAACTCATGTTTCGCGCTAAAAACCCAATCGCGACTTGATGAAATTAGACCAAACTTTCCAGACCACTCCTATAATTCATTATCAAAATCCCGGAAGTCTCGAAGTCTAATTTCGAGCTCTATAACTAAAAATGGACCTTTGGATCATTACATGCTTATGCTCAAAACACCAAACTCTTTCAAAAACTCTTTCAAAACTCATCCGAGCCCATGAGACCCTAACCAAGTATACTAACAAGTCCCATAATATAACAAAAACTTAGTCGATGCCTCAAATTATATTGAACAACACTAAAACACGAATCACACCCCAATTCAAGCCTTTTCAAAACTAACAAATTTCAAATTCTACATTCGATGTCGAAACCTATCAAATCAACTCCGATTGACATCAAAATTTTGCACACAAGTCATAAATGACATAACTGAGTTGTTCTAATTTCTAGAATCGGATTTCGACCCCGATATCAAAAAGTCACCCCCGGTCAAATTTCTCAAAAATTTAACTTATGCCATTTCAAGCCAAATTCCATTACTGATCTCCAACAAATTTTTCGGACACGTTTCTAAGCGAAAAATCACCATACGGAGCTATTGGAATTATCAGAATTCAAATCCGAGGTCGTTTACACATAAGTCAACGTCCGATTGACTTTTTTCTAACTTAAGTTTTCAATTATGAGACTAAGTGTCTCATTTTACTTCGAAATCCTTTCGGACCCAAACCAACTAACCCGGTAAGTCATAAAATAAATGTAAAGCATAACTTGAGTATTAATTGGGGGAATATGGTTATAATATTCAAAATGACTGGTAGAGTCGTTACATTCTCCCCCTCTTAAACAATCGTTTGTCCTCGAATGGGTTTAGAATCATATTTGGAGTCTCAAATAGGTGTGGATATTTGCTCCGCATCTCCTGCTCAATCTCCCAATTAGCTTCTCCGACTGGCTGGCCTCTCCAGTGTACCTTCACTGATGATATGTTCTTTGACCTCAGCTTTCGAACCCGCCAGTCTAAAATAGCCACCGGCTCCACATCATAAGTCAAATTACCGTCAAGCTGCACTGTACTGAAATCCAAAATATGAGACGGATCCCCAACATACTTTCGGAGCATGGATACATGGAACACTAGATGAACACATGATAGACTAGGTGGCAAAGCAAGTTCATAAGCCACCTCTCCAATTTTCTGAAGTATCTCAAAAGGCCCAATATATCGAGGGCTCAACTTGCCCTCTTCCCGAACCTCAACACACCCTTCATGGGTGAAATTTTGAGCAGAACCTTCTCCCCATCCATGTAAGCAACATTACGGACCTTCCTGTCGGCATAACTCTTCTGTCTAGACTGCGCCGTGTGAAGCCGCTCCTGAATCAATTTAACCTTGCCCAAATCATCCTGAACCAAGTCAGTACCCAATAACCTAGCCTCACTCGGCTCAAACCAAACCACCGGAGATCGACACCGTTTCCCATACAAGGCCTCATACGGATCCATCTGAATGCTCGATTGGTAGCTGTTGTTATAGGTAAACTCTGCAAGCGGCAGAAACTAGTCCCAAGAACCCCTTAAATATATAACACAAGCGCGTAGCATATCCTCCAATATCTAAATAGTGCGCTCGGACTGTCCGTCCGTCTGAGGGTGGAATGTTGTACTCAACTGAACCTGTGTGCCCAATTCTCGTTGCGCTGCTCTCCAAATTTGTGATGTAAACTGCGTGCCAAGAGTTGTTCCTGAACATTTGAATCACTATTCCACCTTACCACACACATACTCGGGGTGATCCCATGCCACCCTATTCCATATAGGCCTGACAGCACAACACAATTGATGATCATTACTTTAACCTTAGTTCGTAAAACTTAGAACCCAATTTCCAACATCCAGAATTTCTTACAAGACCCGAGTCTCACATTTACACACTGTATAAGTTTGAACAAGATGTATCAAGCCATAACCATAACCCCATATATAATCACATAACACATTACACAACTCGCATACTCGCAACCTCATTCTCGATCACCGTAACTACTCAAAACCAACCAAGTACTAGTAGAAAACCCCACATTCAACAGAACCTCATTCCAAAACCTTCGTACACCGCCGATAATGAAAGAAACATACAGGAACTCACAACCACTAACCAAATCAACAGGTCATGGAGCTTCCTTCGTTCAACAAGTATCATAGCCAATTATTTAAGTCGAATTCTAAATTATTCTCCCAAACGCACCGTAATCAAACCTGATAGTACCCATTCTAGGTCAAATGACCTTATATTATCAAACACAAACTATTCCACAGACATGCCACACCAATACAACTCAAGCCAAACTGCGCAATCCGTGTACCCAAAAATGGAAAATGTCTCAAAGAAGAGAATCGTATTGCAAGTTCAACAGGCACCACCACTACTGCAATGATATAAGCTCATTATATATAGTAGAACCAAGACACACGAATTTAATAACAGTAACCAGCTATTCTAGAGCTCACATTAACATCACTCGCACAGACAAATCATGTGCCAATAATATTATCCGCCCGGCATGGTCACATGCCTCCAGTCCAAGCATATCATACAGGAGCAATCAAATAAGTACACATGTATATGATAAATGAATTAAGATTATCATGATCCTGGACTGGTATAAATAACACACCATAGAGTAGGAAGGTGCAAAGTGTGTTATCACCACTCAAATCGGCAAGTTAACGCAGAAATAGTAACTACCCAATTTTTCAGGGAATTAGCCTCTTTGTAACCTCAAGTGTAGTCCAGATAATTCTCGACAAAGGTACGAATACAAGAAACGTTATAACTTTACGCTTAATAGTCAACTCTAGGCATATCTTTGCCTAAGCATTCTTCCGCGTGTGAATGTTCAAACCTCCCATATGTACGCACTTGTGCCGCGCAGTTATCACAAATAATTAACGCAATTAGTGCCTCCATTGAGTTAAAATAAAATACTCACCTCAACTAGGTTGCAACCCTGAAACAATTTACTTACGAGAACTCCAGTCCCCCTAATTCATAGAACACATGAACCACCGTAACTGATCATAACTCCAGCACTCGAATGACTATCACATCCTTCATGCACGATCATCTCGCTAGGAATACTTCCATAATTCTTCCGTGCCGCATAACGATAATTGGAATATCAGCAGTCTATCAACCAATATGAGTACTGCAATACTGATGAACATCCGTAATTCAAAACACAATGCCCCTTCTGAAATGCGCAACCTTCTCTGAAATTACCGTACAATTATAACATTAATCTAAATATCTGAAACTGACCATTCTATCCAGAATTCGTGACCTTCCCTTCAAGAATAAACTGCCACCTTGTACATGTAAATCTTAATCCCGCACAACATACCATATCTATCATGCCATCATGTGACAAGCACGAGAATCTCATTATCAACTCTGAGTCACCAGCGAATTACATACTCGGTCAGTTAGAAACCTTCCTCTTGCTTCCTTCCACGAGGAAATCATAATACACACATGTTCTTCATGCCGGTAGGACATATCCAGCTCAAACCATGATAGAAACCACCAAGGACACTTTGGAATCCATTTGGACACAACCAAGATATCAGATTGAATTCTTCAAAACTCGACTAAGCTACGCATGTCACCAAATCCAAGAATATTGCCTCCAAAACATTTGTAAAGCCTCACCACATCATAGGTACCCAAGCTTTGATCATACCATTACCAAACTGGTCCAGTCTACTACACAGTCATCCTATTTTCTCTGAGTTTCTTCTGAATTATCCTCAAGTTGACACTTCTCCTTGTCAAAACTTCACGATCCTTACCCAAAGCTCACTACAAGACATCCTAACATACAACTACACTGCCCTAAGGCCCATAAGCCATTGTATTCTTCTTAAGCACCATAAAGTACCACAACCGAGACACCCACTAGATTCTAACGATATACGAATCCAAAAATCCAAAACGAAATGAAAGAAATGTCCATTTTTGGTCCTTAAGTTTCTGCCGATCCGTCACTAAAAGTCAATTTTCCGTCACTAAAAGTCCACACCAAAACTTGCTTGCACCAACAATTATTATTTTCACTAAAAAGGCTCTAACTCCATCATAGGAACTCGAAATTCTACGAATCTTTTTCCTATGAGTCACAAATAATAATACGAACCTATTCGTTTAATCGAAATCAATTCGGAGCTCATTTTCTCAATACGATACCAATTTCGCTCGTTAAATAATTAACTCATGTTTCATGCTAAAACCCAATCACGACTTGATGAAATTAGACCAAACCTTCCAGATCACTCCTATAATTCGTTATCAAAATCTCGAAAGTCTCGAAATCGAATTTCGATCTCTAGACCTAAAAATAGACCTTTGGATCATTACATGCTTATGCTCAAAACACCAAACTCTTCCAAAAATTCTCCCAAAACTCATCCGAGCCCATGGGACCCCAACCAAGTATACTAACAAGTCCCATAATATGACACAAACTTAGGCGATGCCTCAAATTATATTGAACAATACTAAAATACAAATCGCACCCCAGTTCAAGCCTATTCAAAACTAACAAATTTCAAATTCTACATTCGATGCCGAAACCTATCAAATCAACTCCGATTGATCTCAAATTTTGCACACAAGTCATAAATGACATAACTGAGTTGTTTCAATTTCAAGAATCAAATTTTGACCCCGATATCAAAAAGTCAACCCCCGGTCAAATTTTCCAAAAATTCAACTTACGCCATTTCAAGCCAAATTCCACTACGGACCTCCAATAAATTTTTCGGACATGCTCTTAAGCCCAAAATTACCATACAGAGCTATTGGAATTATTATAATTCAAATCCGAGGTCGTTTACACATAAGTTAATATCTGATTTACTTTTTTCCAACTTAAGTTTTTAATTATGAGACTAAGTGTCTCATTTCACTCCGAAATCCTTCCGGACCCAAACCAACTAACCAGATAAGTCATAAAATAACTGTAAAGCATAACTTGAGCAGTAAAAAGGGAATGAGATTATAATATTCAAAATGACCGGCTGAGTAGTTACAGTAAGTCTGTTTTGTTGGAAGTATTTTGGATCATGTAATGTTGTACTGGTGTAATGTTAAATATGTTGAAGTTATTAAACACGACATTGAGTCTATTACGAAACCAAGTAGATAGTTTATTAATGGACCTAGTGTCTATTACGCAACCTCTGGGTTATGACTGATGCAATGTTATATTTGATCAAGTTATTAGTACTAGACACATTGTCTACTACGTAACCAAGTAGATAGTTTATTACTAGACACATTGTCTATTACGCAACCAAGTAGCTGCCTATTGTAATATATAAGGAAGTTCTAAGGAAATAAAAATTACAACATCAACAGTTAATAAGCAGCAAGGTAGTTTTATTACATAGAGGTAGATGTAAATACCATAAATTATTATAAGTTCACCCAAAATGAATTTGTCTCATGACCAACACAACTTGAAATTTCAATTATAAAACTAAGAAGGGTCCATCCTTCCCTAAAGATATCAACTGCAAATTTTTCCCTGAACAACTTCATTCGCTTGTCATTAAGCTGATCCAACGATGTATCAGTTAGCAGGAAGTCAATAACCTTCACTGCATATGCTCCACTGCTTTCACTACAATAATCAAAGACACAATTAATTATTAAATAATCAGAAGAATGTGTAAAATATAATGGATGGTACATTTAATTTACCTTTGCTGAATGGCTGGCACATCAATAATATGCTCCCAGGACCATTTCTTCGTAAGCACATCTTGGCCTAAGTATGCAAACTGGCCAGTTTTCATCAAAATCCTAGGCATCATGAGTGCGAGGGGTTGTACCAGTTCTTCTAGTTTACCATCATCATACAAACTGACATTGCTATTGTAAATTTGAATCAAACCCTCTGCCAAGTGGAAAATAATAGACACAAAATACTTGTTATCAATTTGCCACACACAGTACAACCGCTTAGGCTTGCACCACTCCACAACCCCAGATTTTGGCATACTTCCTTGAGGATATAGCATCAGGGGTGTAAGGAACAAGTCTTGACAAGCATCAACTATCTCACAAAATTCTAAAGCATTTCCCTCTTTACTGGCAACCTTCTTGATCTTATCCAATGCAGTGCACATGTTGTTGCATAATGCAACATATGTAATAACATGACTACGAGCATAAAGGCGTGGACGTTTTATGTTTCGTACACGCATCAGTGCCAAAATTTCCTCCACATGCTAAATATTATAAAAAACTGTACGTTAAATATGGAGCTACTAAAAAAAGAAATACACGCAGTGATTAAGGGACTTATAAAAATTAAAACAAACAGGTTAGCACCGCACAACTGCTCAAAAAACCTCCAACCATAGCTGCCAGTCAAGAAGTTTTTGGGAAATTTTTCCTTTTTATCAAACCATTCACAAAATAGTTTCTTATCTTCCTCCGAAACTTGTTTGAGTATGTCTATCTTTGGTTTCTTTTTCTTGCTCTGTTTCAGCTTCCTCATCTTGCTTGCAAAAATTGGAGCATTCCTCAATCTACTTTGCAATCTTGTAACTCTGTACCAAGGTGACTCATCTACTTTAGAAGGGCTTTCATTTTAGTTTTTCATCTCCCCAAGGATCTTCAACACCTTATCCAATTTCTCATTCACAACCTTCAACTCGTCGCTCACGTTTGTATCACTTGGCTGAGCATTGCACATCCTGCATGGTCCTCCTCTACCGATATCAAAAAAATACCAACTAGTGGTGAACCAGGAATATTCTAGTGAGTACGTAATTTTTGGCAATGTCAGCTTCATCATTAGTCTCCAAGCTCACTGCACCAGGTGCCTTTTTAATGACAGTCACCCATTCCAAATCAACTACTAGCTAGTCTATTATAGGATCCGCTACCTCATCGTCGTATGGTACCAAATTCTTCATATAGTCCATATCCATCTCACGTAGGGTAGGAATAAGGTAATGGTGTACCTCCTGAAATATATCATAGATATAAGTCATTAGATAAGCAATACAAAACAATTGACACGAGGTCTATGATAATCTCCAACTTTGGTTGATTCTAATCTATTGGTGGAGTGTTATTACACTCCCTACCACACCAGGGTCATCAACTCTCTACTTAAAGGGATCCCAATCAGGGTCATATGTCACTTTCTTGTTGTGCCATCTCAACATCCTTGGCAGCGACATAAGTACGACATTTGATTTCTCGGCACTACGACCAAATAACAAAATTGCTTCGTACGCTCATGCCTATATTTTGTCATGAACCAAAAAGTATTAATTTCTGTCTGCAGTAAATAAAATAATAGTACTCAACTACAAAGAAATTTTGAGAGGTTTGTTTTTAATACTTACCATGAATGCCCATGGGAAGCCGTACATGGCATAACTAGCCGATTTGGACTTTTTACCAGAGATATTGTTTTCCCTCCTCTTGCTCACATATGATTTGTACATTAGAAACATGTCCTTCTTCAAGTATTCAATTGTAAGCTCAAAACACTCCTTGCCCCATGGATATTTCATGAAAAATTCCAGATTGTTAGCCATACGAATCCACTTCTTATCGACGCGTGCTATGTTATCCCTGGCAAGAAAGACTGAATGGACAAACCATACCAATGCAATTTTAAACCTCTCGACTTTGTCAAACCTCTTGGACTTCAACTGTTTCAAAAGCAGCTCTGCATCCACCCCTTTCCTGCTAGATGGAAAACTTTGTCGCAGAATGCTTGGCCATCATCCATCACTTTCTGCATAGCTTCTTTACTGGGCTTGGCACCACAGTTCAATTCAGTCATCATAGAAAATTCCTTCAATCCAAAGTGATCAGGCTTGTCTCCAACTAAAAACCACAACTCGCGTTTCTTCACGCAATAAATTCGGCGAATCAACAGGGAATGGGAAAGTTATCCATTTAACTGTGTCCAGTGCTCTAAAAGTTTTGCAAACTGACAAAAATAACTACTATTAAACGTTTCCATCAATTTAATTGTTCTAGGTTTATCCTTGAACTCGTAGAATACATTGATCCTAGACCTCACACTTATCTTGGTCGGGAAACGTCTACGCTTTCTTAGAAAAGTCCTGAATTTGTATTTGGATGCGTCGATCACCCTTACAAACATAGGAATTGACAGAGAATCCTGGTCACCTTCAACTGCTGCATGTGTTTCACTTTCCAATCCATCTTCACTATCTTCAAGTTGTTCATCATCTCCATCATCATCATCATCTTCTTCTTCTTCTTCATCTTCTTCTTCTGCTACATGTTCTTCTACTGCTACATCTTATTCTTTTTCTTCTTCATCATCTTTAATCAACCTCTTGAGCATAATCATCACCATTTTCATCATCCTCCACACCTAAAGCTTCATCATCACTGTCATTTTCTTCTTCAACAATTATTTTTTCAGAAACCTATTCTTCCATTTGAGTTTGTGCTGTATTTATGTCAAGTCTTCTTCCTCCTCCTCATCAACACCTTATAATGCTAACCTCATTGAAATAGAATTTTTACTAACATGTATGTCCTCGTCAACTAATCTAGACTTTGATCTTGTTCTTTTTTACTTATAGACTTTGATGGCTCTTTGTTCTTTTTTTCTACTATCACGCTTAGAAATCTCAGCATTTCCTTTACTAGGAGAAGCTTTAGAAGTATCTACATCTCGTTTTCTAGTAGCAGTTTTTGAAGGCTCAACAATTGCTTTACTTGGCGATGCTTCTTTTTCTGTATTTTCTTTCCTGTTTGAAGGTTGTGAAGGATTTGAAGGCTTTGTCAAAGGAATATGCTTCTTAGCAGCTAATTTCCTCCTCATGTTACCTACATGCAAATATGCAATGTCATATTTAATAATTTTAAACTTATGATCAGAATAAGAAAAATAAGCCCCAATTTCAGCAAACATCTATGATCAGAAAACAATCGACCACAGGTTTATCAATAAACATTAGGTCAGCAGTTATGATGAAATTCTAAAATACAAAGCACACAGGTAGTCCAAGAAGCAAATATAACCACCCACGCCATATAAGATATGGTTATTCACAACCCAATTGATCTTGAACATGCATATGCACGAATCACTCTCTAAAATCCGTAATAAAAAATGTAAGAAACGGAAAACAAGAATTTAGAATTTACCAAAATTAACGCGTTCTGAGCTTTAATACAGTGTTTGATAGGTCTATAGAGACGATTACACCCAAAATCGAAGCTTGATTCTTGTCCCTTTCCGCCGGAAACCACCTTGGTTGATGGGGTTCAGTGACAGAGAGAAGAGAGAGTAGAGAGATGAGAGAGAAATTGGGTGGAAAAATGAGAGAGAGGTAATGTTTTTCAAACTTTATATGTGACCCACAAGTTTTTAAAATGTTTAAAAGGCTAGTAATGGCTTTTGTGCAACGTAGAAAGGGTCCTGATGTAGTAGGATCGTTTGGATTGTTACAAAGAATGTTGACTGTTTGACAACGTGAAGACTGCAATCTCGACTTAGAATAATCAAATGCCCATCACGAGTCACATGGGCACCCCTACCAGGTAGAATAGTTGTATCAAAACTGAAAACTTTGGATATTTTTCTTAGAAGGAGATGAACTACCTATAGATTTGTATGTAAGTGTACGATAGGAATTAAGAGAAAGCTGGCATCCAATCAAGAAAGTATCACTTCAGACAATTAGACCGAAAATACTTCCTGATGTCGAATTCCAAAAACCAAGAAGACCCCCCCACCAAGACGTGTAAATGGCAAAAATTTTACAGCAGTAGAACGAACCTTGGGCTTGACAAGACAAAACTCGCGGCTCCCTTTTAAGATGAATAATGCGGCTAAGCATGCATATGGGGCGGATGTGCCGATGGATGGAGGCGGCTGCATGCTGCATCTAAGAGTTTAGTTCCATAAGACCGAATAATATGGCCTGAAACGAAGTAAACTCACTTTGCTTAACACAGGGCTTCGCTCGTTCGCTCTAACGCTCGTTTAGTAGACAACGAGTAGAGTGCATAAGCCACTGAACCATATCAAAGAAGCTACTTTCTTTCTAGCTTTTATACCCATGTATAAAGGGATAGACAGTCTAAGAGAGTACAAAAAAACAACACATACCTATCACTTTTGGAAGATTTGGAACCCTCGATTCATCTGACTCAAGGAGAAAAGTAGTGATGAGTTTCACGCGCTCTAAGCCTGGCCCATGCAGCGAGTCCGGGACCGCATTAACATCCTAGAAGACAGGAAACAGGCCCTCATCCAAGAACAGGAATATCTAATTGTGGGTGTTGTTGGGCAGAGCCCATTATCAAAGGATCGTTTTGCTGGAATACTTGCTTGAATATAGCTACTCCCATTAAATGAAATTTTTCACTCTATACGCTCAACAAGGTCGAGACCAAGATGATGGGTATTCCAAGGAAGATCAAAGAAGATGAATGCAACTCACTGCCTATTTATTTAGATTTTTTGGCGGTAGGTCAAAACTTTTTGGTCTCCATGTTCCGGTCCCGGAAGAAGCTTATTTTTATCGCTATAAGGCATAAGTAGTGAAAGAAGTAGACCTATAAAGGAATTCAATTTAGGCGGGTCAGGGCGTGGCTTGACCCCATTTTTTCCCGGGTTGGGGCCCTTTCTTAGATTTGGTGAACTCCTGTCGCGATAAATTAAACTCCGTTCCATGCCCCTCTGCTTGTCAATCACATCGGAAAGTCGTTGGGGATTCTGTACCCATCAGTCTTGGATCCTCACCTTAGACAGTTTCATTTGGTTATGAAAGAAAGGATTTATCCCTAGCGTTAAGGTCTCTATCAAGCACTCTTCTAAAGCTGTCTTCAAGCCCTCATATTCAACTTGCTGCCTCATCTACGTAGCATGAACTCGCTCGAAGTGCTTTCTCCTACTATGGTGGAGTTTACCAAGAACTCTAAACGTTCGGAGCGCCGGTTCTGTTTCAGAAGAAGCATGATGGCAGTTTAAGGTTTTACATCGATTATAGAGCGCTGATCAAAGTGACCATCAAGAACTCTTTCGCATTCTTATCTAAAAAAGAGCAAGAGGGCGGTTCCCTCAATTGTGGCATCGCCTTCATCATCCCTAAGACAGGTTGATGAGCTTTTGGATAACTCGTCCTTCAGAAATACAAGATAAAAATGACTTCTGTAATGAAGGATCTAGACTTAGATGGGACTAAGCAGAGACAATTATATACGAAGAATTAGGTCTTCCTGTTCTTGGAGGAGGGCCTGTAGAACCATAAATACTATCCGAAATAGTGAAGGGTGCTTGATAATATTCCATTCCTTGAAAGCCTGTGGCCTTCTTCTTATATTATGGCATCTTGTCCAAAGCGAGCGGTCATGTAAACCCTTTGTCTATTCGGCTTTTTCCTTTAATAAGAACAATCACTGATTTAACCATTTTCCAATCCAAAAGAAATTGAGAAAGAAAATAGGAGGTCACTTGACCAATTCAAGTGTTGAGGAGGTCTTCTTGACAATTCCTCTCGTGTAACTTGCCCAAAAGCTTTTTACTACTTAAAATTCTTATGATCAGTTTTGGGCGATTTGCACAAATAGCATCATTTTACGCCATTCATATTCTTCCTTCCGCCCCACCCCCACCACCACACCCACCCCCGCATTCATCTTATTCCTTCCGCCCCTCTTCTGTGTCCCCCCAACTTCATCTTCTTCCCGTTCTCCTTCCCATATTCTTCTCCCACACGCCTTATACAAAATTTACCCATCCATATTCAAAATCTAAAATCTTTCCATAAAACTAATACAAATATGAAACAACAAAGAATAACCAAAAGAGAGAACCCACTAAGGAATCATTGACGGACCTCGCCGAAAAAAGCTCATCTCTTTCGGCCGAAAGAGAAGAATGGGTTTGGTTAGTACGAAGTACCTAAAAAACAAATCCGAATAAGATGGCATTAGACCGATTTTGTGCTTTGTTTAAGATAGTAATAGTCAATAAACTAAATTAAAATTTGGCTGAAAGCGTTGTGAAATTTCTGTCCATAAAATGGAACTGATTATAGACCCCAACCAAATCCTCATCCTGTCCAAGAATCTCCATTTTGAATACTATTTCAAAAATTTGTTGAATTGGTGTGATGATATATTTGGTAATTTTTTTCTTTTGTAATGGAGGCAGAGGTAATTTAGGGTAGAGAAGGATGTTGAATGGTGGAGGAGAGAATTGGAGGAGGAGGGGATGTGAAAATTAGGTGGGTCCACATTATTTTAGGAAATAAAAAAAAAACCTAATTTTAGGTAAGCAACTCGCGTTCCAGAGAGTGCATTTCACGCAATGGAGGATGTCATGGTCGGGTGTTTAGTTGATCTTCTTTTGTGAATAAATAAAGTATCTAGCTGGAAATGGCCTCAGTTGAGGTATTGAGTTGATTGTTGAGGACAACTTAAATGGGCCGTTTATGTATTTCGCCGTTAACAAAACTTGCCTATTTTTTCATATCTTTAATTAAGTTCTTTTATGTTCAACACATATTATCAGTCAATCTCAATGTCCATTTCACCATCTACATCAAACGATTAGTTTTATCTAGTTCAACTGTTCAAGCAAGACAAATTGAAATCAACATCGGTTTGGAGTAAAAAATGAGAAAAAACCACAATCTAAGCACTTGCAATTATGAAAGAAAATCAGAAGGACCAATATGTAGCAATAAAATAGAAGAACTAGGAAAAGATTGAGTATTATGTTCCCAATTGCTTAAACTTTTTTCTGGTATCAACTTTGTGATAATTATTATACAAATTATTCAAAGATGTTTGAATGACTATAATGAAAATGATGAGAAATTTCCCTTATTTATCCTTAAATTTTAACTTATAAGTGTTAATCGAACGATGACTTAGATAACATTAACCGGTATAAATAAAAATCTAATAGTTCATCATGTGGAAAAATCATAAATTAGACCATGCAGCCAAATTATTCCATAAATCCACATTCGCCGCCAACTTAAATTTTCAATTACTGTCCCTTTTCTATTTTCTATATACAAATATACGATTTATCGTAAGCTATAAATATTCTTTAAATTTTATTTCTTTCATACAACAACTCACAATTCTTTCTTAATTCTCTATCGTCAATCTTCCAAACTCATATTTTATGAAATTTTATTTTAACTCTCTAAGTTGCTGATTGGAATTTACAATTCATATTTTAACACCTCTATTTACGTTCAATTTTTGCAATTTAGGACGATGCATTTGATATGTTATTTGTTCTTATTTGTTTTTTACAACGACAACATTGTCTTGTTTATCTTCTTCTCTTAAGAGGATATAATATGTTATTTTATGATATTGAGGATTAAAGACTTATAATGAAACGACATTACACGATATTTTGTTTCTCAAAAAGTTAACAAAAATTAGGAAATTATTTAAATTTAATATTTATCAGTAACCAATCTGAATGGCAAACAATAACCAACACAATTTGATTATAAAAAAGAAAAAACTCATAGGATAAAGGAATTACTGACTCGAGATATCTAAATGAGCAAAGAACTCCATGTAAATTATGTAAGAATTTTTAATAGACATTTGAACGTGGTCATGCAGGAACAAGAACCTTAATTCGACATAGCTATTAAACTTTAAATGGAACACTCTTGAAGAAAATTGTTATTTTGTTCATGTACAAGGTACATTAATTATAAACTAGTCATTTGTCAAATTGCTGAACTCCATTATTTTTTATGCCATTACCTTTTATTTTATGCTTAATTAACAATTTTGACATAATATGTTACCTATCCATTCACTGAACTGTCAGTATCGAGACAAGTTTACAATGTTGGCTGAGTACAAACCAACCTATTCAGGGCAGTCACAAGTTTGCTAAAGTTAAAAATAAAACTTAGCTTCTCACCGATTACATTAAAAGCGAAATCTTCAACTTTAAATACAATGCGAGCTGGAGCGATGATCCTAGATATGTAGTTAAATCCAATGTTGCTAGATAAACTTTGAAACATTACTTGATCAAGTGAATTATAGGCAATCTTATAGGCCAAGTAGTACTAATATATAACATGAGTCCCCTAAACACATGTTTAGGCACTGTGTATAACTTGTCTATAGATAAATAAGAATTTATGGTATGCCCACAACAAGTACGTAAAGGCTAAAGCGCACGCCAATAAATGCAAGATTATAGAACTAATTGATGCAAAAACTATAAAAATATTAAGTTCAATAAATTAGAAATCCAATTTCGCATTTACGCAAATGTGACCATGTCAGGGTACAAAACATTGCTAAAATCATAACTACCACGATTGAAACAAGTGAGGCAGGTTAATAGCATGTTTGACCGAGTTTCATTTTAGGCCAAAAATGCTTTTTCTTTTTTGCCAAAATTATTTTTGACTAAAAATTGAGGTGTTTGGCCAAGCTTTTGAAAAGAAAAAAAAAGTGTTGAGGAGAAGCCGAAGCAGTTTTTGAGAAGCAGAAAAAAATAACTTCTCTCCAAAAGCACTTTTCTGAGAAGCACTTTTGAGAAAAATACACTTAGAAATAATTTTCAAAAATTTGGCCAAACACTAATTACTGCTCAAAAGTGAATTTTAATTAATTAGCTAAACACAAATTATTTCTCCCCAAAAACACTTTTAAAAAAAGTACTTTTGAGAAAAATATTTTTTTCAAAATAAGCTGATTTTAGAAGCTTGGCCAAACATACTATAAAGCGCTAATCACTCAGAATTCTGATGGCGGTTTTAATCTCACAAGTCTTTTGATTCTGTCTTTCTCTGTATTTTCGAGCAACCCCTTCAAAGTAGAAAAGATAAATATATTAATTGATGAACATTTATGACATAATAAATGAAATAACAAACTCAAGTCTTTTGTAATTTATGCTATTGCCACTTATAACTAAAATAAAGATTAACTATTCAAGTATATTTTTATTTGTATAAATCCAAGCAAAATTTTCACAATAAAATAATGTGAAAACGTACCTTACAAACAATTTCATCTAAACACAAGCATATTTTCCCGTACTTGTCTAGGAAAAGACGTTCACTTGGAGGCTTTCCACATGCATCTCTCACAATTGAAGTAATTACATAGATTACTTCTGATACTTCAAAAGAAACCACAATATTAAATAATAATCGCATCAAAACTTCAATAACTTGGACAATAAAAATGGTTTTTGATTCGCTAGAATATTCGTGTACAACAAGAAATATTAAATAGCAAGTCACATGTCATTAAAAATGATTTTGGAATGTGTTTGGGTGTACGACCAAAGTCTCACATTAGTAACTGAAAAGAGATCGGACAACGTCACACTATGCTAAGTGTATATTTGGACTGGTTTAGTCAAACAATTGGTATCAGAGCCCAGGTTCGGCGGGACGAGTATATCGACGGACGACGACAGAGTAATGTTGTGGGGCTCGGTTTACTTTCCTTTACGAGCTCAGAGACGCACAAAAAAAGAAGAAGCTAGTTCCGGGTTTCGGTTGCCATAAATATTCTGACGGAGTGAGTGGCACATAATGGATCTCGAAAATTGACATGTGGATTGTGGTAGTGGCCATGTGAAGCTTGGTTCAAGAGAGAGACCCGCAAATTGTGGTAGTGGGCCACGCGGAACTTATTGGATGTGCGAATAAAGTTCTACATTGATAGATGAAAAAATTGAGAACCTACATATAAAGTATAAGAATCTCTTAATGGTATGTGATTTTTTGGGGAAAACCATGCATGCTTAGCTCAAAACGGACAATATCGCACCATATTAAGAATAACTTTGGACTGGTTTGAGCCCAACACAATGAAATGAAGCACAATAAATGATTAATACGAAGCTTAATATACTTACAAACAAGTTCATCGTATTCTTCTTTGCCAACCACATATATGCTGACACCTCCTAATATTGTGTATACCACATAAACTGATCTGGAGAAGAAGTAAAATTTTAAAACATAAGCTATTAAAAATAAAGAGGAAAGACTAGTTGCAAATCTTCAAAAATCTCCTTAGCTTAATTATTGTATTGCTAGAATATCGATATCATTTGGTTATATTAATACCATATTAAATAGAGTAACTAATTTACAAGCAATCAATACTTAATTAATCTATTAAATTTTATATCGTAAAATTAGGCAGAAAAATTATTTAAAATTTACATACTTGTGACAAGCTACAAGAAGCTCTTCATTTTTTACCCCTTTAAGATTTTCTGCTCCCAATCTAACTAAGAAAGACCGCCAATGTAGACTTTCTTCTGTTGGAACTCCATTGAAACTGCATGCAATGAAAAGGATATGAATCGGATTTGTGCTTGATATAAATTAAGTGATTAATTAATTCTTTGTTATTTATGAAGAAAAAGAGTTGCATAGTAGTTGCTCAATGAGAAATACGAACAAAAATTATTAGTATTAAAATTGATGAATGACACATAAATCACTTATACCCCATTCTATTGTTAAATTAAAGTTCATGTAAGATAATTTATTTTTTTGGGTGAGGTGGACCAATAAATATAAGGGAAAGGGAGAAGAAGAAGAGAGGAAAACCATAAGATCGAACCTCTTACAAATTAAGATTAGGCGTATAGTGGAGGAGTTCTGAGCTCCGATCCGCCACTATTTTTCAAAGTTACAGATTAAGATAAGTGATTTAAACTATCAATACAATAAGAGAACTGTATATATTAAATGTTCACAAGGAAGAAAAACGAAAAGAAGAGAAGTTTATTACAAAATAGTTATCGTAAAATAACATTCAAAAGAAAGAAGAGGTTGAAGTTAATTACCGTTCCACAAGTATATTACCCTCAGAATTGGCGATCAGTATAGCAAGCAACATGTTGCTTCTTTTTGTTTTTTCTTTCGAAAGAGAAACAAAGCAACAAAAACTAGCTAAAAATTAAGGAAGGAATTGTCGCGTAACTTTTTATTTAAGCTTCTATTTCGGATCAAAGTATTTCAAATCAACAGAACAAGACCAAGTCATCAGCAAGAGAGTAGGAAAATTTGTTGCGTTAGATAGGTATACTCTATTTCATTATGGAGTGCAAAAATATTACAATTGAATTCTATTGGTCAACGAACTACTGATTGAGAAACAAATTGATTCACTAATTTGCTATGAAATGCTCATATTGTACTTCTTTAACTTTGATTGTATCAAATACAACTATTATATACATTCTAAAAAAATATACAACTATTATGTATCTTTTGGCTCGTAAGGAGTGAAATTAAAAAGAAATTGAGTTTATATGTGAAAATGAGTGTAGAAAATGTTCAAAATATATAGATAATATTTTAATAAAATGCAGATATAAAGTAAGTGATCTTTTTTCTGAATATATATATATATATATATATATATATATATATATATATATATATATATATATATATATATATATATAAGTGGACGGCGTGCCATAAAACAAAAGGCGTAAAGTTTGAGGATGGTGAATATTGATTATATATCACTAACTCAATAAAAAAAGAATTTGTAAAATAGAACTCCTAGATTATTAGTTATTATCCTACTGTGATTGTATGAGGATTTCTGTAGGAATATTTTATGAAAATTATTGTTATTAATGCGACCTACTGAAAATAAATAAGTAACATAAAAATATTTTTATCATGATTTTTAAAATTTATGAAGTAACATAAATTGAAAAAAATGACGCTTTTAGTCTTCTAGAAATTTTGGAATAATGCGGTCGGCCTATGATTCCGAAAACAATTGTAAGTGACAACATAAAGCCAAAAAAGTTTAATATTGAGTTAATATTTTTCAAAAGAAGTAACTTAATTTATATAAAATATAATGAGTTGTCATTCGTTAGAATATATTCTGACTTCAACGATTCCATCCTTATTGTTTTAAGTTTTCTCTTAGCCAATTTAAACTTACTGTACTATAAATAATTTTACTTTATTATTATATTCTAAGAGTTTTGTCTACTTAAAAAATAACTTATTTTACGACGATTAGTTTAAAAAATAATTGAATTGGATCTTTTGCTATAGCTAAGTTTAAAACGTAATCATTTTTCCTTAATTCTAAAGAAAATAATGTATTTTTCTGCAAATTCTTAGTATTGGTTTATTCTGAGTTTCAATTATGCAATAAAAATTCTATTCTTAGAGGGTAAATATTTATCTGACATTTCACTTTGGATCTTTATATTTGAAGAATCACTAGTGTTCTTAACTATTGCTAATCACCTCTATCTCTTCTAAGTTTTGTTAATTATTTTTTCTAATTTTTGAGTATCATTTTTTTAAATAATATTATTTGAGTAGGAAAGTAGTTCAACTATAATAGTACAAAAAGTAAAAAATAACCATTAAAAATCCATCATTAATTGACACCGTGATGTTTAACTATTTATCATTCTATATTGCAGTTATTTAGATTTCAAATAGTAATTGACTTATGATATAAATAAAATAGCACATTCACAATTCCTTCCACGTTATTTAATTTCAAGAGTATTTTGACAAGTAATACGTTCAACATGCATTAAGTTCGTTATTAAAGTAAATTAATAAAGTCCTAAATATTACTAATACTTACACAATTCAAATAAGGAAAGATTTAATAATCAAAAGTTTAGTTGATTTTAAGATACTAAATATTCAGTTAATAATTAAATAACTTTTTTATCCGGTGTAAAATAAGTTTTAAATGGTAAAAAAAGCGAACGACGTTTCGCTAATGGGCTTCGTACTTTTAATATAATACAGATAGATAGATATAGATATAAATAGATAGATAGATAGGTACGAGTGTTGCGCGTGTACCCCATATTAATAAGTATAATACTTTAGAAAATCATAAATGTTATTAAATTATGTATACCTGACGTGCAAAATTAAATAAAATATGTTCTTTTAATACATATGTTTAGAAAGCACTTACCTAAATTTTTATTTTTGCAAAATAGGAGGATTTATTAAATATCATTTCAAAAATATTTCTAAAATTTAATATTAAGTTAAAGAGTATAATTATTATGAATATTGTTATAATTTTATCTAATTATAGTTTTTCGAATGTGTACCTATATTTTGGTATATAAATTTTATAGAAAAAGTTTTTGCTTAAAGGGTAATGACATACTATTGTATATCCAAAGAATCAAACATAAAACACTCGCGTCGGAATATTTATATATAAAGAATGTTCTTACGTGAAAATTTTCAAGACATGATACTTTTACATTTTCATCCCATTCGAGTAGACTTTTAATGGTCCGTTCCTCTCATAAATTGCTAACTATAGTTGTTTGATCATTGATATCATGTGATAGTTATTTCACTCCAAATGAAAATAACTTCATCATCCGTATAACAACTCTGACCAAGCAGAACGTCTCTGTCACGACCTAAAAATCAACCGTCGTGATGGCACATATTGTGAAACTAGGCAAGCCACTACTTAATTATCTCAACACATTAATAATTTTTAAAAATATAGGCGGAAACATTTAATATTTAAGAAAACCCTTTTTGGAACCGAAATAACCCGCAACACAATACAATTTATTCCAAAACCGGGGTGTCACCGAGTACATGAGCATCTATGTCAGAATACGGTCTACTACAATGTCTAAGGAGTAACAAAAAAAATGAAGTACAGATAAAGATAATGAAGGAGAGTCAAGGCATGCGAATGCCATGCAGCTACCTCGATAGTCTCCGAGATCCTGTCTCCTCAATCAGCAGTCGTCGTAACCAGAAGTACCTGGATCCGCACACGAGGTGCAGGGTGTAGCGTGAGTACAACCAACTCAATAAGTAACAAGCCCAAACTGTGGGCTGAAAGTAGTGACGAACTCAACCAACATAATTCAATATAGAAAATAACAGTGCAGAAATGTAGACATGCTTTCAAGTTCGATAGATATCTTAAAACAGTAAAATAGATCAATCTGAATGATATGAAAAATATAACTCCTCTATTTCTACTATGCCAATACACATGCTGTATGTGATATATCATGCTGACAGCCTCATGTGCTCACACTCTCAAATGCTCAATCACTCGGTACTGTATATAGCCCAAAACGGCCCAAGGAAGATCCATCCCGAAATATATACATCACTGACCATCAGTCACCCAGTATCGAGTAGGGCAAATCCAGCCCGTGGAGAAGATCCATCTCCAAGTATAAAATGCTTCGGACAAGATCCATGTCCAGGGAAGATCCATCCCTCAATAATATCAACTGCGCTCACTGGGGGTGTGTGCAGATTCTGGAGGGGCTCCTTCAGCCCAAGAGCTATCACAAATCAGTATAACCGCTGAGGCATGCAACCCGATCCCATAAATGTCACTCATAATCAGACCCTCAGCCTCACTTAGTCATCAATCTCTCCAGTCTCTCTCTTACGGGCTCACAATGTCATGATACTAGCCTGAAAAATAATGACATGATGTATCAATAATTAACAACAGAGACTGAGATATGATATGAAATGAATGAATATGACTGAGAACAAAATATCAATGAAATCAGTAAGACAAGAGCAAGAAACGACCACTATGAGTCCCAATAGTATCGGCATAAAGCCTAAACATAATATCTAGCATGAGTGACAACTCAATTACTTTATGACATGATGAAAACACGAAAATCAACAAGATAGAATCACTAGACAGTGACGTGGAATCGACTAGGTCACAATTCTCACGGTGCACGCCCGCACGCCAGTCACTTGGCATGTGCGTCACCTCAATACCAATCACATAACACATAATTTGGGGTTTCGAACCCTCAGAACCAAATTTGAAAGTGTTACTTACCTCAATTTCGGGATAAACTCTACTCCAAAATGCCCTTGCCCCTCAAATCGGTCTCCAAACGTCCCGAATCTAGCCACAAGCAGTACAATACAATCAATATAGGCTAAAAAAATCAATTTCACAAAAAAATACAAAATTATAGCCAAAATCCAAAATTGGCCCGAAATCGCCCCCGAGGCCCACGTCTCGAAATCCGATAAAAGTCACCAAATCTGACAACACATTCAATTACGAATCCAACCATACTAGTTCCACTCAAATCCGACTTCGAATCGACATTCAAATCCCAAAAACTCATTTTATAAAATTTCTACAATTTTCCCCAAATTTTCATCTCAAAATACTAATTGGATGATGAAAACAATGATATATTAATGTATATTAACCAAATCCGAGTTAGAGTCACATACCCCGATGAATTTCTTGAAAAACTCACGAAAAATCATCACAAATCGAGCTCTCTAGGTCCCAAAAATGAAATAATTCCCTAGGCCTCGATTATATAGTACATCCTCTGACCTCCCAATGTGCGGTATGCACATTTCCAAGTGCGGTCGCACATTTCCAAGTTCTGCGGTCGCACAAAAAATTGTGCGGCCGCACTTCACAGCCTCTTCACTACCAGGCTTCAGTTAATTGGACATAACTTTCTCTAAAGATGTCCAAATGATGATTTCTTTATTTCTATGGAAACTAAACACGAAGGGATACAACTTTTGTTTTTAAATCATCTCCAAATTCCTTGTGAATCAAAAGATATAAGCTTCCGAAGTCGGACCAGCGAACCTGCAGAACACCCTAAAGTGCGGCAACAGACAAAATTGTGCGGTCCGTATTTTTCCTCGGCGGTCCGCACATTTTCATCTGCTGCAGCACTTTTTCATCTGCTACAACACTCAAAAATGTGCCTCAGCACATGTAATTGTGTGGTCCGCACTTCCAACGTTCCAGAACAACATCAGAGTGCCGAAATTCCCGGACTCGCTCAAAACTCACCCTGAAACTCACCCGAGACTCCCTGGATCTCAACCAAAGATACCATCAAGTCCTAAAACACCATACGAACTTGGGCGAACCCTCAAATCATCTCAAACAATATCAAAACATGAATTCCCCACGGATTCAAGCCTAATGACCTTTGAAATTTACAACTTCTACAAACGACGTCAAAACCTATCAAATCACGTCCGATTGACCTCAAATTTTGCACACAAGTCATAAACGACCCCACAAACCTACTGCAACTTCCGAAATTGGAATCCGATCTCGATATCAAAAAGTCAACCCCCGGTCAAACTTTTCAAAAATTCGACCTTCGTCATTTCAAGCCTAATTCTACTCCTGACCTCCAAATCATATTCCGGACACGCTCCTAAGTCCAGAATCACCCAATGGAGCTAACAGAACCATAAAAATTCAAATCCAAGGTCTTTTACATATAGATCAATATCCGGTCAATTTTTCAAACTTAAGCTTTCCATTTAAGAAACTAAGTGTCTCATTTCACTCTGAATTCTCTCCGGACCCGAACTAACTAACTCGATAAGTCATATAACAACTATAAAGTACAAATGGAACAATGAATGGGGGAACGGGGCCACAACTCTCGAAATAACCGGCCGGATTGTTACAATCTCTTTTCGTTTAGTCTATTGAATGTTCCCAGTTCCCACGTTCATGGCAAATCTATTATCATATCTATGACATGAATAATTTTTAAATTATAAATATCTGGAATCTTAAGAATTCATTATTATTTTGTAGGTATCAGCCATGATAATCTTTGTGGTCTAATAGCTCTTCTCTCTACCGGCAGAGGCATATTATTGGACTGATTCTTGAGAAGTGCAAGTCTAAATTACATTCTATTATCTTGATATTTTAAAATTCAAGAGAGTTAATAATGATAAGCTATAAGAGAAGGCTTACAACACATAACTCTCCAAGCAACTATTTTGACTATAGTATTTTGGAGCTCATCTTTGTCAAAAGATATATGTCACGACCCAAAATTTTCCACCGACGGGACCGTGATGGCACCTAACATTTCACTTGCTAGGTAAGCCAACATTAGAGAATCATTAAACCAATTCCTTATTCTCATTCAGTAATTAATAATAATTAACTAAGATAAAATATAATCGGTGCGGAATTTTATAAAACTGAATTAATTACTACCACCCGGATCTGGAGTCACAATTCAAGAGCATTCTAGAATTTACTACAAGAAATAGTCTGAAAGAAATACAACTGTTTGAATGAAAGAAAATAGTAGGACATAAAAGATAGACGGGGACTTCAAGGTCTGTGGACGCCGACAGGTCTACCTTGAGTCTCCGGATAACAGACCAATAGCAAAATCTCGATCAACTTGAGCCGGTACCAAAATCTGCACAGAAAGTGCAAAGTGCATCATCAGTACAACCGACCCCATGTACAGGTAAGTGTCGAGCCTAACCTCGGAGAAGTAGTGACGAGGCTAGGACAAGACACCCACATATAACCTGAACAGTATAATCATGCTAGTGGCAACAACAGTAAATAAAGAAAATAACGCAAAAATAATGGGAAGGGGCATACAGTGGAGGAATACAATATAAAGAGTGAGAATAATGAAAAGATAGAATTAAACCGAAAATCCTTAAACGAATTGAGCAAATAAAAAGGCAAAGGAAAACTGCACGGCATCACCCTTCGTGCTTTTACTCTCAACCTCACCTAATAAATAAATAGAACACGGCACGACATCACCCTTCGTGCTTTTACTCTCAACCTCACCAAATAAATAAATAGAACGCGTCACGGCATCACCCTTCGTGCATTAAACCTCTCATAATATACACGACATCACCCTTCGTGCTTTACACTCTTCCTCACAATATGAATAATGTATGCACGGCATCACCTTTCGTGCTTTACACTCCTCCTCACAAATCACAGAATCAATAACAACGGATAGATAGGAGTATCACAAAGAAACTAGTATTTTACTCATAATCAATAGCACGATATAACCTCAACCTTGAACCAATATTCGAAAATTACCAAATCTCAGTGAAACCAGATATAAGTCACCTGACATTTCAAATAACCTGCTAAGCATGGATAGTAGAATTTAAGGCTACAAAATAGACAAGAATAGAATTTCACTCGCATGCTATGACTCGACACGATGCATAGATGATCGTCACCTCACCTATACATCGCATTTAATAACCAAACACGTAGCAAATAAATACATAATACCTATTCCCTCAAGCCAAAGTTAGACACGACATTTACCTCACTCCAAAGGCCACTTAATTCTCAATCACAACTTTTTCTTTGGAATTCACCTCCAAATCACTTGTATCTATTCAAAAATGACTCAATAATATCAAATATTGCTAAAGGAATCAATATATTGCATAAATTAAATTTCCCCAATTTTCCTCTAAAAAGTCAAAAAAATCGACCCCGGGCCCGCTTGGTCAAAACCCGAGGTTCGGACCAAAATCCATTTACCCATTCATCCCCGAGCCCGAATATATAATTGGTTTTGGAATCCAACTTCAAATTGAGGTCTAAATCTCCAAATTCCCGAAATCCCTAGTTTCTACCCTAACCCCTAATTCTACCATGAAAACTCTAGATTTTAGGTTAAAAATTCAAGAAATGTAATGGGTAATTGAAAGAAAATAGTTTAGAATCACTCACCAACACTTTGGGGAAGAAATGACTCTTGAAAAATTGCCTCACACCGTTTGGTTTTTGAGAAAAATGATTTTTTGGCTAAATCCCATGTTTGGATTCTGTTAAGTGTTGGGCAACAGTGTTCATCACGTTCGCGAGAGCACTGCCGCGTTCGCGAAGAGTATAGGTTGCCAAGCCTTCACGTTCATGAGACAGTGCTCGCGTTCGCATAGGCTACCCTTCCTTGGTCTTCGCGTTCGCGAGACGGTGTTCGAGTTCGCGATGAAGAAAAGGCTGACTCCCCCATCCCCAGTGCCTAACACTACGCGTTCGCGATGGAATTGTCGGGTTCACAAAGGGTAACGCCCCCATCGCTTCGCGTTCGCGACCAAACTTTCGCGTTCGCGAAGAAGAAATACCTGCCTCATCAGTTTACTCTTCGCGTTCGCGAGAGGACTTTCGCGAACGTGAAGAAGGACATGCCAGAACCCAGACTCTGCAGAAAAAACCAGATTTCCAAAGTCCAAAACATCCTATGGCCTATCCGAAACTCACCCGAGCCCTCGGGGCTCCAAACCAAACATGCACACAAGTCTTAAAATATCATACGGACCTGCTCGCGTGATCAAATCGCCAAAATAATACCTAGAACTCTAAATTTAGCACCAAATCATATGAAATTCTCAAGAACACTTTAAAGTTACTATTTTCTCAACCGAAGGTCCGAATCACGTCAAATCAACTCCGTTTCTCACCAAATTTCACAGATAAGTCTTATATATCACAATGAACCTATACCGGGATCCGAAATCAAAATACAGACCTGGTACTAACAATGTCAAACATCAATCAATTCTTAAAAACAAATAATTTCCAAACTTTTAATTTTCATAAAAATTTCACAACTTGAGCTAGGGACCTCCGAATACGATTCCGGACATATGCCCAGATCCCATAATTCGATACGGACCCACCGGGACCGTCAAAATATGGATCCGGACCCGTTTACCAAAAAAGTTGACCGAAGTCAACTAAAAATCAACTTTTAAGGCATAAATTCTTATTTTCATAAATTTTCAACATGAAAGCTTTCCGAAAACATGCCTGAACTATGTACGCAAATCGAGGAGGGTAAAAATGAGATTTTTAAGGCTTAAGAGCGTATATTCGAGTTTTAAAACATAAGATGACCCTTTTTGGGTCATCACATTCTCCACCTCTAAAACAACTGTTCGTCCTCGAACGGACATAGAAAAGTACCTGGGCTGGTGAAAAGGTGGGGATATCTACTCCGCATATCATACTCGGACTCCTAAGTAGCTGCCTCAATAGGCTGACCTCCCCACTGCACTCAAACTGAAGGGTAATTCTTTGATCTCAACTGGCGAACTTGCCGGGCTAGAATTGCCACCGGCTCCTCCTCGTAAGTCAAATCCTTATCCAACTGGACAGAGCTATAATCTAACACATGAGACGGATCACTGTGATACTTTCGAAGCATGGACACATGGAATACCGGGTGAATAACTACTAAACTAGGTGGCAACGCAAGCCTGTAAGCTACCTCTCCCACTCTCTCCAGAATCTCAAAAGGTCCGATATACCTAGGGCTCAACTTGCCCTTCTTTCCGAACCTCATTACACCCTTCATGGGTGATACCCAAAGTAACACTCTCTCTCCGACCAGGAATGCAACATCACGAACTCTACGGTCGGCATAACTCTTCTGTATGGACTGATCTGTGTGGAGTTGATCCTGAATAATCTTGACCTTATCCAAGGCATCCTGTACTAAGTTTGTGCCCAACAACCGAGCCTCTCCCGGATCGAACCACCCAACTGGCGACCGACACCGCCTACCATATAATGCCTTATAGGGAGCCATCTAAATGCTCGACTGGTAACGATTGTTGTAGGCGAACTCTGCAAGGGGCAAGAATTGATCCTAAGAACCTCCAAAATCTATGACACAAGCGCAGAGCATATCCTCCAAGATCTGAAAAGTACTCTCGGACTGCCCGTCCGTTTGAGGATGAAATGCTGTGCTCAACTCAACCCGCGTACCCAACTCACGTTGTACTGCCCTACAAAAGTGTGAGGTAAACTGCGTACCTCGATCAGAAATGATAGACACGGGCACACCGTGAAGACGGATGATCTCCCGAATATAAATCTCTGCTAACCGCTCTAAGGAATAGGTAACTGCCACAGGAATGAAATACGCTGACTTAGTCAGCCTGTCCATAATGACCCAAACTGCATCAAACTTCCTCTGAGTCCGTGGGAGTCCAACAACAAAATCCATAGTGATACACTCCCACTTCCACTCAGGAATCTCTAACCTCTGAAGTAAACCACCAGGTCTCTGATGCTCACACTTTACATGCTGGCAATTTAGGCACCGAGCTACATAGGCAACTATGTCTTTCTTCATCCTTCTCCACCAATAATGCTGCCGCAGG
Source organism: Nicotiana tabacum (assembly GCF_000715075.1). NCBI lineage: Eukaryota > Viridiplantae > Streptophyta > Magnoliopsida > Solanales > Solanaceae > Nicotiana > Nicotiana tabacum. The sequence goes on from NC_134092.1 coordinate 123,473,900, forward strand.
TCCTGGTGCATCTTGGCAGCGCCCGAGTGAATAGAATACCGAGAACTGTGAGCCTCCTCACGGATCAACTCACGAAGCCCATCCATATTAGGCATATAAATATGACCTTGCATCCTCAAAACTCCGCCATCTCCAACAGTAACCTGCTTGGCACCACCGTGCCACACTGTATCTCTAAAGACAAGTAAATGAGGTTATCCTGCCGATCTCTGATGCACTCAAACAAAGAAGACCGAGCAACTGTACAAGCTAGGATATGGCTGGGCTCAGAAACATCCAACCTCACGAACTGGTTGGCCAAGGCCTGAACATCCAATGCAAGCGGTCTCTCACCAACTAGAATATTTGCAAGGCTACCCATACTGACTAACTTTCTACTCAAAGCATCGGCCACCACATTGGCCTTACTGGGATGATACAATATGGTGATATCATAGTCTTTCAATAGCTCCAGCCACCTCCTCTGCCTCAAATTGAATTCCTTCTGCTTGAACAAATACTGCAAGCTCCGATGATCAGTGAATACCTCACATGGCACGCCGTAAAGATAGTGCCTCCAAATCTTCAGCGCGTGAACAATGGCTGCTAGCTCTAGATCATGAACAAGGTAATTCTTCTCATGAACCTTCAGCTGCCGCGAAGCATATGCAATAACCTAGCCACCCTGCATCAACACCGCACCCAAACCAATACGAGATGCGTCACAATATACTGTATAAGATCTTGAACCTGTGGGTAACACCAATACCGGTGCCGTAGTCAAAGCTGTCTTGAGCTTCTGAAAGCTCGCTTCACACTCGTCAGACCGCCTGAACGGGGCACCCATCTGGGTCAATCTGGTCAACGGGGCTACTATGGATGAAAACCCCTCCACAAATCGACGGTAATAGCCCTCCAAACCGAGGAAACTACGGATCTCTGTAGCTGATGTGGGTCTGGGACAGTTCTGAACTGCCTCAACCTTCTTAGGATCCACCTGAATACCCTATGCTGATACAACGTGACACAAGAAAGCAACTGAACTCAACCAAAACTCGCATTTTGAGAACTTAGCATATAACTGGCTGTCTTTCAGAGTCTGAAGAATGATCTGAAGGTGCTAGTCATGCTCCTCTCGACTGTGGGAGTAGATCAAGATATCGTCAATAAACACAACCACAAAGGAATCCAAGTAGGGTTTGAACACCCGGTTCATCAAACCCATGAATGCTGCTGGGGCATTTGTCAGCCCAAATGACATCACTAAAAACTCATAATCCTCAACTGATGGTAGCCAGATCTCAAATCAATCTTTGAAAACACCTTGGCACCCTGAAGCTGATCAAATAAATCATCAATCCTCATCAATCCTTCAATTCTTTCAACTCTGGCAGGGCCATACGATATGGCGGAGTGGAAATAGGCTGAGTGCCCAGAGCCAAATCAATGCAGAAATCAATATCCCTGTCGGGTGGCATCCCCGGCAGGTCTGCAAGAAATACCTCTGGAAACTCACGAACAACCGGCACCGAATCCATGTAAGGAACCTCCGCACTAGAATCGCGGACATAAGCCAAATAAGCTAGACTCCCCTTCTCGACCATATGTCGAGCCTTCACATAAGAGATGACCCTGCTGGCAGAATGGACAAGATTCCCTCTCCACTCTAATCGAGGCAACCCGTGCAAGGCTAAGGTCACTGTCTTGGCGTGACAATCTAATACAACATGATAAGGTGACAGCCAATCCATACCCAGTATGACATAAAAAAAACCATGTCAAGAAGTAGAAGATCTATACGAGTCTCAAGACTCCCAATGGTGACCACACACGAATGATAAATACGATCTACAACAATAGCATCTCCCACTGGTATGGACACATACACATGAGCATTCAAAGAATCACGGGGCACAACCAAATAGGAAGCAAAATAGGAATAAATAGATCCCGGATCAAATAGAACTGAAGTATCTCTACTGCAAACTGAAACAGTACATGTGATAACAGTGTCAGATGACTCAGCCTCAGGCCTGGCTGGGAAAGCATAACACCGGGGCTAGGCCCTACCACCCTGAACTATGTCCCTGGGATGGCCTCTAACTGGCTGATCTCCACCTCTAGCGGCCTGACCTCCACCTCTAACAGTCTGGCCTCTACCTCTGGTTGCCTGACTCCTGCCTCTGGCTAGATGAGCAGGTGGTGCAGCAACTGGTGCCAGAACCATGGCACAAGAACCCTGATACTGTGAGTTGCCCGTTACCCGAGGGAAAAATCTAGCAACGTGCCTCGGGTCATCACAAGTATAACATAATCTCGGCTGCTGTGAGTGTCGACCTGAATAACAACCCTGATAACTCTGGAGTGGAGGTGCACAAATAGAAACTGGTGGTGCACTGTAGGCTAGCTGGTCAGAATAATGCATCCGAGGGCCACGGCCACTTGAGGCACCGTGGGATGCCTGAAGTGCTGAATGAAATGGCCTGGGAGGATGGCCCCTACCAAAAGTACTCCTGCCTCTAGATGAGGCATCGTGAACTCACCGGAATGACGAGGTCTCTTGTCAGACCCCTAACCTCCCTGAGTAAGAAACATTTCGACCCGTCTGGCGACATTAGCAGCCTCCTGAAAAGAAATCTCACTCCCAGTCTCCTTAGCCATCTGCAATCTGATAGGCTAAGCAAGTCCATCAATAAACCTCCTCACCCTCTCTCTCTCTCTCGGTGGGAAGCAAAAGAATAACATGACGGGCCAAATCTACAAAACGGGTTTCATATTGAGTAACAGTCATACTGCCCTGCTGGAGACGCTCAAACTGACGGCGACGCTCCTCTCTCAATGTGATAGGCAGAAACTTCTCTATGAAGAGATGAGAGAACTGGTCCAAAGTAAGAGCAGGCGACCCCGCTGGTCTGGTCAACAAGTAATCTCTCCACTGTTTCTTAGCGGAACCAGTCATCTAAAATACAGCAAAATTGACCCCATTGGTCTGCTGTCACGATACTCCCGGGGATCCTCTGAAGGAGCACCACTGAAGTGAACAGGAAAGAGCTTGATAAACCTGTCCAATCTCCATAAAGCCTCAGAAGACATAGCTGGCATGTCTCCGGCCTGTGCCGCAATAACTGGCTGCACTAATCCGATTGGTTGAGCTGCTGGAGCCTGATACTGGGGAGCTATCTTCTCTGGAGCGGGTGTGGTGGGAATCTGGGCTCTTCTTCCAGCCTGAGAGACTGCTGGTGCCATGAGAAATGCGCCAGTCTGGGCCACACTCTCCACAAGGCCCACCAAACGGACCAAAGTGTCCTGAAGTAGTGGGGTGGCAATGAACCCCTCCGGAACCTGAGCTGGTCCGGTAGGAACAGTCTAGGCTGGAACCTCCTCGTCAAGCTCTATCTGAGGCTCCACTGCTGGGGCTGCTGCTCGGGCTCTAGGCTAAGCCCTGCCCCTGCCTCGGCCTCTGGCACGGCCTCGGCCTCGACCTCTGCCCCGCGTAGGAGCTGCCACTGGAGGCTCTGGCTGCTGCTCAGCTGAGGAAGTGGTACGTGTTCTCGCCATCTGCGAGAGAATAAGAATAGAAGAGTTCAATCAGTATTGGGAAAGAAAAATTTCATGACAAAGAAGAATAGAAGTGAAACTTGTTCCTAAACTTCATAGCCTCTTGAAGATAAGCACGGACGTCTCTGTACCGATCCTCCAGACTCTACCAAGCTTGCTCGTGAATTGTGAGACCTAGCTAACCTAGTGCTCTGGTGCCAACTGTCACGACCCGAAATTTCCCACCTACGGGACCGTGATGGCACCTAACATTTCACTTGCTAGGCAAGCCAACGTTAGAGAATCATTAAACCAATTCCTTATTCCTATTTAAATGAAATATAATAGGTGCAGAATTTTATAAAACTGAATTAATTACTACCACCCGGATATGGAGTCACAATTCACGAATATTCTAGAATTTATTACAAGAAATAGTCTGAAAGAAATACAACTATTTGAATGAAAGAAAACAGTAGGACATAAAAGATAGACGAGGACTTCAAGGTTTGTGGAAACCGACAGGTCTACCTTGAGTCTCCGAAAAGCAGACCAATATCAAAATCTCAATCAACCTGAGCCGGTACCAAAATCTGCACAGAAAGTGCAAAGTGCAGCATCAGTACAACCGACCCCATGTACTGGTAAGTGTCGAGCCTAACCTCGACGAAGTAGTGACGAGGCTAGGACAAGACACCCGCATATAACCTGAACAGTATAATCATGCTAGTGGCAACAACATTAAATAAAGAAAATAATGCAGAAATAATGGGAAGGGACATACAGTGGGGGAATATAATATAAAGAGTGAGAATAATGAAAAGATAGAATTAAACCGAAAATTCTTAAACGAATTGAGCAAATAAAACAGCAAAGGAAAACTACACGACATCAACCTTCGTGCTTTTACTCTCAACCTCACCAAATAAATAAATAGAACGCGGCACGACATCACCCTTCGTGCTTTTACTCTTAACCTCACCAAATAAATAAATAGAACGCGGCACGACATCACCCTTCGTGCATTAAACCTCTCATAATATACACGGCATCACCCTTCGTGCTTTACATTCTTCCTCACAATATGAATAATGTATGCACGGTATCACCCTTCATGCTTTACACTCCTCCTCACAAATCACAGAATCAATAACAACGGATAGATAGGAGTATCACAAAGAAATCAGTATTTTACCCATAATCAATAGCACGATATAACCTCAACCTTGAACCAATATTCGAAAATTACCAAATCTTAGTGAAACCAGATATAAGTCACCCGACATTTCAAATAACCCGCTAAGCATGGATAGAAGAATTTAAGGCTACAAAATAGACAAGAATAGAATTTCACTCGCATGCTATGACTCGACACGACGCATAGATGCTCGTCACCTCACCTATACATCGCATTTAACAACCAAACAGATAGCAAATAAACACATAATACCTATTCCCTCAAGCCAAAGTTAGACACGACACTTACCTCGCTCCGAAAGCCACTTAATTCTCAATCACAACTTTTTCTTTGGAATTCACTTCCAAACCACTCGTATCTATTCAAAAATGACTCAACAATATCAAATACCGCTAAAGAATCAATTATATTGCATAAATTAAATTTCCCAAATTTTCCTCCAAAAAGTTAAAAAAATTGACTCCGGACCCGCTTGGTCCAAACCCGAGGTTCAGACCAAAATCCATTTACCCATTCATCCCCGAGCCCGAATATATAATTGGTTTTGGAATTCGACCTCAAATTGAGGTCTAAATCCCCAAATTCCCGAAATCCCTAGTTTCTACCCTAACCCCTAATTCCATCATGAAAACTCTAGATTTGAGGTTGAAAATTCAAGAAATGTAATGGGTAATTGAAAGAAAATGGTTTAGAATCACTTACCAACACTTTGGGGGAAGAAATGACTCTTGAAAAATCGCCTCACACCGTTTGGTTTTTGAGAAAAATGATTTTTTGGGCTAAATCTCGTGTTTGGATTATGTTAAGTGCTAGGCGACAGTGTTCATCGCGTTCGCGAGATAGTGCTCGCATTCGCATAGGCTACCCTTCCCTGGTCTTCGCGTTCGCGAGACAGTGTTCGAGTTCGCGATGAAGAAAAGGCTGACTCCCCCTCCCCAGTGCCTTTCGCGATGGAATTGTCGCGTTCGCGAAGGGTAACGCCCCCATCGCTTCACGTTCGCAAAAAAGAAATCCCTGCCTCATTAGTTTACTCTTCGCGTTCGCGAGAGGACCTTCATGAATGCGAAGAAGGACATGCCAGAACCCAGACTCTACAGAAAAAAAAATCAGATTTCTAAAGTCCAAAACATCCTGTGGCCTATCCGAAACTCACCCGATCCCTTGGGGCTCCAAACCAAACATAAACACAAGTCTAAAAATATCATACGGACCTGCTCGTGCGATCAAATCGCCAAAATAACACCTAGAACTTTAAATTTAACACCAAATCAAATGAAATTCTCAAGAACACTTTAAAGTTACTATTTTCTCAACCGAAGGTCCGAATCACGTCAAATCAACTCCGTTTCTCACCAAATTTCACAGACAAGTCTTAAATATCATAATGAACCTGTACCGAGCTCCGAAACCAAAATACGGACCCGGTACTAACAATGCCAAACATCAATCAATTCTTAAAAACAAATAATTTCTAGACTTTTAATTTTCATAAAAAATTCATAACTTGAGATAGGGACCTCCGAATTCGATTTCGGGCATACGCCCAGATCCCATAATTCGATACGGACCCACCGGGATCGTCAAAATACTGATCCGGACCCGTTTACCAAAAATGTTGACCGAAGTCAACTAAAAATTAACTTTTAAGGCATAAATTTTTATTTTCATAAATTTTCAACATGAAAGCTTTCTGGAAACATGCCCGAACTTTGTACGCAAATCGAGGAGGAATAAGATTTTTAAGGCTTAAGAGCACAGATTCGAGTTCTAAAACATAAGATGACCCTTTTTGGGTCATCACAATATAGAAGATTGAGATAATAAAGGTTTGAATGTACTGGCAACTTGCAACTCAACCTCGTCTTTCGTTGATATTCACATGCTGTATATATTTGAATTAAAAGTTATGAATAATTGCAATACAGGGAAAACTTATATGTGATTGTTTTTACCAAATAAGCTTGAAATTTTAATACAAGAAAAACATGTATGTGATTGTTCTTACCAAATAAGATTGAAACTATAATTCTTCTAGCAATAAGTAAGAATGAAACTTTTATTAATTAATATTGAAATTATAATTCTTCTAGCATTAAGTAGGATGCGACCTTGGCCCAGGCGAGTTGAACTCGCACCAGCGAGGAATTTTCGCAAGTGCGAAAGCCACATGTGTGGTAGTCCTCCACATGTGCGAAAAAGTTGTTCGGGCAGAATGTTAAAAAGGGGCGAGGCTAAGCCATTTTTGTCCGTGTTTCCTCCAATTTTGGGCGATTTTGGAGCTTTTCGAGAGAGGATTTCAACTAGCAACATGAAGGTAAGTTAATTTCATACCACTTGAGTTAAATACATAGATTATAGGTAGATTATAACTAGTAAATCTTAGAAATCAAAGGTTTAGACGAAAAACCTAGATTTTATAAAAACCGAGATTTTAACCACAAAAATGGTTATGGAATTGGGTAGAAATTATATATTTGAGTTCTTGAGATTATGGGTAACGTTTTTATCTAAAAAATTCCAGAATTCGGGCACGTGGGCCCGGGGTGAATTTTTGAAATTTTACTGTTTTGGTTAGGGTAATTTAATTAATAGCCTAAATTTGAATTATTGAACATGTATTAACTATTTTGTATAATATATGGATAGCCTTGGATTTTTCGGCATCTAATTGAGAAATAAACGCGACGTGGTAATCGGAAAATGGACTTTGAGACAAGGTAAGTCTCTTGTCTAATCTTGTGAGGAGGAAATTACCCCATAGATAATTAAATTAATAATTGTTGCTAATTATGGGGGCTACGTACGCACGAGGTAACGAGAGTCCGTGCGTAGCTACTATTAATGCTAAAGTTCGGGTAGTTTAGGACACAAAGTATGAATTACTTGTGCAAATTGTATTCTTTATTTAAACAATATATATATATATTAATATTATTTGATATATATATACATATATTGTGAATTGTTAGGTAAAAATATTAAAAGATGAAAATCTCATATGCTTAATTTTCTGTTTAAATTAATTAATTGTTAAAAGAAATTGTTCATCCTCCCGAATTTATCTTATAATAAATATACTCTCCTTCTTGAGGTACATAAGAAAATGTCCTCCTTTCTTGTGGAGCGGGCCGAACGCCTCGGCAGGATAGATGCATCTATGGATTGCGCCGCACGTCCCTTGGTAGTGTACACTACACTCTGGATCGGGTCGTACGACCTCGGCAGAAATCGTGCCTAATAATAATAATAATTACTCGATACTTTGCTATTTTTAATTGCAGCTTGTGAATTAAATTAATATATTGAGAATTGTTGCATTTGAAGGAATTTAATTGATAAATTAGAAATTATTGGAATTGAAAGGATTAATTATCTTTGCTTGATAATGAAGTTATTGTTATTCCTGTAAATGATGTTAATTGATAAATTGAAAATTTATTGGAATTGAAGGAACTTAATTATTTCTGTTGGTTAAAGAAAATCATTATAAATTCTATAAATCATGTTGATCTAGATATTGCTCTTTCTATTTTCATTTATTATTATTGACTCTTAGTGAGTGTCAAAGTCGGTCATCTCGTCCCTACCTCTTCGAGATTAGGCTTGATACTTACTGGGTACATGTTATTTTCGTACTTATTTAGCGGCCTTGTGGGCGCAGAGGTGTGGTTAATAATTGTGGGGACATAGGTGAGCTGCATTTTGTATTACGATCCGCAGTCTACAGAGTCTCCTTCAGAGTTATTATATTTTCCTGTCTAATTTGTATTCTGGACAGATATAGTATTTTATTTTTAATTCCCTAGTAAATGCTCATGCACTTGTGACACCGGGTTTTGGGAATGGTTGTGATTAGTTTAGAAATTTAGTTGCTAAAAATATTTATCATTTACTCTATGAGTTTTATCTTTATTATTTGATTGAAGAAATTTTGATTTCAAAAATACTAAAATGGGTAATTAAGCTAAGTATATATTGTTGGCTTGCGTGACAGCAGTGTCCGGCGCCATCACGACCTTTAATAGATTTTGGGTCGTGACAACGTAGTATCAGAGCACTAGGTTCACTTAGGTCTCACGAGTCATGAGCAAGTCTAGTAGAGTCTTGAGGATCGGTGCAGAGACGTCTGTACTTATCTTCGAGAGGCTACATGGCTGTTAGGAATACTTCCCTTTTTGATTCCTCATAGTGCGATTTTATTCCTTTGAGGCTTATGCCTTTATTTCCTTCTTATTCAATCTTATGCGATGCGAAGCGCTTGTTATAAATTGGGGATCAAGGAAAGTTTTAATGGTACTACAGATGTAGTGCAGGATGCTTCTCCCTATGTAATTAATTGGGCTATTGTCATCGCCTTGCAGAAGGCTGCTCTGCCGTTTCAAGCTACGTATCGGCACTACCTAAGGTTTTGAGATTTGGCATTGATTGTTATGACGATTCGTGCGTTGTTATCGCACAATGTTTATGTAATGGTAAAATGCATTTCTATGTGTCAGGGCAGTAAACGATTTGAAAGAAGGTTTTTCTCATTACATGATTCAGAGGTTCCATGTTTTAATTCCAGCGGAGAAAAGGCAGTCAAACTATGAATGTTCAGGTTTGGGGTCGATGGAGTAACGACGCTTGATATTTTCGAGCGTGGTAGAGTTCTCGATTGTGATGTGATGCCATCGCTTTGTTAAATGCGTTAAGGTTTGGCCGGTGTTATAGTTTTCTTCAAATCGCCTTCACGACGGGGTGTTAGGAATTGGTATAGGGGGATCAGTTGTAGAGATCACGATGTGCAGTGGTTCAGGGTCGAAGCAGTGTTCCTAGTATTGATGGCTCGAGAAGGATGATCCTCGGAAAGGTTTAAAGCTAGTAACGACCTATTGGTTCAAGTGCTACAGAGACGGATTTTTAGTTAAGGCAACAACTTGACAGCGAAGGATGAGGAAGGACATGTGGAAGGTGTCTTGTGGTGATTGTTGATACCCAAATTTTCCCTCATATTTTCTAAAAATGTATATATACTTTCAACATGGAATATTTGCATCATCATTTAGTTTACAAACCTAAATAAGCATTTTCTATAATTTTCCATAATTTTTAGAGCTTTTAAATTGATTACTTGAATAATTATTAATTACTCCTTTAAAGTATTTGATGATTACTTAAATATTTAAAGTTATTATTTCCGCACCTATAATACATGTTTCAAATATTTTACTTCATTTTATGTAGTTACATTAGTATTGTTAAGCTAGTTGCGCAATTTTGCAGTAATAGCCTATATCTGTACAGAAATGCTCTTTATTTATATTACTTGTGTCAAAATAGCATTTTATATTTTTATAATACAAAGTTATTATTTCAGTGTATAAATAATATTTTTACTTATTTGTCAAGCATTTTTATAAATTATTTTCGTGTATTTAAATAATAGCCTAGCTTTAAACTAATTTTCTGAACCAAATTGGCCCAATGTCTTTAGCCCAACCCTTGGCCCAAGACTAAACGACCCTTAGTTATAACTCGGTCGGGACTCGGTCCGTGACCCGCCCGCTTCTCCTCTAATCCTGGCCGTTGATCTCAAATGATCAACGACCCCTAGCCATTCCACCGTTTTAATTAACTACCCATCACCCAAACCCTAACCCCATTTCCTAAACCCGCCGCCCCTAAACTCTCTCATATCTCTTCTTCTCTGATTAAACCCTAGCCGTCGTAACCCTTAATCCTCTCCGATTCTGACTCAAACATGAAATCAATCCATGATCTACTTACCTATTTTGTGATACTCTATCATTATACGCATGTTTACAGTGTTACTTAGTTCTTGCCTGGTGTTACTTAGTTCTTGCTCTATTTTTGGCAAGAACTACTTCTCAAGAACAGACTGATTTAATTTGATTTTGTGAGGATCTGGACGATCTTTCGTCTATATGCATGTTATATTGAACGATTCTTGCATTATTGGTTCGATTCAAGTCGTCAGTCCCAACTAGGATTTGAGACTTTCCTTTTTTTTTCCTTTACAGATTTTTCGATTGATTGATACTTTTCCTTTTCCGTGTTTGACTATTCTTTTCCTATTTTCTACTTTATTTTGCCCTAAATTTGACTATAAATGATTTTTGCTATGATATTTTCCTTATTCTCTGTTTAATCTTCTGTATTCCTTTATTTTTAGTATTATTTGCGTGATAGTTGTTATTCCCGGTTGATTTACTGAAACCCTTTGTTCACGCCCTAAAAATAACCGATTCTAATTGACTATAGTATATCTTTTCTTTTTTGTGTTTGAATAATTTGTTTTCCATGTTTACTTGGTTGATTTCTACAATATATAAACCCCTCCCCTAACACCCCTTGAAGGGACCTCGGAATATCCTAATCACTACTATTATTCTCATTATTCTCCTTCTTTCACTTACTCATTCACTCTGTTATACTCGAATATTCTGTGAAATTTCGGGCCGGATGAAAGCCAAGGCTATTAAACAACCTCCTTCGGTGCAAGCACTGCTCGGAGCCCTTCTCGAGGCTCTTGTGAACTCTGAAGCATCGGAGATCTGGGGTTCTTGCTATTAAGCTCTTTACTATCCTTTTAGTTCGTATAATTTTTGTTATTGGTTAGTGCTTTAACCCCTGCAATGTTAGTTTTCTTTCTTTCCTTCTACATACTTATATGTGTTTGAATTATATGAGTATGATTTAGTTTGTGAATCCCTGATATAGCACTATTATGATAATGCTCGATACTCTTTTGTCATCCTATGATAGTTGAATGCATGAGATAGTTTACTGCTTTGTCCTTAATTTGTATTAGGCTGGTCTGCACTTCTATGTTGGTTCTTTGTTTTCTTCTGGAATCAGTCCTGTACCTCTAGCACCTGAATATGTTTCAGTTTTGAGTTTCAATACATGCCTATTTTGATCTAAATCTGACTGTTGCGACTATATGTTGTTAGTTATAGAGTATCTTCATACCTTGCTTTGGATACTACTACAACTCTATGGAAATTTCCCCCTATGAATCATTTAGTGCTGAGTTTTGTGTTTGATTGACTGTTCTTTGTGTACTAGCCACAACTATATAGAACACTGCTTTAAGGTTCACTCTAAACATGTTTTCCTTAGCATCACTTAGTATGTTAAGATAAACATTCATTTCTGCCTCAACTATGATCTTGCTCCCATGCTAATATGTTTTTCTATTATGTTTTTAATGTCTTGCCTCTTCAGTGTTTATCACAATGTCTAAATACTGATTAGTATGACCCTAAGATGCATGCTTAGCTTAATCCAAACTTCTTAGGTCTCAATTGGTTTAATGTCATGAATGATAATATATGTATATCTTGCAAACTTGTTGCTTCCCCAATTTCTTTCAATATGAGACTATATATGTGGTGCTTTGCTGTCTTGCTGAACCTGCTGGCCTGCTTGATTAGTTGCTATGTATGCTTTACTTGGTGCAGTACTTAATTTTTGTCCCTCTATCACTATCCACTCTCCTTATTTACTACTCATGCTATTCTGAATTCTCATTCTTATCTGGCTGAAAGCCAAGGATATCTAGGTTCTGTTGTCGACCTACCTAGTGTGAGAACTTCTCGGGGTCCAATTAAAACTCTTGTGAACTTTGACACACTAGGGCTTGGTCCTTAAGTCAATCCCTCAACCTCCAAAACTGTTCATACTATTCCATTTCCCTCTGTCATGTACCGTGTGTCTGGATTTGGTTGTTTCAAGTGGCGCAACACTTGGTGTTGTGGTTAAGTAAATTGGTTTGGATCCTTCTATGGACCCTTGAGTCATGTATTGAACGCGACTCTCTATTGAAGGCCTGGGTATGCTGTAGGAGATGTTGAAGGCCCAGGCAATGCTGGGTATTTATTTGAGCCTACTGTGGGCCTGTTCACTGTTATGTGACATTGTTATTTTACTCACTGTTGGGCCTGTAATAATCTTTGTATAAACAATTGGGGTTGATAGTAAAAGGGAATGGGGTAGATTTAATATTCATATGCGATGGGTAGATAACATGCCTATAGGACTTAATGATGTGTTTGCTATAAGTGCTTTATTTATCCCATGTCTACTGCTATGTGTCGCTAGACAACATGCCTATAGGAAATAAATGCCAATAATTGTCCTTCAATTTGCATAACTGCACCATGTTTATTAGATATCTTGCACATTTGGATCAGATCATATAGAAACCATGTCTATAGAGCTTAATGACTTCAATCTTCCTCAATTCTGAAACTGTCTAATGCCTAACGTAAAAATCTGTTTGCGTGCATTTGTTGTCTAACTGCGGAGGCTAACTTGAGCCTTTTAACTGTCCTTAAGTGCAGTCCTATTTATTTTGAATTGTCGCCTAGTTTTGATATTTTTGAGTAGCCTAAATAAAGTCTAGAACTACCCAAAATAGAGGTCCAATACCTCCTGGACCATAGGTATGGGACGGGTAGTGCACGCATAAGGTACGACTTATAATTGAACTAGTGCGCTTTAGGTAATATCTTAAAGATAGTAATCGGGTAGCAGGAGATGATAGTCTGTGCTCGCTGAATAATACGAGTAACACCCCATCTTGAGGGCGTTACGAAGGTGATCCTTTAGGCTAAAAAATTTAGGACCCCCCCCCCCATCTTATTCCCTTTTTATATTTGAATCAAGTGTTTGTATTTCCTCAAAGCCTTTTAATAATAAAATTTCTCAAACTTCTTGCTTTCTCTGTCTTTATTTATTCGACTAATTCATATAATTCAAGTTCAGCCGGGACCCACAGTTGTGGACTTCGAAGAGTGCCTAACACCTTCTCTTCAAGGTAATTTCGAGCCCTTACCCGATCTCTGGTGATGCAAACTAGTCAAACCTGAGTCATATGCGAATAGGTGCCCTAACGCATCGTAAAAACCGTTAGGTGGCGACTCTCATCTTTTAATTTCTCCTTTAAAAGAGTTGTCACATGTCGAAACCCGATTTTCGAGAGAGAAAAATGGGGGCGCGACAGCATGGCGACTCTGCTGGGGATATATACTTAGGCTCTTACCATAATGAACTTGGCTTATGTGAATTAGTTTTTTCTGTTATAAACGCACATTCCTTTTCCATCTTTATTTGTTAGATTTGCTATAACACGCACATCCCTTTCCCGTTCACCTTTACTTGTCTAAAACCATTATAATATGTACGACCCTTCCCTTCTCCATCTTTATGTGCTTAAATTTGTTATAACATGCACATCCCTTTCCATATCCACCCTTAGTTGCTCTAACTGCTATTTATTAGCTATATCATATCTCTCCCACCCCTACTCCCTTGCTCACTTTATTATATTCCCTATGTTCTACGAACTAACTTCTTCTTTTGTCTTTCTTTTTACGCCCTTTATGTTTTGTCTTAATACTGCGTTTATTGCTTTCATATATTTATCATGCAAATACTTGGCAATGTGTTATTATCTTTGCATAAAGCATGCTCCGCATCATATTCCACTCGTGCCCAATTGATACCATAGCGGCACTTGATGAGTGTCTGCGCTCTTTCCAAAATTACCCTTTTTAATTTGGAAAGCCTTATTTGCGGCAAAACTAGTCGATCAGCGGTGCATTCGACGGTTCTGTGCCTTTCCCTCTCAAGTTATCCACATGAGGGTATCAGTCTAGACCCTTCTAGAAACCTCACTCCAATATCAACTGTGCATGCATCATGTCAAACTTAGTACGGATTAGGACGTTGTCCACATGATAATCCACTAAAATAAGCCTTGTCCAAAGTCCGACGGGATTTCCATAATCTCAATGAATACCATCACGTTATGTGCATTACTTTGAGAAAACATGTCGATATGTTGATCATTAATATGTAAATTGTCAGACCCGGAGGGGAAGGGGCTAACTCTATTTGTTTTGTAGAAAATAAGGCACGAAGTTCCCAGGTTCGGCATGGTTCAAAACATCTCACCTTTGCTGCTTGATTGGTGGAAGAACCTCTCACCTAGTGACCAGAATCATATGAAAAGGGACCTCGGAAATTTACCTTCCTTATTGGACATCCGGCCAAATAACACATTGATTGAGGCCGCCACTATGTTTTGGGATGAGAAAAGAGTTGTCTTTCGCTTTGGTAATGTAGAGATGACCCCTCTATTAGAGGAAATAGGAGGCTTTGCTAGGCTGCCATGGGATAGTCCGGGTTTATTAGTACCACAAAATCGCACTCCCCGCGATTTTTTGAAAATGATGGGTTACAAGAAGAATGATGAATTACTTTGTGTGAGGGAGTCATACATACCATTTGAGTTCCTTTATGAACGTTATGGGCATAGCAAGTCGTATCGCCTTCACTGTGATGAACTTGCCATTACTTCTTTGGGCTGGACACACCACCGAGTTTTTGTGTTCATTGTCTGTTTCTTGGGGTTGCTGATATTTCCGATAAAAGGGGGCAGGATCCACACTCGTTTAGCCATTGTCGCTAGGACTCTAATGGAAGGAATTGAAGGACAAACTTACATTATCATCCCCATGATCTTGGACTAAATGTACCCAGTTCTAGATCGATACAAGCAGGGGTATGGGAATTTCGAGGGCTGTAATATGTTGCTATTGGTTTGGTTATTAGAACATTTCCAGAGAGGTGAATATCATCATAAACTTCTGCGACGACCATTGAATGACTACATAGCCTACCATCATCCAAAAATAATGACATTTATCCCAGATAGGTTCGCGCAACCTGGAAATGTTGTGAGCTGGGTGCGTTTCTTCAGCAATTTGACTGACGAAAGGGTACATTGGATGTTTGAATGGTTCCCTAGCAGCGAGTTCATCATCAGATCAAGAAAAACCACTCATTTAGTGATGATCGGGTTAAGAGAAATTTATCCTTATGCTCCTATAAAAGTAATGAGGCAAGCGGGAAGAAAACAGGTTATACCTCGGGTTAAACATGGTCCAGTATAAAGCAGACTTTAAAGGGAACATCATTCTATTCAAGTTCGAGGCGCATCATATGTGGAATCAAAAGGTCGTTGTAGAGAAAGACACTATCAAGCCAGACAAGTACCATGTCAGCCATGTATACTTCTACCTGTCGTAGTTGGTCGATGATATAGCGGGAGATGTCAAATCAGGGATTAATCTGGAAAATAGGGTTATCAATGACGTTGTTGAAGCACAAGTCAAGTATAGGATGCTACGCAAGAGGGTTTTCGAGTCTGAAGCTAGACATTTGGAACAACACAAAGTGGATATGGAAGCTATCGGCGAATGGAAAGAAATTGCTACTAAATCAACAGAAAGATTGGAATATTTGGAGCAAGGGTTAATGTAACTCGAAGGGAAGATGAGAAAGAGGCTCTCAGATTGTCAGAATACGGAAGGCAGTGAGGGAGGGCACCTAGCAAGGGCTTACCTACTATTGGACATGCGGGACCTGGGGAACTTGATTGATGGATCCAAGAGGGCCAAGCATGGAGAAGGTCCCTCCGGGGCCAAATAGATTAGGGAATGATGTTTTTAATTGCTTTTTAGCTTAGTTTTAGATTTCGAATGTAATAGGGCAAATGCCATTAGTGACTTTCTTATTATTGTTGTTTTAGTAAGGATTTGATCCATTTTCGCATTAATAAAATGACATAATTATTGGCATCAATTTTCTCCAAGTTTATGTGTCGCTTAGGCCTACCTCAGGCACAACGAGGTCCCCCAAATTAGGACGCGAATGTATTTACTGATTCTGCAACACATGTTCAATATTGCAAGCATTCTTTCAATATCCCTTACTGACTTGGTTACCTTTTTATTTTATTTTCTTTGTTTATTCCCATTCCCCAAAGGTTGGTTTGTGCATATTGGCATCATCCGCATATCATACTAGATCTAGAAGTCATCCACCTCCTCCTCCACCAAGTGATCCTAAAGGCAAAAGCAAAGGGAAAGGAAAAAATGGACGATTTAAGCGGTATCAGAAAGGATAATGCAGAGAACGTTGAAACCTCGGACGGTTGGAATACTCCAGCACAGAACGAATTGGTCCTACGTCTGGAACAGAAAATATTGGAACTACAAGGGGAACTTGAGCAGGTCCGGAACTTGGCAAACCTTTCCCTCACCCTAAACGTCCCTGACATCAACCAACAAAACACAAACACCCAAAACCCGACACCTCCCCAAAACACGCAGAATCAAAACCCACCACCGTATCCTCCCGCATCATATCAATATGCCACACCTTCTCAGAACCACAACCCTCCACTGATACCTACTCCCCAACAACACCATCACCACCCAACTCAATACCCACAAACAACCACATACCATACCCCTCAGAATGTACCACATCCTACTCCTGACCCCGCAAAACTCAACCAATGACCACCATTACACCCAGATTCCCGGAGTCCACCAAAGCAATCCCATATATGTGGAAACCTTATCCCACACCCCACAACAGACCCTATACATACCCGAATCCGCCGAGAAGGACCTACTCATCAAGAACATGGCATAAGAACTCAAGAAACTTACTGGCAGGGTTCAAAGTGTCGAAGGGGGGCAAGGCAATGCGGGTTTGAATTATGAAAATTTATGTATTCAGCCAGATGTAGAACTGTCAGAGGGTTACAAACCTCCTAGGTTCGAAATGTTCAACGGAACTAGTGATCCGAAGGTGCATTTGAGAACATATTGTGACAAGCTTGTAGTAGTTGGTAGGGATGAAAGAATCCGCATGAAGTTGTTCATTAGAAGCCTCATCGGAGATGCCCTATCTTGGTACATCAGTCAGAACCCAAAGAAATGGGTTATTTGGGTGAGCATGGCATCATATTTCATGGATCAGTTCAGGTTTAACACAGAAAACGCACCAGCCGTTTTCTATAATCAAAATCTCAAGAAGAAGCCAACGGAAACTTTTCGCGAATATGCTACTCGGTGGAGGTCTGAAGCTGCAAAAGTAAGGCCAGTGCTGGAAGAAGAATAGATGAATAAGTTCTTCGTCAAAGCTCAGGATCCGTAATACTACGAAAGATTGATGGTTATTAAAAACCATAAATTTTCTGATATCATCAAGTTGGGAGAGAGAATAGAAGAAGGTATCAAAAGCGGAATTGTGACAAACTGTGAAGCACTCCAAGCCACAAATAAGGCCCTGCAGTCAGGAGGTATCTCCAAGAAGAAAGAAGTAGGTGCAATAATGGTAGCCCAAGGTCCGAGGTCTCATCTCACATACCAAACACCTCCACCCACATATCAACCTTCACCTCCCAGATACCAATAACCTGCCACCGCTTACCATACCTATAACACCCAACCTGCATATTACTACTCATCACCTTCCCGCCAAAACTATCAAAAACCTAGACCACATTTCGACTGTAGACCACCTAGACAATACACCCCAATTGCTGAACCTATAGACCAATTGTACGAGAGATTGAAGGTTGCCGGTTATATCACTCTCATTCCCGCTATTATTATGGAAAACTCTTCCCAGTAGATTAATCCAAACAAGACATGTTCCTATCACTCAGGCATGAAAGGTCATACTATTGATGAGTGTCGTACTTTGAAGGATAAGATTCAGACATTAATTGACACCAAAGTCGTACAGGCAAAAGAGGCTGCACCCAATATCTGTAACAATCCTCTCCTAGATCACAAGGGTGGAGGAGTAAACGTGATAGAGACCGATGAAGAATGGGACTCAGAGGGGTCAATTGGACTCATTCGAGAAGGGGATAATTCTGAAACATCTCCAATCACTCTCACACCTATCATGGTACAGACTCAGGCACCAATTGAAGTTGAGGTAGCTACACCAACTTCGTTTGAGGTTGAAGTAACAACGCCCTTCACCGTGATGGTAACACAAATGTCGACTTATAAGTCTAATGCTATACCATGGGATTATGTTGCGGGAGCAAGAAGAAAAGGAAAAGCAAAAATGGAAAAAACAGGTGCAACGCAAGGCATGACCAGAACTGGTAGGGTTTATACACCCGAGCATTTAGGAGGAACGAGCAAAGAAACTGCATCTAAATCGCCTGTCATTAAGACTGGCCCGGATAACATTTGGAGAAAGGTGCAAGCAAGGGAATATTCTGTGGTTGATCATCTGAACAAAACCCCTGCTCAAATATCCATTTTATCACTGCTGCAAAACTCCGATGCACATAGGAATGCCCTGATGAAGGTGTTGAATGAAACCTATGTACCCAATAACATCACCGGTAGAGAGATGGGCAACATGGTAGGGCAAGTGTTGGAAAGCCACAAGATCACTTTTCATGAAGACGAGCTACCACCAGAAGGATTAAGTCACAACATGGCACTGCATATCACAGTGTAGTTTGAAGACAAGTTCATTGCCAGAGTCCTGATAGATGGGGGTTCGAGTTTCAACATCTGTCCACTAACTACTTTGAAAAGATTGGGTAAAGGTCTGCACGAGATACGAGCAAGAAGTATGAATGTGAAAGCATTTAATGGGTCTCAAAGAGCCACAATTGGGGAGACCAACCTCAACCTACAGATGAGCCCAACCTGGTTTGATGTTTAGTTTCAAGTGTTGGATATATCTGCTACCTACAACCTATTGTTGGGACGACCTTGGATACACGCCGCTCGAGCCGTATCTTCTACTCTACATCAGGTCGTGAAGTTTGAGTGGAACCATCAGGAAGTGATCATCCATGGGGAAGGGAGTAATCCCATTTACACCAATTAAATTGTTCCGGTCATTGAGAATAGCAGGAAGTTGGGGGGAAAAACATACCATCTCATCGAGCGCGTCAACGCAATTGAAAAGGACAAATGGTGGAGTAGTAAGATAGAAGGAATATTGGCATGGACAGGGTATGAACCTGGCAAAGGTCTCGGTAAGAATCTCCAGGGGATCACCAAACTGATACAGCTAAAGTGTCACGGCAAAACTTTTGGACTTGGGTATGAATATACCTGGCACGAGTATCAGAATTGGTCACCACCATGGCGTATTCCTTATTACCCTCTAGAGCAACCACTACCACATTTGAGTTAGTCATTTCATCAAGCTGACATGATGTGGGAGTCCGAAGAAGATGAAGTTCTAGCTGGTATAAGGAATCTATTTCTGAATGATGAAGACATGGATTGCAGTGCGATAGTTGAGGAGGAGGGGGAGGAAGGCCTCATTATTCAGACCATGGAGAAGGGAGCTATTCTCAAGAACTGGACTGTTTCACCATCAAGGCGTCGAGTTCTTGGGTAGCATTACCTATCCCGATGAACTTACGACGGTGACATGTAATGAGACAACACAACATAAGGATAATGATTCAGAGGATCTGGAAGAGGATATAATACCCGAGGAAATTGTCAGAGAAGTGGAAAACTTTGAAAACAAGCCTAAGTCCAATTTAGATGAGACCCAAGCAGTTAATTTGGGAGACTCCGAAACAGTCAAGGAAATGCGTGTAAGAATTCACCTATCACGGTCAGAGAAGCAAGAGTACTTCTGATTCTTGAAGGAGTATGAGGATATTTTTGCATGGTCCTATGATGATATGACCGGTTTGAGCACGTCCACAGTGGCTCATAAACTACCTACCGACCCTATGTGTTCGCTTGTAAAGCAGAAACTCAGGAAGTTCAAACCAGATATGAGTATGAAAATAAATGAGGAAGTTACCAAGCAGATCAAAACTAATGTTCTTAGGGTGGTTGAATATCCGACCTGGTTGGCTAACATTGTGCCAGTTCCAAAGAAAGATGGAAAAGTCAGAGTGTGTGTCGACTATCAGGACTTAAACAAATCAACTCCCAAAGATGATTTCTCGTTGCCCAATATACACATACTGATTGACAACTGTGCCAAGCATGAACTCCAATCCTTTGTGGATTGCTTCACGGGATATCATAAGATCTGGATGGATGAAGAGGATGCCAAAAAGACAGCTTTTATTACACCATAGGGGGTATATTGTTACAAAATGATGCCATTTGGCCTAAAGAATGCTGGAGCCACCTATATGAGGGCCATGACAACCATTTTTCACGACATGATACAAAAGGAGATAGAGGTGTATGTGGATGACGTCATCATCAAATCCAAGAGAAGCACATATCATATAGCATATTTGAGGGAATTCTCCGATTGAATTCGAAGATACAACCTGAAACTAAATCCCGCAAAATGTGCCTTCGAAGCCCCTGTTGGAAAGTTATTAGGGTTCATCGTCAGCCGCCGAGGAATTGAGCTAGACCCGTCAAAGGTCAAGGCTACCCAAGATTTGCCACCTACGAAGCACGATACTCTTTACTGGAGCTCACCTGTTGTGCCTTAACGTGGATAGCTCAGAAGTTGAGGCACTACTTCTGTGCCTACACCACATATCTCATATCAAGAATGGATTAAAATACATCTTCCAGAAACCCATGCTTACGGGAAAATTGGCAAAATGGCAGATACTACTAAGTGAGTTTGACATCATCTATGTAACTTAGAAAGCGGTAAAGAGACAAGCGTTGGCGGATCATCTGCAGAAAATCCTGTGGATGGAGAATACGAACCACTAAAAATGTATTTTCCCGATGAAGAGGTATCATTCGTAGGAGAAGATATCACTGAAACCTACGACGGTTAGAGAGTGTTTTTCGATGGAGCTACAAACTTCAAAGGAGTAGGTATTGGAGCAGTTTTGGTATGATAGACGGGTCAAAACTATCTGGTATCTGCAAAACTTAGATTTTCTATGTACCAATAATATGGCAGAATACGAGGCTTGCATCTTGGGGCTCAAGTTGGCCATTGACATGAACATTTAGGAATTGCTGGTAATTGGAGATTCAGACCTTTTGGTACATCAGGTTTTAGGAGAATGGGCTACAAAGAATACCAAAATATTGCCATATTTGTACTACGTACAAGAGTTGATGAAGAGGTTCACAAAAATAGAATTTAAACATGTTCCGAGAATCCAGAATGAGTTCGCAGATGCGTTGGCCACTCTATCTTCCATGATACAACACCCAGGCAAGAATTTCATCGATCCCATGTAAGGATCCATAATCAGCCAGCTTATTGTGCTTATGTTGAAGAAGAAATTGATGGGAATCCGTGGTTTCATGACATCAAAGAATACTTGGAAAAAGGAGAGTATCCGGAGCACGCAAATCATACTCAAAAATGCACATTCCAAAGATTGTCCAACCATTTCTTCCAAAGTGGAGGAATTCTGTACAGACGGACTCTAGATCTAGGATTATTATGGCGTGTCGACACCAAGGAAGCATCCAAATTGCTCGAAAAGATACATGCCGGAACTTGAGGACCACACATGAATGGCTTTGTTTTAGCTAAGAAGATATTAAGAGCAGGATATTTCTGGATGACTATAGAAACAGACTGCATCAGGTATGTCCAAAAGTGTCATCAATGCCAAGTACATGCGGATATGATACGAGTGCCACCCAATGAACTCAATGCAAAAAGTGCACCTTGGACTTTCTCCGCTTGGGGGATGGATGTCATCGGTCCAATCGAACCCGCCTCTTCAAATGGGCACAGGTTCATTCTAGTGGCCATAGACTATTTCACAAAATGGGTTGAAGCCGCATCTTAAAGGCTGTAACTAAAAAGGTCGTTGCAGATTTTGTTAGGGATCGTATTGTCTCTCGATTCGGGGTGCCAGAATCTATCATCACCGACAACTCCGCCAACCTTAACAATGACTTAATGAAATCTATGTGTGAAACCTTCAAAATCAAGCATAAGAATTTCATAACATACAGGCCTCAAATGAATGGAGCTGTGGAGGCCACCAATAAGAACATTAAGAAGATATTAAGGAAGATGGTAGATAATCACAAACAATGGCACGAGAAGTTACCATTTGCCATACTTGGATATCGTACCACGGTTCGCACATCGACTGGGGCAACTCCTTATTTGCTGGTCAATGGCACTGAAGCCGTCATTCCCACCGAAGTAGAAATTCCTTCTTTGAGAATTATACAAGAGGCTGAACTCAGTGATGCAGAATGGATACGAAGTCGTTATGAGCAACTGGCTCTCCTTGACGGGAAAAGAATGAACGCAGTATGTCATGGTCAACTTTACCAGAACAGAATGTCCAGAGCTTTCAACAAAAGGATCAGGACTAGACAATTCACACAGTGGCAGTTGGTGCTAAACGGATCTTCCCGCATCAAGATGAAGCCAGAGGGAAATTTTCACCCAATTGGCAAGGGCCCTACATGGTTCATAGAGTACTAACAGGAGGAGCGCTCATACTCGCAAAGATGGACGGAGAAGTTTGGCCAAAACCTATCAACTCAGACGCAGTCAAGAGATACTATGTTTAGATTGTTTACATTTCTTCATCCGATGTAACTGAACTACACTTGACCTGATTCCCATTTAAGAGAGTATACGTAGGCAGCCCTGTGGGTTTGGTCACATCTCAATAAAATTTTCATTTTTTCCATGGTCAGAAACTGGGGCAGAATTTTGAGGAGGACCCTCAAAATTCTAAAGCAAGTCTAGCCAATTTCGTTATATGCAGAACAATCAAAGAATTGCTTTTAAACTGGGGCAGAATTTTGAGGAGGACCCTCAAAATTCTAGAGCAAGCAAGCCGCAATGTCTCTAAAATATGTCACAGTCATTGGTTCACCTAACTTAGTTGATATTGCATACTACTATATTTTAAATAACCACATTCATCAAATGCACGCATTTCTTTCGAAAAACTTTATTTTTATAAATAGCTAGATGTTACCGAGGGTGACCCAAACAGGATCTCAAGACAAGAGCACAGGCAAAGCAAAAGATAAAAGCACGAACCAACCTTACCCTGCAAAACTCACAAGTTTTCTTTGGATTCAGGCACAATAAGACAATAATATCTGTAAACACGTCAGGTCACTACCTTCAAGATAGCGGATTATCTATCCCAAGCATCTCCAGCTAAGAAACACTCTACTGTCACTCATCGTTTTCCTTACATCGAGACTAAGCATTGTCTCCTATTTTTGCATGAGGCTAAGCATTGCCTCCCGAATTGCATAAGGCTAAGAATTGTCTTTCCTTGCATTGAGACTAAACATTGTCTCATATTTTGCATGAGGCTAAGCATTGCCTCCATAAATTGCATAAGGCTAAACTCAGCCTTTCTTTGCATGAGACTAAGCACTATCTCGTCTCCTTGCATAAGGTTAAGCTCGACCTTTCTTTGCATGAGACTAAGCAATGTCTCCTAATTGCATGAGACTAAGCATTGTCTCCCTTTCTTTGCATGAGACTAAGCATTGTCTCCTCTCCTTGCATAAGGCTAAGCTCGGTCTTTCTTTGCATGAGACTAAGCACTGTCTCCTCTCCTTGCATAAGGCTAAGCATCGCCTTTCTTTGCATGAGACTAAGCACTGTCTCCTCTTTCGCATGAGGCTAAGCATTACCTCCCTAATCGCATAAGGCGAAGCTCTACCTTTCCTTGCATGAGACTAAGCAATGTCTCCTAATTGTATGAGACTAAGCACTGTCTCATTTTCTTTGCATGAGACTAAACATTATCTCCTATTTTTGCATGAGGCTAAGCATTGCCTCCATAAATTGCATAAGACTAAGCATCGCCTTTCTTTGCATGAGACTAAGCATTGTCTCCTCTTTCGCATGAGGCTAAGTATTGCCTCCCTAATCGCATAAGGCTAAGCTCTGCCTTTCCTTGCATCGAGACTAAGCACTGTCTCCTTTTCTTTGGATGAGACTAAGCATTGTCTCCTTTCTCTACATAAGACTAAGCATTGTCTCCTTTCTTTGCACGAGACTTAGCATTGTCTCCTATTTGCACGAGGTTAAGCATCGCCTCCTTAACTGCACAAGGCTAAGCACGGCCTTCTTTGCATGAGACTAAGCATTGTCTCCTATTTTGCATGAAGCTAAGCATCGCTTCCCTTACTCGCATGAGACTAAGCATTATCTCCTATTTTGCATAAGGCTAAGCCCTTCCCCTCTCTTGCATACGGCTAAGCACTGCCTTTTCCCTAGGATTAAATACTATCCCCGCTATGCCACCTAAGACCTAGTACTATCCTTTGTTCACCTAGGGCTAAGCAATACCCTCATCATACACAAGACTAAGCCTTGTCTTGTATTATATTCTCATGTGACCAAGCGTCACATCTTTTCACTTCATAGGCTGAAATATCGCCATTTTGTCCAAAGGCGTCATAGTCCGAAGACATCATCCTCATAGCAGGAAGACACCATTCCATGGCCTGAGGATCTCTTAGTATTGCACATCATTATTCAAAGGCGTCATGGTTTAGAGGCACCATTTTCATGGCCCGTGGACATCATCTCATGGCATGCGAATCCCCTATCACATGATTTATGGCCCAAGACGTCATGGTCTAAGGACATCATCTCCACCGTCCAAAGACAACTTTCATGGTCCAAAGGAAATTTGCATCATGTTTAAATTCTTTCAATAATCCATATATACTTGCATGCATCGTGTTTAAGTTTTGCAGGTAATCCAGGAAGTAAATTTTCTCCTAACGGGAGCAATCTTCGCTCCAGTTTTCGTTCAACGTTCACATCCTGCAATTATTTCAAACGCAACAAACCACCATCAGTTACCCACTTTTACTTGATAACCGTTCAAATACTCATTTTGAGATACAACCATAACATTTCAGATTCACATTCGTGATTTTGCGCAAATTCATCTGATATTGTCGTACCCAAAAGAGCCTTTCCGAAGCATACGACTATTCCTACAACAACTCCATCGGTTCAGTTCATCGTTGGATCCAGAACTACACACGGTCTGATTCCCGTAACACCAGGAATATGTAGGCAACTCAAAAACTAGAGTTCAGCCTCCTTTTTTCAAATCACCCAATTCGGTCAAAATCGGTCATCATTTCTTTACCCGACAACTCTTTCATCATTCACGGGTAAAGAGGGGCAGCTGTTGATACCCAATGTTTCCCTCATATTTTCTAAAAATGCATATATACTCTCAACATGGCATATTTGCATCATCATTTAGTTTACAAACCTATACAAGCATTTTCTATAATTTTTCATAATTTTTAAAGCTTTTAAATTGATTACTTGAATAATTATTAATTACTCCTTCAAAGTATTTGATGATGACTTAAGTACTTAAAGTTATTATTTTCGCACCTATAATAGATGTTTCAAATATTTTATTTCATTTTATGTAATTACATTAATATTGTTAAGTTATTTGTGCAATTTTGCAGTAATAGCCTATATCTGTACAGAAATGCTCTTTATTTATATTATTTGTGTCAAAATAGCATTTTATATTTTTATAATACAAAGTTATTATTTCAGTGTATAAATAATATTTTTACTTATTTGTCAAGCATTTTTTATAAATTATTTTTGTATATTTAAATAATAGCCTAGCTTTAAACTAATTTTCTGAACCAAATTGGCCCAATATCTTTAGCCCAACCCTTGGCCCAAGACCAAACGACCCCTTAGTTATAATCGGTCAGGACCCGGTCCGTGACCCGCCCACTTCTCCTCTAATCCTGGCCGTTGATCTCAAATGATCAACGACCCCTAGCCATTCCCCCATTTTAATTAACTACCCATCACCCAAACCCTAACCCCATTTCCTAAACCCGCCGCCCCTAAACTCTCTCATCTCTCTTCTTCTCTGATTAAACCCTAGCCGTTGTAACCCTTAATCCTCTCCGATTCCGACTCAAACATGAAATCAATCTATGATCTACTTACCTATTTTGTGATACTCTATCATTATACGCATGTTTAAGGTATTACATAGTTCTTTCCCGGTGTTACTTAGTTCTTGCCCTATTTTTGGCAAGAACTACTTCTCAAGAACGGACCGATTTACTTTGATTCTGTGAGGATCTAGACGATCTTTCGTCTATATGCATGTTATATTGAACGATTCTTGCATTATTGGTTCGATTCAAGTCGCCAGTCCCAACTAGGGTTTGAGACTTTCCTTCTTTTTTTTTCCTTTACTGATTTTTCGATTGATTGATACTTTTCCTTTTCCGTGTCTGACTATTCTTTTCCTATTTTCTACTTTATTTTCCCCTAAATCTGACTCTAAATGATTTTTGGTATATATTTTCCTTATTCTCTGTTTAAACTTCTGTATTCTTTTATTTTTAGTATTATTTGCGTGATAGTTATTATTCCCGGTTGATTTACTGAATCCCTTTGGTCACGCCCTAAAAATAACTGATTCTAATTGACTCTAGTATATCTTTCCTTATTTTTGTTTGAATAATTTATTTTCCATGTTTACTTGGTTGATTTCTACACTATAAAAAACCCTCCCCTAAAACCCCTTGAAGGGACCTCGGAATCTCCTAATCACTGCTATTATTTTCATTATTCTCCTCCTTTCACTTACTCATTCACTCTGTTACACTCAAATATTCTGTGAAATTCTGGGCCGGCTGAAAGCCAAGGCTATTAAATGACCTCCTTCGGTGCAAGCACTGCTCGGAGCCCTTCTCGAGGCTCTTGTGAACTCTGAAGCATCGAAGATCTGGGGTTCTTGCTATTAAGCTCTTTACTATCCTTCTGTTCGTATAAATTTTGCTACTGGTTAGTGATTTAACCCCTGCAATGTTAATTTTCTTTCTTTCCTTCTGCATACTTATATGTGTTTGAATTATATGAGTATGATTTAGTTTGTGAATCCTTGATATGACACTATTATGATAATGCTCGATACTCTTTTTTCATCCTATGATAGTTGAATGCATGAGATAGTTTACTGCTTTGTCCTTAGTTTTTGTTAGGCTGATCTGCACTTCTATGTTGGTTCTTTGTTTTCTTCTGGAATTAGTCATGTACCTCTAGCATCTGAATATGTTTCAGTTTTGAGTTTCAATGCGTGCCTATTTTGATCTAAATCTGATTGTTGCGACTATATGTTGTTAGTTATAGAGTTTCTTCATACCTTGCTTTGGATACTACTACAACTCTATGAAAATCTCCCTCTATGAATCATTTAGTGCTGAGTTTTGTGTCTGATTGATTGTTCTTTGTGTACTAGCCACAACTATATAGAACACTGCTTTAAGGTTCACTCTAAACATGTTTTCCTTAGCATCACTTAGTATGTTAAGATAAACATTCATTTATGCCTCAACTATGATCTTGCTCCCATGCTAATATGTTTTTCTAGTCTGTATGCTTAACTTGGTGTAGTACTTAATTTATGTCCCTCTATCACTATCCACTCTCCTTATTTACTACTCATGCTATTATGAATTCTCATTCTTAGCCGGCTGAAAGCCAAGGCTATCTAGGTTCTGTTGTCGACCTCCCTAGTGTGAGCACTGCTCGGGGTCCAATTGAGGCTCTTGTGAACTCTGACACACTAGGGCTTGGTCCTTAGTCACTCCCTCAACCTCCAAAACTGTTCCTACTATTCCATTTCCCCTTGTCATATACTGTGTGTCTGAATTTAGTTGTTAAAAGTGGCACAACACTTGGTGTTGTGGTTAAGTAAATTGGTTTGGATCCTTCTATGGACCCTTGAGTCATGTATTGAACGCGACTCTCTGTTGAAGACTTGGGTATGTTGTAGGAGATGTTGAAGGCCCATGCAATGCTGGGTATTTATTTGAGCCTACTGTGGGCTTGTTCACTATTATATGACATTGTTATTTTACTCACTATTGGGTCTGAAATAATCTTTTGTATAAACAATTGGGGTTGGTAGTAAAAGGGAATGGGGTAGATTTAATATTCATATGCGATGGGTAGATAACATGCCTATAGGACTTAATGATGTGTTTGTTATATGTGCCATTCACTCTCTATGTACACTATTAGAAATCATGCCATTAGGAAAATCACACACTCACACAACTTGTATGCTATCAAAGCATAAGTGCTTTATTTATCCCATGTCTACTGCTATGTGTCGCTAGACAGCATGCCTATAGGAAATAAATGCCAATAACTATCCTTCAATTTGTATAACTGCACCATGTTCATTAGATAACATGCCTATAGGATTTTAATTATTTAATTCGCTATTGCACCTAGAAAACATGCCTATAGAAGCTAAATATAAAAAATCGGTTCCAATCGCCAATCGTTAGAAATTCTGCCTATAGGGTATTACTACTCGCTCTAAAGTGTTGATACTGGACTCTTCAAACGTTGTTTACTGCTTAGCCATGACACTATTAGAAAGTATGAGCAAATTCTAAGCATTTCCAATAATTTTTAATGTCCCTTACTGTGTAAACCACTTAGAAATCATGTTATAAGTTTTATTAACTTATAATCTGTAATCTCAATAAATAACTTAGCAGTATCAGATACTCTTAAACTGGTAATTTAGAAATCATAGGTCTAAAGTGGCGCCCTGCATCTGAAACTGCTTGCACATTTGGATCAGATCATATAGAAACCATATCTATAAAGCTTAATGACTTCAATCTTCCTCAATTCTGAAATTGTCTAATGCCTAACGTAAAACTCTGTTTGCGTACATTTGTTGTCTAAATGTGGAGGTTAACTTAAGCCTTTTAACTGTCCTTAAGTGCAGTCCTATTTGTGTTGAATTATCACCTAATTTTGACATTTTTGAGCAGCCTAAGTAAAGTCTAGAACTACCCGAAATAGAGGTCCAATGCCTCCTGGACCATAGATATGGGATGAGTAGTGCACGCATAAGGTACGACTTATAATTGAACTAGTATGCTTTAGGTAATATCTTAAAGATAGTAATCGGGTAACAAGAGATGATAGTCTGTGCCCGCTGAATAATACGAGTAACACCCCATCTTGAGGGAGTTACGAAGTATTATTTATGTTGCACAGGGTGATCCTTTAGGCTAAAAAACTTAGGACCCCCCATATTATTCCCTTTTTATATTTGAATCAAGTGTTTGCATTTCCTCAAAGCCTTTTAATAATAAAATTTCTCAAACCTCTTGCTTTCTCTGTCTTTATTTATCCGACTAATTTATATAATTCAAGTTCAGCCGGGACCCACAGTTGTGGACCTCGAAGAGTGCCTAACACCTTCTCTTCGAGGTAATTTTGAGCCCTTACCTGATCTCTGGTAATGCAAACTAGTCAAACCTGAGTCATATGCGAATAGGTTCCCTAACGCACCTTAAAATCATTAGGTGGAGACTCTCCTCTTTTAATGCCCCCTTTAAAAGAGTTATCACACGTCGAAACACGATTTTCGAGAGAGAAAAATGGGGGTGCGACAGTGGTTAAGTTCCTAGGAGGCCAAGTGTGAGAAACAGAAGTTGAGTAGTTGCTTAAAGGAGAGTGGCGAGGTAGCATATGATTACGTGGTAGGATAACTACACGGCTTGAGGAAAGTTTGAAGTGATTTGGGATTTAGGATGGACAATGACTAGGTCTACGGACTTAAGTTGTAATATTAGCTGCTATATTGAGGAAGATTGGATACAACAGGAGGGAGTTGCTTGATATGAAGAAGGATACAACATGACTTCGGATTGGAATGTATTGTCGCACCTTTAGTTGACGTCCATAAGGAGTGAACGGACTAGTGCAGCTGGTGAATAAGCTCGGACTCACGATGATCTACTGATTTCGTAGTAATTGCACCCAATACAGCGATATTGGAATATGTCGGCATGTAATTTTCACAGGTGGTTATCTCCTATGAGCAGGTTAGCGGTCGCGTGGTGTTGATGAAGCTTTTGCGAAGAATTCTACTGGCTACCCGGTAAAAGATTTAATATGTAAATGTGGCTAGTGGTTCGGAGTATTTATTAAAGGTTAATAGAAAGATTTGGAGAAATTTGGCGAGTTGCGTGTGCAGGATCATGTGAACGATGAAGAAGGAATCTCGGTGGATTCCATAATTTTGAAATTGTAGCTTCAAGCTAAGTGGGAGAGCCACACCGTCTATGATTGGATTGAGTAGTGTCAACTTGTGCGGTTTCTGGTTATCAGTATATTGGTGGGTCATTACGACTAAGAAAAGAAAACATCAATGGTAATTTGAGCAAAGGATTTGAGGAATGTGTGCCATATTTGGCCTTATCGATTCATGTTTGGGCTTTGGGAAGACTCAGAGTTCATACTTCGTGTAGATGTAATGCACAGGGAAAGTGAGACAGTCGGGTGTTTCCTTGAGAAAGTGTCCATGTGCTAATAGGGCCTTGGAGTTGATCATGTTCGGGAACAAGTCAGAGCAAGTGACTCTCAATAACGGTCTTAGTGTGTTCGAAAATTTAAAGTACAGTGCCTAAGGATCTTGAGTCCGTAGTATGGTTGAGTATCTAGCTTTTGAAGCAGATTATGAAACGGGGTTTAGAGTACTCTGCGTTATCTTCAGGTTGTGGTGTAGCATTTGAGAAACGGAAGAAAATAACTTCGGATTCATAAAAGAAGTATCAGAATGGGTGTACTAGTTGAAGATGTAAAAGTGCGCACAAGGAGGGGCATGAGATGATTTGTGGGTTTTGAAATAGCGTGGTCTCGTAAAATAAGGTCACTCGGGATGAGTGTGGATTTGAGTTCGTGATGTAATGAATGGAGCTATTATTATTTCTAAGGCAAGTTGAGAATAAATTGAGAAAAGACGGGTCAGCTAACAATGGTTGAATGGGTATGATGATGGCAATGATCAGTTCCTTCAACGCATTGAGTTATGCATGTGATTTGTGGCGGTACGTGCAAGGCTTGACGGGCGCCGTAATTGATTTTATTTAGAGGAATTCAAGTATTATAGCATGTTATGTGTAGAGGGATCCCAAAAGAGTTATAGTGGTTTAGACCACTACTTGAGGCTGGTATTTTCTGCGGATATGGGAATTCAGTCACGTGTTGCAATGGTTCTTTTAAAATGAGTTAAGTAGAAGGTTTCTATATGATGAAGTGTTTACCCTATTAGTGGTTCGGAAGTTATGATGGAATTCTTGTACTCCTACGCATTTGCGTGATTAAGTGCACTAAGTAGCATGGGATTCGAAAGTTGAGGATTCAAGATTTCGGTTCGGTGTTAACAAGGATGTCATGAGCTCGGATGAGCAGGAAAAGGATTTAGATATTTAAAGTAAGATGGTATTGTTTTCGGCATCACCTAAGGCCGATGTCAGGTGTAAGAGACCTTGTGCATTGATTTGTGGATTCTTGATATGCTTTACATCATTAGTGTAACCGGTAGCATAGATGTGCAGACTTGTTACCTGGTGCGAAGGTCGTTGAAGCGTGTCTCACGAAAAGATTGTGTAAGAGTGGCATGTAGTCACTTGATTGAGTGAAGATTGAAACCAAGTATGAAGATTGTGGTAATATCGCTGATTCGAGAATTTATGCCTGGAGGGCGCTCGGTTCATGTGGTTATGGACTGTGGAAGTTTGTTCTGGTTATGATGGTTGTTCTTGTGTGTTATGGGAAAAAGGGGTTATTATGGATCCTTGAAGGGTTATTAGCCTAGTATGGTGCGATCAAAATCGGCTTGAGGTCTATGGATGGATTTAAATATGAATATGAGCTCTATATCAGGGCAGATGTGTTCATTTAGCATAACGCTCCTTATGGAGGAGTATTCAGACGTTGGATGTCGTTTCGTCGTCGGTTATTTCATGTAATACTATATTGTGCCGTGTGAGTTGTGAACGTCTTGATAAATTTCTTATGTGTTGAGGTTCCGCGTAGCGATGGTGTTATGTGAGCAGGATGACTCTCGAGATTCAGATCATATATTGCACCTTAGTTGTGCTTGAGTTTTGTAGCATATGGTGCCGTCGGTCCTTCCAGGGATGGTATTATGCACTTAGCGTGCTTGTGTCCGATATTCAGATATTTTGTAGTAATGAGCATTCTAGCTTGGTAAGTATTTTCTTATAGATTCTTTTTGTGCGGATCGGGTGGCACGCCACCACAGGTATGTTGTTTGGATCGGGTTGCACGCCGTAACAGTGTGATATTGAGTACAGTTCCCTATATTCTATTTTGTGTGTTTGTGTCCTATTTTTTTAGGAAAGTTCATGACACCTTTTCAGTTGTCTAATTAGTCACGTGGGTTGAGTAATCCTTTCCAGAGTTCGTTTCCTTATGTATCGCAATCGAGTCTGTAGCTTATTAGCTCATTGTGGCGTCATATGAGGCTTTATGTCGTGTCTGAGGTGGCTTATTGCCTGAGTAGCTCATGCTGATGGAGACGACACTATTGGATCTGAGATCAATGCGATCAGATTATATAAAGTATAATAAAGAGCAAATACCATTATTTGGTTATAATGGGGTGATGATTATAGTCAGGAGGAGAGACTCAATAATTTGTTGACTTGGCAGTTGGTTATGAATTTTTAAACATTTCTTCTATCATGGAAGCATTTCAAGAGTCGGAACAGGACTTATATGTATCATGAGGTGTGTTGTGAATATCAGATTCGTGGAATTTCGGCTATTGTTATCGGGGATGTTATTATGGGCATGCGAATGGTGCGGTGCATGGTCTAAATTCAACCAAGGTATGCAATCTTGTATTGGTGCATCGTGTAGTGATTGATACGGTATTCGTAGGTTGGAAACATGCATGGTGGAGAATTCTGGATGTTAGAATTGGGCTCTAAGACTTAATTGCCTAAATAAAGGGGAGAATCGTCAAATTGGCTCGCGCTAATGTGCTCAATTGGTTGTGGTAGCACATGTAGGTGCTCGAAGTGTTAAACTGTGATTTTGGACAACTCCAGAACAGTTCTTAGCACGTTCGAGGATGAACGTATATTTAAGTGGGAGAAAATTAAATGATACAACAGGTCATTTTAACTTTTGGAACCCCGTTCCCTAAAATAAAACTTCTCGTATGTGCTTTTAATGATTTATGACTTGCGGGGATGGTTGGTTCGGGATTTGGAAGTGTCCGGGTTGAAATCGGAACACTTGATTCCTTAAGTTAGCCTTAAAAGGCCAAGGAATAGCATTATTTTGAGAAAACGACATCGAAATCGGGATTTGATAGTTCCAATAAGTTCGTATGATGATTTCGGACTTGGGCGTATGTTCGAATCGGGTTTTGGATAACCCGGGAGCATTTTGGCGCTTAATAGTGAAAATTAACTATTTGAAGGTTTAAAGTTCTGTAAAATTGGTTTGGAATAGGTTTTGGAATAATCGAGGTCCGTTTGGAATTTCGAGTCTGGGAATAGCTCTGTATAGTGATTTAAGACTTGCACGCAAAATTTGGTGTCATTCCGAGTAGTATAAGTATATTTCGGCGCATTCGGAGTAAGTTTGAAGAATTTGAAATTTCTAAGTTGAATCAATTTGGTTTGAGGTGTGATTCTTAGATTTGATGTTATTTTACACGTTCCGTGAGTTTGAGCGAGTCCGTTTTATGATTTCAAATCTGTTAGTATGTTCGGGAGGGGCCCCGGGGACCCCGAGTGTTAACCGGACAAGGCTCGGACCAACTTCGGACTTGGGAGAAAAATGTTGAAGCTTTCTACTTCTGGTACGTTCGCACCAGCGCTTGGACAGCCGCAGGTGTGACCCTCGCAGATGCGAGCTTCAATCCCAAAAGCGGAAGGGGGAAAGAAGGCCTGCCATCGCAGGTGCGGAACTTTGGGCGCACCTGCGAACGCACAGGTGCGAGAATTTTTGCACAGATGCGACCTTGGCCCAGGCGAGTGGAACTCGCACCTATGAGAAATTTCTGCAGGTGCGAAAGCCGCATGTGCGGTAGTCCTCCGCAGGTGTGAAAAAGTTGTTCGGGCAGAATATTAAAAAGTGGCGAGGCTGAGCTATTTTTATCCGTGTTTCCTCCATTTTTGGGCAATTTTGGAGCTTTTTGAAAGAGGATTTTAACTAGCAACACGAAGGTAAGTTAATTCCACACCCCTTGAGTTAAATACATAGATTATAGGTAGATTATAACTAGTAAATCTTAGAAATCAAAGGTTTAGACGAAAAACCTAGATTTTATAAAAAATGAGATTTTAACCACGAAAATGGTTATGGAATTAGGTAGAAGTTATATATTTGAGTTCTTGAGATTATGGGTAATGTTTTCATCCGAAAATTTTCAAAATCCGGGAATATGGGCCGGGGGCGAATTTTTGAAATTTTACTGTTTTGGTTAGGGTAATTTAATTAATAGCCTAAATTCGAATTATTGAACATGTATTAACTATTTTGTATAATATTTGGATAGCTTCAGATATTTCGGCATCAAATTGAGAAATAAACGCGACGCGGTAATCGGAAAATGGACTTTGAGACAAGGTAAATTTCTTGTCTAATCTTGTGAGGGGAAAATTACCCCATAGATAATTAAATTAATAATTGTTGCTAATTGTGGGGGCTACATACGCACCAGGTGACGAGAGTCCGTGCGTAGCTACTATTAATGCTAAAGTCCGGGTAGTTTAGGACACAAAGCATGAATTACTTGTGCAAATTGTATTCTTTGTTTAATTAATATTATTTGATATATATTAATATATTGTGAATTTATATATATTGTGAATTGTTAGGTAAAAATATTAAAAGATGAAAATTTCATATGCTTAAAATTTATGTTTAAATTAATTTTTATTAAGAGAAATTGTTCATCCTCCCGAATTTATCTTATAATGAATATACTTTCCTTCCGGAGGTACATAAGAAAATATTCTCCTTTCTTGTGGAGCGGGCCGAACGCCTCGGCAGGATAGATGCATCTATGGATCGCGTCGTACGTCCCTCGTTAGTGTACACGACACTCTGGATCGGGCCGTACGACCTCGGCATAAGTCGTTCCTAATAATAATAATAATAATAATAATAATTACTCGATACTTTGCTATTTTTAATTGCAGCTTGTGAATTAAATTAATAGATTGAGAATTATTGCATTTGAAGGAATTTAATTGATAAATTAGAAATTATTGGAATTGAAAGGATTAATTATCTCTGCTTGATAAGGAAGTTATTGTTATTCTTGTAAATGAGGTTAATTGATAAATTAAAAATTTATTGGAATTGAAGGAACTTAATTATTTTTGTTGGTTAAAGAAAATCATTGTAAATTCTATATATCATGTTGATCTAGATATTGCTATTTTTATTTTCATTTATTATTACTGATTCTTAGTGAGTATCAAAGTCGGTCATCTCGTCTCTACCTCTTCGATATTAGGCTTGATACTTACTGGGTATACGTTGTTTTCGTACTCATGTTGCACTTGCTTCACATTTTATTGTGCAGGTACATATATGTCTAGCGGTCTTGTGGGCGCACAAGTTTGGTTAATAATTGTGGGGACATATGTGAGCTGCATTATGTATTACGATCCGTAGCCAACAGAGTCTCCTTCAGAGTTATTATATTTTCCTGTCTAATTTATATTCTGGACAGATGCTGTATTTTATTTTTAATTTCCTAGTAAATGCTCATGCACTTGTGACACCGGGTTTTGGGAATGGTTGTGAATTGTTTAGAAATTTAGTTGCTAAAAGTATTTATCATTTACTCTATGAGTTTTATCTTTATTATTTGATTAAAGAAATTTTGATTTCAAAAATACTAAAATAGGTAATTAAACTAAGTATGTATTGTTGGCTTGCATGACAGCGGTATCCGACGCCATCACGACCTTTAATGGATTTTGGGTCGTGACATTCTAAATATTTGAAAAAAATTATTAAATTACAATCTTGTCCAATGAAAAACTTATATGTGATTGTTTTTACCAAATAAGCTTGAAATTTTAATACAAGGAAAACATGTATGTGATTGTTCTTACCAAATAAGATTGAAGCTATAATTCTTCTAGTAATAAGTAGGAATGAAACTTTTATTAATTAAGATTGAAATTATAATTCTTCTAGCATTAAGTAGGAACGAAATTTTAATCAAATATGATTGAAATTATGATTCTTCTAGCATTAAGTAGGAACGAAATTTTAATCAAATATGATTGAAATTATGATTCTTCTAGCATTAAGTAGGAATGAAACTTTTTGAAAAATAAAAACGTTGAGAAAAGCACAAAACTTACCAAATATAAGAACCGTCGTCTTAATTATATTTGATTTTAAATCCCTAAATATTAGGAGTTCTACATAGATGAAATAAGGAAAAGTTTCATAAGAAAAACTTTATTTAATTTCAAAATTCTAAATATTTAAAAAAAAATATTAAATTACAATCTTGTCCAATGTGAACTCTATTTTTAGAGGGCAAAAAAGGCGAACGACATTTCGCTAAGGTTTTCGTGTTTTTAATATATTATAGATGTAGCCAAAAACTTTTTTGATTTGCTTGTCCCTGAAAATATTTTATGATCTAAGCATCGTAAAGAATTGAGAGTTATTATTTTAATTCTTTTAAGTGGTCCATAGAAATTCAGTATTTTG
This sequence comes from Nicotiana tabacum, assembly GCF_000715075.1. Classification (NCBI taxonomy): domain Eukaryota; kingdom Viridiplantae; phylum Streptophyta; class Magnoliopsida; order Solanales; family Solanaceae; genus Nicotiana; species Nicotiana tabacum. The sequence goes on from NC_134092.1 coordinate 123,510,972, forward strand.
CAATAAAACAATGTATAAAATTGGAGTCAACTTTTGTGTTCCTCTTGTTGCCAATATATATATATATATATATATATATATATATATCCAAAAAATATAGTTTTGAAATGTTATCTTAAGAAATAAGAAAGTAACATTTAAGAACATTAGTTTGTCTTTAAATGCGGGAAGGGTCGATATTCAATTCGGTGAACACATGTTCCAACACATTAACTTGAATTGATTGATTGGAAATTTTTATATAATATTGAAAATCAGTTCTATTTTGATCATTTTTTGGATTCTGCTAACTTGCATTGAATTCATTTTCGATTTTAAAAGCCAAAAATTACCGATATACACAACCACTCTACCCCTACTTTAGTCAGCTCTCTATCTCTTTCTCCAACCTTCGATGATCCTCCTACGCGCAAACCATCAAAGTCAAGAAGAAGTGTGAGGCATGAACTTCTGATATCAGTATCAATATGTTAGCATAGATTCCATAATCACTCACTCTTCCTGTCAACCGAATTAAAAATCACAGAATCACCTGAAAACCACAGATGAGTTACATCTCGATTTTTTTGTGCTAATCTTAATCTACATAAATTTTTAACCATTTAAAAATGATTTAGCAAAACTGATAATCATTTTGCACAAATCAAGAATAAATATGATAAAAATGAATCAAAATTACCCCAATTCCCTCCATCTTCATTTATGTTGAACAAGAAAGATATAATCATTATATATTCCTTCATCTAATCAATGAAAGTACAATCAAAACCCATTTTTCTCATAATGCAATATACATATCTCATTCAACTTTATTATATACTTGTCACATATCCACCTTAATTTCATATATGCTTTTTTGCTTTCCTGTGAATTGATAATCCAAGATTTTTAATGAAAATCTTACTTATAAAAGTAGGGTTTTAAACCATTTGATATTGGATCACCCGCTCAAACCCGAACGCTTCTTCTTCATCGTCTCTTCTCTTTCCCAGTACTGTAACAGTTGCAAAAATACAGTAACAGCCATGGATTCTTTAAATAATAATTCTCCTCAATCTGTACCTTATATTACTAGTAACAATCCTCTTCAATTCACCATTCATTTGCCCAATTTAAACCCTAATTCTACTCCCAATTTCACTCCAATTTCAAGCCCTAACCCTAATTCTAATTCAATTTCAGACGAGCTTCTTTCTCTCTCTATTCCGAGAAAAAGGAGACGAGGTAGGCCCCGAAATTTCCCTTTGAATCAGGTATATCACAATTTTCCCAATTCATCAAACACTTTAATAAATTCGAATTTTGTGGGTAATTTAAATGCTGTTAGAACGATTACTGCTAATGATACTTTGGACGAGATTATTGTAATTAATAAAGAGGCGACGACTGAGGCGTTAATTGCTTTAACGGCTGGTTTTCCAGCTGATTCTTTGACTGATGAGGAAGTTGAAGCTGGGGTTGTTTCTGTAGTGGGTGGTATTGAACAGGTTAATTATATTCTTATTAGGAACCATATAATTTCCAAATGGCGGGAAAATGTGTCGAGTTGGATAACAAAAGAGATGTTCATCGATGTTATACCTAAGCATTGTAGTGGTCTGTTGGATTCCGCTTATAATTATGTGGTGTCGCGTGGGTATATTAATTTTGGAGTTGCGCCGGTAGTTAAGGATAGGATTCCGGCTGAGCCGAGTAAGGGTAGCGTTATTATTATTGGGGCAGGACTAGCGGGGTTGGCTGCAGCGAGGCAGTTGATGTTGTTTGGGTTTAAGGTTATGGTTCTGGAGGGAAGAAAGCGCGCCGGTGGAAGGGTTTATACGAAAAAGATGGAAGGCGGGAATAAGGTGGCTGCTGCTGATTTAGGAGGGAGTGTGTTGACCGGGACGCTAGGGAATCCATTAGGTCTCTTGGCACGGCAGCTATCTTACACGCTTCATAAGGTTAGAGACAAATGTCCCCTTTATCGTGTGGATGGGAAGCCAGTTGATCCTGATTTGGATCAGAAGGTGGAGGCTGCTTATAACCTACTTTTGGAGAAGGCAAGCAAGCTCAGGCAGTTAATGGGAGAAGTTTCTCAGGATGTTTCTCTTGGAGCAGCATTGGAGACCTTCCGTCAGGATTATGATGATGGAGTGAATGAAGAGGAGATGGGTTTGTTTAATTGGCATCTTGCTAATCTAGAATATGCCAATGCAGGTCTGATTTCTAAGCTTTCTTTAGCATTTTGGGACCAAGATGACCCCTTTGACATGGGAGGGGATCACTGCTTCCTACCCGGAGGAAATGGAAGACTAGTTCAGGCATTGGCCGAAAATGTACCTATTCTTTATGAAAAAATTGTGCATACCATTCGTTATGGTAGCGATGGAGTACAGGTTGTCGCTGGGGGACAAGTATTTGAGGGAGATATGGCACTGTGCACTGTTCCCCTTGGAGTTCTGAAAGGTGGTTCTATTAAGTTCATTCCAGAGTTGCCTCAGCAGAAGCTTGATGGAATAAAAAGATTGGGATTTGGATTGTTAAATAAGGTTGCAATGCTTTTCCCGTATGTGTTCTGGGGCACTGATCTCGATACCTTTGGGCATCTTACTGATAACTCTTGTAGCAGGGGTGAATTCTTTTTGTTCTATAGCTATGCAACTGTTGCTGGTGGTCCCTTATTGTTAGCTCTAGTTGCTGGAGAAGCTGCACACAAGTTTGAGACCATGCCTCCAACCGATGCAGTGACAAAAGTTCTTCAAATTCTAAAAGGTAAAATGCAGTTTTTGTTGCAATTATTTTCCTTAATCTTGAAATTTAATTTCTTATTCTGTTGTAAGGATATAATGCGGCATAGTAACAAGAAGAAAAAGAACAATAATTTTGGGGCAGAAAGAATAAGAAAATTTTAGGAGATAATGTTATTTTCTCTTGGTTGTTTTGGTTAAGAAGAGATAGACATAGTAAAGCTTGTTGGAGATAATGTTACTTTTCAAAAGGCATGCTTGATACATGGAGCTTGCTGTTAAGGATCTCGTTTCTGATGTATTAATGATAACTTTTAACATTGCTATCAGGTATATATGAACCGCAAGGAATTGAAGTGCCAGAGCCAATCCAAACTGTCTGTACAAGATGGGGAAGTGATCCTTTCAGCCTGGGTTCTTACTCTAATGTTGCAGTAGGGGCATCAGGAGATGACTATGATATTTTAGCAGAAAGTGTGGGTGATGGCAGACTTTTCTTTGCTGGCGAGGCCACTAATAGGCGCTATCCAGCCACTATGCACGGAGCTTTTCTTAGTGGGCTTAGAGAAGCTGCGAATATGGCCCACCATGCTAAGCTCAGAACCACGAGTTTGAAGGTTGAGAAAAAACCATCAAGGAATGCTTATTCTTATGCTTCTGTTCTGGCAGATTTATTTAGGGAGCCAGACTTGGAATTTGGTAGCTTTTCTGTAATTTTCGCTAGAAAGAGTTCTGATCTCAAGTCACCAGCAATTTTGAGGGTGACTTTCAGTGGAACCCAAACGAGGAGTCATGATGGGATAAGGCCTGATCGACATCTTTCTAACAAGTTACTCTTTCAGCAGCTTCAATCCCACTTTAATAACCAGCACGAGCTTCACGTTTATGCCTTGTTATCCAAGCAACAAGCCCTTGAGCTTAGAGAGGTCAGAGGTGGTGATGAGATGAGGCTGAATTTCCTTTCTGAGAAGCTTGGGGTGAAACTGGTTGGTAGAAAAGGTTTGGGTCCATTGGTTGATTCTATAATTGCCTTAATTAAGGCTGAGAGAGGCAGGCGCAAACCTGGGTCCAGATGTCTTACGCTTAAATCTGGTGAAATCATCTCTCTCTCTCTCTCTCTCTCTTTCTCTCTCTCTCAATATAGAGGAAAGAGCAAGTAGCTTTATTGTTTCTTTTATTGAAACCGTAGCACATATCAATTTAAGCGTAACAATTTTCCTTAAACAGGTGTCATGAAGTCAAAAGCCACCACTCTCAGGCAAAAAATAGTTCGGTATGAGCACCCACCCTTTCCTTTTCTCCTTCCTCTCTTTATCTCTCTAGTTTGTTCTTTTCTTTTCTTGCTGGGAGTGAATCTCAGCTTTTTCTGGATCCTGTTTTTGAATTGTTTCAGAAAGGCCAAAATAGTAGGGGGAGGGAATAGAACCACCTCTTCCACTGCAGAGAGCAGCAGGATTGAAGCAGTTGGCAACTGCTCTACCTCGATCCCTCCGACAAATGTTACTTTGGAATCTAAACCAGTTTGCAATATTGGATCTATAGCTTCTCCAAGTTTGAATATTGATGTAAATGACAACACGGGGTCAAATTCAGTGGGTAGTAGTTACGTCTATCTGCTTCCGAATGCAGGCATTGGTGATAAGTTTGAGAGTAATATTGGTAATTCTACCCCTCCAATTTTGGATGCCGGAGAAAAGACAGGAAGCAATACTAATGGCCCTATTTATCCCCAGAGTACATATGATGATAGCACGAAAACATGTGCTCCGCCTTCCAGTGGAAATTCGGCTAGTTAGTACACAACATGTAGTAGCAGACAACTATTGAAGCTATTGAGATAATATCAAATGCTGATAGGGGTAAAGGCAACCAATGTTGGTGGAAGTGGCGTCGATGACTTTTTAAGTACTACAAGAGTTTATCCACATGAGATATAATTCTCATCTGCAAGAGTCATAACATAGAGTCTTAATAGTTATAACTTGTTAAGAATGGAGTTTATTGGTTTGAAAATGAAAAAGGAAACTTCAATTGAAAAAGAAAATTGGTGTCCTCCCAAAAGAAAAGTCAATTATCTCTTGAGTACAAATGTTACTGGTGAGGACTTATGTGTAGGGCATCAGCCATGCGCCTTTCTTACCTTTGCTGAAAGAATCTAGTGCTTGCTGCAGTAGTCTTAAACAGGGGGTGTACAAAGAAAATCGATAAACCGTATCAAATCGATAATCCGAGTCAAACCGGAAAAAAAATCCGATGTGGTTTGGTTTGGTATTGGAAAATAAAATCCGACTATAATTGGTTTGGTTTGGTTTTAACTAAAAAAAAGTCAAACCGAAACCAAACAAACCTGATAGTACATTTATATAATTTTTAAAAATATTTTATACATATAAATATTTATTATAATATAATTTATAAATATTTTTTAAATTTTTTCACAGTTTTATCTTTTAACGTATTATTTCAAGTTTAGACTTAACATTCTTGAATGGTAAATAAATTTTATAGCCCATAAATATATTAACTCAAACAAAGTTCAAATCAATACTAATGCTAACAGAAGAAATTCAATTCAATACTAGGAATGACGAAAGTGTTGGATAATTATTTTAGTTTTATATTGGTTTATAATGAAAATGCATAATTTAGTTTATCTTTTTCTTTAGTGCTTTGTTATGTAATTAATATTAGTACTTATTAGCTATACTTATTTTAGCATGACCTATATAATATTTTTAGATTATGTTAATTTTCATTATGGCTTATTAATTAGCAATATTTATTTTATGTAATTTTATTATTTTATCTTTGTTATTGAATATTTTAGTATAATGCTATGACTTATCTCATATTATTGTGTTAGTTTCTTGGAAAACATATTATATAGTTATATTTTACTAGGACTTAAGAAATATTCGGAGCACAAGTTACATATTTTATGCTATGAAGCCTTTACCGAAAAAGAATTCGAAAACCCGAAAAACCCGAGAAAAACTGAAATTTAAAAATCCGACTTTGTTGGTTTGGTTTTGATTTATAAATTTAAAAATTCGATATCATTGATTTGATTTGATAATAAAAATTCGAACAAACCCAGCCTATGTACACCCCTAGTCTTAAATATGACTAAAACAAGCTCATTATTCTACAAGGAATGAAATATTATATTTATGTTGAATCAAGTCATAAATCAAATCTCCTGTTTTCGTAAGAGTTCTTCCTATTGCTTCATAGAATGCATTGAGAAAAAAATTGCAAGACTTAGACCAAGTTAGATGAAAGAAATCTAAGTAAACACTTTCTTTAGAGTTGCGTAAGGTGTTGATCACAAGTAATGGCAGAGCTATATAGGCTCAAGGGTAGTCAATTGAACATTTTCTATTGGAAGCCTAAAGTAGTTAAAAATATTGACAACAAAATTAGTAAAAATATATAAATTTTGACCAAATATATTGAAAATTTTTGTTTACCCGAAAAACGGATAGAGTTGAATTTGTACGTAGTTCTAAAAATATGTGGCGCAACTTAATACAAATTGTAAGGATAAATAGAAATATAAGTATGGATTGTAAAGAATGCAAAATAGATAAGGTTGTAAAGAAGATGGATTTTAGGACTAAACAAGTGGAATCAATTTAAGAAGCTTGAAAGAACAACTCTTTACTATGTGAGAATATAGTGTTTTGATTACAATGTAAGCATGAAAATTTGCCTTTACAGAAATGATAACCATGCCCTTTATAGTAGAGGGATCTTGCTTTAAACGTAATTAAAAATACTCAGTGGGAGACCTACGATAAATCAGTTTTTCTACAATTCCTGCCAAGATTCTCTCCTCTAGTGGGATTGTAACGACTTTTGTCTATGAGCTCGATCTTGACTCGAGCTCTCGATCTTGGCTTGAACTCGATTCTGACTCGAGCTCTCGAATTGATTCGGGGCCAATGTTGGTCGGTCCCTGGATCATAAGCTTGATAGCTTTACTTTGCATCATAGTTCGATTTGGATCCGAGCTTGATAATGATATCGAACTCGACATTGATCGGCCCCTCGGATTCGAAGCTTATTTGTACCATCTTCGGAACCCATCTCGAGGTCTCACTTCGATCGATTATCTTTCGAACTCGATCAGACGTACGAAGGCCGAAATCTATTTCGACCGTATACAGATAGTTCCCTCGTTTCTCACGAAGAATGTGGTGAGAAACGATATGATTTTTTAACGGCTCGATCAGATTATAAGCTATCGTTTTCATCGGGCTCGATCTTGACGCACGTGATAGCTGTCCCGTCGATTTAGTCTTTCAAGGCATTTAATGCATGTCAGACGGTGGTCGGCCACAACTGATACTGAACCGCCATTGCTTAAACCTATAAATAACCCTTCCTTTTATCATTTACCACTTTTACATCTTCAATCTTCCAAATTTCTCAAGTCCCTTTTTTCGTATTCTCTGGCTTACCCGCAAATCTGTGATTTCTCCTTGCAAAAAGCCCCCCTTCAATTTTACTAAATCTTTGTCACTTTCTTCTATTCCTCACATTTGAATTCGAAAATGGCGAAAACGTCACAAACCATTCCTCAGAAAGAAAAGGCTTCATCTTCACAGTGTGTCGCCGATGATATACCGGCAGAACCACGGCCTGAGGAGTGCGTTCCCGGGGCATGTGTTCTTACTTCTGATTTTAAGGTCGATAAAGGCTCATCGGTCCCTGGCCGATGTGAGCTAGTATCAAGGTACATGTGTTCGATAACCGAAAAGCACCTCAAACAACTAAAGAAAGATTGCAATTGGATAAAAAAGAAATAATAATTCCTACTTCTGACGAAGATATCACCACTTACGTAAAATGGTTTTTGAATGTGTATACTTACCATTTCACGTTAGGTCCCCTCGATTCCGTTATTATTGATTTCTGTCATCAATACCAGATAACTCTAGGCCAGGTCCATCCTTCTTTTTGGCGGATCGTTATCTTGATCTGATACTTTGTGAACAAAATCGAGGGGATGCCGTTCACCCTCGACCATCTTATCCGATTGTACTGTCCTCGTCTTTTTTGAGGAGGGTTAATAAAACTTCAGCGTCAGGCTACCAAGGCTCTGTTCTCGAGCATTGACGAGGACAGGGATCGGGGCTGGATGGGCAGGTTCGTTCTAGTGAGGAGTTCAAACCTGATTCCGACCGAAAAGATGCCCTTTCCCGAGGAGTGGAATATGAAACGTAAGTGTGATCCTGCTGTTACTTCTTTCTATTTTGTTCTTTCATTTATTTTCTCATCGATACTCTTCTTTTTGTGATGCAGCAGTTCCTTGAATGCCCGGAGCAATTCTCGATCTCAAGAACTGGGTACGACCTCTTGTTTCGACCTCCACATACGCCGAGCGCTCATTGCGTGATTTGTCAAAGGGTCGGTGGAAGGCCAAAAATCACGGTAAGCCCCTTTCTCGTACTCTTTGATAATTCGAACGAGATGCCTTCCAAATATTTTAATAAAATTTTTCATATGCAGGTTTGGGCAAAGATGCGGTTATGAGGCCCTTGTCCATCGAGGAAGAAACTTTGGCCTCTGTCCCAAAATCGGTGAAGGAAAATAAAAGGAAAAGAGCTTCCGTTCCCGAAGATCCAAAACTGAAGATGAGGACGGCTCGTAAGCCGAACAAGAATGACATTCCTTTGACCTTAGAATCAGTTCTGCGTCTGAGGGATGAAGAAGAGGAAGAAGAAGAGAACGATGGGTCTACTCTGGCGGCCCGAACAAAGAAGACCATCGATGCTCCACAGGCAGCTGGATCGATGGTGGTTCATAAGGCTCCGCCTCGAACTGAGGATATATCGGAGAGAGATTCGGGTAGAGTCCCTGAGTTGCTGGAGATCGAAGATGTTTCCCATCGAAGCCGACGGATGGGGGATTTGTCTGAAGGGGCTATTCCCGAATCTTTTCGAACCGAAGATAATGCCCCAGATTACTCATTTGGGGCAGTAGCAATCGAAGGCTCGCCCACCTTCCCTGCCTTTTCCGCAGGGGCGATTCAGGAAGCCCAAGCTTTGGGGTCTCTCGAATTAGATAGGCCTCATGATGGAGAGGATCCTTTTCGTGACCTGTTTATCGGCGTCGAAGACACCGCCGGTTCAAGTGATGCATCAGATCTTTTTCATGGAGTGCAGTATGCTTTGAATCAAGTAGGCCCTAAATCATATGGCGTTACCTTTAAGTTTGCTTTTCTTTTCTGACTTCGTTTCTTCTTTTTTTGCAGGCTGTGGCAGTTCATCGAGAATCATGTTCTCGGTCCCGAACTGAGCTGCGTCGATACGAGGCTGAGCTTCAACGGGTTACGGATGAGAAGAACTCCTTAAAGCTCTTTTTGGGCCAAAGGGGAGAGGAAATAAAAGACCTCCAAGCTGAGTTGGCCAGGGCTCACCAAGATCAGATCGATCTATCCGAACATGTAATAATGCTTTTAAAAGCCTATGGGCTTGAAACCGGAATGATGGCTATTCTTTCGGTCTCACAGTTGCAGCAGAAAATCGAGATGATCGGAAAACTCCGTGAAGAAGTTGATGTGATAAGAGCGGAGTCTTTAAAGTGGAAAGAAGGAATGGACCGCTTTGCTGCAGAGAAAGAAACTGGTCGAGCCTAATTGTTATTGGCCGAAAACCAACTTTAAAAAATAAAGGAGAAAAACTCGGTCCAAGCAAGAGGAATAGAGGAGCTCGAGGCTCGGTTGGCTTCTGTACTTGCCAAGGCCGAATCTGACACCGAAAAGTCAAAGGCCGATGCGGATGCACTCGTGGCCGTCTATCGGGCCGATGTTGAAGTTGCCCATGTCCAAGCAAGAGAGGCAGCCGAGATCGCCGATACTCGACCACATTGGGTCGTAGAACTTGCTAAGTGCCGATCTCGGAGGGAGACCCTCGAGGAGATCCATGCTTGAGGTTTTGACCTCGCTGAAGAGATAAAAAGGGCCAAAGGACTCGAAGCCGATGCTGAAGCCTTGGTTTTCGATGACGATGATGATGACGATGAGAGTAAGAACGGATCCGAGAACACCGGGAGGGGAGCCCGATAGAGAAGAGACCGCTTCTGGGGATGACCAGGAAGCTTAGTCCTTAATTTTTACATTGTAATCAATCATGTAAACAATTTTGTATATAAAAACATCCCTTTTTTGCCGACTTGTTTCTGTTTTGTTTCATGTCTTGTGAAGACTTTATTCATGCCTTAATCAAAGTTGGATTTCGTAGCCTCCATAACCGAGCGAGCGCTTACTCAAACTTGAAGCGACTAAGTCCTCAAGTGTAATGGTTGAGTGAGTGCTTGCTCGAAATCGAAATAAAAATAACTCGTAGGCTTAGTAGTCGAGCGAATGATTCGAACTCGAAATAATGTAGCCCGTAGGCATAATGGTCGAGTGAGTGCTTGCTTGAACTCGAATTAAAAGTAACTCGTAGGCTTAGTAGTCGAGTGAATGATTCGAACTAGAAATAATGTAGCCCGTAGGCTTAATAGTCTAGTGAGTGCTTGCTCGAACTCAAATTAAAAGTAGCTCGGAGGCTTAGTAGTCGAGTGAATGATTCGAATTTGAAATAATGTAGCCCATAGGCATAATGGTCGAGTGAGTGCTTGCTCGAACTCAAATTAAAAGTAGCCCATAGGCTTAGTAGTCGAGTGAATGATTCGAACTCGAAATAATGTATCCTGTAGGCGTAATGGTCGAGTGAGTGTTTGCTCAAACTCGAATTAAAAGTAGCCCGTAGGCTTAGTAGTCGAGTGAATGATTCGAACTCGAAATAATGTAGCCCGTAGGCATAATGGTTGAGTGAGTGCTTGCTTGAACTAGAATTAAAAGTAGCCCGTAGGCTTAGCAATCGAGTGAATGATTCGAACTCGAAATAATATAGCCCGCAGGCGTAATAGTCTAGTGAGTGCTTGCTCGAACTCAAATTAAAAGTAGCTCGGAGTCTTAGTAGTCGAGTGAATGATTCGAATTTGAAATAATGTAGCCCATAGGCATAATGGTCGAGTGAGTGCTTGCTCGAACTCAAATTAAAAGTAGCCCATAGGCTTAGTAGTCGAGTGAATGATTCGAACTCGAAATAATGTATCCTGTAGGCGTAATGGTCGAGTGAGTGCTTGCTTGAACTCAAATTAAAAGTAGCTCGTAGGCTTAGCAGTTGAGTGAATGATTCGAACTCGAAATAATGTAGCCCGTAGGCGTAATAGTCGAGTGAGTGCTTGCTCGAACTCGAATTAAAAGTAGCCCGTAGGCTTAGTAGTCGAGTGAATGATTCGAACTCGAAATAATGTAGCCCGTAGGCATAATGGTCGAGTGAGTGCTTGCTCGAACTCGAAATAAAAGTAGCCCGTAGGCTTAGTAGTCGAGTGAATGATTCGAACTCGAAATAATGTAGCCCGTAGGCTTAATAGTCGAATGAATGATTTCGAACTCGAAGTAATGTAGCCCATAGGCTTAGTAGTCGAGTGAGTGCTTGCTCTAACTCGAGTCGGTGTAGCCCTTGGGCTTCGTTGATTTTCGATTGGCAGTCCCCGATTTAATGGATATCGGTCGGTCCTTAAGCCTGTTTGCATAATAAATCTCGAAATAGAGGAAATTTTTCTTGGATATAAGATGTGGGTAAAGAAGAAAGTTTTCTTTGTAAGTCATTATACATGTGTTCATGTTTTGTGTTAGGGCTCGGGTCAACTACATGAGCATGGTTCATTTTGACCATTTGGCTCTTACAATTTTTCCTATCGAAACCCTGTTGTTTATGAAGTAACTTTCTTGCATCGAGCTTGATATGTTTGAGGGGTAATGCCCCCCAGTATTAGAGGTCGATTGTAAAGAGGCCTCGGATACTGTTGAATTGTTTTAAGTTAGCACGATCAATGGTTGCCTCATTAAAAACCTTACCGAAAAAAACCATTTGGGATAAAACCGGTCTAAGGGAAAAAGAGTTCACGCGTGCTTTCAGACCTAAGGCTTCATATTGAAGGATCCATATTAGCTCGTGATCGGACTTCTGCAGGGGTTAGTTTTGAAATGCAAACGAATATGGGAGGGTCGTACCTTAGCAGTAGTATCGTTTTAGATGCGACACATTCCAATTGCTTGATAATTGTTTGCCGTTTATAATGCCGAGCTTGTATGATCATTTTCCAACATTTTCGAGAACCTGATATGGTCCTTCCCAGTTCGGTCCTAGTTTTCCTTCATTTGGATTTCGGGTATTGAGGGTGACTTTCCTTAGCACTACGTCCCCGTGCTTAAAATGGAGGAGTTTGGTTCTTCGATTATAGTATCTTTCGATTCGTTGCTTTTGGGCGGCCAATTGGACGAGAGCAGCATCTCATTTTTCGTCTGATAATTCGAGGCTAGTGTTCATAGCCTCATTATTTGATTCTTCTGTTTCATATCGAAATCTAGGACTGCGTTCGCCGACTTCGACCGGTATCAAGGCTTCAGAGTCATATACTAAGGAGAACAGGGTTGCCCCCATACTAGATTTTGATGTTGTTCGATATGCCCAAAGGACTTCGGGTAGGATTTCTCTCCATTTTCCTTTAGCGTCGTTCAACCTCTTTTTTAGGTTTTGAATGACAGTTTTGTTTGTTAATTCAGCCTGTCCGTTCCCTCTGGGGTGATACGATGTTGATAATATCCTTCTTATTTTGTGATCTTCGAAGAATTTCGTCACTTTGCTGCCGACAAATTGTTTCCCATTGTCACACACTATTTCGGCGGGTATCCCGAATCGATATACGATATGATCCCAGATAAAGTCTATAACCTCTTTCTCTCTTACTTTATCGAATGCTTGTGCTTCAATCCATTTAGAGAAATAGTCAGTCATAAATAAAATAAATTTAGCTTTACCTGGGGTCGATGGCAGTGGGCCGACGATATCCATTCCCCATTTCATGAATGGCCATAGGGATAGGACTGAATAAAGTTGCTCTCCGGGTTGATGGATCATTGGTGCAAACCTTTGACATTTGTCACATTTTCGAACAAACTCCTTTGCGTATTTGCCCATATCATTCCAATAATACCCTGCCCCGATTATCTTTCGGACTAATGAATCGGCACCGGAGTGATTCCCACAAGTGCCCTCGTGCACCTCACGTAGGATGTAATTGGTATCTTTTGGGCCTAATCATACTGCCAATGGTCCATCGAATGTCCTTCGGTATAGCGTTCCATCCGAATCTAATGTGAATCAAGCAGCTTTGGCTCGTAGGGCCCTTGAATCTTTAGGGTCCGACAGGAGCTTTCCATTCTTTAAGTATTCAATATACTTATTTCTCCAATCCCAGGTTAAGTTCGTAGAATTTATCTCGGCATGACCTTCTTCGATCACGGATCTCGAGAGTTGAACGACAGTCTCCGAGCTCAACTCACCTTCCTTGAACGATGATCCCAAGTTCGCAAGTGCATCAGCCTCACTGTTTTGATCTCGTGGAACATGCCGTAAAGTCCATTGTTTGAAATGGTGCAAAGTGACATGTAGTTTGTCCAAATACCTTTGCATTCTATCTTCTCGAACTTTGAAGGTTATGTTTACTTGATTTACCACCAGAAAAGAGGTGGCTTCAATGACTTCTGCTCCCAAGCTTTTAGCTAGCTCGAGACCTGCAATCATGGCCTCATACTCGGCCTCGTTGTTAGTCAACCTGGTAGTTTTAATAGATTGCCTAATTGTGTTACCCGTGGGCAGCTTTAAAACTATGCCTAGCCCGGACCCCTTCACGTTCGAAGCCCCGTCTGTAAAAAGGGTCCATACCCCCGATGACGTACTCGATTTCAACAAGAGTTCTTTTTTGACTTCGGGTATGTGAAATCAGCCACGAAGTCTGCTAAAATTTGAGACTTGATGGCCGTACGGGGTTGATATTCGATGTCATACCCACTGAGTTTAACAACCCATTTGGCCAATCGGCCTGATAGTTCGGGCTTGTGCAAAATATTACGAAGAGGGTAAGTGGTTAATACGCATATGGAGGTGACACTAAAAGTACAGTCTTAATTTTCTAGAGGTACTTATTAGTGCAAGTGCCAATTTTTCTAGGTGCGGATATCTAGTTTCTGCTTCTCCTAAGGTCCGACTTATATAATAAACGGGAAATTGCGTACCTTGCTCTTCTCGAACTAGGACACCGCTTACTGCGATTTCGGATACTGCCAAGTACAAGCAAAGTTTTTCGTCTATTTTTGGAGTAAGAAGTAATGGCGGGCTCGATAGATATCGTTTTAATTCCTCTAATTCTTGTTGGTAATCCGGGGTCCAAGCGAAATCGTTCTTCTTTTTGAGTAGAGAAAAAAATTTGTGACTTCGATCTGACGATCTCGAAATGAATCGGCCTAAGGCTGCAATCCGTCCTGTTAGCCTCTGTACGGCTTTCACGCTGTCCACGATGGTGATGTCTTCGATGGCCTTGATTTTATCGGGGTTAATCTCGATTCCCCAATTTGACACCATGAAGCCGAGAAACTTGCCCGAACCGACCCCGAAAGCATATTTTTCGGGGTTGAGCTTCATGTTGTATTTCCTCAAAATCTCGAACGTTTCCTGTAAATGGGTCAAATAGTCCTCTGAGCGTAGGGACTTAACTAAAATGTCATCAATATAAACTTTCATTGATTTACCTATTTTTCCTTCGAACATTTTATTTACTAGGCGTTGGTAAGTAGCTCCTGCATTTTTTAGCCCGAAGGGCATCACATTATAACAATATGTTCCATATTTGGTGACAAATGATGTCTTTTCCTGGTCTTCCGGGTTCATCTGGATTTGATTATACCCAGAATAGGCATCGAGAAAAGTGAGGATCTTGTGGCCGGCCATGGCATCGATCATGCGATCGATGTTGGGCAACGAAAATGAGTCTTTGGGGTATGCTTTGTTCTATAATCCACACACATTCTAAGTGTGTTCCCTTTTTTAGGCACTATAACTACATTGGCTAACCATTCGGGATATTTCACCTCCCGAATGGACCCTATCTTTGAGAAGTTTGGTTACCTCGTCCTTTATGAATGCGTGCTTTACCTCGGACTGGGGTCTTCTCTTTTGCTTCACCGGTCTGAACCTAGGGTCCAAGCTTAGCCGATGCGTCGTTATGTCCGGTGGGATCCCTGTTATATCTAAATGGGACCTAGAAAAGCAATCAATGTTATCGATAAGAAATCGAATAAGTTTCTTCCTGAGTTCGGGGCTCAACCCCGTTTTCAAGTATACCTTCCGTTCGGGCCAGTGCTCGATTAGTGTGACTTGCTCCAGTTCCTCAACCGTCAATTTGGTGGCATCGGAGTTATCGGGAATCACGAAGGAACGGGGGATCCTCTGATCATCATCTTCTTCGATCCTCTGGTTATCAGGTTGGGTCAAAGCCGATGTCTGTGATTGTTATTTGGTATCTCGTTCCCCTTCTGAGCCCGATCCCTTCATCGGCGAAGGCGAGGATATTGGTTTCGCTTCCTCGACGGCGAACATTTCTCTTGCGGCTGGTTATTCTCCGTACACTATTTTGACTCCTCTCGATGTTGGGAATTTGAGGACCTGGTGTAGGGTCGAAGGTACAGCTCTCATGTTGTAGATCCATGGCCTTCCGAAAAGGGCGTTGTATCTCATGTCGCCTTCAATCACGTGGAACTTCGTTTCCTGGATGGTTCCGGCCACGTTTATTGGTAGAATTATCTCGCCTTTGCTGGTTTCACATGCCATATTGAATCCGTTTAGAACCAGGGTTGCGGGTACGATCTGGTCCTGCATGCCAAGTTATTCTACGACCTTCAATCTGATGATGTTGGCCGAGCTACCTGGATCAATCAACACACACTTAAATTTAGTTTTATTCATGAGTACAGATATTACCGGTGCATCATTATGAGGTTGTATGACTCCTTTTGCATCTTCATCATTGAAGGACAAAGTTCTTATGGGTGTGTAATCTTGAGTTCGAGATCGCTTTTCTCTCACAATCGATGTCTTAGTGCGTTTGAGCACTGGTCCCTGAGGGGTATCGGCATCGCCGATGATCATGTGAATGACGTGTTGCGGTTCTTCTTGTTCGTTTTGCTTGCCGAAATTCCTATTTTTAAAATGGTTCTTTGCCCTATCGCTTAAAAATTCTCAAAGGTGCCATTTGTTGAATAACTGGGCTACTTCCTCTTTTAGTTGCCTGCAATCTTCCGTTCTGTGGCCATGGGTGCCATGATATTCGCACATTTGATTGGGATTCCTCTGGGCAGGATCGGTCTGCATGGGTCGAGGCCATTTAGCATCTTTAATGCATTCGATAACCGAAACGATGGCGGATGCATCAATGCTGAAGTTATATTCCGATAACCGAGGTGTTTCCTTAGATCCGATAGGCCTATCGAACCTACTTCTATTCATCAGCCCCCGGGACCCTTGACCTCGATCACTTCTTTTATTATTTTGCCTGAGGTTATGTCTCGATTCACTGACTCTGTGGTTTCCGTTGTACGGTTGGTATCGATCCCCGATTGGACCTCGTTCTCAATCAGTATCCCTTCGAACAGCGGGTTCAGACCCCAATTGATCATCTTCGACCCTAATTTTTGATTGGTACCGATTGTGCACATCGGCCCACGTGATGGCTAGGTATTCGATCAGGTTATGCTTTAAATGCCGTGAAGCCATCGAACTTTATTCGTTCAAGCCTTGAGAGAAAGCCTGAACAGCCCAATCGTCTGTGATTGGTGGCAAGTCCATTCGTTCCATTTGAAAATGAGATACGAACTCCCTCAGCATCTCGTTATCCTTTTGTCTTAGCTTGAAGAGGTCCGATTTCCTTGTTGCGACTTTTATGGCGTCGGCATGTGCTTTCACAAAAGAATCTGCTAACATGGCGAACGAGTCGATGGAATTTGGTGGTAGGTTGTGATACCAAATTATTGCCCCCTTCGAGAGGGTCTCTCTGAATCTTTTTAACAACACAGATTCGATTTCTTCATCTTCTAAATCATTGCCCTTGATGGCACACGTGTAAGAAGTGACGTGCTCGTTGGGATCGGTCGTTCCGTTATATTTGGGAATTTCGGGCATACGGAATTTTTTGGGGATTGGTTTCGGGGCTGCGCTCGAGGAAAAAGGTTTTTGCACGAATTTTTTTGAATCCAACCCTTTTATCATTGGTGGAGCTCCCGGGATCTGATCGACCCTAGAATTATAAGTTTTTACTTTTTTATCATTGGCTTCGACTCGCTTTGTGAGTTCCTCGAGCAATTTAGCAATCTCGAGAGTAGTCCCCGATTCTTGCTCATTTGACTTCACTATGACTGGCTCCGTTCTGTGGGTGATTTCTCGATGTGGATTGGGTTCCGGACTGCTTTGTAGCTGGCTCTGGCTCTGCAACTGAGCTATTGCTGTCTGTTGGGCTTGCAACATTTCGAAAATCATACGCAAGCTAACGTTGTTTTCCTCGACGTTATAGGTATCTCGAGCTGCAAACCGAGTGCCACCATGGATGCTATTCTCGGGTTCAGCATGTAGGTTCGCCTCAATGGCTACATGCAAATTGATATCTACTGGCGCTTCAATTCGAGCTCCAACGGCGTTTACAAGTGGCATTTCGGTACTGGGTGTCAAGTTATTGTTCTCATCTTGAAGACCGGCTCCGTAGTCGATTGGTGAAGCCATTTGATTGGTAGTTAGTCGCTGCTAATCCGAAATCCAAGATATTTTCGGAACCGAGCGCAAAACACAATAGTGTGTTTCTTCAGATTCGTATCAAATAACCATTGTTATCCTTAGCCCCACGGTGGGCGCCAAACTGTTTATCCGAAAAACGGATAGAGTTGAATTTTTACGTAGTTCTAAAGATATGTGGCGCAACTTAATACAAATTGTAAGGATAAATAAAAATATAAGTATGGCTTGCAAAGAATACAAAATAGATAAGGTTGTAAAGAAGATGAATTTTAGGACTAAACAAGTGGAATCAATTTAAGAAGCTTGAAAGAACAACTCTTTACTATGGGAGAATATAGTGTTTTGATTACAATGTAAGCATGAAAACTTGCCTTTACAGAAATGACAACCATGCCATTTATAGTAGAGGGATCTTGCTTTAAACATAATTAAAAATACTCAGTGGGAGACCCACGATAAATCAGTTTTTCCACAATTCTGCCAAGATTCTCTCCTCTAGTGGGATTGTAACGGCTTTTGTCTGTGAGCTCGATCTTGACTCGAGCTCTCGATCTTGGCTTGAGCTCGATTCTGACTCGAGCTCTCGAATTGATTCGGGGTTAATATTGGTCGGTCCCTGGATCATAAGCTTGATAGCTTTACTTTGCATCATAGTTCGATTTGGATCCGAGCTTGATAATGATATCGAACTCGACATTGATCGGCCCCTCGGATTCGAAGCTTGTTTGTACCATATTCGGAACCCATCTCGAGGTCTCACTTCGATCGATTATCTTTCGAACTCGATCAGACGTACGAAGGCCGAAATCTATTTTGACCGTATACAATTTTATAAACATGAGAAATTTTACCACCTAAACACACACACACACACAAAAAAAAAAAAAAAAAAAAAAAAAAAGAAGACAATCCCACCCCCCCCCCCCGCCCTTCCCGCCTTTTTCTTTTTGTGCTTTAGAGAAAAGGTTGGTTCTAAGTTTTAAGATGAAATAAGTGATTTGTAAGAGACTGACGTGACAAATTTTGGTTAAAGAATAGAGTAACCATTTCCCGTCCAACTTTACGTAAAAGATAGGGTGAAAATCATTTTCCTTCCAATATTTCGATTATCTTTGAACAATTCACATTTTCTCTTATATCATACAGAACGTCTATTGCATAGCCTATGCCCGACTCTAACTAATATTTTTTATTATATTTATATTTTTCACCTAGGTGCTTTAGCTATAATTTGAGAAAACTACATTAGTGTCTTGTGTTAATTACCTGACTTTTTCAATTTATAGAAAAAACTTCACTAATTTCTTGAATGGTGACAATAGCAATGCAGTTCTCCTTCCAAATTTTTATTTTTATTCCAGTTTCTCAACTTTTTGATAGTAGAACTTTACCTAATATTTAAGACTTTGAATTAAAAATTAAAACCTTCATATATGTTAATAAAGTTTTTCTTACAAAAAGAACCAAGGTAGAGTATTGTAACACATTGCTAATATTTGTTAACTACTTAACTTGAAGTAATCCATACCATTATAAATAAATATTACTTGCAAGTGTTCGTCGTGAAGCTAAAGGTATTATGCGTTGTAGAGAAAGATGGTCTAAGTTTTCTTATATTTGGATTTCTATTTTATAACCCAAACAAATTAGAAATTTAATTATTATATCAAGTTCAAAATAAATAGAGTTTCTTATCTAGACAATAAACAACTACTCAAGAAATTCTTTTATTCTAGCAATATTAAATTTATCTGCATGGAGATATTGCAGTCTACGTACTTAGAGACTAGTCAGATAAAACTCTTGCATAAGCTATACAATAAATCAAACGTGGATAAGAGATTACCCCATTAGTGTTTTTTGATGTGAAAGTGTCACGAAATAGATTATTTCAACTAAAGTTTCAGTTACGATACCAAAAGAACAGTATGAGTCATACTTCATACAGTATAAGTCATACCGTTCTATTTACTTCATTTACGATATGATTCATACTTCTTTACGAGAAAGTAAAATAAAAAATCTAAGTATATTAGTGGCTCAATAGATGCAACCACGCTATGGAGGATTTTCTTTGCTCTCAACCAAGGAATTTAAAAATCTTCCACTATACTATCAACTTCTGTATCTCCATTGTGTCTATTT
The DNA here is from genome assembly GCF_000715075.1 of Nicotiana tabacum. Lineage (NCBI taxonomy): Eukaryota > Viridiplantae > Streptophyta > Magnoliopsida > Solanales > Solanaceae > Nicotiana > Nicotiana tabacum. The sequence goes on from NC_134092.1 coordinate 123,530,524, forward strand.
CATTTCTTTATTTTTTTTTTTTATAGGTATGACCTGCTTTCCTTACAAATTAAAAAAAAAACTTTCATGGATTAAAATGAAATAGATGCACAACAAAGTGTTATCTTCTCGAACTCTCTTGATTCAAAATTACTCGATCTCTTTCAGTCTTGCAAAACCTATTTCAAAGTTTGGACTAACACGAATACCTTATACATGAATGACTTTTAATGCATTTTAAAGCAGTGTTCGATATTGTTCACCTGCAACAAAATCATCAAGACATGACGACAATGTTCCTTCATCCCAACCTTGTTTCATAGAGATTTGGTGCACTAGATTTATTGAGTCTTTCTTTTATTTATTGTTGACTTTTATGTTAAAAAAGAATAATAACATGTTAGGATTTTCGATTTAATAAAATATTTTGTAGTTACCAACAAGGAACAAGTATTGAAGATCGTAGCTTATGAGCCAGACTCGAATGTTAGTGTTAAAAAGCAAATAATACCATCAATCTTGTTATTATTTTTCATGTAAGTTGATCTATACAAAAGGAATCTTTGAGCTATGTGCCTCCATCAACATTAACTATGTCTAAATTCAAAATTAGCAACAACATCAACCCAGTAGTAATACTACTAGTGGGTCTGAGGAGGGTAGAGTGTACGCAGACCTTACCCCTACCCGGGGTAGAGAGGCTGTTTCCGGGAGACCCTCGGCTCAGAGACAAAAAATCTATAACAACACAGAAACCAGATAAATAAAATCGGCACCGTAAGAGACAACAAATACGTGGAAGGGCAATAAGTATGTCAATAATAAAATTGAAAAATAAATAAATTATGAAAATAAAAATCGTGTGATGAACAACAATCGCTAGCAGACCTAGACCAAACTCTTTCAGACTAGCTGGAAAAATGCTCAACTACCCCCTAACCTACAACCGTAATGCTCGACCTCCACACCTCCCTATCCAGGGCCATGTCCTCGGAAATCTAAAGTTGCGTCATGTCTTGCCTGATCACCTCGCTCCAATACTTCTTAGGTCGCCCTCTAGCTCTTCTCGTACCTGTCAAAGTCAACCGTTCACACCTCCTAATTGGGGCCTCTAGGCTCCTCCTCCGCACGTGCCCGAACCATCTAAGCCTCGCTTCCCGCATCTTGACGTCCATGGGAGCCACGCCCACCCTCTCCCGAATAACTTCATTCCTAATCTTATCCAGCCTAGTGTGCCCACACATCCATCTCAACATCCTCATTTCGGTTACTTTCATCTTCTGGATATGAGAATTATTGACTGGCCAACACTCAGCTCCATACAACATGGCTGGTCTAACCACCGCTCTATAGAACTTACCTTTAAGTTTCAGTGGCACCTTCTTGTCGCACAGGACTCCAGACGCTAACCTCCATTTCATCCACGCCACCCCGATACGGTGCGTGACATCCCGTCGATCTCCATTAGCCGGATATATTAATTTTCTGCATCTATTTAGTTCTATTCAAGATTGTGTTTCAAGAAGTTCAATATTGAAAAGATTCATCATAATATCCTTTAACGATAGACAAATTCTACCATAATTTCCTTCGTTATTTGGAACTCGACCATTTCAAAGACATATTTCGGATAGCTCCATCAACTTCAAGAAAATATAGCAGTGGATAACATATGAAATATACTTATCATATGTCATGTGGTTTAATAGAGAACATTTTGCTTCTCTAGCTGGTAAAGCTTGTAACTTGTAAAGGTAGGACAAGATCTTTGGGTCCCAACTTCTTTTTTTCCTTTTTTATGAAAACCGTGGTATCTGGCCAGCTTGCACGCACCTCGACTAATTCATGCCAACCTTACATTTGAACTTTGATTAATGAGCCAATGCCCCATATTTAGAGGCAAAATTCATGGGGGGAGGGGACCTAAAAAATGGCATAAGCTGCTTTAGATCACAAACAATATATTCCTCAATGTACAAACACAACTTGAATGGTCATACATTCAAGACTCTATTTTTTCTCTTTCCTGTCTGCTATAAACTCCTCTACATTTATTCATCTAGTATAAAGTATATGAATCATAATACAAGAGAAGTGTCGTTCATAAGAATAGTATCGTTGAGGTTCAGAGATTTATCAAGCTAAAGGACTTCACCATTCCTTATTCTCCCAACCACTCTTCTAATTTCGCCTCTTTATCAGCTTTAAATTCTTCAAAGTTTTCGGATAAAGACAGCAGTTGATCATGAGACATGCTTTTGTTTACCTGTTCCTGTTGTGTCTCATCAGCAGTTTGACTTGACAATCTTAAGTCTTCACTATTCGCCCGTCCAAGTGAGGAAGAGGAGCTCACACCTGCAGCTAATAGCGTGTCATTTGAATGCATTACAGATGGCTCATCCTTGTCCGACAAAGATGGTTCGCTCTTTGCTGGTCGAGATTCTCCAGACTCTAACTGAGGCCACTTGAAATTACTAGCCTTCTGTTTTGCTGACCTGAAAACAGTTGAAAGATAACCGGCAGCTCTCTCATCGTCGTCTTCTGGACCTGTATTGCGACCCCAAGCAGCAGGACTCCAAGAGGTAGTTATACCCACTGGGAAACTTGAACGGGATCCGCTAATTAATCCTTTTTTTGGTTGCTTCTTTGAAATGACAGCTAGAGTATGTTTGAGATCTTTAATCATCTCGTTAGCAATCGGAAGGCCACACTCTTTCATTGACCCAATCACAATGATGGAATCCTCTAAGTCTTCTGTGTGCAGAATCATTTCGCGGGATTTCTCCTCAATATTGTTTTTGAGATTTACAAGGTTGGGTGCTGCTTTCTGGGTATGTTGTTGAATGTAGAAAAGCCCCACAGCAGGCTCATTTGCAATGAACTTTATCATGTCCGCCAAGGATTCAGTTATCTCTACAAAGCCGTCCACTGTGGAAAATTCATGCATTTTTTTGAAGGCCAACGGTTCATCATCACTGGTGGGGCAAGAAAATAATGAGAGAGCTTCTTCTTAATGAATAATCCAGCAGTTGGAAATGGAAAATTTTCTAACATGTAAGAATGGGAAGAATTGAAGTTGGTCGTCAGAAAAAATAATTTTGCAGATATATATGCAGGTATTAAATGTATCAAATGCCTATGGTGAATTTTCTTGTTAAAAGCACAAACATTTGATCCGTTTGATGTAATAAATTTAACCCAACTTTTGCGGGCAAAAGTAATTGTTTTTCCTTTCATTTCTCTGGTAAGCGGAGCAAATAAATATAGATCGGAGTTACAGTAAACATGGCCAGTTCAAATACACAGCAATCAGGCAGTTATATTAACTTCAATCCATAAGCCAACCTAATTTAAATTAGTCATAGGACATCCCTGATCTTTATGAATAAGTTGACCAGATTACTTAGTGGTTTGAATCACAAGCTGTGAAGTGCCATAATTTCTTTCCGACTGGGATTAGGGGAGTTATGATATGGAAGAAATCTCAAACGTAATAGGAAAAGTTATGGGGCACCAGTCTTCAATGGTCAGCAACAGAGACAAAAAGGAAGCTCTAAATATTTCTTATCTACAATAAAAAGTCATGCTAACTCAGGCTCTTTCCGCACACCAGAGGAAACATGAAATGCACTTTCCTGTCCCTAGCACGTAGCATTACAACTACCGGTTTTGCAGACAACTAATCATTCACCAACTCAAGATACAATTAAAGAATATATGCAATTTTGATCGAGAGATTTAGGGGTAGCAACTAGACACATCCTGAAGAAAAAATGCATCAAAGAATGGAGTGGACTGGTAAGTAAGATCCAGAATTTAAGATCTATGATCCCACAAAAGAAAGCAGAAAAGACAATACACATGCAATCTTGACATTCTTTTGACGGATCAAACTGATCTAAGGAACAAGTACACCTAAAAGAAGGAAGTTGTGAGATAAAACCACGGAAGACTTAAAGAAGCTACAGAAAAAAGACATGATGTGCCAGGTCACTTCAAGTTTCCTTTCCACATAAATAACCCCCAAAGTTATTTTCTTTACAACTTTCTATTTGCTGCACTCTTTTGTCTCCTTCAATATCAGCTAGTAACCTTCAGATCGGTTTCTCCCTTGCCAGTTTAGCTGATAGACCAAGTAATATGAATTACAGGCACTTCTAAGAGGAGATTAAGAATAAGACGTGAAAATAGACTGTGATAACCACATACCAAAACGCTGATGAGAGAAACCACAAGGAAAATCAACTTGTCAAGGAAAAGAAATATAAAAGAAAACTGAAACAATACCCCCACCCCCCCACCCCCCCACCCAAACCATAGAGAAGAAAACTATCCTTCAAATCATCAGCTATACCATGACAGACAAAGGATTACAGGGTTCAATTAACCAAAGCATAAACAAGGCCCAAACAAATGTTTTATCTACCTCGAGAGCAATATATATTAATGTCTTGGTTCTTTCAATTTGAGCATAAATTACAGTCTCAAAACATCAGCAGCTTGAAACTTCATCAGAATAGCATTTGATTTGACTATTGCAATTTGACTTGTTTCCGTTTGTTATCATCCTATTTTTCTTTAGACATTCATAAGCTTTATATGCAGTTTCATATTTTTTATTATCTTGTAAGAACGTATTATCTATTCTTGGCACAACAACTAGCAATAACAGATAACTAATAGAATGCAACTTATGGTCTAATAGAAATCTCAATTAATTAAATACTTCCTAACCAAAAGGAAAAAGAGAGAAAAAGGATTATAGTTCCTAATTATTTTTTTTCACAAGTATCTTACTTGAACATAGATCATGTCCACCGAATACCGACAAGCTGATTTGAGTTTTGATAAAACACTATTATTTGCACAACCTGCAGAACAAAGTAGGTAACCATCAATTTAACATCCATAATTCATACTCCATTTGGTCAAATTTGCAAATATTTCCAGTTTTTGCAAGAATCCACTTAGAACTGTTCTGGAAAGAAAACAAGCTGAGGGTAAAGTGACCTAAAAGAAATCCTTCTACTTTGTTTGGACCTTAAATTCAAGGTTTTCTCTTTTTTCAGCAATAATAAGCTTTACCTAATTAAAAAACATAGTCAATTCAAGTACAAAAGAACCAACAACAACCCAGTGTAATCCCACAAAGTGTAGTCTGGGGAGGGCAGAGTGTATGCAGATCTTAACCCTACTTTATGAAGATAGAGAAGTGATTTTCGATAGACCCCGGCTCAAGGAAAAATGAAAAAGAAGCAGAAACAACAACAACAACAAGATAAGATGATAGAATAACCGAAGCGAAAGAAACAACATATAGTTAAAAAAAAATTGCTGATAAGAAGATACAAAAATACGAAACTAATACTAATGCTACCTGCATGAACCGTTTACTGATTCTAAATTAGTACCTTTTTAGATTACATTCTTGGTTTTTCCCCCTATCAATGCAAATCTATAGCCTGTAACAAAAAGAAAAAACCAAGATTCTATTTGACCTGGAGAAAACCTAAATTACCGCAAAAAACAAGGGAACAGTACACCTCAATTAATCAATCAATCAACGAATATCCAACAAAATATAACAGAAATCCACTTCGCAAAAAACAATTTTTAGCTCAAATTTTCTATCAATTAGCCAATTAACGAATAAAACACAAGAATATTATCCTCTCCTCCCCTTAAACTCCCATAGATAGCAGAATATATCAAAATAAAGTGTAAAATCATATAACTTACAGATCAAACTAGAAAAGAATAAGCTAATCTGAATCTTCCTTCAGCGCGTTGATGCAACAATTGTATATGTCTGTTTAATGTAGTATTATTATCATATGTACAGAATTAGGTATTTGTCTGTACTTTCACGCAAGTGAAAATATCAGATTTTGAGACTTAACCAAAAAAGGACAGCTACTCCTCCTTTTCCTTTTTGGTCGTTGTTTCGATTACTGTTCTAAACTAGGATTTAGATTCAACGGCTTTTTAGTGTCCTTAAGATCCAAACCGTTGGTTAAGAATTTTCATCGACGTCTGCCATTTAGAAATTAGCCGGTGCATTCTGAATTTTAATTTTTTTTCACGACAAAAATATCCTGAATTGTCTTGAATTTAAGGTTTTTAGTTTAAAATTTTCATAACAAACTAAATAATGGGTAATTTTTAAATACGAATGACTATTTGTACACTTGCCCCTTAAAATAAAATTTAACCTTATATACATGTAATTTTAGGCAAAGGGTATTCCGCCGAGATAGGAGTTGGAAGTACAAGTTACAGCCCAAAAAAGCCTAATGTACAATAGCTGGCTGACTATTTGCTGAATGTCAATATGGCCCTGACTTTAATTCATTAGTACTGACTAAATACGAGGTAATATACTTGTTGTACCACCAATTGTGTGATGGAACGATAAAATGTCTATTTGAAGTTAACCAATGTACTCAAACTTGGGAATGGAGTTTCTTTTGATATGTAACGTTTTATCATATGTGCACGTTAGCAGTGATATCTAACAATGTTATAAAATATATACTATAAGTTTTAGTAGTACAAAAATGTTATTTTAGAAAACAGTTGTATATTGCATGCCAAAATCTATACAAACAAATGTACAATGTTAACATTTCCTTGTTTGTGTCCTTGTAATGAAAGATCTAGAGGTGCATACTACACTCACAAGGGAAAGAGAAGTTGATAAAGTAGCGAGTTAAATGAGAGGTTACATATTGTCAAAAGCGAGCCAATCAACTTCTCAGTTAATAAAGAGCTTCTCTTGATGTGAGCAGAACTATCTATTTAAATTATTAAGAAAACAACATGAACATAATTGACTTTGATCAGCTTTGCCCTTTCTACCTAGAGATATAAGGTAGCATATCTTCCATTCAATGCAAAAATAGAACAAAGTAAAAAAGTAAAAAAAAAAGGAATTATTAAGAAAGCAGTCATGTGACCAGGAGGTCACGAGTTCGAGCTGTGAAAACAACCTCTTGTAAAAATGCAGGGTAAGACTGCAAATAATAGACCCTTATAGTCCGGTCCTTCCTCGGACCCGGCGCATAGTTGGCTGCCCTTTTTTATTTATTTATTTATTAAGAAAGCAGCCCTTCATTCCTGCTTTGAGAAGTAGATTGAAGGGCTTATCTTGGTATCTGATTTGTTGCTAGTAATAACTTTTTCTGGTCAACTACGTACATCTCCATTTCTAACTTTGTTACATATAATGGACTGAATCAGGACCTAAATTCTAGTTGTAAGAATGGATATGAGTTTCTTGCACTTTCTTACTTCAAAATAACATTATCTTTACTTCTTTCAGACTAGAAGATGATCAAGCTAGACGAGGTAATAACACATTAAAGTTCCACGAAGTTGGCAACATTTACAGTGCATAAGAAATTTTGCATTTTATCATAAGAAATTCCCTGACCCAAAAATGATGAGAACAAGGGAGATGAGAATGACAACATGTTGCAACATCATGAATTAAATTTCTATGCTCCTCCAGAATCAGATGAATCCAAATTCTTCACCACCAACCCCGGGTTCTAGCTATCCTACTTCTAAAACTAAGATCTTGCAGGTTGCCTCTCCTTACTAGCAAGAGGAGAAACAAGCAACGCGATAAGAAAACCCCCTTGCCTCCACATATAAACGCAGAAGTAAAGAATAGATCCCCTCAATCTGATGAGCTGAAATGACATTGATTATGAAGGTATAACAAACAGATAAGTAAATAATGGAGAAGTAATGCACCACCACACCTAGAGGACTTAAAATTCTCAAATATTTCAACTTTCATCTAAGTCCCCGGAGAAGACACCACTGGATGGATTCAGTAATACATATCAAGCGAGGACTCCATTCTGGCAGAAAGATACGTTCTTGCAATTCAACTTCAGGAGAGTTTAGAGTGCGAAGACCTCCCATCAAAACTAGTTAGAGAGCTTAATTACAGACCCAAGGATTCATGGTCAAAACCTGATTGCCAAAAGCAACAGATTTCAATTCAATACAAAAAAACAAAAACAAAAACAAAAACTGAGCTTGTAATCTTTACGTTTCAGAACCACATGAGTCCTTCAATAATGCTAGAATAATTAAGTTAAACCTACACATGACATAATTCCAACTAGTTGGAGCAGGACTCTTAGCACTTTGAGCAACTTGAACTCCAAACTCATGTAAAGAGGGAGAAGTGAACAGAACCACATTGTCTATAAAACTGGAACTTTTACCAAGTATAACATCTTGCCAACAAGATACAGCTTATAACAAGATAAGTTCTGTAATGCTACATACATACAACTACTATCTAGTTCAAAAATCATAGATATCCAGCATCATACTGATATTTACCAACAAAATCAAACTATACTCAACATTTACCAAAACTACACTGACATCATTTTATAGATTAAGAAAAACACACACACCAAAAAGAAAGGTGTGAATGCAAAACTTTCAATACCTTCAATTAACACTATAGAAAATCATTCCTCAACTATAGAAATAAGCTAAGCTCCTTTTTGTAGGACTGCGAAATCCAACTGGGGCCAACCCTTAGTACCAACCGCAACCTTCGAAACTCGGGATAATGGGCTAACCCTTCTACCTTCCTCTACTTAAATACAAAACCTACTTAGCATGGTAAGCTATGGGGTAAAAAGCTCCAATTTTTAATCAATCATCCTCATCACTTTCATCACTAAAATAACCTTTCCTCTTTTTCTCCCTCCTTTTCTCCTTCTTAAATTCTTCATTATCATCTCCCTTCAATAACCTCTCTTCTGCTCCTCTATCCACCACAGAAGCCCAATTCTCATCATCAAAACCCTCTCCACCTTCCTCCTCCCCCTCCTCCTCCTCCTCCCACTCCCCACCTCCACCACCACCACCACCACCACCACCACCACCACCACCACCCCTCCGCCCTTTCTTCGACGGCTCGGGCCTTTCCCTTGGTCCAAACACATTCTTATGACACTCATACGATAAATGGCCTTCTTCTCCACACTCATAACACCTACTCTTATCCTTATAAATCTTCTTCCTTATAAACTCCGCTGCACGGCCGTTATCCGCGGCAATTGACGCCGTTAGGGTTCGGCCGTTGAGAACCTTTTTGTCAATTCCTTTTACGGCTTTAGTTGCGTCTTCTCTTGAAACGAAGAGGATGAATGCTACTCCGCGGCTCTTTCGGGTCACCCGGTCTTTAACGACGGTTACTTTTGCGACCTTTCCGAAAGAGGAGAAGATTGTGTGGAGGTCGGAGTTTGTGAGGGTATAATCGAGATTACTCACGTACACTGTTGATTTTGATGGAGCTAGTCCGCCGCTTCCGCTGCCGCGCGAAGTGGAAGAAGATTTCGATGTGGTGGAGGACGACGGCGCCGGTGAAGGTGCGGAGGAGTAGCGGTAATAGAAGGTGTCGTCTTCTTCTTCGTCGCTGTACTTTTTCTTCCTTGACATTTTTACGATTTGTTTCCAAACGAATAACAGTCAGCTGCGGAGCCTTCAGTTTATTCTTTTTTGGGGGGGGGGGGGGGAGGTTAAACCTTATTAGGGGGAAAAAAAGGAAAATAATTAAACATTATAGGAATTTATCAAGAAAATGACCGAATTTTACCAAAAGTGTTAGACAATTATCAACTTTTAATAAGTTCAAAAAATAATTTAATTGATTAAGTTTAGATGTTAGGATATGTTAATGGTCCAAAACTTAACAAATAACAAACAACACTACTAAAAAGGATTAAAAATAATCACATACAATAAATTGTTCATAACAAATAAAATGATGGAATGTGGTTTGAGATTTTTGTAGACTCCATATGTACTAGTACATAAATTCGACAAGTATGACGATTGAATGTTTTAGAAAAGGAATGAAATATATCCAAAATTACATGAAAAGAGATTATCTTAAAAGATTTAAAATTTCTGACATCAATCCGAAACTAAGCTACGAATGGAGCACAATAAAAATAGAAGCAGAAGACTTTGGTAGGTGTCGGTGGGCACGCCTATGATAAGGGTCGGGTTAGCACCCCTCGTCGCCTCTATACATGTTTTCGAAATTTCAAGCAGGACTTGACGGAGAAAATTTTTCGAAACCGATGCATTAGCGTCTAACCGCCTAACTAGACAGGTTATCACAACAGCCTTTCAAATATGAAGCTTTTTTGGTGGGAAAAATGAGAAGCAGAAAAAAGTAATTCTTCCCAAAAGCAGAAGCAATTTTGACTTTTCTTCTTACCAAAAATATTCTTAATTAAATATAGAGTCAGTTTGGATGGGCTAAAAATCTGGTCAAACCAACTTTTAATCAGTTTTTAACTTGTGGAAGTGTTTGGCAACCTAAAAATGGCTTAAAAAAAGTTAAAATCTGCTTTAAAAAAAGTCAAAACCAATAAGTTGAAAAACCCAACTTTTTAGAAATCGGCTTAAAAGTCATATTGCTTTGACCAAGGATATTACATTCTTATCCATTATAATTTTTTTAATCCCGAAATTACCCCTAAGTAGAAAACCCTACAACATACTATCTTTTCTTTTCTCCCATAACTTTCCTCTCTTTTCCTTTCATTTCTTTCTTTACACTTTCATTCATTATTTTCCCTTCTTTTTCCTTTCCTTTCTTTCTTCCACAGTGTTGCTCCCTTCCCTGTCACATTCCTTATGTCAGTTCTAATCTTCGTTCTTCATCTTGCCTTTGCTACTGTCATTCTCCAATATTTGTCAATTTCTTGAAGTTCTTAACGTGAAGCAAACAGTAGTTTTTAAAATAATGTTTGATACATTCCAATATTTTGTAAATATTGTTCTTTTAGCTTCTTTTTTTGGTTCCCTAACATTTAATTTTTTTGGTCGTTGATTTTTTTTTTTTAATTGGTGAAACTATATTCTAAAATCAAATCATTCAATGAATTTACATGTTACCCCTGAATTTGAAGTTATGAACGGAAAATATAATATTATAGTCATCATCTTCTTTATAATGTTAACAACTTTAAGGATATTTCAGTCATTTTAACAAGAAAAAGTGCTTACCAGCACTTGTTTATCAAACACTTCATCAGCTTGTTTTCAGTTCCAGCACTTTTATCCAAACACGTAACTGCTTATTTATAAAATAAGTTGCAACACTTATAAAGTGATTTTAAGCACTTAACTTAAAAGCCATTATTTTTAAGCCAATCCAAACGGGCTCATAGTATATACCAAAATAACCGTTAAACCTAATACATAGGATATTAATGTATAAATATTTTTATTATTTTTAGGATAATTTTATAATATATAGTGACTTTAGGGGGGAATGCTTTTATATTTGTTGAATGATTTTTAATATATTTAACTTATATTAAAAGAATTAAGCACATTTAAATTTTACTTAAATAAAATGAAAAGATTTAATTATTGTCTATAATAACAAATTTTTAAGATTATTTATTTACTTATAATATTAACTATTAAGTAAATCTATTCATGTCCTTATTCGTAATTTGATACTTAAGCACTTTCTGAAATACAAATACAAATTATTGCTCAAAAGTGCTTTTCATTAGCCAAACACAAACTGTTTCTCTCCAAAAAGTACTTTTTTCGAAAGTAATTTTGAAAAAACACTTCTAAAAATAAGCTAGAGAACCAGCTTGGCCAAACAGGCTATTAGTATTGGATCAATAAATTTGAATCGAACAGAATGAACATGGATCATTCATATAGTTGAATCCAGCTTAATTTGGGACTCTTAACGTAGTTGTTGATTGATTGATTCACTACTTCAACAGCTACATAAGGAGGAGAATGCTAAGCAATATAGATATCTATTGTCCGACTATCTTCTTAGATATCCGACAATAATATATGCATATTTTCTTAAATGCCTTTTGTCTTCAGAATTTTATCACTTCTCACTGCAAGCCAGAAAGATTGTCATTGTTTCACTCAAACGGTACAGTGGCAAAGAAAGTTTGGACAACAGGACAAGGCCAAGAATCCTCAGTACCTGCTAAAGAGGCCATCTAACATGAGGATAGAGTAATATTTACAGACATCTGAATACCATGAAAAGCGTAATCAGAAATCATATTGAAGCGACCAAGTCTTCAGTCTCAGTCGTCTGCTGAGAAAGGGTGCCTCCAATCCACCTCTTGAGCATCTCTAAGGCAACTTTAGGTTGATCCATTGGAACCATGTGTCCAGCATCGTGAACCTGTTATAAGACACCAAAACAGTTAGCTCAAACATCCATCAGTAGAATTTGAACAATAACATCGACAAAGAAAGGCACCTTCAGGAAACTCAGAGGCCCATGGCTTTTCAACAATCCAGCTTCAGAACTGTCAACTTCAAAAGGAACATCGGGAGATGCTACAAACTCTTTCTGACCACTCCATTCCATAGCCTGAACCCATCTTGAGTTACCTGGTAAAAGAGAGGCGTTATAATATCCGAAATATTTATGTGAAAAGTTTCCATCATTAGGCTTAGAGTTGAGTCAAAGCTTACCAAGCCAGTTGCAAATAAGATCATATTCTCCAGCATAAACAAGCAACTTTATTCCATCCTCGAGCAAGGTTGGAATGCCAGCCTCAAGATTCCTCATCCAATCAACAAGCATGGCCTGGTACACAGTAGTGCTGCATGAGACAAACTCTATATCCTCAACTCCAAGAGCCTGCTTAACAGAGTGCATATTCAGCAATTTCTCCATGTTTGAGAAGTCATAGCAGAGTGCTCCAACGCATTTCTTTCTGATGTCGTAATGCTGCAGGTGAAAGCTCAATGGATCAGAAATATGGTTAATCAGTCATTTGTTCCAAACTTTGGAAGGCATGCCAATGACAATGTGACCTCTTGAGTAATTTAACATATTCAACATGAAATGATATGGAGTAGCGATTTAGAAGAAATAGATTTCTGGGATCATTTCTACTCTTTCTGAGGCTAGTAACACCTATTTCTCTACGAAGTACAGAATAAGTGTAATAGGCACTAGAATTAGTAGAAAACGGGAAACAGACAGAAAGGGCTGATAACTTACATTGATGTCAGCCCCAGCACGTGCACGAACAGCAGAGAATATAGAATTGCAAACAAAATAGGCAGCCAAGCAAGAGATTTTCCCATCAGTACCTAAAAGAATAAAAAAGACAGAGAAACTGAGAAGCAAAACAAAGTACAGAGAATTGATTTGCTGTGGTCAAAGAACATCCATTTACTTCATCAGCTCCTTCCCCTTTTCTTTTTCACCCAGGGAAAGCCCGAATGAGTCAAATGATATGGAGGAAAGAAAGATAGTAAACAGTAAATTAAATAATGTACCACAAAGGTTTATTGCAACTTCACAAACTGGAAGTATTTTGTTGATACGATCATGATCAGACTTTGAAATTAATCCCATGTCCAATGCATAGTCAGTATACGCAGCGTATTGTATTTTGGGATCTGTAAGCCCATTCCCAATGGCAAATCCCTGTTCAAATACTTTCAATGAAGTAAAGACACATGATTAAGGAAATAAGAATTCAATAACTGGGAAAATGAGGTACCTTTAAGTTTATATGTATTCCTTCTTTAGCCTTGTTTCCCTTGTGTACTCTAGCAGCAAAAGCAGGAATATAGTGCCCAGCATATGATTCTCCAGTTATGTAGAAGTCATTCTTTACAAGCTCAGGATGCTCTTCAAAGAAAGCCTACACCATTATTAATGATCATACCAACACAAACAAGTCAGGATCATATTATCTCTGTTACGCATCAATTTAGAAAAATGCTAACTGTGTCACATAAAAGAACGAATCTGAAATAGCCAATGTGTCACAAATGCTCAAGAGAATTCATACCACATTCGGCCTTCAGAATTTGCAAAGCAGAAAAATACAACAATAAAAGCAACATATAACAATATTTCCAACTAGAAATCTGTTGAAAAATTCACGTTCCGAATAGGTAATGTATAGTCTTAAGGCGGCTAAGCCAAGTTCTGCTAAATATTCTGGTTTAAAAGCTGTTATACATGCTAACAAAATGCATCATGAGGGAAACAACTGACCAACAAGTTACCCAGCCAAAATTCAGGGATCAGCTGCAGTTTGTAGTAAAAAACAGGAAAACCAGCCCATGAAGAAGGGTATTGAATACTGCAAAAAGGTTGAGGGACAGGGTTTTCTAGCAATGTGATCACATCTTTTGCCCCTAATGCATTTGGCAGATAAATGGAGTCAAAATATTTTAACGCCTCCATTTTTGTTGGGATCAGAACCCAGGCATCAACCAACTATCATTTCATAAGCACAATATAAGACTCAAGTCCTAGTATATGACATCTCTCCAATTATCTATATGGTAAAAGTATTAAGTGACCATGTTTCTTTTGACAAGAGTGGGTTGCTCTAGTGGTGAGCACCCTCCACTTCCAACCAAGAGGTTGTGAGTTCGAGTCACCCCAAGAGCAAGGTGGGGAGTTCTTGGAGGGAGGGAGCCTAGGGTCTATCGGAAACAGCCTCTCTACCCCAGGGTAGGGGTAAGGTCTGCGTACACACTACCCTCTCCTGACCCCACTAGTGGGATTATACTGGGTTGTTGTTGTTGTTCTTGTTGTTTCTGTAAGGCTCGAGTTCTAGCATTAGAAATCAGCCTTTTGAGCTCCTGTAGACCTATTGTACTGTACCCCGTCTTTGTATCACATGTACACAGGTGATCAACACACAGACAAGAGAACTGACAAGCAAACCGCACTCTGAGAGTCCGAGCAATTACTTGAAAGGGATCCCAGACAACCCTTACTGGCACCAGTACTTTAATTTGTCACCACTCACCAGGCGGCCAATTCTAGACAGGTCAGCAAGGCGATAAACAGAGGTGTCTTAATCATCACAATATCATCCCGCACACAGGAGTGGGGATCAGCAAACACTTCTTTTATAACTGAGAAACTATTGTTTCCAGCATTGAAACTGTGGATAATGAGCCTGCCCCTGTACTTTCTTCAATTTTTTTCAGAACAGGATTCAAACTACTGACATGCGCCTACCACACATCCCATGTTCGAAATTGAAACCAAAGCTCTGGGGCACTGGAGATTAGCAAATAGGCTAGGTGATTATAAAGATATCATTCAAGAGTTCTCCTACTAATTCACGGTACTTTCTACAAACCCCTCCCTCCTTCCACAGTTGATCACAATAAGCTTGACTACTGACGTATATGTCAATACCACAGCCTCTGTGAGATAGAAAAGCTTCCATAATGACTACTTGAAAGGAGACCAAGGGGGTTTAGAAAGTATTTATCATTCTGTAAGCTACTGCAACAATAATGATTTTACTTAACGGAAAGGAATGCCATAAATGAATTTGTATTCTTGAGGATGTTCACAACCAGGACTGAAGTTGCTTCCACCCCTAGCTACATTCTTTATCCGTATTAAGGAAAAGTTTACCATCCTTTTTTTCCAGGTGAAATGTTTTATTGGCCTTTAGAAGCAGGACAAATTGTCCAGTGCAAGCCTCATGAATAACATACATGAAACTAGGAATTGATAGGTGAAGAAAATATAGGAAACCATCCATATCATTAAGTTAAACAATTGACTCTCTGTCATCATACGACAATGATTACAACGGTTGATTCCAGAGGAATAAATATGGTTCCAAGTTGCTTTAGGGGTTTAATTTCACACAGAACAAACCTGTAGGAAGTCATACAAGTCGTCGCTAACACCTGCTTCACTGTGACGGATGTCATGTCTGTCAGAACTGTAACTAAAGCCAGTACCTGTAGGTTGGTCCACATAGATAAGGTTTGATACCTGCAGAAATAACACGTCAACATCATTTCTCTAGGTTTGGAAAATCTATTAAGGTATTCTAGTGTCCTTGTAGGAGAAAAAGGAAAATCGATAATAAAAATGAAACATCTACTTTACAAGGAACAAATGTGGAACACAAGGCAAACTTGACACTCTAGGAGTCAGCAATAAAAGACCCAAACCACAAAAACCAAAACTCAAGATCTTATGGAACATAAAGCACTTTCCTCTCTGCATTCTTGAATTGCCGTGCAGGTAATTTTTTTCAGTAATGAGAAAAAAGAACATTAAAACAGGCAGAAGCATGACATGGAATTAGGGAAGTGCAGTATCAGAGGTCTAATGAAAAAAATATGGCTGACATGTTTCCTATGCAAAGCATTAAGATTTCAGTAAAACACAAAGCTCCTTCCGGGAAAAAAAGTTTTCTTGCAGTCTGGTTGATGATAACTACATAAATGCTGAAAGTGTAACTATCTAAAGGCTAAAAAGGACATTTCTCCTGACAGATGTATCATGTGCAAGAAAGAAATGGTCCCCACAGATTTTCTTCACATTGATGAAGTATCAATTTGTGCCTGTGAATTGGCATTGCATTCATTTCAGGTTGGTTACTGGTACATCTCGAAGAAGGATAATGGTGAAGCTTGGATTATCAAAGCTTAATCACAAACCAGTATCCTTATACTTATGATTCTTCGATTTTACACAACATTGAACTAGATATAGACATGTTATTAACTGTTTTATCTTGATTTCCTTTTCAAGTAATCTTTTCAAAACTAAAAATGATAATAACAAAGAGGAACATCCACAACGAACAAGCTTTTTCGCTAATTGGCACTTTACAAATAAATTAGCAGGCTGCAAAACTACTTATCATGAAAACGACTGGATAAAGGACATGCAAAAGATGTTGCCAATGCAAAATCTAATAATCTATACGCCCATGCACCATTATACTCTTAACTTTCATGTACCATTGAGTAAAAGCAAGAGAAAGTCTTATACTATCGAGCTGAATCATCTACTAAAGAGCAAAGAAGGTAAATTGCTACTATTGCTTAAGCAAAGCTGTGTTTACATACCACAATAAACTGCTGTTAAATAGCATAAACCATTAAGACTATAAGGTGGTCTTAAAGATAGTCAATTACCTTGTCCCACCCATATTCATTCCGCACAAGTGACAAATTATTTGAAATAGAGAAAGGTCCATTTTCATAGAAAAGGGCCAACTCACTGCTGCAACCAGGCCCTCCACTCAACCAGATGACAACAGGATCGTCCTTACTACCGCGTGATTCAAAGAAGAAATAGAACAACCTACAAAATGAAAGATAACACAGTTTCAAGCTAAATAAGAGCCCAACCAACAATAAGAAGAAGCTAGTTGATACGTTAGACAGGAAGACGAAGATATAAAGCCTTATTACTCCGGAGATGTATATTTTGGTAAATGCTCACGAAAGACAAATATTTAAATGAAACAATGTTGCAGCATTCCTTTCAATTCTTACAACTGATTTGGAAACTTCTTAAGCGCACTGATTGAGTTAAACAGATAAGTGGTCAAACTGTAACAATCTGATGGTTCCCCACAAAAGCTACATGTAATGACATTTGAAGGTAAATAAATCAAGCAGACAGAATATTTCTCCATTAATCAACCAATCAAATAATTCCAAATTAATTGGGTTGACTAAATGAATACTCTTTAACAATTCTGCTATATTTAAATCCAATTTGTTGCAATATTAAATAAATATCCTTTGAATTCATTTCCACACCAGTTACAACCGTTTTATTCGAATTTCCGAAGTGGAAAGTGAATTTGTAGGAGGATAGAGGGGAATGCAGGGGTGCACTGCACGATAGAAGACTACTGAGAACTTGGCTACATTTTGTAGACAACAAAAACCTATTACCCCAGTACACCACAATGCAATGCTGAATCCGACAGTATTTTAACATAAAAGAGAAAAGAAAAAATTGAAACTATAATTTGGTTGGATGCCTATGATAATGCAAATCGGAACAAGAATCACCAAAAACCAGGAAGTGTTTGAAGCAACAAATATGGTACTAGTCTGTTCCAATTTGATAAACTTTCTATTTTTGGGACGTCCGGGAACATTTGACACCAGTTTGCTAGTATCTTAACAATTTTCAAGATACTCTAATTCATTTCTTTGAAAAGAATAGACATTAGGCCTAACTCAACATCAAAAGCTAGCTCATGAGGTGATTGATTGTTCATTCAATATATAAGGAGACAACAGTCCACTCACTCCACCAATTTGGGACACTTTAATATTTCCACACGACGAGGCCGTGGACAACTGGAGTGTGGACAGCATAACTTGCGACCCCAACATGGAGAAACACAATGTCGACCTTACCCTACCACAACCTCAAAAACTAGCTCACGAGGTGAGGAACGGAGGATTGCTTGATACCATAGGAGACAACACTCCATTCCCTCAACCAATGTGACACTTCAACATTATGTGTTATTTTTATCGAGTTACATTTTCTACAGTTATCGAAATATGTTTCTTACAATACTACATCGTACATACTCTAATAATTAAATCAAATCAACATCTTAAATTCCGTGTTCAACTAAACACTACCATAAAAATCGAGACAGAGATTGAAAAAAAAACTTAACCTAGGGTTTGAAAAGGTACCTAGCAGCATGAGAATGCTTAATCTTATAATAACCGGCATGATGCCCCAAATCTTCAAAGGATATAACACTCGAATTCGTCAAATTAGCGAAATTAAATCGCTTCTCGACGATTCTAGAAGCAGCGGTGGGAAATGGATCCCGATCGACAATGTTATCGGATTCTTTCGGGAACAAATTTAGCTCGTGTATCAACTTCTCAGCTTGCTTCGATGCTAACTTCGAAGATATTGAAACCTTCGCGAATGAAGAAGGAGAAAAAGCAAGGAGAAGAACAAGAGAGAGAAAAAGGGAAAGTGAAAGCTTCATTTGCGCCATTTTTGGGGGTTGAAGCAAAGTGTGAGGAGAAATAAATATCCCAAATGTTTTTTCGTGCGAGAGAAGATTAGGAGTGAGCTAATGGTCCACGAAGAGTGCGCTTTCCAAGAAGCTGCTACCAACTCTTTTCCAATGTTTGGAAATTACCAAAAGGAAAATGAAAAGAAATGTAAGAAACAACGGAAGTGTCCATCGTGCGTTTGTTTACGTATTCTCAAATATGTTTGAAAATTTTGATTTGGTGAGTTTTCAAAATATATTTTATTTTTAAAAAAATAAAATATGACTTATACTCACAAGTTCTAAAATCTATCATAAATATCCAATAATACATTCATCAATAATATTCATTATCACAAATCATAGTCTTGAAAATAAACAAATTTGGTACAAAATTATTATTTTTATAATAAACTACATAATACATTATTAGATAACCGAAACGAATCAGCATTGTTACAAAAGAATAAATGGTGGGTTCTTTTAAAAAATATAAAAGTTTTAGGGTATTTTTTAAAAAATGTTATAGTAATAAAATTTTGGGCCATTTGGGATTTAGTTTTGAGTTTTGGGAATTTGACAAAATATGGATAAAATTTATGAACAAATATGTATTTGCCAAAAATAATTTGGAAAATATTTGATAAAATATATGGCCAAACGGGTCCTTAGAGTTTGACCGCCTTTTACTATTGGCAAAGCAGCCACTCAAAAATACTTTTATCTAAACCACAAAAGAACTTTCGAGTGTTCGATTTCGAACATTTTATTAATGAAATTTCAGCTTAATATAGTATAGTCTCAAAAATTCTCTATATGTATAATCCTAAATACACGGTACTGAACTTTAGAACTTAGTAAAGGTAAAAATTTAACACACTGTAATGGAGTACAAACCTTCACAGATACAAATCCTAGTGATGATTACTGAATTCGAATCATTTTCATATTGTTTTACTCAAAAATACCTTGTTTTGAACTCCATGATACAATCCGTTTAGGTTCAAACCTCAGTAATAATTGTTGGGGTTCAAACGTTAAGAGGTTGAAATCCCAATAACGATTACTAGAATTTGATATCCTTTCTTATTATTTCATCCATGAAGGTTTGAACCCAATTATTTTGAACTCAGGGAATCGTTCTTGGATTTTACATTAATATAACAATAACAACAACGTATTCCGTATATTCTCGTAGTGTAAGATATAGGGAAGTAATGTGTCCGCATACTTTATTCTTACAGGGGATAGAGAAGTTGGTTCCGATAGACTCTCGGTTCAAGAGAAGATTTTACAATAGTTAAAAGCTCAAAAATCAGGAAATAATCGTGAGACTTCGAACTCTAGAATCAATTGCTAGGTTGTGTTCCGTGTTTTAGTTTGGGGCGAAAAAACGTCAATAATCGGACCAGTGACTATTTTGCCAATACAATTTAAAATATCACTAAACTTTAATAGTCGGCTCAAAAAGTGGCTAAACCGGCTAATTTTCCAATCGTTTAAGTGCACATAAGAAATTGATCTTTTAACTATATGATTATTTTTTGGTGATATTTGTTATGCAGTGGTGAGAATTGAGAAGCGTGGAGACGAAATTATACAGATAGCAAACTGACATAGTAGTAATAGGATCATGCTTTGGGCGTGTGAGAACGTAACTGAAACTGCTTCAGTTAAGAGTTTGCTATTTTTGGAGAATATCACTGCTTTAGTGTTGGTTATGATTTATGAACAATAAGAATGAAGAACAATAGTGACTTGTTTGGAATTTGGCCTAATGACGTTTTTATTGGGGCACTTTTAATTCTTTAACTATTACTTTGATGGGAAGTGCACAGTTAGTCACTAATTAGAGATGTCTTTACTCTTTAGCCACTATTTAAAATGTATTTACTCTTTAGTGAGTGCTTAATAAATTTTTATCTGCTCGGACGAAAATATCCTTGTGCTAGACATGAGTGTTGTGTAAATATTAAGGACATGGTGTCTTTAACTTCATGAATACAATGTAAATATTAAGGACAAAGTGTCCTGAATTTGCACCTTCCGTTGTTAAACTTTAGGATATCATGTCCTTAACTTCGTATGTGCAGTGTAAATGTTAAGGACACAACGTTCTTAACTTCATGTGTGCAATGTAAATGTTAAGGACACCATGTCCTTAATATTTACACATCACTCATGAAGAAAGGGTAACAACGTATTTTCGTATTAATTTTAATAAAGTAATGGCTATTTTTACTCAACATTAAAAATACTGGATAAAAACTAAATACCATATTAAATAGTGGTTATCCCGTACCATTTATACTACTTTGATCAACATACATACATAGAAGTTAACTAAGGCTCGAGGTGTTACAATTTTTTTTTTATAACAAAATTAGTTTTTGGTGTTTGATTACCAGAGTATAAAGCATAATAAGCGACGAAAAAATTATATTTGTGAATAAGATGAGAAAATAATATTCGCTACTTCCACTTTGGTTCAAAAGCTACCATGTTTACAAAATCTCGAACCAAGTTATAACTGAACTACCAACATACGAATATTTGCCTTTTGAGATTCAAATAAAGTAAATTTTCTTTTGTTATTTAAAGGCCAAATACGTATGTAGGCCCTCAAACTTGCCTTTTTTTGTCACTTGAACACTTAAATATAGGGTTGTTCTTATCCGACACTCCAATTAAATCTGTCTGTGCCAATTAAACACCTAAACATAGGGTTATTCCTATCAAACATTCCAACTAAATTACATTTGTGCCAATTAAACACTGTCAAAGAAAAGGGTGCATGAACATAAGAAAAACTTGTTGATTTATTATTAATAATATTATTATTATTATTATTATTATACTCCATATTATGATTGTTTTATATATCCTAATATATTATTCCTATTAAATTGAGACTACCGGAATACTAGCAAAATAAAAGTATTAAGTACTGTCATTCCAAAACGTGGATTCCAACAAGAAGTCGAAACTCAATAAAGTAACATTCCATATTTTTTTCCGAATGAGTAAATATATAATTACTTTATTCAACAAACATAGCAAAAGCAACCCAAATAATAATCATCATAATTACATTCTCCACGAAGAGAATGTTCCAAGTTTATGCACTTGTCTTCACACTCCTCCTCCCTGCCTAAGCAAGACCCGTGAAATGTGCCACTCCATCTTTTGCAACTAGGGGTGTAAATAATATTTAAAAATCGACTAAACCGATCGAATCGTACCGCATCAAATTAATTTTTAGGTTTTTTTAAAAAAATTATAGGTTTTTATATAAATATATAATGGTATCGATAAATAAGGTAGGTTATTTATTTTACAAAAATAAACCAAAAAAATATCGAACCGTACCGAATAAATTTTACATGTACAAAATATATTTATATAGTAAGTTTAAAAATAATAGTATTAAATTTTTTTTTGGACCTTGGAATTATGAAAATGGTTACAAGTCAACGAGTAATTTAACTCATAATATTAATTCCTAAAACCTATTATGCTACTTAAACTAAGTTATTTCCAACATCTTCAGTAGCAAGACACAAAGTATTTTAGTGATTATGAGTAACAAACTACAATGTATCGAATATGTTTCCTTTCATATAATTTAGATTTATCTTTTTGAATATTTAATCTTCTATAAACTTTATTCTTGAGTCTCAACTTGGTTAATATCTTTCCACTCGTGTGATTTATATTTTCTTTATCTTTGCTTGATTTCTTTTTCGTTACCGTAGAATAGTTGATGGATCTTTATTCTTGCCATCATTTATGTTTTTTTAATTCATCACCCTTTAAACAGTAAAATGTCTAGAGAGTTTTATTAAGTCCTATAAAAGAGCATATGTTATTGCATTCTAGTTCTACTCGTGACTTTTACATGACATTTAAAAAAATACCGAAAATTAATCGAATTGTACCGATACCGAAAAGAAACCGACATGATTGAGACGATTTTGAAAAGTCTAATTTTAATTATATATAATAAAAAGATCAAAAATTGATATGGTACGGTATAAAATAACCGGTTGAACCCAACCATTGACACCCCCTATTTGCAGCTATGAGCGGCTGCTTCCACAATTGTCATCTCTGCACAAATCAAATCATTAGGAGTAATAATTAAGTTGTTTTAGGAATCATTCTTCTTATGTCTCAATTAGTTTTTTTTTTGTTGCTAAGAAGACGGGATTATGGGTGTGTTTGGTACGTTTGAAAATATTTTTTGAAAAATATTTTTAAATTTTCCCATATTTGGTTGTTTTCAATGTTTTAAAAAATATTTTCCTCGTGAACTGTTTTTCCTATCAAGAGAAAGGAAAACATTTTCCAAAACTCCTTTTCAATCACCCTCTCATTCCCCATCCCCACCAACCCATTACAACCCCCACCCTCGCCCTAAATAGAAATATTATTAATAGTACTTTCTTTTTATGTTATAAGTAAAATATTTTTTTTTCATTTCAACAAATGAGTATTTTCTTTCATTTTAACAAAATGAGTACTTTATTTTCATGTTATAGAAATAGTACTTTCTTTTTCAACCAAAAAAAAGAGTTTTTTTTAGTTATGGAGCTCAAATTTTAACGTTGTTTTTGCGTAAAAAAATAAAGCAACACATTAGTTCCTTTGAGTTTATGTGAATTTTTACTCTCTAACCAAACACTAAAAAATATTTTCCAAAAAAAAAGTTTTCACTCACCAACCAAACAAGAGAAAATAAGTAATTTTTTCATGAAATCATTTTCCTTCGCACCAGACCCACCCTATATATTTTGACATTCTGTCATGGTATGTTTTGTAAACTTTGTAAAGCAACAATTATAATAACTATGTACATCTTAATCTCAAGCAAATTAAAATCTGCACTAACTATATATGTCGTTCCATTTGGACTTATCTCAGACTAGGTTGTAAACTATATAGTAACAAGCTTCATAGTTTTATTTTTCGTTCTAATTTTGACGAAATACAAACAAACAGAGGTAGGAGAGCACTTCATTCTTTCCTTCTTCTTCTTCTTCTTTTTTTTTTTTTTTTTTTTTGTGTTTGCACATTTATAGGAGGATAACAATTAATAGCTGTTAATTGATCCTTTTTTATGTTATTTTTTGGCTATGGATCCTAAATGCTAACGACTGATTGGTTTGAAGACAACGAAGGAAAATTGGTTCCTTGGAATATACTTGGTCGAGGTAGTCCGTAGTCGGCATAAAGTCACAAATTAAACCACAGGCCTTATATATTAATACATATATACACACAGAAAACTATATGCCAAAATAATAATAATACTAATATATATCGGTTTGGAAAGTATGAAATAATTAAACATGAGCACCCTTAATTAGTAGCAACTGAGCACTCTTAGTCAGTGATGAAAGCAGGCTTTTCACCGAGTGAATTCAAAAAATAGAAAAAAAGCAAACACGCAAAAAAGTTAAGAGGATTCAACATCTTATACGTGCACATTAAATTAACCTAATATACACAGTGCAATTTTCGGGTGAAAGAGATTCAGCTGAACCCCTTCCGTCCACCTAGCTCCGCCCCTGCTCTTAATATCATCCGGCCATCTCGACCAAAGACAAAGAGCGTACATCCAATTTTTCTTAGTAGTCTTCAATTTATTTGTCGTTTAATATTTTGGAACTTACCACCAAATTAACAAATGGACCAATTGATAATTATTCTTAGTTCCTATATATGTGCAAGCAATGAATACCATAAATCACAGAATTGCTTTATTCGAGCAACTTTCATATGGCTAAATCTCAATTTTTTTCCCTTCTGCTTTTCTGTTTCCTCCTCCTTGCATCAAAAGGTGTATAAAGAATCATCCTTTTACCCCTCATTGTCCTCATCATCTTTATTATATTCTCTCTTTTTTTTTATATAATTATTCAGTACACAGAACTCACTAGTCCGACTAATTCGAATTCACGCTGTGTGACCTATCAAAGAGGGAAGAGAATTTTTTTTATTCTCATGGCTCAAACCACATACCTCTTATTAAGGATGTAGGGATCTTATCCATTCCACCACAATTCTTGGTGGTATTATTGTTGCTTTATATTGTTGTACATGCGGTAGAATGTGAAGTTATTTAGATATTATTATTAAACCCATTGCGCTTCTAAAATTAAATGATTCAATATATATAGAGAGATATTTTGTATCAAAGATATTGATACAAAGTTGCTTAAACTCGTAGCTTGGTAGCTAGAAACATACATAAAATGATTAGGGTTCATCATGAATGGACTAGTTTTATGATGGTTGTCAGCCTATCGTAACTTTTCTTTTAGCATATCGTAACTTTTCTTTTTATCTGAGATTGAGATGGCAACATGAGCAACCTCAAACAAGAACATATATAAAATGAATAAAAGAACTTATTAAATATGTGAATCTTGATTTTGTGCAGAGATAACAAGTGTGGAAGCTCAAGCCTGCAAAAGATACAGTGGTACATTTGGAGGGGCTTGCTTTTTGGTCAGGTTTGGTGAGTGTCAAAACAAATGCACCAAATTAGAGGGAGCTCTACGTGGAGAATGTGAAGGGTACAAGTGCTATTGCTACTTTTGCTGAATGAGTAATTATACGGGAGAATGATATTGTATAGCCGCTCTTAAAATAATAGTCAAAAAAATATTTATTTTTTGTATATGTATACATTTTGTATGTTATATACAAAAATTATACAATTTTTCAGCTACTGAATATAAATAATTTCTTGCGCGGACTAAAAGTGAAAAAAAGTAGTTTAGCCAAAAAAAATAAAGAAAGCAGTTCAACCTCTTGTTGAGGAGTAAGTGAAAAAATTAAAGTTGTGGAATGACGGAAAATAAGTTTATGGGCAACTTGTTTTTTATGTCTTTCTTTATGCATATTAACCACATCTATCTGGTATTGAAAACCTACTAACAGGACGTAAGATCAATTTAAGGGGGAAGCGTTCCTTAGTAGGAATTTCTCTATTTCCAGAATAATTAGCAAGCACTTTTTCCATGCCAACTAAATCATCGCGCCACAAACATGGTCAACAGTCAGTTGCTTTTGTTAAGAGAACAACAATACTTGATAAGCTACACCCAAAAATAGCTTATTAAGAATCTGTTTCAAAGATTCAGTACTTATGGTGTGATACATTAATGTTTGATACAACATGATTTCAGAGGACTCTCCGAGTTTCGTCCACCTGTTAATGATACTAGGCAATGACTACACAAATGGTACAACACAAAATGGAAGTTCTACAAAGATCAATGACTAGAAGAATTTGCTAAAAGAAGTTGAATGTCACGCTAAATATCTTAGGGGTCAAATTACTGTTGAAGGTGCACAAGTATTTTCCGATGTCTGCACAATAATCTGCATGAGATACCTGGATGAAATCGTCTTCTAAATTATCTTAGTCGAAAAGCCCCTCATCGTGCCAGATATCAACTAAAAAATCTACCATTTCCTGTGAAAACCAGAAACTAATCCAATTAATACTAGCACTAGCCAAATGGCCGTCATTCTTGTAAACAGCAAAAGAGCAGACTTCAGATAGAATAATACTATATGTAAAAGGAAGTGATGTACAATTTCCAGATTGCTTACAGTTAAAGGAATTGGCTCGGAGAAAGGCTCAGTTGTAGAGAGCAACTCTTCATAGGTCGTTGACCAACTGCATGAGTAATTCGTGGAGTTTCAGTCTAAATGGTAGTAAGAAATAAGAACAGTAATGAAAGATTTGACCCAAGTCAAAGACGGAACATGTTTTCTTCGCTTATTGCCTCACTATGTTGCATACAATAAACCCAATATAGCCCGCCCTTCCGCGCATAGCGGGAGCTTAGTGCACCGCACTGCCATTTATTGTCACGCTACCGAGAGTACTAGATCGTCACTACCAAAGTACTGATAACTCCAGCTCTCATCCGAGCATGAAACAAGAATGCGGACTCTCTGTATATTGTGGGTGCAAACAAGAATTACCTTATAATTGGATCCTTGGGCACCCGTTCTGACCTCATTGATAGATCTCCAACCCATTTTCTTCTGTTCTCGTGCCATGCAATAGCAGCTGCACCATTTAATAGCTCTACCATATTAGTAACACAAGAAAAATCAGAATGTCTAAACTCATAAATTTTGGATCAGCTTTTTTCCTGGGATCACCAAGAATAGAAAATCCGTGTTTATGTAAAAGAAGGTTACAGCCACCTCAGCTTGCAGGTTGCTCATTTTTATTGAGTGCATTAAGGTAACTCCTCTAGCGAATAGAGTTTCTCCGCTGAAGTATATCCTCTTCCCTAAATCCAGGGACATCAAACTGGGGGAAGCTGGCTAACGAGAGGAATCATTTCTTTCAATGTAAAGAACAAGAAGGCTGAAGATTACTGTGCGATAGTTGATATCAGCACAGCGGTATAGTGACAGTCAACAGAAAAATGAATCTAGTCTAGATTGTTTCCTTAAAGTCCTCCTCAGCCGTAGAATAAACAGAGCATGTTCACCAACAAGTGAAACTCCTTAACTAAAACAAAAAAATTGCCTCGATCAGTTGAAGAGATTTGTTTCTAAATTCTCAAAAGGGTCAGAGAACAAACCGTGATTGACAAATAAAGGAGGGCTTTTGTTATTTTCTGGAGGCTTCTTTGTTTCTCTTGTAGATGTATATCTTTCTACGGGCAGCTTCTCAATATAACACGAATTTCCAGTATCTACTTCCATGACCCTCGGAACTGAAAAATCATTCCCTTCCAGATGATTACAAAGCAATTGCTGACCTGCTCATTTATTAAAAGGCCTCTTTGAATAAATCATACTGTAAAAAAATAATAATAATTCTTGCTGCAGCAGTGAATTATAGAATATACCAAGTAAAAGCAGAAAAAAACTAGTAATGAAATGTTAAGAGACCATGTAAAGCAGCTATACTCTTTCGGCCCATACATTTTGCTTTTAGGTAGAAAACATTAAATTATTAGTGTAACATCATGCCTTGAATGCCAGTAATTTTGTGCGACCTGATGTTAACCTTAAACTTATCGACAAACATAGTCTTAGGTCGTTCCTGTTTATTCTTTTGTAAAGCTGAAATATAGAAGCAAATTCTACCTAAACTCATTTTATAGTTAAATTGCTTTGATCTCTGGTACTTAATTGAAGAACACCAGATGTCATCCAGAGGTGCGTTCAGAATTAAACTCAAGCTTATTTTGAGAGAGAGAAAACACTTCATTCGAAAGAACAGCTGAAATTTCTTAAGTAATTCCCAACAGCTGCTGAGATGCAGTAACATTTTCATTTGTGCTAATTTAATTTCTATATCTTGATTAAAAAGTATCAATGCT
Source organism: Nicotiana tabacum (assembly GCF_000715075.1). Lineage (NCBI taxonomy): Eukaryota > Viridiplantae > Streptophyta > Magnoliopsida > Solanales > Solanaceae > Nicotiana > Nicotiana tabacum. The sequence goes on from NC_134092.1 coordinate 123,558,701, forward strand.
AATTGCAATTGGTTGTTCAGGTCCCTCAATGTCAACAAGCATCAAAATTTAGCTTTTAGTTCTACATCCAAGAGAATAAATGGAGGAAAAAGGGAGAACACCGTAGCTATGCCATAAAATAGAAAGGATTAAGAATATTATATATTTCAAGAGCTAGACTAGTTGGCGATACAAGTAAGAATAGTCTCAACAAAAAAAAGTTGATGGAATTGGACCTTAAAAATGATTACGCAAGCCGCTAATTTGGTGTAGTTAGAAAGATAAAGATAAAAGAATTAACTGAGTGTCTGATCAATTAAGCCTTGCAGGATATAGAGCCATTTGTTCCACGTAATGGGAGTCTTCATCTAAATCTTTCATATCCCACCCCATTAGTGCATTTATTTATTTATTATTATTTTTTACTCTTTTACAAGCACTTATTTGCTCTGAACATGTTTGGTTAATTCAAATTTTGTACCGCGTCTTAAAATAACTAAGATGCAGTTTTCTGCGAATGTGACCTTCCAGCCTCCACCAAACTACTACTACCGCCAGCCACCAGCCCACCACCACCAACCACTGCTAGCAGTGACCATTGTACAGCCGTCACCATCTGTCACCACTGCACAACCACCACCAACCACTACTTTCACTAACTGCCACCATCAATCACTTCCACCCACCATCAATCCAGCAACCACTACCGCACAATCATCACCAAGCCACCACCGCCACTGCACAACCATCACCATCGACCACCATTGCTACTTTTTAGCTAGTGTTTTATCAACAAATCCATTTTTACAACACTGTACAAATTAAGATTCTTTTTAATATTTTTGTGAATATAATATTTAATTATTATTTTATTTGAACTTCTTATTTATTAATTTTGAATAAAAAATAGACGATACACTTTTAGATGCTGAGAAAACAGCCGTTTTACTTATCCAGTGTTCAAAATTAGAGTCAACATCTTAACAATCAGATATGTGTGCAGATCCAGACATCTTAATCTTGAAAAAAGTAAAACAAACACGGCCTAAGCTCTGCCACTGGCAACAAGATCTAATATACCATCTTTTCCAACATTAACGACAAGCTATACTAGACTACAAAGAAATCAGATTCGACGTTCCATAGACTAATAATGAGTTAAAGATAATCCATAGTTTGAGCTTCAAAACCAGTAACATTGACATCCTTAAATGATATAAAATTGTTACCTTTTCAGTATCGAACGAAACTTTTGCAAACTGCCCTAGATTAACAACTCGCCGCACTGCACAAGGCTTTCATCTAAACCAAACAAAGAAACAAGCTTTTAATTAAGTGTATGCATAACCTGATATATAATAAACATACTAAAATTGACCATTATCCTCCAACTACACTATGTTGCATCCAAGTCAATCCAAAATCAAAAAACCAACTTATATCAATCTTTTCAATAACTCTACAGCAAAAAAAACAATTCTGCTTCCCATTCAGCTGCCAAAAACTATTTTTTTTTCTTCTTAACTTGAAAATCTTGATAGACAAGTCAAGCCCTGAATATCTCAGTAATTTAGTTTGTACCCAATTTATCATTCATTGAAGTTTTAAAACTTAAGCAATTAAGAAATCCAATAACTATTTCAATCAAACACAAAAACCCAGTTAAACCCATAACTCTTTTAACATTTAAAAGCAAACGGCATCATCTGAACAATTATAGATCAATGCAACATACCAAGTGCATGCAAGATTAACCAAATATAACAATATATATATATATATATATATATATATATATATATATATATATATATATATATATATTTAAAAAAACGAAAAAAGAAATAAACAAATAATTAAAAATGCAAGAAAGAAAAAGGAAAACAATAAAAATAAAGAAAGGAAAAAAGAAAGGAGAATGATAAGTAAAGAGTACCTTTTTACTGTGAAGACAACCAAGAAAAAAGGGAGGAAAGAAAGAAAGAAAGTAGTAGGCCAAGTGGGTATTTATAGAAGAAGTTCTTAAAAGGGTCCCACGAGGGAATTAAAAATCATTTTCTTGACTTTTCTTCATTTTTTTCTCTATTCCGTATAATTGTGGTGGGTGGTAAATTCGTTTTTATTTTTCGGATTCGAGTTATTAGAATAAAATTATTGTTAACAGAGAACCACATTACCAGGGGCGGAGGTACTATTTTAATTTCGGGTTCGGACGAATCCAATAATTTTTGTTTAGGCCCGCCCTGTAAGAAAATTTATTAAATATGTATGAATATTCAATTACAAACCCAGTAACGAAAATGAATTATAGGTTCAGTGGCATTAAGAACTCATAAAATTCAAATCCTGGTTCCGCCTCTGCATATTACCTTCTAACATTGGCGGAGCCACGTATAACTAAGGCGTGTCAACTTACATGAAAATTATATTGTTTTGCTAGGTAAAAAATTTTAATTTATGCATATATATTCTATGTTGAATAAATGAATCCTTTGGCTTTTTCGTGTGTTCAAATTTTTAATTTTTACTCCCCTTAACTGAAAAAGAAAAAAGAAAAAAAAAACTAACTCGGCCACTGCTCCTAAAGTAGAATTTTCCAACTTAAGTCCAAATTAGTCTAGCCCCAAAATAAATAAATAACAAAGAAAATCATTTTTGCTCTTTACTCTTTTTTTATTTTTTTCTGCCTTGATTTGGTAGCATCATGTTTTCAGTTGTCCGCAGTTTGGTTGCTCAGATTCATACTGTCATTTTCAACGTCTCTCTCTAAATGACGTGGCTTTTGTCTTTGTAAGGGGATAAAGCTATGTTGTATGAAATGACTGAAAACACCTTACACCAACCTTATTGACAGGGTTATTTGTGTCTTTCCAGCTTGTTGTGATTTGGAATGGAAGTTTAATAGAATCTAATTGGATCTATGGTGGGGACAATGAAAATTATTTTTTGGTTTTTATTGATTGCTGAGTCATGTCAACAAAAAGTGTTAGGAACTAGTATTGAAAAAATTAAAAATATTTAATGATATTAAACTAAGACAAATTTATATAAGACGACGTGGATATTGTCGCCACAAATAGACAACTCTAACTTACTTAAAATTGAAACGTAATATTTTCTCTAGTTATTTTTTTGTCATTTTAACCAACAAATTTGGTCCAAATATTTGTTGTTTAAAAATAAAAAATAGATTAATTACTCCAAGAAGACATATAGCCAAATATTATTCATAAAGATAAGAATAATTAGTAAGTATAATTTATAGTTGATGCTATTAAATTATTTTCTTTATGGTGTCTCAAGTCTTAAACGACAAATAAAAAGGATTGACATAGAGGCAATTTCATGATTTAAACTTGAAACGTTCTATCTTAAAGTTTTTAGCATTGCATTAATTTTCTTGTAAAAATTATGATTCAAAATTTAATGTCTATTAAAAAAATTCTAATATTGCTTATATTTTTATTTCGTGTTCAAATATCAATATTAGAATTCAATTAAATCCATAAAAAATACACTCCATCCGCCTCTATCAGGCGAAGTAATAGTCTTTTAAATAAAAAAAATAGATTTCCAAAAACAAAAAAAAAATCATCAATCCCTACAATAATTTTATTGTATCTACTATCTCCTATGCATAGTGACTCACTCACTACGAACAAGAGATAAATAAAAATTATAAAGTGGATAATGACTACGAAAATGATAAGAAATTCAGAAATGGAAAGATATCAAATTATTAATACCAAACCATATTGTTACAAGTGTTTTAAAAGGCGTGGGCGTAAGGCGAGACATTTTACATATGCCTCAGCGAGGCGTAAGCCCCGGGGCATGGGGCGTAAACCCCATATGTATTTAATTTTTAATATTTTATAAAATAATGTAATGACAATAAATATTTATAAACATGTAAAATTGCATAAAAAATGAAGAAAACTATAAATATGTGAAATATATACACAAAAAACTAGTCAAACAATCTATTATACGCTACTTACAAGCAATGTTTTAAAAAACGGGAGCGTGAGGCGGGGCGTTTTACTTGATATGGAGCAAGGCGTAAGCCTGGAGGCGGGGGACGTAAGCCCCATGGATCTTTAAAAATTTTAATTTATAAATTAATAAAATAACGTAATAACACAAAAAAATATAAAATATAAATTAAAAGTTAAAAATTAAAGGAACTCACATAAAAAAAATATCTAGCATGATTCTTAAGTATAACTAATGCATACAAATCACGTATAATGTCTTTTAACTTTCAAACAATTAAAAACTTATAATTTTTTTTAAAAAAATGATCGAACTCTATATTTTACCTTTTTAAAAGTAAATAATTAATAAAATCCTATTAGTGCGATAATTAAAATATTACTCCTTCATAAATAAATACAAATTAGTTAAAGATATCAAATTAATAAAAGTGCATAACAAGGAAGACAAATGAACTAAGACACGACCAATAACAAGTGAAGATATAAATTCGCAATACTATGTCTCATTATTAGAGTTATGCTCAATCTTCATATTTCTATCGATGAATAGAACTTTTATCATTAATTTGTTAAATAATTTTAAAGGTCAACGATATTATTTAGGAAATTCGACACGTGATTTGCGTTAGAACTGTTAGGCGAGCCTCGAACGTTGGACGTTATGCGTGTTTAGGGTGCACGGTTGGGCGCTTGGGGCGTAAGCCTCACAAAACTAAGCCCCATACATGAGCCCCATGGCGTTTTGCAAGTGCCCCGCCCAGGGACGAGCTCCGGACAAGTCCGAGAAATGCCTTTTAAAACAACGATTGTTACCAAAAATATTGAACGGATATCTTCGAAATGGCGAGGTCTCCACTTTTCTAATTCGGCAAAAGCTGTCAACTAGCTGGAATAAGGCAGAGCTCTGTTTGGTAAGTCAATTCATTTAGTAGAGTTTCGAACCATTTGTAGTTAATGGTTGGAGGCTGATACTATTAAAGGATAAAATTATTGGAAAAAATATATTTTTAGCCGCTATAAAAAATAATAACCTGAAAAAATATACATTAAGGACACAATCCTACATAAACTATGTTATGTATTTTTCGACTAGCGAATACAATTAGTTTCAGTCGACTAATCAGTTATGTATTCTACTTAGATATGTTAACTCATGACAGACAAAAGACACAACAGCAAAGCGAAACGTAAATCTGATATCGAATTTAACCAAATATACTATAGTTGCTCGCTTTTACAAAGTGTTCACAAGTAAATCTGTCTTGCAAGCTTAGATAGTAAAAAGAAATTATATAATATTTTTTCTGCTAAAATATCATGATTCTCTAACCTACTTTAATCATAGAGCTCCTTGAATGCATTCGATCCAAAATAAGGAAGTATCCGTTTTGTCAAACTAATTTGGCTCAAAACAAAAGGCTTTAGAAATCAAGAAAATGTTAGACATCACTTATTCGAATTAATGATCCAAAAGGTTTGAGATTTGAGGAGATATAAAGGGGTAACTTGGTCAAATGGTTCTTATGATTATTGCTAGTAAATATTTTTCTTAATTAATGGGTCAAAACCTTAAATAACACTATATTTAAAACGGAGGGATTATTATTTTATTTTTTTTATAATAGTTGATCAAATAGCCAACTTCAAATTACTTGAAATTATAATAATAATAATAGAGGCTGTTTGTGAACTTTGTTGTATGATTTACAAATCACCGACACTCGTCTTTTGTGCCGCAATGGTTTGGTAGATTGATTTCTAACTTTCTATTTCTTATATTTTTATTTTTTAAATTCTGTTACATCAATACAAAAGAGTCCTTGTGTGTGTGTGTGTGTGTGTATATATATATATATATATATATATATATATATATATATATATATATATATATATATATATATATATATGTTATTGAAAAACTTTCTTTTTTCCAACAATCCCTACAAGAATCTGTCATTAGCAAATCCTATATTAATGATTACCGTAAACAAGTATAAACAAGAGTGTTAGATTAGTTAGTGTTTGATGGAATATTTCAAAAGATGTTGTTTTGTCACTCATTGAAAAAAGGAAGAAAGAAAGAAAGAAAGAAGTGTTTAAAAGTACTTGTTTGTCTTATATAGTTTGAATATTTTTAAGGATGTTTTGGAGAAAAATTAAAATTTGACGATATTATTAATAGTCAAGATTATATAGTTTGAATATTTTTAAGGATGTTTTGGAGAAAAATTAAAATTTGACGATATTATTAATAGTCAAGATTAAGATTGGGCACTTGGACTTTTGACCAGTTAAGTAGTCCGGAATTAATATTTTAGTCACCTATTATTTTATTAATTAATTATATTCAGAAAAATATTTTTAATAGTTTTCTTTTAAATTCAAAAGGTGGCTATTGGTTTTAAAATGTGTCTTTTATAAAGAGATGAGTCTGTTAATTTCAATAGACTCCTAGAGATATTATAAATACCCCTATCATCTCCAAAACAAGATATATTTGAAACTTTCCATCTCTTTCTCTTCTACTTATTTTCTACAACTCACAAATGTTATGTTCTTGAGGAAAATTTGAGTTGATTGCTGAAACTCGAATTTTAGAGGCTTTGTAAAATCCTGGAGGAATTCTGCTATTATCCATACAACAACAAAGTGGAAGTTTAAATTCCTTAAGGACAGTGATTACACTAACGAAGCCAGATTATTTCATCCCATTATTTTTCTAACAAAGAGATACACTAAGAATTTTTGGCGGGTCCTTTAAAAAAATGGTAAAGTTATCTCCGTATGACTTATAGGTCACGGGCTCGAGCCGTAGAAGTATCACTAGTGCTTGCATTAGAGTTGGTTGTTGTAATTATGGCCATTATTTTGGCTAATGGAGTCCATCTCACATAAGCATTAGCATCTTTGCAAAGTGTAGACTTTGTTGGCAATATTCTTTGGGACCCAAAAATATTGCATTGTGTGTTGGACATCATTTGCACAAATTGTATCTCTTCTTTTACACCTAAGAGGTCAAGATTTTTTTGCCTATAAAAGGGAAGGCCATTAGTTCATTTTAGACACACCAATAAGACTTGTCTTCAATTCTTGTTTCTTCCTTTCTTCTTTTATTAAGAGTGTTTTGTATGAGAGTTAGTGTTGGGAAGCACTTGTATAAACCCTTTCTTTGGAGTGATCTTGTGAGGTTATTCCCTTAGGGGTATTTGGGATTAATTAGAGTATTTACTCTAATTTTGTACTCTTATTGTTATAGTAAATTGCTCCTCTCCGCTTGTGAACGTAGGTCACTTTGACCGAACCACGTTAAATTTGTGTCTTCTTTATCTACTTTAATTGTCGTTGTTATCAACTTTCATTGTCTTTGTTATTGTCATTATACTGTTGTTTGGCTAAATTCCGCACCACCCGGATTCCCGATCCTAACAAGTTGGTATCAGAGCCGGATCTAACCGGGTTAGTTTCAATAGCCAAAATGACTCTAACAAAAACCTATGTTGAGAAATTTGACCGAAGTGCAAACTTCGAAATGTGGCAATTAAAGATGGAAGCTATCCTAATTCAGGATGACTTAGACTTGGTGTTGCATGGGAAGGAGAAGAAGCCAGATAAAATGACGGACGATGAGTTTGTCATCATAGACAAAAAGGCAAAAGTAGGTATCATTTTAAATCTCTCAAATGAGGTTTTACGTGAAGTTTCTGTAGAAACCACAGGTAAAGGCATGTGAAAAAAATTGAAAACCTTATATATGAAGAGGACGGTGGAAAATAGACTTTACCTGAAGCAGAAGCTTTATACAATTCGTATGGGTGAAGGTACCTCTATTCTCTCTCATCTTGATACCTTTGATTCCATTCTTATGGATTTGAGTAATATAGATTCTGAAATTAAAGATGAGGATCAAGTCGTATTACTGCTTTGTTCTCTACCCCCATCTTTTAAGCATATAAGAGATATTATGCTTGATTCAAAGGATAATATCTCTTATAAGGATATTAAATCTATCTTAAAATCAAAAGAACAGATAGATAGTGATATTACTGGGGAAGCTAGTGAAACTCAAGCGGAAGCTGGCTTGTTTGTTAGGGGCAAATCCGACTCCATATCCAGATACAATAATTTAGAGTGTCGCTATTGTCATAAGAAAGGTCACACTATCTCCGAATATTATAAGCTGAAAAATAAAGAAAAGCATAAGGAAAGGAAAAATGAGCACAAAAATACTGACATTGCCGAAGCAAGTGTAGCTGCTGATGAGACTGAGGGAACTATTTTTTTAGCAACTAATAATAGTTTCAAATCTAACAATGAGTGGATTTTAGATTCGGGTTGTTCTTATCATATGTGTCACAATCGGTATTTATTTACCACATATGAATCTATTGGAGGTGGAGTTATCTTGATGGGCAATAATGCTGCCTGCAAAGTTATTAAAAAAGGTACAGTCCGAATCAAAATACACGATGGTATGGTGATAACTCTCACGGATGTTAGACATGTTCCTGACTTGAAGAAAAATCTCATCTCTTTGGGCACTCTAGAATCTCTTGGGTGCAAGTACACAGGTGAAGGTGGAGTTCTGAAAGTTTCTCATAGTGCTCTTGTGATCATGAAAGCACGCAGATCTGGTACGTTGTATACTCTTTTGGGATCTACTGTTATAGGTGCTAACTACAGTTTCGGTATCAGACAACTTGTGTGATTTTGATGGCATTAAATTTTGACATATGCCCATTGGGGCTTTTGCGAAGAAGTTGGAGCAAATTTACTATATCAGCCAAAATTAGGCCAAGGTGGAGATTTGTAATTATGGCCAATATTTTGGCTAATGGAGTCCATTTCACATAAGCATAAGCATCTTTGCAAAGTGTAGACTTTGTTGGCAATATTTTTTGGGACCCAAAAATATTGCATTGTGTGTTGGACATCATTTGCACAAGTTGTATCTCTTCTTTTACACCTAAGAGGTCAAGACTTTTTTGCCTATAAAAGGGAAGGCCATTAGTTCATTTTAGACACACCAACAAGACTTGTCTTCAATTCTTGTTTCTTCCTTTCTTCCTTTATTAAGAGTGTTTTGTATGAGAGTTAGTGTTGGGAAGCACTTGTGTGAACCCTTTCTTTGGAGTGATCTTGTGAGGTTATTCCCTTAGGGTATTTGGGATTAATTAGAGTATTTACTCTAATTTTGTACTCTCTTTTGTACTCTTATTGTTATAGTAAATTTTTCCTCTCCGCTTGTGGACGTAGGTCACTTTGACCGAACCACGTTAAATTTGTGTCTTCTTTATCTACTTTAATTGTCGTTGTTATCAATTTTCATTGTCTTTGTTATTGTCATTATACCGTTGTTTGGCTAAATTCCGCACCACTCGGATTTCCGATCCTAACAGTTATCTACATCATATCCCTTAAGATGCGGTCATTCTCCGGACCCTGCGTGAACGCGAGATACCTTATATACTGGACTGCCTTTTTACACTAAGAATTATAAAGTGGATAATGATGATAGAAATGATAAATAATTAAAAACTTGAGGTCTCTGCTTTGCTAGTTTGGCAAAAGTTGTCAGATTAGCTTAGTAGCATAGCTTTGTTTGGTTAGTCAATTAATTTACCATAGTTTCAACTACCAATAGTTAATGGTTGGGTGTTGATACTATTAAAGTATAAATTTATTGTGTGGCATTTTTATGAGAATCATAGTTTACTCATATATACTCGAAGCTTCCATGGATAAGGTTAATATCGAAAGCTACAACTTACCAACAACTAAGTTTAATTAATTTAGTTCTAAGAGTTCATCATCAATAAACAAATTGCCTAACTCTTTTTATAGAATCATGCTTCTTTCGTGGTGTATTATTCGTGCCAAACAAGAAATGTTTTTTTTTTCGCTTACCTTTTTGTTTTGTCTGTTTGTATATTATTGAAAAATTAAAAAACACAACATATATATATATATATATATATATATATATATATATTATATTTATTATTTGTAACTATACTTTCAAAAAATTATCATTTATAATATATTCAAATTTTATAACAAATCCACAACTAATACTGAAATAAAAAATTAATTATTTTTTAATTAAAACAAAAGAGCATTAATTAGTTAGAACACCCGCTTAGTAAGCAAAAGTCAAAAGTCTCGAGTTTGACTCTCAATGAGAACGTTCTATTTTTTATGTATTTTATTTTGGTTGTATTTGCTACACAAACGAATACAATCGATACAGATATCATTTTCAAGACAAATTATATTCGTTCTGCGCTCAATTGTTAAGGAGCTCACAGACAAGAGATTAAAAGACGGAACATATAAAAGAGAATTCAAGGGTAAGGACGAGATGGTTTTCTTTCACAGTACCACTCCCAACAATCCCGACTTTCTCCGCTTTCCGCAACCGTAACCACTTGTCATTCCGATTACTTCATCCATAAACCTTTTTTTCATTTCAAAATAGCGATACGCTCTAAAAAAGTAAAGGAGAAGCTTCCATTCTAGAAGCTACCGCTTCCCGCCTCAATACAATTGCACGAATGATACCGTCGATACTTGCGAGAACGAATATAGTTGACACATGCTCTATTCATTGCGCGTGATACAAGCTGGTAACAATTAAACAATAACTACGAATAGTAATTTGACAAACTATAATTATATATGATAATTAGGCTCTAAACTATAGTGCTTTATGACAATTTCTCTATATTATTCGTGGTTTTCTACGGCCCAACCAGTTCTGACATGGTTTTCTACGGCCCAACCAGTTCTGACCAGTATACATCCTCTCTGAGTTTTTAATGGGCCTTAGCCCATTTGCGCAATGTAAGGCCCGTTAAATCTAACCTAAAAATGCATGATTGGATGAACATAATCAAATTAGGCATCATATAATCATTCACAAAAAGATTATACCATCATAAATTAAGAAACATAATGCAATAAATCGGACAGAATACACGACATTTTCACAACATCAACAAATAAAAACCACATAATTTAGAATCCATAGTTGTAGTGGCCAAGCCTTTCAAGTCTAAAAGAGAAGAAACCTTTATACATGAAGTTAAGAGAGAAGGAGCCCTTTTCAATTACACTACAAATTATTATTATAACTTGAAAGAGTTTAGGAGCAGAGACTTTAGACCTACTTATTCATCTTCTTAGGAGGTTTGGGTCATTACAGCTGAAACCATTGTGTTCATTCCACACATGCCATGTCCTCTACAAAGCTTGTAGTAGCCTTGTTCGCCCCATCGCTTTCCCCACGAGTTCTTTATGATCCAATATGGCTGGTTGCTCAATCTCAAAATCGAGAACCCCTTCGAGCCATAACCAACTAGCAAAACTCCGTGGTTTATCCACCTCTTTCCACATATTAGCGGACACGATACACCTCCGATGTACGTTTGCATAAACACAGCGTTCAACCCGACTACACAAACAAATTTTCAAGTACCCTTTAGTCTAGTGGAGATCTTCGTGCACATATCATATCAAGAAATGGTTGCGATGAGGGGTGCTTACCTGCGAGTGGTCCATGATTGACTAAATAAGCAGCGATTTGTTGCTCATCGATGGGAATATTGGTGAAGTTCGAAACTTTTACAGCGACTTTGTCTGGATTAAACTTGCAGTCGCCGCGTTTACCAGTATATGGATATGAATCTTCCTCTTCTATTCCTCCTGCCTCAATTAAGTACTTGTAAGCATTCGTCATTAGGCCTCCCGAGCATCCAGAATCACAAGCTTTTTTGTCCTTTATGTCACACTTTACACAAGAAAAAGAATGGTCATAAGTCACGAATGTATACGGTACTAAGTACAAAACAAATCCGAGAAGAGCTAACCGTGTGATCACAATCTACAAGTTGTTGTTCACTAAGATTAAGAAGCTTGCCGGTAGCAATGAAGTTGGCTCCTTCAATGGATCCAGTCGTGCTAAACGCCCAGCATGATCCGCAAGTCCCCTGCATTCACGAATCAATGAATATCACTATAATTAACCAGAATAACATCTGTTTTCACCCCTCTCTAGGATATAGGAATTTCTACAATATGACTCAAATATATACAAATATACAAGTAGAACAAGAAGCATGCATGTTGCTCATAGCTAGGATTTTCAATTTTGTTTGCTAAAGGAACTAGAACATGATTTGTCACCCAAAAGATTCAAGTCATCTGTTCAATATTGAAATCATGATAAAAATATTTTGCCCATCCAAAATACAGTATTTATGTGCTTTTAGAAGTAGTGCATCCGCCGTTGATTAGAGTAAGCTTGATATATCTCATGAAAGTTGATTCTAGCCCGGGAATAGAGCCGCCTCCAAGGTGGGACTTATTGGCACGGATCTGATTGAATTACTCTGGCCGGGCTGGCACCCGGTGTAAAACCAAAAAATATACATCATCTTGATATTCTGAAATGAATCAACTCCATAAAGGCGTACTAATGTTTTCATATAGCTTCTAATTGTTTGAGTTTTGTTATAAAAGTAGGAATCTTAAAGCATTAGGCTCACTTAACAAATTATACTAATCAACTCTCCAAAGGCTAAATAAGAAAGTAAATTCATGAAAGATTTAAATTATTTGCAAACTTACTAATTTTAATAAAGTGAAGCAAAATTGGCATAGGCTTTTGTTTTGAGGTTTGCAAATTGGTGTTAACTTCATTATACATGGTGACAATTTTATTCTATCAATGTATTTTAACATGTAGTAATATGTATTAATAATGTAGCAAGCATCTGCTTTATTTTTCATTTTCAGATTATTAATCTCACTTCTACGGACGGTAGCTTATAGTTATGAGATAACCTGATAGTATCAAAAAATTTACTACATAATACTGCCAATGTATAACTCCCTCTATTATTTGTGTGGTTTCGATAGTTAATCTTTTTAATTTTGACCGAAATATAAAGTTTTTTGAAACAAATTTATACTATGTAATAATTAGTAAGTCACAAAAATTAAACCAAAGCAAGCTTTTTCCATACTGATAGCGTACAACTCACCTGCATCTTGACCTCAGTTACAGCACCTTTCTCTCTCCAATCAAAACTCTCCGGCAATCCCTTCACTTCCAGCGGCGGAGCGTGTCCCTGCCCCAACAAGGAAGTCGCCCGGTCAACAACTTTAACGCCCATATACATCCTCTCAAATTCCTCTTCCGTTAGGTCAGAGAACTGAGTAACTCCATGAACAGCCGTAGGATCCAAAGCTTGATGTTCAGCTGCCTTTAATAGATTCTTAGCAAAAACCCCGAGACGGTGTATATACTCCTCGCGTGTAGTATACTCTTTACTGTATTCTTGTATGAACGACTTGAACCGGTGTTCGGTGGCGGTGCCGAGGAGGTTGTGGTGGTGGTTAACGGCTGAAGCGGTGGTTGTTGGGTAGTTTTGGTCGTCAGTGACTTGCCAGATTTTGAAATCTTCTGGAATTATTGCTGCTGCATGTTGGAATGAAAGGAGAGAAAATACGCATGTTAGAATTGTAACGCTTAAAGCATGCCAGATTTACGATAAAATACAAAATTATTTTATTTCGTGATTGGTTTTGGGTATTACTTAGTTTGAGAAATTATTTTATACTTAAATAATAAAATTATTTATCTCATACAAAAAGTGGGATAATTAATTTTACGAGTTATTTCAACCGAGATATCGTTATCTATCTCATCCTAGTAATCACATACCGCCTTAATTCGTATATTAAAGTGGAGAAATAAGTAAAAAATAATTAAAAGGCTATCCAATCATTAAAATGAAAAAGACCAAAAATAAATATTAGATATTCAATTGTTAGACTTTTTTTATATATTTATATTCGAAGTTCGGTGAAGATCAATCTTCTTTTATACATTTTGACTTCGACTTTTATTGTATTTCTCTATTTATGAAAAAAAAGGTTCATATTTTATCTCTAAAAAATAATCGAACTCTTAGGCTAAATCTTAAATTTTTATATGAAAAAGTGCTATATATGTGTGTGTGATTTAACTTTAAAATTGACTACTTAATAACAATATAAAAATGGAAAGTGAAAATTAATAGAGAAAGAGGAGTGTAAATTTAAAACAAATAAAGAAAAGGCAAAAGAAAGCAATTTATTTATGGGGAAGTAATGGTTATGGAGCTAGGGGCAATTTCGGGAATTCAAGCCTTACCTTCATTATTGCTGCATGCAAATCGTTCACTTGGTTGTAAAGCACGTGTAGAGAGTTCAAAACGGCAAGCTTCTATTTGTTCCCCACGTACACAAACTGCCCGATTTTGTCCACTTATAAGTTTCTCTTGCAAATTGCCCCCCGCACTTTTTCTATTTACACATTACTCCCCTGATAACTACTTATATTAGACTTCAGTACACATTTATTATCTAACTATACTAACTTATAACTTTATTTACCCCTAGTAAAGAGGTTATTATTTAAGTATATTCTCATATATGACTGAAAACACTATTTGGAATTTATATTTCAATTTTGAGGGAATTTGGTGAAAAATCGAGTTGATTTTAATTGAAATTTCATATTGAAACACGAATAAGAAAAAAATGACATAAATATATTGTATATATTGTGTATGTCGGGTGTACAAACGACATATAAAACATATACAACTAACATCATTATATATAAATGAAGAATTAAACAAATAGCCACCATCTAATCTTTTAAACTAAAAATAATTATCATATATATAATATATGTAAAATTCATATATAATATATGTATAACTGGGTAAAATTAATGTATAATCTATGCATCCTGGCTAGAAAAAATAAATATTGAATATGATAGGCTATTTGTGTAACAATTCCTATATAAATTGTACATAAATTATACATATATTTATATAACAAAATATTGTATACAAGTTGTATATAAATTATATATATATTGTAGCTTTTACTGGATTCTGTATAACAAAAAAAAATTGTATTCTAGTTACATAGAAAATATAACTTTTGACAGATATTTATATATTTTTTGTAAAAAAAAAATAAAAAATTTAGCTACTTTTTGTAAATAATAAAATCTAGATAAATCAGATAAATATTATTCTAATTTTGTATATATACGAAAAAATTCCTATTAGTAAAAGGGATTTTTACCTTATTATACTACATATGAAACTTTATTACCCTCCCTAATCAAGTTTTAACTTAATTACATAGTCATATACAATTTACCAATTATATACAAATAAGTTTTAAATGAGTATCCCTTTATATTAGGAATTGAATAAGGAATATCAGTTATTTCCTCATCCCTTTATATATATATATAAAAAAATATATAAATCATATACAAAATACATACAAAAGACATATTGTATAAATTTGTATGAAAATTATATTTAAGTTGTATGATGTTGTAGTTGTATTTAACTGTGTAAAAAAAATATATGAAAGTTGTATATAAGTTATAAATAAGTTTTATACTATATAATTAGTTATATAAAATTTATTTTTAGTTTATATGTAGTTATATATATATCAAATTTGTACAAAATTTATTTTTAATTTATATGTTATTGTACCATACAAATTTATATGATGTTGTTGTCACTTAGAATATAATTTATCGCGTGAAGTTTTTTTATTTCATTAGTAAGTGGTAGGATAAAATAAAAATAACATTCTATTTTTACTAAATAAATAGCGAGAAAATAAAACAATAGCAAATTTAAACCAAATGACGATGACAATTAAGGAAGCAAATTCTTGTAAAATTCATAGAGCCATGTTTTGTTAAAAGCAATTAAGACGGCATAAGTTTTTTGACATTTCCCAATCGCTCTAAAAAGATTTCACCTTAATTTTACAAGCAATTAAGGCGGAAGAAAATTAAGGAAAGAGGAGAGGAGAAAAAGAAAAAAAAAAGGGTGTAACAGTGTCACGATCACCCAAAATCCAACTAGTCGTGATGACACCTAACTCAACCCGCTAGGTAAGCCAATTAACAACTATCCAATTTAATGAGTTTTATTGAAACAAAATAAATGATAAAAATAACTAAACTTTAATATATTTTCCAAGGGTTGGTAGTACAAATCATGAGCTTCAAAGATATAGAGTTTACAAAGCTGGTTTGAAATAAAATACACCATCTGTTTGAAATATACATGAACAGATATGAAATACTAAAGCTACAAAGATCAAGAGGCAGCTATGACTGGAACGCAGGTACATCTTCAGATTCCAGCTCCCGCCGTACGCAGCTACATCAGCATCCAACATCTGTACGCAAGGTACAGAAGTGTAGTATGAGTACAACCGACCACATTACTCAATAAGTAACAAACCTAATCTTAGGTTGAAAGTAGTGACGAGCTGGGACAAAGGTTAGAGTCTAACACCAATAACCAGTAACAGTTCACAACAATATAATGAAAATAACACAAGTAATAACTCTACGATAATAATGCTCATCTCGTTCACAGTTCCGGAAAAATAGTCATTTGCTTTTCAAGTATTACAATAAAACTCAAATCTTTTGCCAAAATTACCAAAAATATGAGTAAGTCTCAAAACTGTGATTTTTCTTCCCAAAACCTTTCCACAGGTAAATGTTTCATTATCAATTGGCATGAGGAAAGTACATCTCTATGCCTACATGTCAATGTGTATAAGAAGTCATGAATGACGTGATACCGTACATCATGAGAAAAATGCATCTATATGCTTGTATGACAAATGCGCATGTCGAATGCGATACAACATAGTGAACAACCATATGCATACTCTCAGAGTATCAATCCACTTATTCCTCATAGTCACTCAGTCCTCCCAATCACTCAGTCCTCACATCCACTCAGTACTCGTTCTCGGCACTCGCACTAAGTAGATAACTGCGCTCACTGTGGGTGTGCAGACTCCGGAGGGGCTCATTTAGTCCAAGTGCTATAATAAGCCAATCATAGCATAAATCAATAGTAACTGCTACGGCGTGCAACCCTATCCCATCAATATCCTCACAATTCAGGCACTCGGTCTCACTTAATCATCAATCTCTCCAGTCTCTCGGGTTCATAATATCATGAAAGATCAACCCAAAAATAATGATGTGATGTATCGATAAATGGTGACAGAGACTGGGATATGATATGCAGATGAATGCGTATGACCGCGTATGTAATTTCAATATAAACAGATAACTCAATAGCGGTGTAACGACCCGGCCGGTCATTTTAAAAATTATAGCCTCGTTCCCCCATTTACTACTTATCCAGTATTCAATTATAAATATGTGATGTGTCGTAGAGGCTTCAGAATGAAATTGGAACACTTAGTTTCAATATATAAAGCTTAAGATGAAATAGTTGGCCGGATGTCGACTTATATGTAAACGACTCCAGAATAGAGTTTTGTTGAATTCAATAGCTCCGTATGGTGATTTTGGACTTAGGAGCGTGTCCGAAAAATTATTTGAAAGCCCGTAGCTAAATTAGGTTTGAAATGGCAAAATTAGAAATTTAAGTTTGGAAGTTTGACCGGGGAGTCAAATTTTTAATATCGGGGTCGGAATCCAATTCTGAAAATTTTCATAGGTATGTTATGTTATTTATGACTTGTTTGCAAAATTTGAGGTCAATCTGACTTGATTTGATAGGTTTCGGCATCAAACGTAGAAGTTGGAATATTTTAGTTTTATTAAGCTTGAATTGGGGAATGATTCATGATTTTAGCATTGTTTGATATGATTTAGAGGTTCGACTAAGTTCGTATGATGTTTTAGGACTTGTTGGTATATTTGGTTGAGGTCCCGGGGGCCTCGGGTGATTTTCAGATGGTTAACGGATCGAAATTTGGAATTAAACATGTGTTGGAAATTTTGGCATTTTGGTGCAATCGCACATGCGGAAATTGGCTCGCAAAGTGCGAGCTCGCAGAATCGAGCTTGGTTACGTAGAAGCGGAATTGACTTGGCAAGGACAGGGGTCGCAGGTGCGCACGCAGGACTGCAGATGTGGACTCACACCTGCGGCGAGTTGATCGCAGAAGCGGAAGTAAGAGGGGATGGGCCTCATCGCAGAAGTGGCTTGGGAAACCGCAAATGTGAGGCTGCAGAAGCGGACCTCTTGTTCGCAGAAGCGGGGAAGACCTCGCATCTGCGAGACCGCAGATGCGGTTAAGTACTCCGTAGAAGCGGAAACGCTGGGCAGGCTACAAAAACAGAAGGGTCTGACATTCTTGTCATCTTGGACCTTTCAAACACGGGCTGAGGCGATTTTTGAGCGAGAATTCACAGAATATCTTGAGGTAAGCCACTTGTGATCATTGTTAGTCAATAATATTGGAGTATCATTGAGTATTTCGACTAGATTGCGTGTTTTTGAGGTGAAAATAGAGGATTTGGGCCTAGGAATTTCAAAATAAGAATTTAAGATTTGGAGGTCGAGTTGATGTCGGAATTTGGTAAATTTGGTATGGTTGGACGCGTGGTTGAATGGGACTTCATATTTTGTAACTTTTGTCGGGTTCCGAGACGTGGGGCCCATAGGCGATGTTTGAGTTATTATTCGGATTTTTATTGGAAAATTAGTATTGTCATATGGAATTAATTCCTATAATTTGTACTGACTGAATCGAATCAATTATGACTAGATTCTAGGTGTTAGGAGACCGATTCGCGAGGCAAAGGCATAGCGAAGTAAAGAATAACACGGTTTGAAGTAAGTAACACTTCTAAACTTGGTTCTGAAGGTATGAATTCATGAATTACGTGTTATATGAATAGTATGAAGGTGACACACATGCTAAGTGACGGGCGTGTAGGTGTGCAGCGTAGAAATTGTGACTTAAATAAATTTTGTGGAGTTGTAAAATTAATGAACCATGTTATTATACGCATATCCTCCACGTGTTAGAGAAATTGAGCCGAGGCTTGTATTAAAGATCATGTTTAGGCTACGTGCCGATAATTTGGGACCCATATGGTCATATTGCTGTTGAATTTAATTATTTTAAAATGTACATGTCATACTCAGTCATGTTCGTCCATTGTGAAGAAATTTATAGGATCAGGGTTGCCCGCCTGTAGCATGCCATATCGGCTTTATATATATTATTATTATATGGATCGGGGCTTCGCGCCTGCAGCAGGCCATATCGGCTTTGTCATTATATGGATCGGGGTTGCCCGCCTGCAGCAGACCATATCGACTTTATATCACGCGTGGGCTGAAGAAGCCCCTCCGGAGTCTGCACCCCTCATAGTGAGCATAGATGATTTATATTCGGGATGGACTTCCCAGGGCATGGACTTGCCTTACTTATTTATATATATATATATATATATATATATATATATATATTCGGGATGGACTTCCCAGGGCATGGACTTGCCTTATTTATTTATCATTGTGATGAATTTTCCTGGACATGGAACGACCCGACCGGTCGTTTTGAGTATTACAACCTCGTTCCCCCATTTACTGCTTAATTTACACTTTACAGTTGTTATGTGACGTGCCGAGGTGATTAGTTCGGGTCCGATGAGTTTTTGAAATGATTTGGAATACTTAGTTCCAAGGTTTAGAACTTAAGTTGAAAAGGTTGACCAGATGTTGACTTATGTATTGACCTAGATCACCGCGGCTCAGACTTTTTAGGTTGAACAATGCATTGGGGAGTAAAGAAAAATTTTCGGAAGAAGAAGACATTTCTGCGGCCCACTATGCGGTCGCAGAACCACTCTGCGGGCCGCATTATTGCCGCAGAGTGAATCAGAGGCGGGGCAAGATTGGAGGAAGTCTGCGGTACATTATGCGACTGCAGACCAGTTCTACGGTGCATTATACGACTGTAGAATAGGTCTGGGGGCCGCATAATCACCGCAGACCTAACCAGGCGACCCCCATTTTTGGAGCTTCAGTTATGCGGTCGATTTGCGGACCGCAAACGTATTATGCGGTCGCATATGCGACCCCAGATCTGCATCGGGCTTCAATTTTTCTAATTTTTGACCCGACCCTATTTTGATATATTGAGGCAAAGGGGCTCTTTTGGAGCAAAAATATCTAATATTTTAGAGAGAGGTGAGAGCATCTTAGAGAGAGAAAGTGAAGACCTAGTCATTTTTCCATCAATTCTTGTTCAAGGTTTGAAGATTTCACAAGGATCTTGCTAGGGCTTCATAGAGGTAAGAATCTTTTCCCCAATTCTTCAATTTAGAGTTTGGGGTAAAAGATGGAGGATTAAGAGTATGATTCTTGGGTGTGAGAGTATTATTTATACATACACTTGCCAATAAGGTTTGTGGAAAGATTATTGAGTTCAAATTGGTAAAGTTTGGGTTGAATATGGTAGAAATCTTCAAAGACTTTAATTGAAGATTTGAGAGTCGAGTTGATGTCGGATTTTGGTGAAATTTATATGGTTGGACTCGTGGTTGGATGAATGTTCATAGTTTATAATTTTTGTCGGGTTCCGAGGTATGGGTCCCATGGGTGATTTTTGAGTGCAATTTCGGATTTTGTTGAAAAATTTATATTTTCATATAGAATTAATTTCCTATAATTCATATTGACTAAATCAAATTAATTATAACTAGATACGAGGCTTTCGGAGACCAATTCGCGAGGCAAGGGTATAGCGGAGTAAGAAATTACACGGTTTGAGGTAAGTAACACTTCTAAACTTGGCTTTGAGGGTATGAATCCCTGAATTTGGTGTTATATAAATTGTTTGGAGGTGACACACATGATAGGTGATGAGCGTGTGGACGTGCACCATAGAAATTATGAATTGAATAAATCCTGTGAAGTTGTAAAATTAAAGAATCATGTTATTATCTGAACATTTTCCACGTGTTAGAGAAATTGAGCTGAGGCTCTTATTAAAGATCATGTTTAGGCTATGTGCCAATATTTTGGGACCCATGGGGTCGTGTTGCTGTTGAATTAATTATTTTAAAAATGTACATTTCACACTCAGTCATATTCGTCCATTGTGAGGATATTTATGGGATCGAGCTGCGTACCGCAGCAGGCCATACTAGCTTTATATATATGATTACTATATGGATCGGGGTTCCCGCCTGCAGCAAGCCTTATAGACTTAATTATTATATAGATCGGGGTTGCCCGCCTACAGCAGGCCTTAAAGGCTTTATTATTATACGGATCGAGACTACCCGCTTGCAGTAGGCCATATCGGCTTTATACCACGCTTGGGATGAAGGAGCCCCCCCTGGAGTCTGTTCACACCCCCAATGAGTGTAGATGGTTATATATTCAGGATGGACTTCCCAGGGCATGGACTTGCCTTACTTATTTATATTGTGATGAATTTTTCTGGACATGGATCTTGTCTGTATCATTTATATTTGGGATAAATTACCCCATGGCTGGATTGGCCTTATACGGTACTGAGTGACTGACTGTCAGTTGATATGTATGTATATACAAGATGGAATATCCCTGGACTGGATTGGCCATAAACAGTACCGAGTGACCGAATAAATTGTGACAAGTAGTACATTAAGTCTTTCTAATGAGATGTCATATTCCTCATATCATGCAGTATTGATCTATTTTTGCTTGTACTGAGTTTAACTGTTGAACTTGAAAGTATGCCTATATTTTTGTACCATTATTTATGTACTGGACTGTACCTGCGGAGCTCATCACTACTTTCAACCTAGATGTTAGTCTTGTTACTTATTGAGTTGGTTGTACTCATACTACACTCTGCACCTCGTGTGCAGATCCAGGTGCTTTCGGACACGACGACCGTTAGATCTCAGAGTGCTATCAGTTGGAGACTATCAAGGTAGCTGCCTGGAGTCCGCTGACCTTGACTCTCTTTCTTTTAGATATTGTATTGTTCTATACTTTCAGACAGTGTTTTATCAGTCAGACTTTGTACTCACATTAGATGCTCATGTACTCAGTGACACCGGATTTTGGGAGTGTTTATATTTGTATTCGTGAGCTTTATTCCGCTGTATTTAATTATTATGTTTTCAAATTTAAAAGATATGGTGGTTTATTGAGATTGTCGGCTTGCCTAGTATTTAGATAGGCATCATCACAACAAGTGAGATTTTGGGTTGTGACAACATGGATCTTGTCCGAGTCATTTACATTTGGGGATAAATTTACCCCTGGGCTGTATTGTCCTTATACAGTACTGAGTGACTGATTGTCAGTCGATGTGTAAATATATATGGGATGGATCTCCCCTGGGCTGGATTGCTCATATACAATACTGAGTGATTTAGTATTTTGAGATTTGAGTATACGAGGTTTCCACTGAAGTGCATCACATACAGTATGTACATTGGCATGTAGATATAGAGATGTCATATTCCTCATATCAATCAGAATTGAGCTATTTTACTTGTACTGAGCTTAACTGTTAAACTTGAAAACATGTCTACATTTCTATACTATTATTTTTATATTGGACTATACCTGTTGAGCTCGTCACTACTTTCAGCCCAAAGGTTAGTCTTGTTACTTATTGAGTACATGGGGTCGGTTGTACTCATACTATACTTCTGCACCTTGCGTGCAGATTTCGGATCTTGATGTAGATGTGTGCGGCGAGAGCTGGATTTGAAGATGTACCTGCGTTCCAATCATTGCTGCCTCTTGTTCATGGTAGTTTGAGAATTTTAAATCTGTTCATGTATATTTCAGACAGATGACATATTTTTTATTTCACACCAGTTTTGTAAATTCTAATCTTAGAAGCTCATGATTTGTACTACCAGTCCTTGGGGAGTGTATTAAAGTCAGTTAAATATTAATTGAATCAAAATGTTGTTATTTGGCTTACCTAGCGGGTGAAGTTAGGTGCCATCACGGCTAGTTAGATTTTGGGTCGTGACAAGTGGGTATCAAAGCTCTAGGTTCATAGGTTCTGCAAGTCATGAGCAAGTGTCTAGCAGGGTCTTGCGGATCGGTATGATGGCGTCCATACTTATCTTCGAGAGGCTACATGGCATTTGGGATAATTTTCCATCTTTCTTTCCTTATCGTGCGAAATTGATTCAGCTTGAAACCTAACTCTTTGAATTCATTCCATGCATTCATGTGCGTTCGGTATCATTTGTGCATCGCCGACTTGTGATTCCATGAACGAGGTTCGGATGTGTATTCTGTGTTATGGTGATGGGCCAGTCTGGAGGACTTGAGGCCAGGTTTAGACCGCAGCTTAGGCTCGGTAGCTTCAGTTGTGTGAACTTGTACATTTGGACTCATATGTCCGGTAATGTCCCTATGAGTGGAATTTGTGGCTCGATGAGCAGTTGGATGGCTATATGATAAGTATGATGTGACTGCGGAATGTGTTAAGATGGTTTGAATATGACGAGAAGTATTTCCTTGTGATGAAAAATGGGCTATTGGGTGCTTGGTGTCTGTCTTGATTCGATGTATAGTCTCGAGTTATGAGTGTGTTGAAGAATCTTTCACGTTGTTAAATTATGGGACAAATTAAATTCTCATGTCTTGTTAATGAGTTTGGACTCAAGAAGATTAAGTGATAGCATAGTAATTGTGGATGCGAAAGGGTATAAAAAGATGCTAATGTGAGGTTAAGCAGGTGGGTTATCTCCTACGGAGTAATCTACGTAGGTGTGTTCCTTATAATATTGTGGGGGGAGTTTCTTTTCTACCACCAAGATATACGTGTTGAGATTTGAATTTGAATCTGGTTGAGAAAGTTGACTTGAGTGTCAAGAGAATAAATGCGAGCTTAGCGGATGATTGAGATATTTTTATGGTTGGCGTTGCATGAGCTTGAGAAAAAATTTCGTTGAACCGACTACGGTATTATGACAGTAATAGAGTATGAGTATTGTGAGTTATCGAGTGTTTTAATCTATGGCTTTGAGCCAAGTAGGGGAGCCTGCTATTGACTATTCAATTTAATGGTTATATGTTAAATTTTAGTTTTGAACAGAGGCATACTTGTGGATTATTTATGACTTGCAGAGGTTGAGATCGAGGATGACTCGAGTACTGAAATTCATAAATACGGGTTATATTATGCTTTATGAGTATATGAAAATCATGGGATGAGTGAGTTATTATTTGTGAAGGATATAGTGCGCACAGAGTATGAATTTTATCGGTGGTGTTAAGGCGGGGTTACCTCTTTGAGTGTTGTTATGCTAATGGGGCACGTGTGTTTTAGCCCGTTTGGGCGGTGCAATTTAGATTTGAGCGAAATGGGTGACTCCCGAGAAGGTTCTAATGGGTTCGAGATTTATATATAGCAATCGAGAATTTTTTCGAATTTGTGTATGGATAGAATATAAGATTTACATTTAATGGTGCCGGGATTGCGGTAATTCTGTATGACTATAGATTCTACATTTTAGTATAAGAAAGGTAAGAAGAATAATTTTAAATTCACATAAGGTATTTTCAGAGGGAGTGTTACGGTTGTGGTATTTATAGAGGTGCTTAAGAAGAATACAATGGCTTACGGGCCTTAGGGCGGTGTGGTTTTATGTTAGGACGTCTTGTAGTGAACTTTGGGTGAGGATTGTGGTGTTCTGACAAGGAGAATTGTCAACTTGAGGGTAATTGAGAAGAAACTCGGAGAAAAATAGAACAAATGGGTAACATGCTGGATCAGTATGGTAATGGTATGCTCGATTCGTTTGGTTCTTATGATGAGGTGAGGCTTTACGGGTGTTTTGTGGTTGTACTCTCGGATTTGGAAACCTGCGTGGCTTGGTCGAGTTAGAGGAAATTAAGTTCTAATAGCTTGGTTATGTGCAAATGGGTTTCGGAGAGTTCTTGCTGGATTCTACCACGGTTTGTGTATTGTGATTTCCTCTTGGAAGGAAGCAAATGAAAGGTTTCTAACTAACCGGGTATGTAATTTGCTGGCACTCAGAGTTTATAATGAGATTCTCGTACTTTGCACATGATGGCATGATAGATGTGGTGTGTTGTGCGAAATTAAGATTTACATGTACAAGGTGGCAGTTCAGTCTTGAAGGGAAGGTCACGAATTTTGGACAACATGGTCAGTTTTAGATATTTAGATGAATGTTATAACTGCCCAGTAATTCCTGAGAGGGGTGTGCATTTCAGAAGGCGCATTGTGTTTTGACTTACGAATGTTCATTGGTATTGCGGTACTCACATAGTTGATAGGCTGCTGATATTCAAATCTTTGCTATGTGGCACGGGAGAATTATGAAAGTATTCCTAGTGGGATGATCGTGCATGAAGGATGTGATAGTCATTCGAGTGCTGGAGTTGTGATCAGTTACGGTGGTTCATGTGTTCTATGAATTTGGGGGACTGGGAGTTCTCAGAAGCAAATTGTTTCAGGGTTGCGGCCTGTTTGAGGTGAGTATTTTATTTAAACTCGGTGGAGGCACTAATTGAGTTAATTATTTGTGATAGATGCATGCTACGCG
Source organism: Nicotiana tabacum (assembly GCF_000715075.1). Lineage (NCBI taxonomy): Eukaryota > Viridiplantae > Streptophyta > Magnoliopsida > Solanales > Solanaceae > Nicotiana > Nicotiana tabacum. The sequence goes on from NC_134092.1 coordinate 123,584,105, forward strand.
TGCGTACATATGTGAGGTTTGAGCTATGTGCGGGCATCGAGGCAAGTATTCATACTCGGAAGAATGCTTAGGTAAAGATATGCCTAGAGTTGACTGTTAAGCATAAAGTTATAACGTTTCTCATATTCGTACCTTTGTCGAGAACTATCTGAGCTACACTTGAGGTTACAAAGAGGCTAATTCCCAGAATAAATTGGGTAGTTACTATTTCTGCGTTAACTTGCCGATTTGAGTTGTGATAGCACACTTTGCACATGCTTACTCTATGGCATGTTATTTATACCAGTCCAGGAGCATGTGAATTTTATTTCATTTATCATATACATGTTTACTTATTTGATTGCTCATGTACGATATTTTTGGACTGAAGGCCTGTGACCATGCCGGACGATTGATATTATTAGCATATGAGTTATCCGTGCGGGTCCAGATATTTTTGTTATTGGCATGTGAGTTGTCCGTGCGGGTCCAGATATTAATACTATAGCACGTGAGTTATCCGTGCGTTTGATGTTAATGTGAGCTCTAGAAGGGTTGGTTACCGTTATTAGATTCGTATGTCTTGGTTCTACTATATATGATGAGTTTATAGCATTGCAGTTGTGGTGGTGCTTGTTGAGCTTGCAATACGGTTCTCTTCTCTAAGACATTTTCCATTTTTTTGGGTACACAAATTGCGCAGTTGTGGCTTGAGTCATATTGGTGTGGCATGTCTGTGGGATAGTTGTGTTTAATAATATATGATCATTGGACCTAGAATGGGTACTATTAGGTTTGATTACAGTATATTTGGGAGGATGACATTGAAAGTCGGCTTAGAAAGTGATTATGGTTTTGGTTGGGGTGAGAGAGCTCCATGACTTGTTGTTATGATAAGGGGTTATGAGATTCCGCGTGTTTCTTTTATTATCAGCAGTGTACGAAGGTTTTGGAACGAGGTTTGGATTAATTTGGGGTTTAATACTAGTACTTGGTTGGTTTGGAGTAGTTACTGTAATCGGGAATGGTGTTGCGAGCATGCTAGTTGTGTAGTATGTTATGTAATTATATTTGGGGTTATGGTTATGGCTTTATACAACTAGTTCAGACTCATATAGTGTGTAGATGTGAGATTCGTGTCTTGAAGAGAATTTTGGATGTTGGAAATTTGGGTTCTAAGTTTTACGAACTAAAGTTAAAGTAATGATCTTCAATTATGTTGTATTGTCATGCCTATATGGAATAGAGTGGCATGGGATCACTCACGGGTACGTGTGTGGTAAGATGTAATAGTGATTTGATGGTTTGGAAACAACTATTGGCATGTTCGAGGACGAACGTATGTTTAAGTGGGGGAGAATATAACGACCTGGCCGAACGTTTTGAGAATTACAACCCCGTTCCCCCATTTACTACTTATCCAGTGTTCAATTATAAATATTTGACGTGTCGGAGAGGTTTCAGAATGAAATTGGAACACTTAGTTCCAATATGTAAAGCTTAAGTTGAAATAGTTGGGCGGATATCGACTTATGTGTAAACGACTCTAGAAAAAGGTTTTATTGATTCCAATAGCTCCATATGGTGATATTGGACTTAGGAGCGTGTCCAAAAAATTATTTGAAAGCCCGTAGATAAATTAGGCTTGAAATGGCGAAATTAAAAATTTAAGTTTGGAAGTTTGATCGGGGAGTTGACTTTTTGATATCGGGGTCAGAATCTAGTTCTAAAAATTTTCATAGGTCTGTTATGTCATTTATGACTTATTTACAAAATTCGAGGTTAATCAGACTTGATTTGATAGGTTTCGGCATCGAATGTAGAAGTTGGAATTTCTTAGTTTTATTAAGCTTGAATTGGAGAATGATTCGTATTTTAGCGTTGTTTGATGTGATTTAGAGGTTCGACTAAGTTCGTATGATGTTTTAGGACTTGTTGATATATTTGGTTGAGGTCTCAGGGGCTTCGGGTGAGTTTCGGATGGATAACAGATCGAAATTTGGAATTAAACAACTACTGGAAATATTGGCCTTTTGGTGCAATCGCACCTGCGGAAATTGGCTCGCAAGTGCGAGCTCGCAGAATCGAGCTTGGTTGTGCAGATGCAGAATTGGACTGGCAAGGACAGGGGTCGCAGGTGCGCACGCAGGACCGCAAAAGTGGACTCACACCTGCGGCGAGTTGATCGCAGAAGCGGAAGTAAGAGGAGAGGGGCCTCATCGCAGAAGTGGCTTGGGCAACCGCAAATGCGAGGCCGCAGAAGCAGACCTCTTGTCCACATAAGCGGGGAAGACCTCGCATCTGTGAGACCTTGGATACGGTTAAGTACTCCGCAGAAGCGGAAATGCTGGACATGCTACAAAAACAGAAGGGTCTGATATTTTTGAACATCGATTCAGAGTCGGATTTGGGTGAAATTAATGCGAGGGTGAAATTAGTATCAATCCGCTTCTGCGACATAGCATGTGCGAGATCTTCGTTCCTACGCAAGATCCCGCTTCTGCGCCCAAACTCACCGTATCTGCGCCTTCGCAGATGCGAAGAAACCTCTGCTTATGCGAACTCCTGCTCCCAGCAGCACTCCCACCTCTGCGATTCCACTTATGCTTTTGTGGCTCCGCACCTGCGCCCATAGCTCCGCAGCTGCTGTCACACCAGAAGCCCAGCCACACCAGCCTAGCCAAAAATGATCCAAATGAACTGAACCTCGTCCAAAACTCCTCTGAGACACTCGGGACCCCGTCCGAATATACCAACAAGTTTCGAAACATAACACAGACCTACTCGAGGCCTCAAATCACGCTTAACAACATCGAAACGACGAATCACACCTCAAATTAAACTTAAATGAACTTTGAACTTTCAATTTCCAAAATGCGCGTCGAAACATATCACAATTCGGAATGAACTCAAATTTCGCACATAAGTCCCAAATGAGATAACAAAGTTATTCCAATTTCCGAAACAAAAATCCGAGTCCGATACTATCAAGGTCAACCACGGGTTGAACTTGTGAACTTTCCAAACCTTTAAATTTTCAATTTTCGCCAATTAGTGCTGAATCCTTCTAGAAATATTCAAATGTAAATCCGGGCATACGCCCGAGTCCAAAATCATCATCCGGACTTAACAGAACCATCAAACTTCGTTCCGGGGTCAAATTCACAAAAGTCATACTTAATCACCTCTTCCAATTTAAAGCTTAAATCATGAAATTCATTCTTCCAAATCGATTCCGAATAACCTGAAAACTAAGACCGGTGATTTACACAAGTCATAATACATCATACGTATCTACTCATACCCTAAAACTACCGAGCTAAGTGCAAAAGTTTGAAACGACTGGTCGGGTCGTTACAAACTGAATCCCCTAATTTAAGACACTAATAATGGATTATATATGGAGAGAGGCGACAATGTCACGTCTCAATTTCACATATAGGTCACGATGGTGACCAACATCACCGCTAGGCAATCCAACTAGTGAATTAAACATATATTTCCTCTTTTAATATCTTTTTGAGTAATTAAACTTTCCTTACTTGCAAGATTTAAGAAAAATAGAAAGTCTAAATAAATAAAAACCAAAATAATAATTTCAAGACCACAATTCTACTAGTGTATGTGCCAAGACCTGATGTCACAAGTGTATGAGCATATAGTAGATTATACATAATTCCAAGTACTGTCCGAACATAATAGACAGAATACAAATACAAAGAGAGACACTAGGTACTGCGGAACGGCTCAGGAAAGGCAGCTCACCACTAGGCCTCAGGGTAACGGGGATGCGCACTGGTAGGACCGCCTGATGCACCTGTCTCAGATCCTGCACAAAAAGTGCAGCAAGCGTAGCATGAGTACGTAAACAACGTGTACCCACTAAGTATCAACTCTAATCTCGAAGAAGTAGTGACGAGAGATCGACTTCGACACTCACTATGGGTCAATAATATAAAGATAAAGATATTTAAATAAACATGGTTTATGTGAATAACAACAATTTCATTAACGAGCAAAAATAAATTATTCTTTCATAATTTAATAATTTTCAATAAATCATTTATCTTAACAAGCTGCAATAAAATGGCAAAGCATCGTGTAATTGTTATTATTAAGCACGACTTATGCCGAGGTCGTACGACCCGATCTAGAGTGACGTGTACACTGCCGAGGGACGTACGACACGATTCATAGATGCATCTATGCTGCCGAGGCATTCGGCCCGCTCCACAAGAAAGGAGGACATTTTATGAACCTCCAGAATGAGAAGCTATCACAAGAATAACACATAAGGATGTACAATTTCTATTAACGGTCGAATAATTGCACAATTATTCAAGTATGTGAAATTTTGGTCTTTTACTATTTTCTCTAACAATTTCCAATATGACCCAAGTACTTCAACTAATAAAGGATGTAAACATTACAAGTAATTCATGATTTGGGTCCTAAACTACCCGGACATAGCATAATTAGTAGCTATGCACGGACTCTCTCACCTCGTGCGTACGTAGCCCCCACAATTAGCAGCAAATATTAATTTAAATCACCTATGGGGTAAATTTCCTCTTACAAAGTTAGATAAGAGACTTACCTCGTCTCAAAGCTCACTTTCCGATCGAAAATTCGCGTTAAAGCCTTAATTTGGTGCTGAAAAATCCGAAACTAGCCAAATGTTATATAATTTAATCAATACATGCTCAATAATTCGAAATTAAATCATTAGATTAATTAACCAACCCAAATTGGTAAAATTCCTAAACTTTACCGGGAGCCCACGTACCCGAATTCTGGAAATTTTCGGAGGAAATCGTCACTCATAACCTTAAGAACTCAAATATACAATTTTCATCCTATTCCATAACCATTTTCGTGGTTAAGATCTCATTTTTTATCAAAACCTATATTTTTATCTAAACCCTTGATTTCCAAAATTTACATATTATAATCTACCCATAATCTATGTATTTAACTCACAATAGATTGAATTACTTATCTCCAAGTTGCTAGGTAAAAATTCCTCTCAAGAAGCTCCAAAATCGCCCAAGAATGGAGAAAAATGGGCTCAAAATTGCTGAGCCTAGACTTAAATGAGGGTTCTGCCTTCTGCGATTTTCGCACGTGTGGAGGTACTACCGCGCATGCGGTCCCGCACCTGCGGAAAAATACCCGCAGGTGCGAGTTTCCCCCACCTGGCCAAGCTCAGCATCTGCGGCCTAAGGACCGCTTTTGCGACGCTTCTTCCGCACCCGTGGCCCTCGCCGCTTTTGCGCCTTCTTCCTCCGCACTTGCGCGCTCGCAGGTGCGACAAAAACTCCGTCTCCGCGATCCCTGGGCGTCACTGGCTGGTTCGCTTCTTCGAGTTCGCACCTGCGGCTGGCCAAGCGCAGGTGCGATTGTAGCAGAAGCTGGAAGCTTCAGCTTCTACTCCTAAGTCCAAACTTGGTCCGAGCCTCGTCCGATTAACTCCCGAGGCCCCGTCCGAACATACCAACAAGTTTGAAATCATAAAACGGACTCGCTCGAACTCTCAGAACGCATAAAACAACATCAAAACTAAGAATCATATCCCAAACCAAATTGATTCAACTTAGAAATTTCAAATTCTTCAAACTTACTCCGAACACTCCGAAACATACTTAAACTACTCGGAATGACACCAAATTTTACGTGCAAGTCTTAAATCACCATACGAAACTATTTCCATGTTCCGATTTCCAAATGAACCTCAATTACTCCAAAACCTACACCAAACCAAATTTAAAGAACTTTAAAACCTTCAAAGAACCAACTTTAACTATTAGGCGCCGAAATGCTCCCGGTCATCCAGAACCTGATTCGAACATACGTCCAAGTCCAAAATTATCATACGAATCAATTGGAACCGTCAAATCCCGATTTCGAGATTGTTTTCTCAAAATGTTGACCGAAGTCAAACTTAGCCCCTTTAAAGCCAACTAAAGAACCAAGTGTTCTGATTTCAACCAGAACCCTTTCAAATCCCGAACTAACCATCTCCGCAAGTCATAAAATAATAAAAGCACATATGAGAAGTCTTATTTAGGGTAAAGGGATTCTATAAGGCAAAATGACTGGTTGGGTCATTACATTCTCCACCTCGTAAACAAACGTTCGTCCTCGAACGGGTTTAGAATTATACATGAAGTGCTGAATAAGTGTGGATATCTGCTCCGCATGTCCTCCTCGACCTCCCAAGTCGCCTCTTCGACTGGTTGTCCCCTCCACTGAACTTTTACCACAAATATCTTCTTGGATCTCAAATGGAGAACCTGCCTATCAACAATGGCAACCTTTTCCTCTTCATAACCCAAGCTTTCATCTAGCTGAATTGTGCTGAAGTCTAACACATGTGACATGCCAGCATGATACCTCCGGAGCATAGATACATAAAAAACCGGATGAACTCCGGATAGACTGGGAGGCAAAGTAAGCTCGTAAGCAACCTCCCCAACTCATCTCAACACCTCAAATGGGCCTATAAACCTTGGGCTCAACTTTCCCTTCTTCCCGAATCTCATGATTCCCTTCATCGGCGAAACCTTCAAGAGAACTTTCTCACCCATCATAAATGATAAATCACGCGTCTTCTGGTCTGCGTAACTCTTATGTCTAGACTGTGCTGTACGAAATCGCTCCTGAATCAACTTCACCTTTTCCAAGGCATCTTTCACCAAATCAGTACCATATAACTTAGCCTCACCGGGATCAAAACATTTGATGGGCGAAAGACATCGCCGACCATATAAAGCCTCAAATGGAGCCATCTCGATGCTGGATTGGTAACTGTTATTATAAGCAAACTCAGTCAAAGTTAAGAAACGATCCCATTGACCTACGAAATCAATCACACATGCCCTGAGCATATCCTCCAAGATCTGAACTGTCCGCTCCGACTGCCCGTTGGTCTGCGGGTGAAAAGCTGTGCTGAGCTCTACACGGGTCCCCAATTCACTCTGTACTGCTCTTCAGATATGAAATAAACTGAGGGCCCCTATATGATATGATAGAAATTGGCACACCATGCAACCAAACTATCTCCTGAATATAAATCTGGGCCAACCTCTCTGAAGAATACGTAGTCACAACCAGAATGAAGTGTGCCGACTTGGTCAACCTGTCGACAATGACCCAAACTGCATCAAACTTGCGCAAGGTCCACGGCAACCTAACTACAAAGTCTATAGTAATGCGCTCCTATTTGCACTCCGGTATAGTCATCTGTTGAAGTAGGCCACCTGGCCTCTGGTGCTCATACTTAACCTACTGGTAATTTAGGCACCTAGCTACATACTCAACTATGTCCTTCTTCATCCGCCGCCATTAATAATGCCGCCTCAGGTTACAATACATCTTCGTAGCACCTGGATGAATAGAATATCAAGAACTGTGTGCCTCCTCTGGGATATTTTCCCTCAGTCCATCTACAATAGGAACACATAGGCGACCCTAGAGTCGCAGAACACCATCTCTGCCGATAGTAACCTCCTTTGCATCACTCCGCAGTACCGTCTCTCGGAGAACTAACAAGTGTGGATCATCAAAATGTTGAGCCTCGATCCGCTCAAATAGTGAAGACTGGGCAACAACAAATGCAAGAACTTGACTGGGCTCGGAAATATCCAACCTCACAAGTCTGTTAGTCAAGGACTGAATGTCTAAAGCTAATGGCCGCTCCTCTACTGCAATGAAGGCCAAGCTACCCATACTCTCCGCCTTTCTGCTCAAGGCGTCTGCAACTACATTTGCCTTGCCCGGATGATAAAGGATGGTAATATCATAATCCTTCAGTAACTCGAGCCACCTGCGTTGTCTCAAATTGAGGTCCCTCTACTTGAACAAATGCTGCAAGCTGCGATGATCGGTGTAAACCTCACAGGACACTCCATAAAGATAATGCCTCCAAATTTTAAGAGTATGGACAATCACAACTAATTCCAAATCATATATCAGGTAATTCTTCCCGTGGGGCTTCAGCTGACATGAGACATATGCAATAACTCGCCCCTCCTGCATCAATACACAACCCAGGCCAACGCGTGAAGCGTCGCAATACACTGTATACATCCCTGAACCAGAAGGCAACACTAATACCGGTGCAAAAGTCAATAGTGTCTTGAGCTTCTGAAAGCTCTCCTCACAATCGTAGGACTATCGAAATAGAGCACCCTTCTGGGTCAATTTAGTCAAAGGTGCTGCAATAGATGAAAATTCCTTCACAAACCGACGATAATAACCTGCTAACCCCAGAAAACTCCTGATCTCGGTCGCCGGGGTGGGACGGTGCCAATTCTGAACCGCCTCAATCTTTTTGGGATCAACTTTAATACCCTCTCCTTACATGATATGTCCCAAGAATGCTACAGAGTTTAGCCAAAACTCACATTTGGAGAACTTAGCATATAGCTTTTGTTCCCGCAACGTCTGAAGCACCACTCTCAAATGTTGCTCGTAGTCGTCCATACTACGTGAGTAGATCAAAATGTCATCAATGAAGACAATGACAAACAAATCAATATATGGTATGAACACCCTGTTCATCAAATCCGTAAACGTCGCTGGGGCGTTAGGCAAACCGAATGACATCACCAGAAACTCATAATGGCCATATCTAGTCCTAAAAGAAATCTTCGGAACATCCAAATCCTGAATCTTCAACTGATGATACCCCGACCTCAAGTCGATGTTTTAGAACACTCTAGCACCCTACAACTGGTCAAACAAAGCATCAATACACGGCAACAGGTACTTGTTCTTAATGGTAACTTTGTTCAATTGGCGGTAATCAATATATATCTGTATAGTCCAATCTTTCTTCTTCACAAATAGCACCGACGTGCCCCAAGGCAACACACTTGGCCTGACGAACCCCTTTGCCAACAACTCCTCAAGATGTTTCTTCAACTCCTTCAAATCTTTCAGAGCCATACAGTACGGTGGAATAGATATAGGCTGGGTACCTGGAGCCAAATCAATACAGAAATCAATATCACGATCTGGTGGCATGCCTGGAAGATCATAAGGAAACACATCAGAGAACTCTCGGACTACGGGCACTAAATCAATTGTCAGAGTATCTGCAGTAGTGGCCCTAACATAAGCCAAATAAGCCAAACATCCCTTCTCGACCATGTGTCGAGCCTTCAGAAAGGAAATAACCCGACTAGATGCACTGGCAGACAAACCCTTCTATTCCAATCTAGGCAGCTCTAGCATCGCCAAATTAACTATCTTAGCATGGAAATCTAGGATGACATGATATGGGGATAGAGAGTCCATGCCCAAGATGATCTCAAAATCGATCATATCAAGCAGTAGAAGATCTGCTCTAGTCTCATGACCATAGAATGTAACAATGCAGGACCAGTAGATCCGATCCACAACAACAGAATCGCCCACATGAGTGGACACATAAACAGGAGTACCCAAGGATTCACGAGAAACACCCAGGAAATGAGCAAATAGAGATGACACATAGGAATATGTAGACCCTGGATCAAATAATACTGAGGCATCTTTGCCACAGACAGAAATAATACCTGTGATCACGATATTTGAGGCCTCTGCGTCTGGTCTGGCTGAAAAAGCATAGAACCTAGCTGGTGCGCCACCTGACTGGCCTCCACCTGGCTGGCCTCCACCTCTATGACGACCCCTACCCACCTACCCTCCGCCTCTGGGCGGCCGGACGACTGGTGGAGCAACTGGTGCAGTAATCATAGGCTGCTGATCCTGCTGCACTGGCCTACCCCGAAGCCTGGGGCAAAATCTCCGCATATGACTAAAATCCCTGCACTCGAAACAACTCCTCGGTACGATGGACTGTTGACCTGAAGTCTGGCCCTGATGATCTTAATACCTACTGGAAGAACCCTGAATAGCTGGTGGGCGGTAAGAACTCTCTGGTATAGCCCTAAAATAAAATCGCACTTGAGCACCCCGAGGAGGCAATAGTACTGGGTATGGGGGCTTGCTGGACTGACCTCTCACGAACTGACCTCTACCCCCCAGACGGTGCACCTCTAAACTCTCCAGAATATCTAAACCGTTTATATCTCATAACCTGCTCTCGGCTACGTTGATGCACACCCTCAATTCTCTCGGCTATCTCCACAACCAGCTCATAAGAAGTCCCCATCTCAACCTCTCGGGCCATAGTGGCCTGAATACCAGTGTGCAAACCCCCAACAAACCTCCGTGCTCTCTATGCATCAGTAGGTAGTATCATAAGTGCATGGCGAGATAACTCAGAGAACCTCGCCTCATAGTCAGTCACTGAAACATGACCCTACTGGAACTTCTCAAACTGAAACTGCAATGCTTCCCACTGTGAGGGTGGAATATACCTATCCAGGAAGATATAGGTGAAACTGTCCCAAGTCATGGGAGCAGAATCTGTTGTCCTGCCAAAAGGATAGGACTACCACCATCTACGGGCCCTGCCCTACAGCTGAAAGGTAGCAAAGTCTTTCCCATGAGACTCTAGTATCCTCATGTTGTGCAGTCTGTCCATGCACCAATCAACGAAGTCCTGGGGATCCTCATGTCGCTCACCCTAAAGACAGGAGGATGTAGCATGGTCCATCTGTCCAATAGCTTCTGCGGCTTGCCGACCGCAACTGGTCTGGGCTTAGGTGTCTGCTGCCAAAGGTTGGGCTCCACCTACGGGGAGTGCACCCTGGGTCTGATATACCGCAGATGCATGCCCATGAGCTTGCACGGTAGGGGTCTGTGCTCCCCCTCTCACCTGAGATATGGTTGGGTCAACCAGAAATAAACCGGTCTGAGTCATACTATCCATAAACCGCAACATACAACACATGACCTCCTGAAATCCCGGTACGGATGTGAAATCCACCGAGGTTGGCTCTGCTGCAGGCACCTCGCCCTACTCATGAATAATAGTATTCTCTGCTGGACCCACTGGTGGCATAGCTGGAGTAACCCTGGGACGTCCTCGTCCCCTACCACGGGTCGGAGCCCTCCTTGTGCCTCGGCCTCGGCCTCTAACAACAGGGGGAGCAGCTCTTCCCTGATCGGGAACCTCCGTAGAGCGCGTTCTTACCATCTGTGAGAGAATAAGAGAAAGATATTTAGTACTACATCAATTGCATGATAGGAGATGAAGAAAGGTAGTTTCCTAACACCCTATAGTCTCTCGAAGATAAGTACAGACGTCTCGGTACCGATCCGCAAGACTCTATTAGGCCTGCTCATAACTTGTGAGATCTATGTGAACCTAGTGCTCTGATACCATGTATCACGACCCAATTTCACCTATAGGTCCTGATGGCACTTAACATCACTGCTAGGTAAGCCAACTAGTGAATTAAACATATATTTCCTCTTTTAATAAATTTCCGAGTAATTAAACTTTCCTTACTTGCAAGATTTAAGAAAAATAGAAAGTCTAAATAGATAAAAGCCAAAATAATAATTTTAACCAAAATAGTAATTTCAAGACCATAATTCTACTAGTGTATGTGGCAAGACCTGGTGTCACAAGTGTATGAGCATCTAGTAGATTATACAAAATTCCAAGTACTGTATGAACATAATAGACAAAATACAAATACAAAGAGAGACACTAGGTGCTGCAGAACGTCTCAGGAAATGCAGCTTACCACTAGGCCTCGGGGTAACGGGGATGCGCACCGGTAGGACCGCCTGATGCACCTGTCTCAGATCCTGCACAAAAAGTGCAGCAAGCGTAGCATGAGTACGTAAACAATGTGTAACCAGTAAGTATCAAGTCTAATATCGAAAAAGTAGTGATGAGAGGTCGACTTCGACACTCACTATGGGTCAATAATATAAAGATAAAGATATTTAAATAAATATGATTTATGTGAGTAATAACAATTTCATTAACGAGCAGAAATAAATAGTTCTTTCATAATTTAATAATTTCCAATAAATCATTTATCTTCACAAGCTCCAATAAAATATCAAAGTATCGTGTAATTATTATTATTAAGCACGATTTATACCGAGATCGTACGACCCGATCCAGAGTGACATGTACACTGTCGAGGGACGTGCGACACGATCCATAGATGCATCTATACTGCCGAGGCGTTCGGCCCGCTCCACAAGAAAGAAAAATATTTTATGAACCTCCGGAATGAGAAACTATCACAAGGATAATCCATAAGGATGTACAATTTCTATTAACGATCGAATAATTTCTATGACACCAAATTTTATGTGCAAGTCTTAAATCACCATACAAAACTATTCCCAAGCTCCGAAGTCCAAACAGACGTCAATTACTCTGAAACCTACTCCAAACCAAATTTAAAGAACTTTAAAACCTTCAAAGAGCCAACTTTAACTATTAGGCGCCGAAACGCTCCCGGGTCATCCAGAACCCGATTCGAACATACGCCCAAGTTCAAAATCATCATACAAATCTATTGGAACCGTCAAATCCCGATTCCGAGGTCGTTTTCTCAAAATATTGACCGAAGTCAAACTTAGCCTTTTTAAAGCCTACTAAGGAACCAAGTGTTCCGATTTCAACCCGAACCCTTCTAAATCAAGAACTAACCATCCCCGCAAGTCATAAAATAGTAAAAGTACATACGGGGAATCTTATTTAGGGGAACAAGGCTCTAGAAGGCAAAACGACCAATTGGGTCGTTACAGACAGAGAATAGGGAAAGAGGAGAGAAGAGAAAAAAGAAAAAAAGTGTAACTAAATCCTCTACTTTAAGGCACTAATAATGGATTGTATATAATTTGTAAGTAATCCTTATTTAGGGCGGGTATGTCACGACCCAAAAATCTCACCACAAGCGTCGTGATGGCACCTAGTCTCTAAGACTAGGTAAGTCGATTACAATTATATTTCAAGCCATTTTTTTTATATAAACCAACAGCGGAAATAATTACAAATATAACAACCTCCCAAGACTGGTAGTACTGAGTCACGAACTCTAACTGAATACATAGAATGATCACGAGGACCGAATATACAATACTGTTTGATTAAAAATTAACAGTATAATGAAATGAAAAGGCTCCAAGGGACTACGACGACCAAGCAGCTCTACCTTGAATCCTTGCGATCCCACTCTAACTCTGTCCGAGTCTGATACCTCCAATACCTGGCTCTGCACAAAAATGTACAGAAGTGTAGTATGAGTACACCACGGTCGGTACCCAGTAAGTATCAAGACTAACCTCAGTGGAGTAGAGACGAGGTACAATCAAGACAACTCACTAGTCTAATAACCTGTGCAATATAGTATACAAAATAATAGGAAACAAATAACAATAAGAGCAACACAAATCAACCAATGATATGCCCGGCATGGCAACAAGAACACTATTAATATTGCTCAACAAATAATAAATACAAGTACACCCAAGTAAATCAAGTTCTTTAATTAAATATCTTTTACATATAATTCTTCCAAATAACTCTCTTTCAAATATAATTTCCTCAAATAAATATCTTTCAAATATAATTCTTTTAATAAATATTTTCCAAATATAATTTCCTCAAATAAATATCTTTCAAATATAATTCTTTCAATAAATCTTTTTCAAATATAATTTCCTCAAATAAATATCTTTCAAATACAATTCCTTCAAATACTACTTTTTGAATAAAAATCCTTCCGAATAAATATTTTGAATATAATTCTTTCAATTAAAAGTCACCATGTGACACCTCATTTCTTAATCATAAAAGTATGGGTCTCAACCCTTTTCATATTTTCACGGCACTTCGTGCCCATAATTAAATTATCATATTTTTCCCAGCACCTCGTGCCCATTTTTCATATCACATATGCACGGAAAGTTCTCGTGCCAATAATAAAACCATCATATTTTCTCCGGCACTTCGTACCCACATTTCATATCTCAACTGCACGGACAATTCACGTGCCAATATCATCATTATTTATTTACGATACCTCGTGCCCACATTTCTTTTCATAATCCGCCTGGCAATAGCCACATGCTCCCAATTTCAACATAAATCAGACTATTATCAATTCACCAACAATAAGACAAATTGTATAAGGTATAAAATATACACAAGAAAAATCACAATATCATATAAAATCATCAGTGCAACCACTCCACATCCTCACATATCATCCCTGACAATAGTCACTATTATCTCTCCTATATCCACCCTTATCACTCCGCCTTGACTATATCAATGGCCACCCTTATCGCTCCTATTGCCACCCTTATCTCTCCTATAACCACCCTTATCGCTTAGCCCAGACAATATACCAACAAACACAACAACAGTGAAATGCCATCCTTATACCCACATAATATCAACAGTGGAATGCCACCCTTATATCATCAAAGTAACAACTCACACAACACAATAATTTATACAGAAAATTATCACGGTAATATAACAAAATCAATTCATGTCACAATTTGCCCAATGACCACAACCAAATTCAAAAGATACAACCAAATCAATTAATTTCACAATAAATAGCCGAAGTCTCCACGCAATGTATATAACACCACAAAAACAATCAACAGAGATAGAAATTATTCAGCATAAAGCAAAGCTTTCATTAAATTCAAATTTAGGTAATTATATTAGCACATCTTCTTAAGCTTGCTTAATTAATTATTTGCATAGGAAAAATTCATTATGAAATTAAATTCCAAGAATATCAAACCATCAAACTCACAGAATTCACATAAATATACAGGTAACATTCACATTAAATCGTCATATAAAAATAAGTTCAATAAATGCGAATTGAGTCATGGTAACAGATGATTCAATAAATGCCAACAAATATCCAATTTAATACACAATATATTTAAGACTTCAACTCAACCAACTTCCCACAAATAAGTCAGAGCACGCACTCGTCACCTCGTGTACACAGACTACAATCAACATAGATGACTCAAATCCTAAGGGGTAGTTTCCCCCACACAAGGTTAGGCAAGATACTTACCTTTTTGAAGTTAGGCCGATATTCCAAAAATCGCCTTCTTGCTTGAATTGACCTCCGAACAATTCAAATCTATCCAATTCAATTGTATAACTTCATTAAAATTCATCGCAAATAATTCCGGATAATAAAGCGTCGACTTAAAAATTTATTCTAAAAAATTAACAAAAGTCAACGCAGGGCCCGCCTCTCGAAAATAACAACTCGACCTCCAAATCTTAAATTTGCGTTCTTGGAAGATTTTGCAAAAATCTTGATTTCTTCCATTTAAATCCGAATTAAACGATGAATATAATCATAGATTCATGAAATATAATCACTTTAGGATATAGAACACTTACCCCAACCAAGCTTGTGAAAAATCTCTCCAAAATCGCCCAAATCCGAGCTCCAAAAGTCCAAAAACGAAAATGGCGAAATGACCAATTTTGGTCCTTATGATTCTGCGCAGTTTCGCACTTGCGGACTAATTTTTCGCACCTACGTGCTTGCTTTTGCGAGCGAATGCACGCTTCTACGAGGTCACTGCCCTGCCATAAAGCTCGCACCTGCGGAGCCATTTCCGCTTCTGCGCTGCCTCGTCACTTCTACGTAGAAAACATCGCACCTACGATTGCGCAGGTGCGGAAGGTTGTCTGCATCTGCGACCTTCCCCCAGCTCTGCCCAACTCGCTTTTGCGACGAAATCCTCGCTTTTGCGAGGTCGCACCTGCGCCCAAATTCCGTAGGTGCGATCCCAACAGGTGCTGCCCAGAAATAGCAGAATTTCCAGCAGCTTCCTTCAAGTCCAAATTGCTCTGTTAACCTTCCAAAATCTACCTGAGGCTCTCGGGACCTTAACCAATTATACCAACATGTCCCAAAATACAATACGAACTTAGTCGAGACTTCAAACCATGTCAAACAATGCCGGAATTACGAATTGCATATCAAATTAAATTTTGACTTTTCAAATCTTCCAACTTCTATATTTTGCGCCGAAACATATCAAATCAATTTGGAATGACTTCAAATTTTGAACACAAGTCATAATTGACGTAATGTAGCTATTCCAATTTCCGAAATTGAAATCCGACCTCGTTATAAAAAATTCACCCTTCGGTCGGACTTTTCAAATTCTTCTATTTTTCCAACTTTCGTCAAAATGCGTCGAATTGTCCTACGGGCTTCCAAATCCAAATCCGAACATACGCCTAAGTCTGAAATCATCATACGAAACTATTGCCATCATCGAAATTCTATTTCGGGGTCGTTTTCTCAAAATTTAACTCTCCGGTCAACTCTTTCCATTTAATCTTTTAAATAAGAATTGTTTTTTTAATTAAATTCCGAATCTTTCAAAAATCAAACTCTACCACACCCACGGGTCATAATACATATTACGAAATTGCTCGAGACCTTAAGTCACTGAACGGGATGTTAATTCTTAAAATGACAAGTCCGGTCATTACAGGGTAATATACAAAATTAGGACAATTTTGATAAATAAATTTTAAATATTGTATAGAAAGGAAAAAATCCCTTAGTACAATCAGTCTTACATCATTAACTGGCACGGAGTATCCCATTTGAGCCCAAGTTTCTTTTTGTTGTTGTGCCGCTTTATCATTGAGCCTAGTGGTTTTGCTAGAGTGCCATTCTATTGAACCCAAATACCCACAAATGGGCCGTTACTGCTTAGTCCTTTCCTTTTTGCGAGCTGGGGAATACTCCCTCGGTTCATTTCCATTGTCACAGCTCACAATCATATTAGAGAAGATTGAGATTATTACACAAATAGTCGGTCAAATTTAATATTTATTTTTTCAGCTAGTATATATAAATTATATATTGATTATCCATATTTATACATATATTATACATGATTATCCAAATAAAAATTTATTACGTATTTCAATTCAACCATATGACAGGACTAAAACCAACAACTTACAACTTATTTGGATGGTTGTTATCTATTGTAGTGCAGTGACAAATTCAGAAATTTAAAGTCATGGGTACTTGCCGATAAATTTCTGAAAGAAGAGGAAAAATGAGTTTAATTGTGGGTGTTCACCGAATATTTATCCAAATATTATTATAATTGCCTATTCAAATTTACTAAATCTGATCAAAGATAATGGGTGCTTGAGCACCCACATATGATCATATAGCCACTGTTGTATTGTATCATGTTGTTATTTTAAATACAATATTTGTTTTGATTGTTACTTAAATTTTATTGTATCGTATCGTTAAATCCGTCGTTACATACGACGAAAAGTACCACTTTATGGAACGACAGATTTGGCGTGGTGGTGTCGTTACCTTGCGTTATTCTCTCATCTTGCCATGCTTTATTATTAAATAATTATATTTTATCTTTTACCCTACTCTTATATATAACAACTAGTATCCGTACGTAATTTTTCATAAGAAAATATATCTTGAAAAAGACGGTATATACAAAAATCATGGAAATGCTATTATTTTTTGGAACATATTAATGTAATGGATATTCGCATAATAAAGTAGTAAGGAAACACAATAAATAAACATACAGTTATTTCCTGAAATCCAATAATGTTCTTTATAGCCTCAATAAAGCAAGTCAGGTATACCAGCTAGATTGCCTCAAACAAAAGTTTCTAATGCCTTAAAAATTCAGAAATACGACAAAGCCATAGTATTTCAAGATAGAAAAATTAGACTGTGGGGAAAACAATTACTCCCCACTTGCATAACCTTGACATCCACAATGTAGACACTCTATTACAACAACTTTCCTAAGGTGCTTGGGGACATGACATGCACAAGTAGTTGCAAAAAACTCATAAATACTACTCCCTCTGTTTTAATTTAGATGAGCTAGTTTGACTCGGCACAGAGTTTAAGAAAAAGAAGAAGACTTTTAAAACTTGTGATCTTAAAAGCTTAAGGGGTAAAAGCTTTATGGGGTCATGTCATTTGTGTGGTTATAAAAACTTCTCATTAAGAGTAAAATGGATAAAATGAAGAGTTTAAAGTTGAATTATTTCCAAATTTAGAAATGCGTAATTTATTTTGGAATACACTAAAAAGGAAAGTACCTCATCTAATTTGAAACGAAGGGAGTATGAGTTTTTGCTTGATACTACATGCAAGATGCTCATATCCAAGCTGCATGTTAAAACTCAGGAAATATGAAAGAATTAAATATAAGAAACATGCAGATTCTTAAGATGTAGAGGTACGTTGCCTTAAAACACCTTCTTTCACCTTTCAATCAGGTTGTGATCTACATAATCTTGTTCCAAATTGAACTCATATGAAGCATGACTTATTTCATTGAAGTCTTATTATGATCTTTATTCTGCATGTAGTACATAACTTAATCAAACATAGTTTTCTAGCATAAAATTCTTCAAACTTACTGGAAAGTTAGCTTTTCAAATTGCAGATTCTCAAACTTCGATGGTATGTCCTCTTGGAAGTGGGAGAATGAAAGCCTTGACATAATGATATTCTGTCACACTTGTGTTCTTTTTGCTTAGTTTTCATCTCCTTCCTATCTGGATCATATGGCCAATCTTGTCCAGCAAGGAGAACATCCTTGCATAAGCGAGCTCGATGGAGAGCACATTGGTTTCCATGACCCAAGTTTCCAGTAACCCGAAACTCCCTTGGAGAGCTCCTCTTTGTATTTTGCCAACTTCTTCTGCCATTGACATTGATTTTCTCCAACTGCTTTTGTTGTAGACTTCATAATTTTCCAGCCATTGTTCCTGAAGAAAAATAAAAATAGTTTTTGTTTAAGTATTCACATTGTCAAGTTTTGGGTAAGATGAGAATGAAAGTAAAACGACATTAATCAATTGACTTATGCTGTTTTTTTATCAGCCTCGGACAAAATAGCTTCACATGTAAATTAATAACATTGTACAAAGTTTCTTCCAATAACACACTATTAGACAATTTTGTAAAGCAAATTCATATGTTCCATACTTCAATCTATATATAATGAAACTCCTTTTGGGGAATAATTTTTCATGTATACCTTTCCAATTTAAGCTGTGAGTGTCTGTCCTGCACCTATGTTGAAGTTAAGATTCTCACATCAATGCTGCCAATAAAGATAATATCTATATCTCAAGATTTTGATATGACCCCCGCAGCGTCCCATTTGGCACAAATTCAAAGAGTATACATATTCGGCACCAATTCAAAGAGTATACATATTCGGCTAACACTTAAGTCATCTTGACAACACTCAAAGCAATGTTCAGCAGTACTAACTAAATAGCAGTATAGGACTGGGTGCTATGCCTCATAATAGATTTGACATATCAAAGTTTTTTGTAGCCTCTCAAAGCTTATCCAAAACAAACGTTCGACAAAGAGGTACCCCAAGCAGTCCCAACTTTCTTGTTTATACCCTGTCAAGAATTAAAGATTAAAATACACGTTGAACTTTAGACAAAAATAGAGTTTCTTCCAATAAAACACTATTAGACAAATTTCTGAAGTAAATTCATATGTTCCATACTTCCACCTATATATATATATATATAAACTCATTTCGGGAAATAAATTTGCATGTATACCTGTCTGACTTGAACTATACGTGTCCAACTTGTCCTACACATATCCGATTTGTCTTTGACATTGGGTAATAAATGACAACTTCTCCATATGAATCCAACAACAGCACTAATGTGGAGAAATGTTAAAATTCTCACATCCAATGAGGAGGGAGGACACATGTTATCGTCACTATAATGTCTGTTGATAAAAATAAAATACAGATATAATTTTTTTAGTCAAGACGTGCAAAGTTATAAAAATATAAGGATAAAAATTCAGAAATGAGTTTAAAAGAATATCTTGATGAAGATGTATATCACAAATTATACAAATTCATGAGAAGTAACAATGAGATATAGATTTGTACATGCTATTTATTACATAATAAAACCATTAATACGACAGTTAAAGAACTTCTTACCAGGAACAATTGAATTCTTTTTTATATCCAAAGGAAACTTGAGTTGTTGTTGTCCTAGGAGGTAGTCCTTCAGGAAATGACAATATAAAATGGTATGTATTAGTAATGAACTTAAATTTAAAGAAGTGTAAGTACGTAATTTTTGACCCGCATATTAGAATTATCTTTAATAGTCTTAGTATTTTTAGAATATTTATTTGAGTTTATTACAATAGGATTTCACGCTATTATTAATTTTAATTCTTGTTTTAAAGCATAAAAATTGAAAACTACAAACATAGTTTCATCCTTATAATATTTCTCATTTTTATACATATATTTATTTAATGTCCTTAGTTTTTTTTTTGGAAGTGATATTATTTTAATTTCACTATGATTTTAACCTACTTCTATTTTTTATTTTTAGTATGATATTTGAAAAATATCAAAAACAGTTTTATTTTAGTATTTAGTTTTATTTTAATAGTTTACTTTACTTACATATGACTAATTAATATTTTGGTAGTATTTTAATAGTTTAAGCTCATTATTTTATCTTGCTTTGGGACAAAAGAGGCCCAAAATCGGCCAGCCCAGTTTCATTAGCCCACTAGACCTGCTGACCCGCCCAACACCCCTTTCAATCCTACCCCTTCATTTCTTTTAATCTAATTGCCCATGTAAATCCTCCCCCCCCCCCCAAACACAGAAATCGGCCACACCCCCTCCTCTCCAAGAACCTAATCTCCAAGAAAAGCAGCACAACACTGGCATTCCCCAACGCCAAATCCATTCAAACAAAAGGAAAAAAGAAAAAGAAAGTTATTACTCCAATAAGAAGCAGCGACATGTGTTGAGGTTTTATTTTAAGATGTAATATTCTTAAAATGAGGGTGAATGGGAAATGGAGGGAAAATAAAATTTTGAGTAAAATTTTAAGTTTCCCCTCTTAACAATGAGACATTGTCCCATATTGGAAGTGGAAGACATTTTTGGTGGGTATATATATAATTGCTCTTCTTGTAGCTCTTAAAGAGTTAAGAAGAAAGCAAGCCTCGCGCCGTCGTCGTCATCGCTCGCTCGGCTCGGCTTCGGCTTCGGCTACGGCTTCGGCTTCGGCTTCGGCTTCGGCTTCACAAACATGTAATGCTTGCTCCACCATGAAGGGTGGACGTTTGGTCTTGCACTCCTTCTTGGCTGCTATATATATGAGCAGCAAATGTTGAAGAAAAACTCAACTCAACATACAATTCGCTCAACAAATTGGCTATACATTGCACTCCTTCCTCTCAGAACTTCCATACGTTTTTCTGAGTATATACTCCTTCGTTCTGCATTGTTTTTTAACTTCAAACAAAGCAACTGTAAGTGTGATTTGCTACCGAACTTTGTGTTCGCCGAAACACTGGGGTTTGAAGTACCGCTACACCAGTGTGTTATTCGTTCTATCCTGGGAGGAAATAATCCATTACCTTGGGTACTAGGAGGGGATTAAATTCCTTAAGGAAACACTGTGAATTCAGTGGGCTCGAATTTATTATTATTGTTTTATTACGTTAACTTATATTTTGCAGAATTAATATTTACAAATACAGCAATATTGACCGGGAATAACAATCTTAAGGAATTTAATATTTATTTCTGTACTTGTGTTATTCTTATTATTCTGCAAACTAAAACCTTTGTGGTTTGTGTACTCCCGTTTTGGAGAGTTAAGCCTTCGTGGCGTTTTGTTGGATATTAAAATCTACGTGATTTTTACTCCAGTTTGAAAACGTGTATTAAACGTTTGTTTGTGTCATTCTTTTATGAAAAAGATGATGACTGAAAACGAAAACCAAGCTGTTCTGATGGCGACTGCCAACGCAACGACAAGCCGAACACCGGCGTTGGCACCGGCAGAAAAACCCGAAAAATTTTCCGGGATTGATTTCAAACGCTGGCAGCAGAAGATGTTCTTCTACTTAACTACGTTATGTCTACAGAAGTTCATCAAGGAAGATGTTCCTGATCTGCCGGATAAAACTCCAGATAATGAACGCTTTCTCGTGATTGAAGCGTGGAAGCATTCTGATTTTTTATGCAAGAATTATATTCTTAGCGGACTGGATGATAATCTGTATAATGTATACAGTAGCATGGAGACATCCAAAGAATTGTGGAATGCGCTTGAAAAGAAATATAAGACTGAAGATGCCGGGATGAAGAAATTCGTTGCCGCAAAATTTCTGGACTACAAAATGATAGATAGCAAGTCTGTTATTACTCAAGTCCAGGAATTGCAAGTGATTATTCATGATCTACTTGCTGAATGTCTTGTAATCAACGAAGCATTCCAAGTAGCAGCAATGATTGAGAAGTTGCCTCCGTTGTGGAAGGACTTCAAAAATTATTTGAAACACAAACGAAAGGAAATGTCCCTTGAAGATCTCATTGTTCGGTTGAGAATCGAAGAGGACAATAAAGCTGCTGAAAGGAGAGGCCGTGGAAATTCAACAATAATGGGAGCAAATATTGTTGAAGCTAACAAAAAGAGGAAGAAGGCTTCTGGTCCGAAATACAACCCAAGCAAGAAGCGGTTCAGTGGAAACTGCTACAACTGTGGGAAAACCGGACACAAATCTACGGAGTGTCGTGCTCCGAAGAAAGACAAGAAAAGGGGTCAAGCAAACATGGTAGTAAACCATGATGATGTTGATAACTTGTGTGCCATGCTCTCTGAATGTAACTTGGTGGGAAATCCTAAACTGTGGTGGTTTGATTCAGGAGCCACTCGCCATGTTTGTGCAGTTAGAGAGGCTTTTGCTACCTATGCTCTTGCTGAACCCGGAGAGACAGTTTATATGGGAAATGCTTCAACAGCAAAAGTTGAAGGATATGGGAAGGTATTTCTAAAAATGACTTCTGGCAAGGTCATGACTTTGAACAATGTCCTTCATGTTCCCGCAATGAGAAAGAATTTAGTCTCTACTGGACTTCTTGTTAAGCACGGTTTTAAGTGCGTTTTTGTATCCAACAAGGTTGTAATTAGTAAGAATGGAATATTTGTGGGAAAAGGTTACCTCACCGAGGGCCTTTTCAACCTAAATGTAATGGTTGTTGAAAATAATAATAATATTTCAGCTTCTTCTTACTTACTTGAGTCAAATGATTTATGGCATGTACGTTTGGGTCATGTCAATTATAAAACCTTGCGGAAAATAATTAACTTGGAAGTACTGCCCAAGTTTGAATGCGAAAAATCAAAATGTCAAACATGTGTGGAATCTAAGTATGTTAAACATCCTTATAAGTCAGTTGAAAGGAATTCAAATCCTTTAGACTTAATTCACACAGATATTTGTGACATGAAGTCAATACCATCTCGCGGTGGAAAGAAGTATTTCATAACTTTTATTGACGATGGTACTCGATATTGCTATGTTTACTTACTGAATAGTAAAGATGAAGCAATAGACGCATTCAGGCAATACAAAAATGAAGTTGAAACGCAACTTAACAAGAAAGTAAAAATGATAAGAAGTGATAGGGGTGGTGAATATGAATCTCCTTTTGAAGAAATATGTTTAGAATATGGAATTATTCATCAAACAACAGCCCCTTACACGCCCCAATCTAATGGGATTGCGGAAAGAAAGAATCGCACATTAAAGGAGATGATGAATGCGTTGTTGATAAGTTTTGGTTTGCCACAGAACTTGTGGGGGAAGCCATTCTTACGGCTAATCGAATATTAAATCGAGTGCCCCATAGCAAAACACAATCCATTCCTTATGAACAATGGAAAGGAAGGAAGCCCAACTTGAATTATTTTAAAGTGTGGGGGTGTTTGACAAAAGTGCAAGTTCCTAAACCCAAAAGGGTAAAGATAGGACCGAAAACCGTTGATTGTGTTTTCATAGGATATGCGACAAATAGTAAAGCATATCGATTTCTGGTTCATAAATCAGAAAATCCCGACATTCATAATAATACGGTTATAGAATCAGATAATGCTGAGTTTTTTGAAAATATATATCCGTATAAAAAGGAATATGAGTCGTTTGGTGAAGGATCTAAACGACCTCGGGAAGAAACAAAAGAAAGTACATGTAATCAGGAGAATCCAAGACGTAGTAAACGTCAAAGAACGTCTACTTCATTTGGACCAGATTTTGTGACTTTCTTATTGGAGAATGAGCCTCAAACATTTAAAGAAGCTATGACTTCTTCGGAATCATTGTTTTGGAAAGAGGCAGTCAATAGTGAAATAGAATCCATATTGAACAACCATACATGGGAATTGGTTGATCTTCCTCCTGGAAATAAACCTTTGGGTTCTAAATGGATTTTTAAGAGAAAAATCAAAGATGATGGCACTATTGATAAATTCAAGGCAAGGCTCGTAGTCAAAGGGTATAGACAACGAGAAGGTCTAGACTACTTTGATACATACTCTCCAGTTACAAGAATTACGTCCATACGGATGTTAGTAGCATTAGCTGCAGTGTATGGTCTTGAAATTCATCAAATGGATGTTAAGACGGCCTTCTTAAATGGAGAGTTGGAGGAAGAAATTTACATGGAACAACCTGAAGGGTTTGTGGTTCCAGGTAAAGAAAAGAAGGTATGTAGACTTGTTAAGTCTCTTTACGGACTAAAACAAGCACCCAAACAATGGCATGCGAAATTTGACCAAACAATGTTGTCAAATGGTTTTAAGATAAATGAATGTGATAAATGCGTGTACATTAAAAATGTTCCAAATCACATAGTCATTGTTTGCCTATATGTGGATGATATGTTGATAATGAGTAATGACATTGCCAACATAAATGCTACTAAGCGTATGCTCAATAGCAAGTTTGATATGAAAGACTTGGGAGTTGCTGATTTAATTCTGGGAATTAAGATCAATAAGACTCCTCAAGGTCTGGCATTGTCACAATCTCATTATATTAAGACAGTACTTGAAAAATTCAAGCACTTGGGCTTTAAAGTTGCAAAGACTCCAATTGACGTGAATCTTGCATTAGCAAAGAACAAAGGCCAAAGCATATCACAATTGGATTATGCTCGTGTATTGGGATGCTTAATGTATATCATGAATTGTACACGACCAAACATAGCTTGTGCTATAAGTAAACTGAGTCGATATACGAGCAATCCAGGCCAATCTCATTGGATGGCAATGAAACGAGTTTTGGGATATTTAGAACATACCCAGAACTTTGAATTGCACTACAGTAATTTCCCTGCGGTGATTGAGGGATACTGTGATGCAAATTGGATCACCGGTTCAACTGATTCTAAGTCCACGAGTGGATATGTATTCACTATTGATGGAGGAGCGGTATCTTGGAAGTCATCCAAACAAACATGTATTGCCCGCTCTACAATGGAGGCTGAATTCATAGCCTTAGATAAAGCCGGTGAAGAAGCTGAATGGCTCCGGAATTTCTTGGAAGACATTCCATTTTGGCCCAAACCGTTGGCACCAATATGCATACATTGTGATAGTCAAGCGGCAATTGGAAGGGCTGGGAGCGTCATGTATAACGGTAAATCTCGTCATATACGACGAAGACATAAAACCGTTAGGCAATTACTCTCTAGAGGAATTATCACAATTGACTATGTAAAGTCAAGTGATAATGTGTCGGATCCACTTACAAAAGGCCTAACTAGAGAGGTAGTTGAGAAATCATCAAGGGGAATGGGGCTATGGCCGAGAACAAGTCATTGTGGCGGTAACTCTACCTAGAAGACTGGAGATCCCAAGATCTAGGTTCAAAGAGATCAAACAAAGTCATTAATGACGGTTCAACATTGTCAAATAAAATTTTAGTCCATTCTCGTGATGAGACAATGTTCAGTACCAAGGATAAAGCATTAAGGCTTTTTAATGATTTCTAAATTTGATACGGGGTATATCAAATAGTGTATCTACAGGATGACACGTTTAGGAATCACCTATTTAAGTGTGAAGTGTGAG
The DNA here is from genome assembly GCF_000715075.1 of Nicotiana tabacum. Lineage (NCBI taxonomy): Eukaryota > Viridiplantae > Streptophyta > Magnoliopsida > Solanales > Solanaceae > Nicotiana > Nicotiana tabacum. The sequence goes on from NC_134092.1 coordinate 123,609,969, forward strand.
CCGCTTCAAGGAGAACTTTGTAAGGCCAGTTTTCTACGCACTTATGAAACCAGGCGGTGTTCATGGTTGAAACGAACACAACAATGAGAACCAAAGACGGTTAAGGGTTGATTGTGTGACTTATGGTTGTCTAGGTATACACCAAAGATCGACGGTTCAAAGATATCAAATCTACCGATTGACCGAGTATATCCGACATAAGTTTACTACGGAAAGTTCAAAGGGAAACCTACTTATCCAGATGCAATTAATCCTTGCTTGTAAATCACACAGTTTTTCATGCATACTTCCGTGATATAGCCATTCCCCATTCATGTGGGGGATTGTTGAGGTTTTATTTTAAGATGTAATATTCTTAAAATGAGGGTGAATGGGAAATGGAGGGAAAATAAAATTTTGAGTAAAATTTTAAGTTTCCCCCTCTTAACAATGAGACATTGTCCCATATTGGAAGTGGAAGACATTTTTGGTGGGTATATATATAATTGCTCTTCTTGTAGCTCTTAAAGAGTTAAGAAGAAAGCAAGCCTCGCGCCGTCGTCGTCGTCGCTCGCTCGGCTCGACTTCGGCTACGGCTACGGCTTCGGCTTCGGCTTCGGATTCGGATTCGGATTCGGATTCGGATTTGGATTTGGATTTGGATTTGGTCAAATGATCGATTGATTGATTAATTTTTTGGACCAAATTTATTTGTTAATAGTAAATATTAACGTAAGATTATCCGTATTTATAAACGGATATTTTCCAATCCGTGTATTGATAATTTGGCAGCCGGATAATGGTCTTCCCACCATGAAGTGCTTGCTCCACAAACATGAAGTGCTTGCTCCACAAACATGTAATGCTTGCTCCACCATGAAGGGTGGACGTTTGGTCTTGCACTCCTTCTTGGCTGCTATATATATGAGCAGCAAATGTTGAAGAAAAACTCAACTCAACATACAATTCGCTCAACAAATTGGCTATACATTGCACTCCTTCCTCTCAGAACTTCCATACGTTTTTCTGAGTATATACTCCTTCGTTCTGCATTGTTTTTTAACTTCAAACAAAGCAACTGTAAGTGTGATTTGCTACCGAACTTTGTGTTCGCCGAAACACTGGGGTTTGAAGTACCGCTACACCAGTGTGTTATTCGTTCTATCCTGGAAGGAAATAATCCATTACCTTGGGTACTAGGAGGGGATTAAATTCCTTAAGGAAACACTGTGAATTCAGTGGGCTCGAATTTATTATTATTATTTTATTACGTTAACTTATATTTTGCAGAATTAATATTTACAAATACAGCAATATTGACCGGGAATAACAACATGATGCACACATACTTTAGGAAGACAAGGCGAGAGAGAAGATTGATAAGTCAGTTTCTGTCCGAGTTCGTGTTTGAGGTTCCTGTCGATTTAGCTGCTCTTTCAAGTTTAAGTGTCGAGTTCGGTTCCCGGGCCCTCTCTGTACGTTTATACGCTAATTTAATCGGAAGAAATTGAGGTTCAACATCTCTCCCTTCTCTTTATTTTACTTGTTAATAGTGGCGATAAATGCAAAATTGTTTCTATGATTGTTTGTTCTCCTATGAGTTTCTTATGAATTTGGTGTTAGTTGTAGAGTTTATAGCGTGTTTGTTAATGTTGAGTTACTGAAGTAATTTCTTTTGTTTAGTTATTAATGTTTGGAATTTAATTGTGATTTAGATTGTTAAGCAAAGATTAGGCCAAGAAATAAAAAACGTTGTTTCTGATGAATCGATTTCGAAAATTGAGTTACGGGAGTGGATTAAAAGAAGCAAACAATGGTCTGGGCTTAGTTCAATGAAAGAGAAATTAGGATTACATGTTTATTGCTTTATTCATTTTGTTTTGACCGTTACAAACATGTTTAGGCCGTTAATGCTCGAGTAGGCAAACTTTAGTTTTTTTTTCTTTTCTTTTATTCGAGGTGAATGGTCGTTCCCTTTCGTTTATATTCTGGGGAATGCCCGTTAATGCGACTTGCACGAATGGTCCACGGGGAGCCAATTGTAACAGGAGTGGCCCGCACGATGACACGTTGGGGCCTAAAGTTGAGCTGTCCAAACTCTATGAAAGGGTGGTAGGCAGTAGAACAAAAGGAAAGAAAAAATAAGAACGGTAGATGTAGGATTAGCAGCCAGGGAATGAAAAGCCAATATTGTTGCGAACCTTTTAGTGTTATTTTTCTTTACTGAGTTAGCACATGGTTAACTTGGTTATTTACTGCTAAGATGAATCATGAAGATGCTTACTTTATGGACTTTTATAATTAGAAGGTGAAATTAAGTGTGAGGTGCAGCATGCATAGAGTATGTAAATACCAAGTAGCACTTCTTTTCTTTCTAGCATCAACTGCCATATCCCCTAGACAAAAACTATATATGATTCAGCTTTGACTGCCAAGATTATGGATTTATTTTTCCTGTACTGATAGCCAATGACCAAAAGGGAATGATATTGTATGGAAGAATGGAAATCATTAAAAAAAAAACTAACTGATTGGAGTAATTGCTATAATATAACATACGTGACGTTTTGAACTTCTTACCGACATATTAATGTGAAGTGAAATCCATGTTCATAAAGTTTGAAAATTGAATGACAATGTAAGGGTTCAAACTTTTCTTCAAATTCTTCCCACAAAGTTATTTTTGATTTTGCAGAACTGCCCTGGAAAAAAGATGAAACATAATCTAGTTGAGTTAAAATCCATATGATTCATCCAAAATGTAATATAAAGATATGTGCTTAAACAACTTGAAAACAGAATTAAGTTAAGAATTAATCATTTTTTTTAGGAAGATAACAAACAAAAGGTACTTAAAAAGAGATGAGATTGTCACGACCCAAAATTCAACTAGCCGGGATGAACCTAACCTCACCCGCTAGGTAAGCCAAATAACAACAATCCGATTCAATTAATATTTAACTGACTTTAATACACTCCCCAACGACTGATAGTACAAATCATGAGCTTCTAAGATTAAAATTTACAAAAATGGTGTGAAATAAAAATACATCATCTGTCTGAAGTATACGTGAACAGATTAAAAATTCTAAAGCTACCATGAACAAGAGGCAGCAATGACTAGAACGCAGGTACATCTTCAGATCCAGCTCTCGCCGTACGCAGCTACATCAGCACCTGGATATGCACACAAAGTGCAAAGTATAATATGAGTACAACCGATCCCATGTACTCAATAAGTAACAAGGCTAACCTTTGGGCTGAAAGTAGTGACGAGCTCAACAGGTACAGTCCAGTATAAAAATAACAGTACAGAAATGTAGACATGCTTTCAAGTTCAACAGTTAAACTCAGTACAACTAAATAGATCAATTCTGAATGATATAAGAAATATGACATCTCTATATCTACATGCTGTATGCGATGCACCTCAGTGGAAACCTCGTGTACTCACTATCTCAAAATACTCAATCACGCAGTACTGTATATGGTCAATCCAGCCCAGGGAAGATCCATCCCATATATATATATATATATATATATATATATATATATATATATATATATATATATATATATACATACACACACGCACACACACACACACACACACACACACACATACATCAACTAACAGTCAGTCACTCAATACTGTATAAGGTCAATCCAGCCCAGGGGAAGATCCATCCCCAAATATAAATGATTCGGACAAGATCCATGTCCAGGAAAGATCCATCCCTCAATATAAATGATTCGGGCAAGATCTATGCCCAGGGGAAGATCCATCCCCAAATATAAATGATTCGGACAAGATCTATGTCAAGGGAAGATCTATCTCTCAATATAAATAATTCGGGCAAGATCCATGTCCAGGGGAAGATCCATCCCCAAATATAAATGATCCGGACAAGATCCATCCCTCAATATAAAAATCAACCGCGCTCACTGTGGGAGGTGCAGACTCCGGAGGGGCTCCTTCAGCCCAAGCGCTATAATAGCCAGATCCAGACATAAATAAATAAGATATGTTGCGGCGTGCAGCCCGATCCCATAAATATCACTCAAAATCTCCAGTCTCTCGGGCTCTTATTGACATAAAAATCAACCCGACATGATGATATAATGTATCAATGAATGACAACAGAGACTGAGATATGATATGAAAATGATAGATGTGACTAAGTACAAAATTACAATTCAATCAAGTAATTCAATATCAATAAGACCTCCGTGGATCGCAAAATATCGACACATAGCCTAAACGTGATATTTAACATGAGTCTCAGCTCAATTTTCTCTAACACGTGGAGGATATGTGGATAATGACATGATTATTTGATTATGCAACTCCGCAGAATCAATTAAGTCATAATTTCTATGGTGCACGCCCACACGCCCGTCACTTAGCATGTGCGTCACCTCCATACAATTCACATAATACGCAATTCGGGGATTTATACCCTCAGAAGCAAGTTTAGAAGTGTTACTTACCTTAAATCGTGTAATTCTTTATTCTAATATGCCTTTGCCTCGCGAATCGGCCTCTGAACACCTCGAATCTAGTCACAATTAATTCGATGCAGTCAACACAATTTATAGGAATTAATTCCATATGAAAAATACTAATTTTCCAAAAAAATTTGAAATTACACTCAAAAATTGCTAGCGGGCCCCACATCTCTGAACCTGACAAAAGTTACAAAATATGAATGCCCATTCAACCACGAGTCCAACCATATCAAATTTTCCAAATTCCGACATCAACTCGACCTTCAAATCCTCAAATCTTATTTTCAAATCCATAGGCCCAAATTCTTGAATTACACCTCAAAAACATGTAATCTAGTCGGAATATTCGATGATAATTCAATATTATTGACTAACAATGATCACAAGTGACTTACCTCAAGATTTTCCATGAAATTTCTCTGAAAAATCGCCCCAAGTCGTGTTCTTTTGCCCAAAAATGTTGAAAAGAGCTAAAAAACAAAACTGCTTAATAAAAACACATTTTCCGTCAATAAAAGTCTATTTCCCGTCACTAAAGGTCCGCACTAGAACCTGCTTGCACCAACAATTTAATATTTTACTAAAAAGGCTCTAACTCCGTCATACGAACTCGGAATTCGACGATTCTTGTTCCTATGAGTCACAAATAATAATATGAACATGGTCGTTCAATCGAAACTCAATTCGGAGCTCATTTGCTCAATGGGATACCAATTTCGCTCGTTAAACAATTAACTCATGTTTCGTGCTAAAAACTCAATCGCGACTTGATATAATTAGACCAAAGATTTCAGATCATTCCTATAATTCATTAACAAACTCCCAGAAGTCTCGAAATCGAATTTCGATCTCTAGAACTAAAAATAGACCTTTGGATCATTACATGCTTATGCTCAAAACACCAAACTCTTCCAAAACTCATCCAAGCCCCATGAGACCCCAACCAAGTATACTAACAAGTCCCATAACATGAAACGAACTTAGTCGATGACTCAAATTACATTAAACAACACTAAAACATGAATCGCACCCCAATTCAAGCTTGGGGCTATTGGAACCATCAAAACTCCATTCTAGAGTCGTTTGTACAAAAGTCAAACTTCGGTCAACTCTTTTCATTTAAGCTTCTAAACAAGGATTGTTCTTTCAATTTAATCCCGAATCATCCGAAAACCAAAGCCGACAATTCACACAAGTCATAATACATATTACGAAACTTCTCAAAACTTCAAATTGTTGAATAGAATGTAAATGCTCGAAACGACAAGTCGGGTCGTTACATTCTTCCCCACTTAAACATACGTTAATCCTCGAATTTGCCAAGAGTTGTTCCTAAACCTTCAAATCACTATTCCACCTTACCATGCATATACCTGGGATGATCCCACGTCACCCTATTCCATATAGGCCTTACAACACAACATAATTGAAAATCATTACTTTAACCGTAGCCCATAAACCTTGGAACCCAATTTCTAACATCCGAAAGTCTTTTCAAGACCCGAATCTCACATCTATACACTTTATAAGTCTGAACAAGCTGTATTAAGCCTTAACCATAACCCGAGATATAATCACATAACATACTACACAACTCGCATACTCGCAACATCATTTCCGATCACAGTAACTACTCAAAACCAACCAAGTACTAGTATTAAACCCCACATTCCACATAACCTCATTCCAAAATTTTCGTACACTGCCGATAATGAAAGAAACATACAGGAACTCACAACCACTTACCAGATCAACATGTCATGGAGATTTCCCTCGTTCAACAAGTACCATAGCCAATTATTTAAGCTGAATTCTAAATTATTCTTCCAAAATAGCTGTAATCAAACCTGATAGTATCCATTCTAGGTCCAATGACCTTATATCACCAAACACAACTATTCTAGCTATTCCGGTGTAATTCTGCCCTTTTTTTTTAAAAAAAAGGCACATAATATTATTTAAAACCAACTCATCAAATTCCGTGAAAAGAACATATGTGTGTGCATGTGCACAATTTTCTCAAATTGCCGTGATCAGGCAATATCATAGCATGTAGAGGAAGGAAATAATTAATCAGATAAATGATCAAGGAAACACGATTTCCACACTCTGCACGGACAACTCACGTGCTAATAATAGAACCCGCACGGACAACTCACGTGCCAATAACATAATCTGCCATGTATAGTCCTAGGCCTCCAGTCCAAACATATTACATGGGAGTATTTAAACAGGTATATGATGAGAGAGATAAGATTCTCATGTTCATGGACTGGTATAAATGACATGCTAAAGTGTAGGCATGTCCAAAGTGTGCTATCGTAGCTCAAATCGGAAATCTTTCATCACTAAGGCATTTATCAAGTTCGTTTAGTGATTTTAACCCCTATGTAGCCTCAAACATGGCTCAAATAACTCACGCAATGTTACAAATATGGGAAACATCATACCTTAAAGCTTAAAAGTCTATTCTAGACTTATTATAACCTAAACGCAATCCGAGCATGGATAAATAGCCCTCTAAAAAGTCCTCAATGACTTAATCATAACACATACTATTATCTAGTTAACTTGGCCACATCTTCACAGTCTGCGGCCCTGAAACAATTTGCTTCTGAGAACTCTCAGTCCCCCAAATTCATATAACACATGAACCACCATGACTAATCACAACTCCAACACTCGAATGATTATCACATCCTTCATGCACGATCATCCCATTAGGAATACTTCCAAAATTCTTCTGTGCCACATAACAATAATTTTAATATCAGCAGCCTATCAACAAGGTGAGTACCGCAATACTAATGAACATCCGTAAGTCAAAACACAATGCGACTTTTGAAATGCGCACTCTTCTCAGGGATTGCCGAGCAATTATAACATTCATCTAAATATCTGAAACTGACCATTCTGTCCAAAATTTGTGACCTTCCATTCAAGACTGAACTACCATCTTGTAGATGTAAATCTTAATCCCGTACAACACACCACATCTATCATACCATCATGTGAAAAATACGAGAATCCCATTATCAACTCTGAGTCACCAGCAAATTACATACCCGGTTGGTTAGAAACCTTCCATTTGCTTCCTTCCAGGGGGAAATCACAATACACAACATGTTCTCTATACTAGTTGAAAATATCCGGTTCAAACCATGGTAGAAACTATCAAGAACACTTTGGAATCCATTTGCACATAACCAAACTATCAGAACTGAATTTCTCTAACTCGACCAAGCCACGCAGGTCATCAAACCCAAGAATATTGCCACCAAAATATCTGTAGAGCCTCACCACATCATAATTACCCCCATAAATACCACAACCGAGACAACTACTCTGAAAAGACCTTATGTGAACTTAAAATTATTCTTTTACCTTTCTTATACTGGAATGTAGAATCCATAGTCATACAGAATTACCGCAAGTCCCGGCACCATCAAATGCAAATATTAGATTTTCTCCACACACAAGTCCGAAAAAATTCTCAATTGCTATATGTAAATCTCAAACCCATCAGAACTTTCTCGAGAGTCACCCACTTTGCTCAAATCTAAATTGCACCGCCCAAACGGGCCGAAAGACACATGCCCCATTAGCACAATAACACCCAAAGAAGTAACCCTGCCTTAACATCACCAATCAAATTCATACTCCGTACGCACTACATCCTTCACAAATAACAACTCACTCATCCCATGATTTTCATATACTCATAAAGCATAATATAACCCATATTCAAGAATTTTCTTACTCGAGTCATCCTCGATCTCAACCTCTGCAAGTCATAACTAATCAACAAGTATGCCTCGCACCAAAACCAATACAACACATAATCGTGCAATCAAATCGTAGATAGCAGACTCCCCCACTTGGCTCAAAGCCATATAACAAAACATCTGATAACTCACCATACCCATACTCTAATATTGTCATAATCTCGCAGTCAATTCAACAAAAATTCTTCTCAAGCTCAGGTAACACAAACCGTAAAATACCTCAATCATCTGCTAAGCTTGCATTCATTCTCATGACAGTCAAGTCAACTTTCTCAACCAGATTCAAATTCAAATCTCAACACATACACCCCGCTGGTAGAAATGAAACATTTCACTCAATATTATAAGGAACACATCTACGTAGATTACTCCGTAGGAGATAACCCACCTGCTTAGACTCAAATTGGCATCTTGTTATACCCTTTTGCAGCCACAATTACTACGGAATCACTTAATCTTTCTGAGTCCAAACTCATTGACAAGACATGAGAATTTAATTTGTCCCACAATTTAACAACGTGAAAGATCCTTCAACACATTTATACGCGAGACTATACGTCAAATCAAGACAGACATTAAGCACCTAATGGCCCTTTTTACATCTCGAGAAACTTTTCTCGTCACATTCAAACCATCACAGAGTCATTCAACCCGCTCATCGAGCCACAAATTTCACTCATAGGGACACTACCGGACGCATAAGTCCAAACGCATAAGTTCTCACAACCGAAACTACCGAGCATAAGCTGCGGTCTAACCCTGGCCTCAAGTCCTCTAGACTGGCCCATCACCAAAACACAAAATACTCACCTCGAACCTCGTTTATGGAATCACAAGTCGACGATACACAACTGATACCGAGCGCTCACATATGCACACGAATGCGTGGAAGGAATTCAAAGAGTTATGTTTCAAGCTGAATCAATTCTGCATGATAAGGAAAGAAAGATGGGAGATTATCCTAAATGCCTTATAGCCTCTTAAAGATAAGTATTCACGTCATCATACCGATCAACAAGACTCTACTAGACACTTGCTCATGACTTGTGGAACCTATGAACCTAAAGCTTTGAGACCAACTTGTCACGACCCAAAATCCAACTAGCCGTGATGGCACCTAATCTCACCCGCTAGGTAAGCCAAATAACAACAAGCCGATTCAATTAATATTTAACTGACTTTAATACACTCCCCAAGGACTGGTAGTACAAATCATGAGCTTCTAAGATTAGAATTTACAAAGCCGATATGAAATAAAAATACGTCATATGTCTGAAGTATACATGAACAGATTAAAAATTCTAAAGCTACCATGGACAAGAGGCAGCAATGACTGGAACACATGTACATCTTCAGATCTAGCTCTCGCCGTATACAACACAGCAACAACAACAGCCAAAATCTGCACACAATGTGCAGAATTATAGTATGAGTACTACCGACCCCATGTACTCAATAAGTAACAAGGCTAACCTTTGGGCTGAAAGTAGTGACGAGCTCAAGTAAAATAGATCGATTATGAATGATATGAGGAATATGATATCTCTATATCTACATGCCAATGTACATGCTGTATGTGATGCACCTCAGTGGAAACCTCGTGTACTCAAAATCTTAAAATACTCAATCACTCAGTACTGTATATGGCCAATCCAGCCTAGGGAAGATCCATCCCATATATATATACACACATCAACTGACAGTCAGTCACTTAGTACTGTATAAGGCCAATCCAGCCTAGGGGAAGATCCATCCCTAAATGTAAATAATTTGGATAATAAGGCCAATCCAGCCCAGGGAAAGATCCATCCCCAAATATAAATGATTCGGACAAGATCCATGTCCAGGGAAGATTCATCCCTCAATATAAATGATTCGGGGAAGATCTATGCCCAGGGGTAGATCTATCCCCAAATATAAATGACTCGGACAAGATCCATGTCAAAAGAAGATCCATCTCTCAATATAAATGATTCGGGCAAGATCCATGCCCAGTGGAAGATCCATCCCCAAATATAAATGATTCGGACAAGATATATATCCAAAGAAGATCCATCCCTCAATATAAAAATAAACTGCGCTCATTGTGGGAGGTGCAGACTCCGGAGGGGCTCCTTCAGCCCAAGCTCTATAATAGCCAGATCCAGGCATAAATAAATAAAACATGTTGCGGCGTGCATCCCGATCCCATAAATATCACTCAAAATCTCCAGTCTCTCGGGCTCTCAATGACATAAAAATCAACCCGACATGATGATATGATGTATCAATGAATGAAAACAGAGACTGTGATATGATATGCAAATGATAGATGTGACTAAGTATAAAATTACAATTCAAACAAGTAATTCAATAGCAATAAGACCTCTCTCGATCCCAAATTATCGGCACATAGCCTAAACATGATCTTTAACATGAGTCTCAGCTCAATTTCCTCTAACACGTGGAGGATATGTGGATAATGACATGATTATTTGATTATGCAACTCCACGAAATCAATTAAGTCACAATTTCTATGGTGCACGCCACACGCCCGTCACCTAGCATATGCGTCACCTCCATAAAATTCACATAATACTTAATTCGGGGATTTATACCCTCAGAACCAAGTTTAGAAGTGTTACTTACCTCAAAACTGTGTAATTCTTTATTCCAATATGCCCTTGCCTCGTGAATCAGCCTCTGAACACCTCGAATGTAGTCACAATTAATTTGATGCAGTCAACACAATTTATAGGAATTAATTCCATATGAAAATACTAATTTTCCAACAAAATCCGAAATTACACTCAAAAATAGTCAGTGGGGCCCATGTCTCGGAACCCGACAAAAGTTATAAAATATGAATGCCCATTCAACCACGAGTCCAACCATACCAAATTTACCAAATTCCGACATCAACTCGACCTTCAAATCCTCAAATCTTATTTTTAAATCCCTAGGCCCAAATTCTCGAATTACACCTCAAAAACACGTAATTTAGTCAGGGTATTCGATGATAATTCAATATTATTGACTAACAATGATCACAAGTGACTTACCTCAAGATTTCCCATGAAATTTCTCTGAAAAATCGCCCCAAGCCGTGTTCTTTCGCCCAAAAATGTTGAAATGAGCTAAAAAACAAAACTGCTCTATAAAAACACATTTTCCGTCACTATAAGTCCATTTCCCGTCACTAAAGGTCCGCACCAGAACCTGCTTGCACTAGCAATTTATTTTTTCACTAAAAAGGCTCTTCCGTCATACGAACTCGGAATTCGACGATTCTTATTCCTATGAGTCACAAATAATAATATGAACCTCGCCGTTAAATCGAAACTCAATTCAGAGCTCATTTGCTCAATGCGATACTAATTTCGCTCGTTAAACAATTAACTCATGTTTCATGCTAAAAACCCAAACGCGACTTGATGAAATTAGACCAAACATTCCAGATCATTCCTATAATTCATTATCAAACTCCCGGAAGTCTCGAAATCGAATTTCGATCTCTAGAACTAAAAATGGACCTTTGGATCATTACATGCTTATGCTCAAAACACCAAACTCTTCCAAAACTCATCCGAACCCCATGAGACCCCAACCAAGTATACTAACAAGTCCCATAACATGACACGAACTTAGTCGATGACTCAAATTACATTAAACATCACTAAAACACAATTGGCACCCCAATTCAGGCTTAATGAAAACTAACAAATTCCAAATAAATATCCAGACACACTCCTAAGTCCAAAATCACCATACGGAGCTATTAGAACCATCAAAACTCCATTCCGGAGTCGTTTGTATAAAAGTCAAATTTCAGTCAACTCTTTTCATTTAAGCTTCTAAACAAGGATTGTTCTTTCAATTTAATTCCGAATCATCCGAAAACCAAAGGCGACAATTTACACAAGTCATAATACACATTACGAAGCTCCTCAAGACTTCAGATTGTTGGACGGGATAAAAATGCTTAAACGTACTAATCGGTAACAACTTAGATGTCCCTTTTTCCCACTTATTTCCAACACTCTCCATGTCACCAATGGCACATAGACAACCAACCACATCTATAATATGAACTGAAAAAGGAGTCATTTCATAATTACATTGGAATTAAACAAAATGTAGCAGCAAAGATTGATAGTAATATATGAACCTGATAAAACGGTATTATTATTTAGCTTTGAGCTAATCATGTCTAGTTTTATTAATTCAAATATGTTTATAGGAATATTAACAATTTCTTCGGGTAGTTTCTGGAGCGAATTTGTGAGTAAGAAAGTAATTTTAAAAGTATTTGTCACGACCCAAAATCCATTATATGTCGTGATGGCGCCTAACACCGTTGTCAGGCAAGCCAACAATAATTAATTAACTTAATTACTTATTTTGATATTTGAAATCACGATTTCCTTCAATTTAATAATAAAAGATGGATTTTTCAGAGTAAATAAAAATACTTTCACAGTTTCAATACCAAACAACCCATAATCACCCCAAAACCCGGTGTCACAAGTGCATGGACATCAACTAGGAAGTAGAATAAAATACAATATTTGCCCAGAATATAAATTGGACAGGAAAAATATAAATACTATGAAGGAGACTCTGCTGGCTGCGGATCGTAACATAAAATGCAGCTCACAGTAAGTCTCTGTATCATCTGCGCCTTCGCGCCCAAAGGACGACCACACATAAAAGAACCTCCACAAAACAATGTGCAGCAAGTGTAGTATGAGTACGTAAATCAACGTGTACCCAATAAGTATCTTGCCTAACCCGGAGGAGTAGTGACCAGGGGGTCGACATCGACACTCACTAGTGGTCCAATAATAGCAGGTACAGTAAAGAGGTGCACAAATATGAGGCAGAGTAAATAAATAAAATAAACGAGTATAAATACGTGGTACAATTCTCCTCTTTACAATAGGTTCAAGCTCTCAATTAGCAAATTTCCTCCTCAACCGGAGCATATATATAAATATATAGTGGACCTTATCAAAATGGGTCGTTATACTTCAAATCGAGAAGAACTCACAGATACACTGGCTTCTTGCCAAATGTTACGCACGATTTCATGAGGATATTTTATAGAAATACTGAGGCGTACGGCCCGATCATATCATAATCTGTGCACAGCCGAGGGTCGAATGACACGAACCATAGATGCATCAATTGACCTGCTAAAGCGAACGACCTACTCCCATGAGAGTATGGTACATAAATCATGCCGAGGCGAATGGCCCGATCCCATTAGAGTAAGAAGCTTTAACGGGTCCTTGACCCCACTCATGAATAAATGTGTGAGTTATAATTACATACATACATACATACATACATACATACATACATACATACATATATATATATATATATATATATATATATATATATATATATATATCATGGAAACCGTACATAACAGAAGTACAATATTTTTGTGACTAATCGTAAAACTCGTGAAGTCTCTACAATAACGAGTCTATCACTCTACGCATGTCTAGCCTCAAGTTATCATGCGGAATAAAGGAATTAAACGAGCAAAGATAATATCTATAGTGTAAGTATAACATGGTGTGAACCTAAGTCTACCCGGACAATAACATGAATCTAGCTACGTACGAACTCTCGTCACCTTGTACGTACGTAACCCCCGCATCAAGTTACACATATTAAATATATCACCTAGGGGTAGTTACCCCTTCACCGAGTTAGACAGGAGACTTACCTCGCTCCAACGTTCCATAATCCGGCTCCAACGCTGCTCTAACACCTCAAACCGGTGCCCATCGCTCCAAAACTAGTCAAATAATGTGCAAACCCATAAAAATATACTCTAATTCTCCCAACAAATCAATTTAAACAAATTCCCAACTCTGTTCGAAAAGTTGATAAATCAACTCTCGGGCCCACGTGCCCGAATTCCAAATATTTTTGAAGATAAACATTACCCATAACATTACAAACTCAAATATATGATTTATTCTCAATTCCATGCCCAAATTCGTGGTCAAAATCCAAAAATACCAATTTATAGGTTTTTCATCAAAATCCTAAATTTCTACAAATTTTCATGTCTAAATCCATATATAATCCAAGTATTTAACTTTCAATAGGTGGGATTAACTTACCTCCAAGTTTCTAGGTTAATACTTCCCTCAAGAAGCTCCAAAAATCGCCAAAGAATAAAGAGAAAATGGCAAAAAATGGCTGAGCCCCGCTCTTTTAAGCATTCTGCCCAGCGACTCCCGCACCTGCGGACTCCTTGACCGCTCCTGCGCATCCGCTTCTGCAGCACTTCTTCCGCCCCTGCGGCCTTGCCGCTTCTGCGGCCACTGCTTTTGCACTTGAGCTGTCGCAGGTGCACAACTCTTTCCGCTCCTGCGGTCCTCAGCAGCCCTGGCCCTTCCGCTTTTGTGCCTGCCTTACCGCTTTTGCGGCGTCGCACCTGCGACCCTTTTTCCGCAGGTGTGATTACACCAGAACTCAGGCCCTTCAGCAACGCAACAAAGCTCTAAGTTGATCCGTTAACCATCCGGAATCCACTAGAGGCCCTCGGGACCTCAACCAAATATACCAACACGTCCCAAAACACAATATAAACTTAGTCGAGCCTTCAACTCTTATGAAACAACGCTAAAAACACGAATCACTCTCCAATTCAAACCTAATGAACTTTGAAACTTCAAACTTCTACAATCGATGCCGAAACCTATCAAATCACGTCCGATTGATCTCAGATTGATCACACATGTGATAATTGACATTACGAACCTACTCCCACTTCCTGAATCAGAATCCGACCCCGAAATCAAAAAGTCCACTCCCGGTCAAACTTCTCAAAATTATTCAAATTTCCAACTTTCGCCAAATGACCCCGAAATGACCTACGGACCTCCAAATCCACATCCGGACTCCCAATACCAGAATCACCATACAGAGCTATTCCCAGACTCGGAATCCCAAATGGACATTAATAACATTGAAATGTACTTCAATCCAAATTTATTAAGTTCTTCCAAAACACCAACCTTCCACAATAGGCGCCAAAACGCTCCCGGGTCATCCAAAACCCGATCCGGACATATGCCCAAGTCCAAAATCATCATACGAACCTGTTGGAACCTTCCAATCCCAATTCCGAGGTGGTTTACTCAAAAACCAAACCTTAATCAGTTTT
Source organism: Nicotiana tabacum (assembly GCF_000715075.1). NCBI lineage: Eukaryota > Viridiplantae > Streptophyta > Magnoliopsida > Solanales > Solanaceae > Nicotiana > Nicotiana tabacum. The sequence goes on from NC_134092.1 coordinate 123,625,414, forward strand.
TCCAACTTAAAGCTTCCGAAATTAGAATTTTCTTCCCAAACTAACTCCGAACTTCCCGAAATTCAATTCCGACCATACGTGCAAATCATAATACCTGAAGTGAAACTACTCAAGGCCTCAAACCGCTGAACGCCACGCTAGAGCTCAAAATGACCGGTCGGGTCGTTACATTCTCTCCCACTTAAACATATGTTCGTCCTCGAACATCCTAAGAACTGCTCTGGAGTTGTCCGAAATTATTGTTTAACCTCTCGTGCACCTACCTGTGCTACCACAACCCAGTTGAGCACATTAGCTCGAGCGAACCTGAAAATCCCCCCTTTTATCTAGTCAAATAAGCTTTAGAGCCAAATTCCAACACCTGAAATTCTTTACCAGGTTTGTTTCCAACATACGAACACCGTATCCATCACTACATGATGTACCAATACATGATTGTATACTCTTACCTAATTCACACCATGCACCGCATTATTCACATGACCATAATGACATCCCCTGACAACAATAGCCAAAATTCCACGAATCTGATGGCCACAACACACCTCATGAAGCATATAAGTCCCGTTTTAGCTCTCGCAATACTTCCATGACAGAAGAGATGTATAGAAACTCATAACCACATGCCGAATCACAACTCATGGAGTCTCTCCTCCCGACAAGAACCATTACCTCATTCTGGACTGAATATCGATATTTACTCTTTAATGTTCCTCATATAAATCTGATCGCACTGATCCCAGGTCTAATAATCTCGTCTCACCCAATATAAATTGTTCAGGCAATAAGCCATCTCAGACACGGCCAAAAGTCTCATATGATGCCACAAGGTGCTAACAAACTACAAACTCGAATGTTATACATAAAGAAACGAACTCTGGAAATAACTACTCTACCCACGTAACTAGTTAAACAACCGAAAGGATGTTATGATCCTTCCTTAGAAAGTGAGAAACAGAGCACATAAGAATAGATACGGGGAACTGTACTCAACATAATGATGTTGCGGCGTGCAACCCGATTCACACATGATACCATTGCGACGTGCAATCCGATCCAACCATGATACCTGTGGCGGCGTGCCACTCGATCCAAACAACATATCCGTGGCGGCGTGCCACCCGATACACACCTAATACCGTTACGGCGTGCAACCCGATCCAAAGAACATCTCCGTGGCGGCGTGCCACCGATCCACATATAATAATAAATAGGGAAAATACCGATCAAGCCAGAAATGTTTATACCTACGAAATACCCGAATATCAATCACAAGCACACGAAGTGCATAATACAAATCCTGGAGAGACAGATAGCGTCATATGCTACAAAACTCAAGCACGACTGATGTGCGATGAATGAACTGCATCTCGAGAGCCATCCTGTTCATATAACACCGAAAGCTACACAGGATCACAACACATGTGCGAATAATCAAGCCGTCTCACAACCCACACGGCACAATGGAGTATTACATGAAATAGTCGACGACGAAAATAACATCCAACGACCGAACGCTCCTCCATAAGGAATGCTATGCTGAATGAACACACCCAGGTTAGTGTAGAGTACACATCCATATCAGACTCGTCAACGGACCTCAAACCGATTCTGATCATACCATGTTTGGGCAAATAACCTCTCAAGGATCCATAACGACCTCTTTCCCCTGACACACATGAACAGCCGCCGAATCCGGAACAAACTTCCACAATTCACAACCAATTGAACAGAGCGCCCTTCAGGCACAAATTCCCACATTAGCGATAGTACCACAATCTCCATACTTGGTTCCAATATTTAATCAATCAAGTGACTATATGTCACACTTATACAATCCTCCCATGGGATACGCTCCCACGGCCAACCGCACCAGGTAACAAGTCTGCACATCCATACCACCGGTCATACTAATGCCGTAAAGCAAATCAAGGATCCGCAAATCAATACACAAAGCCTCTTACATATGACGCCAATATCAAGTGATGCTAAAGACAATACTAGCTTACTCTAACCAGCTGAATTCTTCCCTGCTTGTCCGAGCTCGTGACATTCTTGTCGACACCAAACTGCAACCTTGATCCTCAGCTTCCAATTCCCATGTCGCTCACTGCACCTAACGTGCCAATACGCGAGAGTACAAGAATTTCATCAAAACTCCTGAACCACTAATGGGTCACACACTTCATCATATAAAAACCTTTCACTTAACTTATTTTCGGAGAACCATTGCAACACGCGACCGAATTCTCATAACCGCAGAAAATATAACCCAAAGTAGGGGTCTAAACCACCATGACTCTTCCGGGATCCATCCACACATAACATAATAATTCGAATGCCTCCAAGTAAAATAAATTAAGGTGGCCGTCAAGCCTCATACGTACCGCCACAACTACCTGTAAAACTTTAATAATTTTGAATGCCTCCAGTAAAATCAATTACGATGGCCGTCAAGCCTCGTACGTACCGCCACAACCACCTATAAAACTTAATACGTTGAAGGAACTGATCATTGCCACCATCATGTCGATTCAACCATTGCTAACCGATCTAACTTCTTCTAATTTACTCCGGACTTACCTTAAGAATAATAATAGCTCCATTCAAAACATGACGAACTCAATTCACACTCATCCAGAAGGACCCTATTTCACGAGACCACATTGTCTCAAAAAACAAACCATCTCATACCCTCCTTGTGCGCACATTTGCATCTTCAACTGGTACACCCATTCTGATATTTTCTTTATGAAGCCAAAGTTATTTTCCCCCATTCATCCAGTGCTACACCACATACCGATGATAACATAGAATACTCCAAGCCCCTTTTTCGCAATCCGCTGCAATGCTCGATACTTAACTATACTACGGACTCGAAATCCTTAGGCACCACACTTTAAATTTTTGAATCCACTAGGACCGTTGTTGAGAGTCACCTACTCTGAATTGTTCCCAAATATGATCAAACTCCAATGCTATGCTAGTACATGAACACCCTCTCGAAAAAGCACCCGACTAAATCACCTTTCTTGTACATTACATCTACACGAAGCATAAATCCTGAGTCTTCCCAAAGCCTGAACATGAATCGATAAGGCTAATTATAACATACATTCCTCAAATCCTTTGCTCAAATCACCACTGATGTTCTCTTTCCTTAGTCGTAATAACCCACCAATACAACGATAACCAAAAACTGCACAAGTAGACAATCACGCAATCCAATCATAGACGGTGGGGCTCTCCCACTTAGCTTGAAGCTGCAATTACATAACCCTGGGACCCACCGAGATTCCTCCTTCCCCATTGATGTCAGCTAAAAGTCCAAGAATGCATTCCAAGCTCGAAGTCATGTTGCATCCAAATAAAATTTGTGGACCTAGTCTCTGCCCATCATGAATTTCCAAATGGCTCCAAACTTTCCTCAAGGCATGTGGCCATCCTACCACAGAACCTATATGTTACTCTGCCACTCTCCCACTTCGGTTAAACCCTCTCCTTTAAGCAACCCCTCGACTTCCGCTTTTCATACTTAACTTTCTATCAATTCAACCATCGCAAAATACCTCCAACATGACCTTCCTCGTCCTTCGCTGCCTAATTGTTGCCTCAAATTCGAATCCATCTCCGTAACTCTTGAGCTAATAAATTGCCACCAACTCCAACCCTCCTAGAAGATCAGCCTTCTCTAGCCATCAACATTAGAAATACCCATTTGATTCGAAAATTGCTACACTCCGCTATCTCTGACACCTGCTTCCCAGACACTATTCATAATACTCTGCCCCAAAGGCAATTTTGAAGGAGGCCATAACAACGGCAAGCTTAACACATTCAATCAAGGATGACGACACCACATCACGGATGCAGATTCCACCACGCTCGAAAATACCAAGTCTCATTACCCCATCGACCCAAACCTGAGCATTCGTAGTCTGATTGCCTTTCCTCTGCTGGAAATAGAATGTTGATCCTCTCAATCATGCACTGAAAAATAAAACCTCCTTTCCAGTCGTTCACTACCTCGACACATAAACAAGCACCCTACCATTACACCAACACGGTGCGATAATAATGTTGGAACATCATAGCAATCTGCGCGTAACCTTGAAACCATTGAAAACACAACTACTGAGCCGAAATGACAGAACATCATTCCGCAAGAAGACGATAATAACTTGCTCGAATGCGCAGGTGTTAGGCGCCATCACGACCTATAATGAATTTTTGATCGTGACAACATGGAATCAGAGCACTAGGTTCACATAGGTCTCACGAGTCATGAGCAAGTCTAGTAGAGTCTTGCGGATCGGTACGGAGACGTCTGTACTTATCTTTGATAGGCTACAGGACTATTAGGAGCACTTCCCTTTCTTGATTGCTCATCGTGCGATTTGATTTCCTTTGAGGCTTATGCCTTTATATCCTTCCTACTAATTTTTATACGATGTTCAGCGCTTGTGTCAATTGGGCAGCGAGGAGTTGTAGTGGTACTACAGACGTGGGCAGATGTTTCTCCTTGTCAGGCAAGCCGATAATAATTAATTAACATAATTACTTATTTTGGTATTTGAAATCACGATTTCCTTTAATTTAATAATAAAAGATGCACTTTACAAAGTAAATAAAAATAATTTCACATTTTCTATACCAAACAACCCATAATCACCCCAAAACCCGGTGTCACAAGTGCATGAGCATCAACTAGGAAGTATAATAAAATACAGCATCTGCCCGGAATACAAATTGGACAGGAAAAATATAAATACTCTGAATGAGACTCTGCTGGCTACGGATCGTAACATGAAATGCAGCTTACGGTAAGTCTCCGCATCATCCGCGCCTCCGCGCCCAAAGGACCACCAAACATAAAAGTACCTGCACAAAAAAACGTTAGAGCCCGGGAGGCTCGAATGAGTTTCGGATGTGTTTTGGATATTTTTAGAACTATTGAGAAAATCCGGTGCTGAGAAGTTGCAAATAATATCAGGTACAGTAAAGAGGTGCACAAATATAAGGCAGAGTAAATAAATAAAATAAACAAGTATAAATATATAGTACAATTCTCCTCTTTACAATAGGCTCAAGCTCTCAATTAGCAAATTTCCTCCTCAATCGGAGTATATATATAAATATATAGTGGACCTCAACAAAATGGGTCGTTATACTTCAAATCGGGAAGAACTCACAGATACATTGGCTTCTTGCCAAATGTTACGCACAATTTCATGAGGATATTTTATAGAAATGCCGAGGCGTACGACCCGATCCCATCATAATCTGTGTACTGCCGAGGGTCGAACGACATGAACCACAAATGCATCTATTAACCTACCGAGGCGAACGGCCTGCTCCTATGAGAGTATGGTACATAAATCCTGCCGAGGCAAACGGCCCGATCCCATTAGAGTAAGAAGCTTTAACGGGTCCTTGGCCCCACTTACGAATAAACGTGTGAGTTAAAATTTCTTTAACGAAAAACCTTTCAATGAAACATACACACACACACACACACACACACACACACATATATATATATATATATATCACTGACACAATTTCATAAGAGGAGTACAATTTTTTCGTGACTAATTATGAAACTCGTGAAGTCTCTACAATAACGAGTCTATCACTCTACGCATGTCTAGCCTCAAGTCATCATGCGAAATAAAAGAATTAAACGAGCAAAGATAATCTCTATAGTGCAAGTATAGCATGGTGTGAACCTAAGTCTACCCGGACAATAACATGAAGCTAGCTACGTATGGATTCTCATCACCTTGTACATACGTAGCCCCCGCATCAAGTTACACAAATTAAATATATCACCTTGGGGTAGTTTCCCCTCACCGAATTAGACAGGAGATTTACCTCGCTCCGACGTTTCATAATCCAGCTCCAACGCCGCTCTAAACCTCAAATCGGTGCCCGTCGCTCCAAAACTAGTCAAACAATGTGCAAACTCATAAAAATATACTCTAATTCTCCCAACAAATCAATTTAAACAAATTCCCAACTCCATTCGAAAAGTCGATAAATCAACCCTCGGGCCCACATGCCCGAATTCCAAAAATGTTTGAAGATAACATTACCCATAACATTACGAACACAAATATATGATTTATTCTCAAATCCATGCCCAAATTCGTGGTCAAAATCTAAAAATACCAATTTATAGGTTTTTCTTTAAAATTCTAAATTTTTATAAATTTTCATGTCTAAATCCATATATAAACCAAATATTTAACTTGCAATAGGTGGGATTAACTTACCTTCAAGTTGCTAGGTGAATACTTCCCTCAAGAAGCTCCAAAAATCGCCAAAGAATGAAGAGAAAATGGCAAAAAATGGCTGAGTTCCTCTCTTTTAAGCATTCTACCCAGCGACTCCCGCACCTGCAGACTCCTTGGCCGCTCCTGCGCATCCGCTTCTGCGGCACTTCTTCCGCACCTGCGGCCTTCCCGCTTCTACGGCCACTGCTTTCGCACCTGCGCTGTCGCAGGTGCGCAACTCTTTCTGCTCCTGCGGTCCTCAGCAGCCTTGGCCCTTCCGCTTTTGCGCTTGCCTTACCATTTTTGCGGCGTCGCACCTGCGGCCCTTTTTCCGCAGGTGCGATTACACCAGATCTCAGGCCCTTCAACAACACAACAAAGCTCCAAGTTGATCCGTTAACCATCCGAAATCCACCCGAGACCCTCCGAACCTCAATCAAATATACCAATACGTCCCAAAACATAATAGGAACTTTGTCGAGCCTTCAACTCATATCAAACAACGCTAAAAACACGAATCAGCCTCCAATTCAAACCTAATAAACTTTGAAACTTCAAACTTCTACAATCGATGCCGAAACCTATCAAATCACGTTCGATTGACTTCAGATTTTGTACACAATTCATAATTGACATTACGGACCTACTCCCACTTCCGGAATCGTAATCCGGCCCTGATATCAAAAAGTCCACTCCCGGTCAAACTTTTCAAAATTATCCAAATTTCCAACTTTCGCCAATTGACCCCGAAATGAACTACGGACCTCCAAATTCACATCCGGACGCGCTCCCAATACTAGAATCACCATACGGAGCTATTCCAAAATCCGGTGTCACAGGTGCATGAGCATCAACTAGGAAGTAGAATAAAATACAGCATCTGCCCGGAATACAAATTGGAGAGGAAAAATATAAATACTCTGAATGAGACTCTGCTCGCTGCGGATTGTAAAATGAAATGCAGCTTACGGTAAGTCTCTGCATCATCCGCGCCTCCGCGCCCAAAGGACCACCAGACATAAAAGTACCTGCACAAAATAATGTGCAGCAAGTGTAGTATGAGTACGTAAATCAACGTGTACCCATTAAGTATCTAACCTAATCCCAGAGGAGTAGTGACCACGGGGTCCACATCGACACTCACTAGTGGTCCAATAATATCAGGTACAATAAAGAGGTGCACAAATATGAGGCAGGGTAAATAAATAAAATAAACAAGTATAAATACGTGGTACAATTCTCCTCTTTACAATAGGCTCAAGCTCTCAATTAACAAATTTCCTCCTCAACCGGAGTATATATATAAATATATAGTGGACCTCACCAAAATGGGTCGTTATACTTCAAATCGGAAAAAACTCACAGATACACTGACTTCTTGCCAAATGTTACGCACGATTTCATGAGGATATTTTATAGAAATGCCAGAGGCGTATGGCCCGATCCCATCATAATCTATACACTGCGAGGGTCGAACGGCACGAACCATAGATGTATATATTAACCTGCCGAGACGAATGGACCGCTCCCATGAGAGTATAGTACATAAATGCTGCCGAGGCGAACAGCCCGATCCCATTAGAGTATGGTACATAAATCCTGCTGAGGCGAACGACCCGATCCCATTAGAGTAAGAATCTTTAACGGGTCCTTGACCCCACTCATACATATACATATATATATATATATATATTTTCAATGAAAACATATATATCGCGGAAACATTTCGTAAGAGGAGTACAATTATTTTGTGACTAATCATGAAACTCGTGAAGTCTCTACAATAGCAAGTCTATCAATCTACGCATGTCTAGCCTCAAGTCATCATGCGAAATAAAAGAATTAATCGAGCAAAGATAATCTCTATAGTGCAAGTATAGCATGGTGTGAACCTAAGTCTACCGGGACAATAACATAAGCTAGCTACGTACGGACTCTCGTCACCTTGTACATACATAGCCCCCGCATCAAGTTACACATATTAAATATATCACCTAGGGGTAGTTTCCCCCTCACCGAGTTAGACAGGAGACTTACCTCGCTCCGACATTCCATAATCCGGCTCCAACGCCGCCCTAACACCTCAAACCGGTGCCCGTCACTCCAAAACTAGTCAAACAATGTGCAAACCCATAAAAATATACTCTAATTCTCCCAACAAATCAATTTAAACAAATTCCCAACTTCGTTCGAAAAGTCGATAAATCAACCCTGGGCCCACGTGCCCGAATTCCGAAAATGTTCGAAGATGACATTACCCATAATATTATGAACTCAAATATATAATTTATTCTTAATTCCATGCCCAAATTCGTCGTCAAAATCCAAAATACCAATTTATAGGTTTTTCTTCAAAATCCCAAATTTCTACACATTTTCATGTCTAAATTCATAAATAATCCAAGTATTTAATTTGCAATAGGTGGGATTAACTTACCTCCAAGTTGCTAGGTGAATACTTCCCTCAAGAAGCTCCAAAAATCGCCAAAGAATGAAGAGAAAATGGCAAAAAATGGCTGAGTTCCTCTCTTTTAAGCATTCTACCCAGCGACTCCCGCACCTGCAGACTCCTTGGCCGCTCCTGCGCATCCGCTTCTGCGGCACTTCTTCCGCACCTGCGGCCTTCCCGCTTCTACGACCACTGCTTTCGCACCTGCGCTGTCGCAGGTGCGCAACTCTTTCTGCTCCTGCGGTCCTCAGCAGCCTTGGCCCTTCCGCTTTTGCGCTTGCCTTACCATTTTTGCGGCGTCGCACCTGCGGCCCTTTTTCCGCAGGTGCGATTACACCAGATCTCAGGCCCTTCAACAACACAACAAAGGTCCAAGTTAATCCGTTAACCTTCCGAAATCCACCCGAGGCTCTCGGGACCTCAACCAAATATACCAATATGTCCCAAAATACAATAGGAACTTAGTCGAACCTTCAACTTATATCAAACAATGCTAAAAACACGAATCAGCCTCCAATTCAAACCTAATGAACTTTGAAACTTCAAACTTCTACAATTGATGCTGAAATCTATCAAATCACGTTCGAATGACCTTTGATTTTGCACACAATTCATAATTGATATTACGGAACTACTCCTACTTCCGGAATCGAAATCCGATCCTGATATCAAAAAGTCCACTCCCGGTCAAACTTCTCAAAATTATCCAAATTTCCAACTTTTGCCAAATGACCCCGAAATGACCTACGGACCTCCAAATGCACATCCGGACGCGCTCCCAATACCAGAATCACCATACAGAGCTATTCCAAAATCTGGTGTCACAGGTGCATGAGCATCAACAAGGAAGTAGAATAAAATACAGCATCTGCCCGGAATACAAATTGGACAGGAAAAATATAAATACTCTGAATGAGACTCTGCTGGCTGCGAATTGTAACATGAAATGCAGCTTACGGTAAGTCTGCGCATCATCCGCACCTCCGCGCCCAAAGGACCACCAGACATAAAAGTACCTGCACAAAAATGTGCAGCAAGTGTAGTATGAGTACGTAAATCAACGTGTACCCAGTAAGTATTTAGCCTAACCCCGTAGGAGTAGTGACCAGGGGGTCGGCATCGATACTCACTAGTAGTCCAATAATATCAGGTACAGTAAAGAGGTGCACAAATATGAGGCAGAGTAAATAAATAAAATAAACAAGTATAAATACGTGATGCAATTCTCTTCTTTACAATAGGCTCAAGCTCTCAATTAGCAAATTTCCTCCTACACCGGAGTATATATATAAATATATAGTGGACCTCACCAAAATGGGTCGTTATACTTCAAATCGGGAAAAACTCACAAATACACTGGCTTCTTGCCAAATGTTACGCACGATTTCATGAGGATATTTTATAGAAATGCCGAGGCGTACGACCCGATCCCATCATAATCTGTGTACTGCCGAGAGTCGAACGACATGAGCCATAGATGCATCTATTAACCTGCCGAGGCGAACGGCCCGCTCCCATGAGAATATGGTACATAAATCCTGCCGAGGCGAACATCCCGATCCCATTAGAGTAAGAAGCTTTAACGGGTCCTTGGCCCCACTCACGAATAAATGTGTGAGTTATAATTTCTTTATATATATATATATATATATATATATATATATATATATATATATATATATATATATATATATATATATATATATATATATATATATATATATATATATATATATATATATATATATATATATATATATATATATATATATATATATATATATATATATTCGTGACTAATCATGAAACTCGTGAAGTCTCTACAATAACGAGTCTATCGCTCTACGCATGTCTAGCCTCAAGTCATCATACAAAATAAAAGAATTAAACGAGCAAAGATAATCTGTATAGTGAAAGTATAGCATGGTGTGAACCTAAGTCTACCCGGACAATAACATGAAGCTAGCTGCGTACGGACTCTCGTCACCTTGTACATACATAGCCCCCACATCAAGTTACACATATTAAATATATCACCTAGGGGTAGTTTCCCCCTCACCGAGTTAGACAGGAGACTTATCTCGCTCCGACATTCCATAATCCTGCTCCAACGCCGCCCTAACACCTCAAACCGGTGCCCGTCGCTCCAAAACTAGTCAAACAATGTGCAAACTCATAAAAATATACTTAATTCTCCCAACAAATCAATTTAAACAAATTCCCAACTTCGTTGGAAAAGTCGATAAATCAACCCTCGGGCCCACGTGCCCGAATTCGAAAATGTTCGAAGATAACATTGCCCATAATATTACGAACTCAAATATATGATTTATTCTCAATTCCATGCCCAAATTCGTATTCAAAATCCAAAAATACCAATTTATAGGTTTTTCCTCAAAATTCCAAATTTTTACAAATTTTCATGTCTAAATCTATATATAATCCAAGTATTTAACTTGCAATAGGTGGGATTAACTTACCTCCAAGTTGCAAAGTGAATACTTCCCTCAAGAAGCTCCAAAAATCACCAAAGAATGAAGAGAAAATGGCAAAAAATGGCTGAGCCCCGCTCTTTTAAGCATTCTGCCCAACGACTCCCGCACCTGCTGACTTCTTGTCCGCTCCTGCGCATCCGCTTCTGCAGGCACTTCTTCCGCACCTGCGGCCTTGCCACTTCTGCGGCCACTGCTTTCGCACATGCGCTGTCACAGATGCGCAACTCTTTCTGCTCCTGCGGTCCTCAGTAGCCTTGGCCCTTCCACTTTTGCGCTTGCCTTACCGCTTTTGCGGCGTCGCACTTGCGGCCCTTTTTCCGCAGGTGCGATTACACCAGAACTCAGGCCCTTCAACAACACAACAAAGCTCCAAGTTGATCCGTTAATCATCCGAAATCCACCCGAGGCCCTCGGGACTTTAACCAAATACACCAACACGTCCCAAAATACAATATGAACTTAGTCGAGCCTTCAACTCATATCAAACAACGCTAAAAACATGAATCACCCTCCAATTCAAACATAATGAACTTTGAAACTTCAAACTTCTACAATCGATACCGAAACTTATCAAATCACGTCCGATTGACCTCAGATTTTGCACACAAGTCATAATTGACATTACGGACCTACTCCCAATTCCGGAATCGGAATCCGACCCCGATATCAAAAAGTTCACTCCCGGTCAAACTTCTCAAAATTATCCAAATTTCCAACTTTCGCCAAATGACCCCGAAATGACTTACGGACCTCCAAATCCACATCCAGACGTGCTCCCAATACCAGAATCATCATACAGAGCTATTCCCAGACTCGGAATCCCAAACGGACATTAATAACATTAAAATGCACTTCAACCCAAATTTATGAAATTCTTCCAAAACGCCAACCTTCCACAATAGGCGCCGAAATATTCCCGGGTCATCCAAAATCCGATCCGGACATACGCCCAAGTTCAAAATTATCATACGAACCTGTTGGAACCTTCCAATCCTGATTCCGAGGTCATTTACTCAAAAACCAAACCTTAGTCAATTCTTCCAACTTAAAGCTTCCCAAATTAGAATTTTCTTCCCAAACTAACTCTGAATTTTCCGAAATTCAATTCCGACCATACGTGCAAGTCATAATACTTGAAGTGAAGCTACTCAAGGCCTCAAACCGCCGAACGCCACGCTAGAGCTCAAAACGACCGGTCGGATCGTTACAGTACTTGTGAGAGGTCCATATTCACCAGAAGTCTCAGTAACTTTGAAGTTCATATTAACATAGGCTGAACCTTCACTCAACAAATTCTTGTACCTATTTACTTGATTCTTTCTGATTGTAGCATGTATCGGGTTATGCTGGAACAGAAAAAACAGTAAGTGATTGGACAGTTAAAAATTACAAAATGCATATACAAAAGATTAAGATATATGTATTATCTCTTCATCTTTAAAGCCCATTTCTGAACTATAACATTAATTGAAAGACATTGTCGCCAAATCTCGTAGGAAAATAAAGGATATTCCAATATTTGTATATAAACAAATATTTAGAGATATTGTTGTTCAATATGTGTGCCTATAATTTTTGCCTTTTTTTAACGTATTAGGTACGGCAAGGACAGAACCTGAATTCAAACTTTATGACTGCACATATTTAGCAGGAAACCTATTATATTTTAAAAATAGAGATTGAGACTCATTACCTGATTCATGTAAGGCTGCATCCGCACTTGAGGCAAGGAGTATATTGGACCGTAAGAATCTAGAGTATGCAGATGAACATTTAAGGCAAGAGAGTAACTGTTTTTTATTTGAGATACACGTAAAAAAGAATGTATTTGAACCTCCCGAGGAAGCAGTAGTGTATCGGCAACTTGCACGCAACCCCTATCAAAGCAGTAAAGAGAACAATTAATAGAAAGCTAAGTTTGATAAGACAACCTGCTAAAGTAAGCACATGAAAAATAATTACTAATTGGCTTAACAAATTCTACAAAACAGAACTTTGAAAGATAATTCCTTCTCAATATAATAGAGGTGTTATTGTAAAGGTAAAAAGTAGAAACCTCTGGCTTTTCTTTCAAAAGTTTCACTTCCGCAATAAGGTAGCCATCCTCGAGTACCACCTATTGCAAAGGTTTATTGCAGAAACCAAAAAAGAAAAAAGAAATAGGAAAAAAGGAGTTAGAAAAAGAAAGAAAGAAAGAAAGAGTAAGCAAGTAAATATGAAAACACTAAACTTTACCATAGAAAATGCAGTGAAATATCGGAAGAAAGTGCTGCAAGCAGCTCCAAAAAACATAGATGAACATATATTTGACATCTCTGAACAATGAATTACTATTAGTTTACACAACTTGATAAAAGAAAGAGTAATCAACACTTGATACTCACCGAAAGGAACATAAGAGAAGTTAAAATTTTCATTTAGCGAGTAATACTCTACTGCAAGTATAATTTGGACTAATTTATGAGCACTTCAAAAGAAGATATTTTTTTCCCACTATTTCTATCACAGATTTCAAGACAAAGGCATAAATTCTAAATGATTCACAAAATATGGCAGGAATAGAAATAACAGAGAGGAAATGAGATGAAAATTAAAAAAGAAGGCTTGAAGAACAGAAAACATGGTAGGAATAACAGAGGAGTGTTAGTTGAAATGAACGATCTTTCATTTAAAGAAATAAAAAGGAACTACGTGATTTATATTTGTAATGCATGAGTAAGTAAAAGCTATAAGCTATCAATTCACAAATCTTTAATCAGATTTAAATGTGTGATGAAACCAAAATCAAGTGGAAGTTGATTTAGTATTAATTTTACCAGTAGAGTCTTTGTCTTCTTTTGCTCCACCTTCGGTAGCGGAGCAAGTTTTATTTTGTAAACCTCAACATCCATTGCGAGAACTCTGTTGTAAAAGGTCAGAGATGTTTGTAAGTTGTTTGTTAGTATATTTAAACCATAAGAATTTATTAGCTCAGAGTAAGTCAAAATAGTAACAACTAATGTTGATGAGATAACAGATAAGCATACCAATTGAAGATTTCAACTACTGTTTCTGAAGCTTATTTCCAATATGGTTTAGCAAAGACAGGAGCATGAGAAGCAAATAAGTTATGAACTTTCAGATTCGATTTGCTTTCATTCTCCAAGTAAATTACAGAAAACTTCTTTGTAAACTACATTTGTTGAATCATTTGAAATTTCTCCATCATCGTCGTAAACCAAAATCTTTAATCCCATTTTTTTTTTGTAACCCGTGATAGAGCAACATAAAGCTTCCCATGTGTGAAGACCGGTTTCTTCAAATATAACCCAACATGAGATAAAGATTGTCCTTGACTTTTGTTTATAGTCATTGCAAAAGATATAACTATTGAAAATTGCCTTCGCTGGAACTTAAAAGGTAGATGGAGTCAACGACATTCTCAAAATGAACACCTTTTGTCCAGCCATATTTCCTGATAAAACTTTTGCTTCGATTACCCGATTTTCGAGTCTTGTGATGATTAATATCGTTCCATTACATAGCCCTGAAGATTGGTCTATATTTCTCAATAACATCACAGGGACACCCACTTTCAAAGTGATAACATGATTTGGAATTCCAGAACACTTAATAGTATTTAGGAATTTAGGTGTATGTACGTGTTCCAAACCCGTAAAAGCATCGTCTGACATGCAGATTGTATCGGAACTCAAAAATATTTTTGGTTGACTTTGGTTTAGTGAAACCATCTATTAGTTGATTGATTCAACCATGTCAAGAGTGGGAGCAAGAATTCCTCTTTGTTGTAGGTATGTTATATCACTGTAATGACTTAAAAAATCTAGATATATACTTTCCACAATCGCAGAAATTGGATCGCCACAATTATTTATGATAAGATCATCAGGGATATGAACTTTTTCAATACCATCAACAGAATTTTCAATCATACCATCACCAATTGCTAAAATTCAATCAGAAAATTATCTTAGATCATTCAAATGTGAATCCACCTGATTTCCTTCCAACCACATACTTTTTGTTAGTTTTAAGACATGACAGTGATTCCACAAATATGAAGAATTAAGGGCAGTATTAACAATATATTGTCTAGTACCTTTTGGAATGACTGGAAGTATTTGTCTGAAGTCACCACCAAGAACAACCGTTTTTTCCTCCAAATGGTCGATCTAAATTGGATGCATCTTTAAAACTAAGAATATCTCTTAGAGTTTTTTTTAGAGCTTCAAAACAATATCTATGCATTATTGGTACTTCATCCCAAATAATTACTTTGTCTTGACAATCAATTTTGATAGAGGAGTACCTTGTTTTATATTACATGTTGAATCTTCAGTTGCATTGAGTGGGATTGCAAATCTCGAATGAACTGTTCGACCTCCTGGTAACAAAAGAGATGCAATTCCGCTGGACGCAACTGTTAACACAATGTCTCCTTTAGATCTTATGGCCGAAGACAAAGTCCTCCAAATAAATATCTTTCCAGTTCCTCCATGACCATATAAGAAAAAGAATCCACCTTTGTCCTCATGCACTGTTGTGATAATTCTATCATAAACTAACTTTTTCTCGACTATCAATTTAACCAATAATTCTTCATATTCCTTAGACAACGAGCGCCTATTATAACGCAATTCATCACAGATGAGTCTATTGGTGTTGTCAACTTCCTCTTCATTGAAACTCGGTCTTTTGGAAAATCATGTAACGTTCTTCCGCAACCTTTCAACAAATTTTCTAATTTTTGTAGACAACGATTCTTTAGTTCATCGTTTGTTAGCTCAGCCACTAAAATAATAAAAGTATATAATTAATTAATTAATCATAAAAATATAAAGTTGTCATGAGTCATATCAAGATAATAGTAAAATAACTTCATTCAGAAATTGTAAAAGCAAATTAATGTTACTTTACTTTATTGGAAGGTTACATCGAGTATGTCTCCAACAAAATATATAAATAATTAATCACTCATACTTTGCAAGCCTAAATGTAGCATCGTATATTAGATTAAGATTTAATTTGTATACACCAATAATGTAAAAATATTTTAACAAATATATAATATTAAAATCTGAAATAGAAGGTCGAACTGTATACCTGGATTATTCAATATTCTTCTTTCTTCATGTAGGATATCATCTGATAATAAAATCCATGTTGCCTGCCAAACACATTCTGGTCGTGACATTAAATTTGATAATAGTAACATAGCAAATAACTACCTAAGATATGATGGCATTCCCCAGTTACTTGCCTCCTTTATGGCATCCACATATTCTATGTCATCATCTAATAAACCCAGTGCGTAACATGCATCTCTAAAAGTTAGATGTTCATGATTGTTGATTCTGCGTAAATCCTCATAGCACTTAGGTCCTTTAATGACATTCAACAACATTCGAAGGTAATATTCCTCTCCACTTCCAGGAGGTATAAAAGAATATTCTCCCTATTGAAAATGCAGAATTTCTTCTTTTTTCCCACTTTTTAGTTTCTTATTCCACACAAACTTAAGAGAAAATTCTGCATAAGTTAATTTTCTTGCTTCTTCATATGTCTTATTTGCCTCAAACCAGCTTAAAAATTGTGATTCCTTTACACTTGATCTATTGGCAACATCATCAATTGGATCATCATCAGAGAAAATAACTGTTTGTTCATTTGGTAGATGAAAGGACAGTCTTTCTACCGAAGGTTCTCTATGGTGAATTGGAAATTAAAAAAATTCTCCAAGCAGCTTCACACAGTGATATGTATCGACAACCATAATACATTTTTATTTCATCAACAATCGATGAGTCTTCCTCATGCACACTTTGAGAAAAAAGCTGCTGTCACACGATCATGACCCTTATTAACATACTTAAATTAGTACTTGATTGATCGAGATTGATTGTAAAATTCAACATTCATATATGCACCATACTTCAACAATAAATATCTATTGTGTGGCACAACATACATGTTATCCAATTCAATACCTTCTCTCTGGATAGTTCTACCATTGTCCCTTCTTTTATAAATATGATATCCATCTTCATCGATTGTGGTATTTTCTACAAACTTCTTTGGAAAGTGTTTTATACATCTACCATTACGCATGCAAGGGTTCACAGGCCATGCATCATGAAATTCTTCACGACCTTATAATAATACAGATCGACCAATTCATCTGGTATTTCTGCTGAAATTATTTGATCTATGTCTCCAATATTTAGATATTTATTATGAAGAAAGAGCAATATGTGTGCATGAGGCAACCCTCGCTTTTGGAATTCTATAGTATATATCACTACAAAAAATAATAATTTACAATTGAGGTAAGTGGTTGTAATATATATGTAAAGCAAAATGCTTTATTAAATCAGGCTATAAATCTGATAATATTTTATTATAAAAGATTAATTATATACTTTATTTAACTGCTCCAAATTTGTTTCTCTTTTAAATCCTTTATTAAACGATCCAATTTGATTATGAACACCCTAAATAAAATATCTGGGCGATCTTCTAGTTGCAAGCCCCTACTCCTTACAAATCTACTAATCTCAGGCCACTTTGGGTTGTAAGTAAATGTGATGAAAAGATTTGGATATCCAGCCTACTGACAAATTGCCATAGCATCTTGATAATTTTGAATCATGTATCTTGCACCCCCTATGAAGCTGGATGAAAGAATTACCCTTTTACCTTGAGAAGAAGGATTTATCTCTCCATTTAAAACTGCATCGTCTAATCCTTTATGCATATGAGCTCACAATTGTTTTTGATGAGTTCTGATATACTTCAACCTAGACGATTCAACCATTGTAAATCCGTCAACCAAGAATTGTTGAAATAATCTTCTTGAGTTCACAATTGTTGGTACTTTACCATTCCTTTCTTGAATTTTGTATGCGAAATATTCACGCATGCTAACAAAATGCCTTCCTCCGCTTGATTCATTATTTCCATTTAAAGGAATGTCTTCCCTATAACCAGCTTAGGGTCCGTTGGCGGGTCTAGTATGAATGTGTGCTCTACTCAGATCGTATGTGTTCATTCAGCATAACATTGCTTACAGAGGAGTCTTCGAGTGTTGGGTGGTATTCCTGTTGTCAGTTATTCTCTGTAATACTCAATTATGCCATGTGGGTTGTGAGACGACTTGATTATTCGCACGTGTGTTGTGATCTCATATAGCTTGTGGTGTTATAAGTACAAGATGGCTCTTGAGATGCAGGTCATTTATTACACCTAGGTCGTGCTTGGGTTTTGTAGCGTATGGCTCCATCAGTCTCCCCAGGGATTGTATTATGCACTTGGCATGCTTGTGGTCGATATTCGGGCATTTCGTAAGTATAGCATTTCAGCTGATGAGTGTTTCCTTGTTGATTGTTGTGTGGATACGGTGGCACGCCGCCACGGGTATATTGTTTGGATATATCGGGTGGCACGCCGCCACGGGTATGTTGCTTGGGTCGGGTTGCACGCCGCAACAGTGAGGTGTTGAGTACGGTTCCCTATATCTATTCTTATGTATTTTGTTTCTCATTCTCTGAGAAAGGTTTATAGCATCTTTTCGGCTATTTTATTCGTTACGCGGCTGGGTAGTTCTTTTCCAGAGTTCGTTTCTCCTTATGTGTCATATTCAAGTTGTAGCTTGTCGGCGCATTGATGGCGTCATATGAGATCTTGGTCAGTGTTTGAGGTGGCTTATTGCCTGAGCAACTTGTACTGAGTGAGACGAGGTTATTAGACCTGAAATCGATGCGGTCAGATTTATGTAAGGTATATTAAAGAGAGAATGTCACTATTCATTTCAGAATGAGGTAACGGTTCTTGTCAAGTGGAGAAACCCCGCGAATTATTAATTTGAGGGGTGGTTATGAGTTCATGCACATCTCTTTCATCGTTGCAGTATTGTGAGGGTTGAGACCGGGTTTATATGTGTTATGAGGTATACTACGGGCACCGGGTGAGTGAAATTGCAGTTGTTGTGCCTGGAGGAGGTTACCATAGGCAAATGAGTTATGCGGTGCATTGGGTGACGTCAGCATGGGTGCATGATCATGTGTGGGTTCAGCGTGTGGAGATTGATACAATGTTCGTATGTTAGAATCAGGTCTTGTAGAGAAATTCAGAGGTTGGAATTTGGTTCTAAGGCTTATTGACTAAATAAAAGAGAGGATCTTCAGTCTAGCTCGAGCTAATGTACTCAACTGGGTTATGGTGGCACGAGTAGGTGCACAAGGTGTTGAATAGTGATTTTGGGACAACTCCAAAGCAGTTCTTAGCACGTTCGAGACGAACGTATGTTTAAGTGGGGGAGAATGTAACAACCTGATAGGTCGTTTTGAGATCTAGCGTGCCGTCCGGTGGTTTGAGGCCTCGAGTAGCTTCACTTCATGTTTTATGACTTGTACGCGTGGTTTGAAATTGCATTTCGTGAAGTTCGGAGTGGTTTCAGAAGGAAAATTCTAAATTCGGAAGCTTTAAGTTGGAAGAGTTGACTAAGGTTTGATTTTTGAGTAAACGACCTCGGAATCAAGATTTTAAGGTTCCAATAGGTTCGTATGATGATTTCGGACTTGGGAGTGTGTTCGGATTGAGTATCGGGTGGTCCGGGAGCATTTCGGTGCTTATTATGGAAAGTTGGTATTTTGAAGGTTTAAAATTTCATAAGTCTGGTTTGAAGTGGATTGTGATGTTATCGATATCCGTTTGAGATTCCAAGCCTTGGAATAGGTTCACATAATGATTTGTGACTTGAACATAAAATTTGGCATCATTTCGGGATGTTTAAGCATAATTCGGAAGCATTCAGCGAAGTGTAAAGGTTGGAAAGTTGAAAGAAAGGTTTTGGCCGTCGATTCATAATTTTGATGATGTTCGACGTGATTTGAGGCTTCGACTAAGTTCGTATCGTATTTTGGGATATGTTGGTATGTTTGGATGGGGTCCCGGGGGCCTCGGGTTTGAAACAAATTGAAGACGGATCGAAATTTGAAATTAAGGAAATGCTGATTTTGGCCAATTGCTGGTGCGACCGCACATGCGGAAATTTGGGCGCAGGTGCGGAGCCGCTGAAGCGGACTGCTCAACGCGGATGTCACGATCCGAAATTTCCCACCGACGGGACCGTGATGGCACCTAACATTTCACTTGCTAGGCAAGCTATATCTTCAAGCAAAAGGAAATGAATTTACGTCAAAAGGAGATTGTTGGAGCTACCAAAAGACTATAACATTTATATTTTATACCATCCAGGGAAGGTGAATGTAGTAGCCGATGCCCTCAGCCGTAGATCTATGGGTAGCCTATCATATTTACAGCCAGAGAAGAGGGGGATAGCCCATGAGATTCATCAGCTAGCTAGTCTTGGATTTCGATTACTGGATTCAGGTGATACCGGAGGTACTATTCTGGACACGGCAATATCATCTTTAGTAACTGAAGTGAAGGAACGCCAGTATGAGGATCATGTGTTAGCTCATTATAAAGATACTACCCCTTAGAAGGAGAAGACACCTTTTGAGATTACAGATATGGGGTCCTCAGGTATTGAGGACGATTATGTGTCCCTAATATTGCAGGGTTGCGTCGGGAGGTTATGGGAGAAACTCACTATTCTCATTATTCTGTCCATCCAGGAGCAACAAAGATGTACCATGATATCAGGGAAATATATTGGTGGGACGGAATGAAATAGGATATATCAGAGTTTTTTGCTCAGTGCCCTAACTACTAACATGTTAAGATTGAGCATCAAAAACTCGGTGGATTATTGCAGGCTATAGAGATTCCGACTTGGAAATGGGAAGTAATTAATATGGATTTCATCATAGGCTAACCTCGTACCCAGTGTAAGTTCGATTATATATGGGTGATTATTGATAGACTTACAAAATCAGCCCATTTTCTACCCGTTAGGACTACATATTCCGCAGAAGATTATGCAAGGCTTTACATTAATGAGATAGTACAACTTCATGGTGTCCCTATATCTATTATCTCGGATAGAGGAGCTTAGTTTGCAGCCAATTTCTGGAGGTCCTTCCAAAAAGGATTGGGAACTCAGGTAAGTCTCAGTACAATATTTCATCCCCAGACAGACGGACAGGCTGAGCGTACTATTCAGACACTTGAGGATATGTTACGGGCTTGTGTGATAGACTTCAAGGGTAGATGGGATGATCATTTGCCGCTTATTGAGTTCACGTATAATAATAGCTATCATTCCAGTATTCAGATGGCTACATACGAAGCTCTTTATAGACGAAAGTGTAGGTCGCCTATAGGATAGATCGATGTTGGGGAAACTAAGTTAGTAGGACCAGAGCTGGTAAAACAGGCAATCTAGAAGATTAAGCTTATATAGGAAAGGTTATTAGCATCTCAAAGCCGTCAGAAGTCTTATGCAGATAATCGACAATGAGACTTGGAGTTTCAGGTTGACAACTGGGTATTCCTAAAGGTATCACCGATGAAAGGCGTTATGAAGTTCGGTAAGAAAGGAAAACTTAGCCCTCGGTACATTGGAGCATATAAGATCATACGCAAGGTAGGCCAGGTAGCATATGAGTTAGACTTGCCTTCTGACTTGGATTCTGTATATGCAGTCTTTCATGTGTCTATGCTTCGTAAATATATCAGAGATCCTTCCAGAGTCGTGTCAGTTGACGATGTTCAAGTTACAAAGCATATATCATATGAGAAAACTCCCATTGCTATACTAGATAGACAGGTTCAGAGATTGAGGACTAAAGGCGTAGCTTCGGTGAAAGTACTTTGGAAAAACAAAAATGTGGAAGAAATGACTTGGGAAGATGAAGAGGACATGAAGTCTAGGTATCCTCACTTGTTTCCTCTTCCAGAGGAGGATCCGACTGAGACATCACAGCCTTAAGGTACGAGTGTGGATTCTTGTGTTAATTATTTTCATTGGTCGTGTGAGGCCATTGTCGTGATTGATGATTGTGGTAATATGTGGCATTGCATTATTGAGTTTTTTACCGGAAGGGTTGATAGTAGTACTATTACAAAGGCGACTCTACCAAAATTTATATAGATCCCGAGGAGTTAAACATTCGAGGACGAATGTTTCTAAGGGGAGAAGGATGTTACATCCCGCATTTTGTACGTTAAAGTTTCGCCGTAAGTTAATCGACGTAAGATCGGGAATGAGATTAGTTTTGAGGTTATAAGCACTTATGTTATTTATAACATGCGATAAGTAAGAGTCGTGAAGGTTAGAGGGTAAACGAATCAAAAAAATGCGTTTCGTTTAAGGTTGTCAATTTGGGATAAAATACGGTCCGAGCTATAATACTCGGTATTTATGGACTAGTGCCATACAAGGTACCACATGACCATGATAGTAAGGTGTATAAGGTATGTTAAAAGTGAGTAGTAATTTAAGTAATTTAGGATAATTCTTAATTATCTGGGTAATTGATTAATTATTGGATTAATGGAGGATTAACAAGTTAATTAAGGAATTGGTGGATAATTATTAGGTGGAAAATTTTCCCCCAACGTGGCAGCAAGCTATGCCCAATTAAGTGACTCTTTACTCACAAAACAAGGAGGCACATTTAGAGGAACTCTTGGCTAAGTCATCATCTAAGTAGGGCCCACACCCACTAAGGTAAAAGACTTCTCAAATTCACAAAGAGAGATATCATATGGAATGGCAACGTGATTGCTTCAACAAAAGTCATACAAGATTATGTAATAGCAGCGTGAGATGTAATTCTAAGAGAACACGGTGCAATCTTTCTCAAGAATATCATACGAATTTTTCCCTACTTCGATCTGCCGTTACGTGTTTTGTCACAATTAACATGTGTTAGAGGGATTGTCAAGAGAATCGGCTCAGGTATGTTAAGGCTATCTCTTCTTTCTTTTTGGCATGATTCATACGATACAAACGAAATGAGCAAATGCGCAGCTTTCATAAATACCTCTATTCATAGAAGCACTAGGGGTGCCTATGTTCTTGAATTTCCATGTATCTCATTATTATATCTTCTATTCATGGGTCTCAGAAAAATACGTAGTTGATCAAGTTTATCCCAAAGTATATTGATCTTATGACATTCCGAGAAATCTTATTAACATACTTCTTATGCATTTTATTCATTTATACATGTACATTGACCCATGACCAGATGAGTGTTATATATATATATATATATATATATATATATATATATATATATATATATATATATATATATATATATATGTATATATATATGGGATATGGGAAAAGGTTACGGCATTATATACGCACCACCACCTGATCAGCTGGTATATATTGATGATTTTGCCCACAGTGGCCAAGATGATATGATAAGATGCCCTCAAAGGCTTGATGATGTTATGTACACCTATACCTATGCATGATACGACAGTTATACGCACGTGCATGGCATTATAAATGTTTTAGGATTCACAAAGTTATTTAGACTCACAGGTGAAATTTTTTATTCCATGTTTCACCTATGTCTTTATGTACTGATTTTTATGCCTTACATACTCAATACATTATTCGTACTGACGCCCCTATTTCCCGGGACCTGCGTTTCATGCTCGCAGGTGCAGGTAGATAGGCTGACGGTCCCCTTTTTTAGGATCCTTGATCAGCGAGAGTTGGTGTGCTCCACTTGATCTGGAGCTGTTACTTGTTTTGGTAAGATATTTTTTGTATGTAGATATGGATACGACGGGGTCCAGTCCCATCCTTTATACAGTTATACACTCTATTAGAGGTCTGTAGACAGTCATGTATAGTTGGATAGTACGTGGACTTGTCGACTTCTAGTTTTGGATATGTAGTTGTCTATAGCAACCTTGTCGGCTTGCCCTACTGTTTTTCGCATGTATATGTATATATGTCTTTTGGACATGATTTCCTCACGTATGTTATTCACGTGATTCAGCAGTTTCATGACAGATGTTATTCATGACTTACCCTTAATTAATGTTTATATCTTAGACGCATGATTAAGGGTATTCGATAGGTAGGACTCGGGCATTCGTCATGGCCCATCGGTTTGGGTCGTGACATTAAGTTATGAAGTAGATAAAATGATATGGTGATATAATGGTTTCTTAACTCACTGTCAAAATAAATAATTGACAATATAATCTATTCCAAGATAACAAAAGTTTTGTGTAAGGAGCCCGATGACAGGTTTGGACAGTCCAATGGAGCAAAACTTTATCACCTGCAATAGGAGTTAAGCGATTTAGTGTAGTGGTCAAATGACATTGGATGATACTTCACAAAAATCAAAGAATTGTGAGATGAACTAGATGCCCTAAATACTAATATTAACTACACTTGTGCATGTTATTGTGGAGGAAAATCAAAAGTGGCAAAGTCTCTTCAAGATGTGAGGTTGATTCAATTTTTGATGGGTTTGAATGATGTTTACTCAGATATAAAGATACATACTAATGATGTCACCACTGCCTAATGTCAACCATACATATGCACTTCTGATGCAAGATGAGAAACAAAGAGAGGTTTATGTAAACTCACAGTTCCCTGGAGAGTCTGCATCATTCTTGGCAGGAAATCAAGGCAGTTTCAATCAGAAATCTGGAAACTTTGAGTCCAAAGGAAAGAGGAACAATTTGCTTTGCTCTCACTGCAATAAAACTGGACACACAATTGATAAGTGCTACATGATAATATGATTTCCAAGTGATTTAAAGTTCAATAAATCTAAGAGATTTCAGAGAAATGTGAGAAGCAATGCAGTTTTTACAACAGAGGGAGAACAGGACGAAGGTGCAAACTCATTTGATGCAGGAAATAAGGGGCAACAAATCACTCAACAATAGTACTCACAGCTCATGCAACTTCTTCAGAATGTGAATGCAAACCAAGCAGTAACATCAGCACTCAGAGATTGCAGCAAATGTTGCAAGTTATTCTGGTAACATTTTCAAGAACTCAATTTCCAGAATTGTTCATTTCAAACAAACCACCTGGATATTGGACGCTGGTGCAACAGAGCACTTGTGTTTTGATTCAAAGACTTTCTTAGAACTAAAACCTCTTATTTTTCCTCATTTTGTCAAACTTCCCAACTCATTTAGGGTTAAAGTCACTCAAGCTGGAAATGACATTCTTAACTCCAATATTACTCTTAGGAATGTACTGTTTATTTTTAGTTTCAAGTATAATCTGATTTCAGTTCAAAGATTATGTCAACAGTTATAATATTTGCTAATTTTTTCCTCATATGGTTGTCTGTTGCAGGCCCCTTCAATGAAGAGGCCTCTAGAGTTTGGTGAAGCTAAGACATGCCTTTAACTTCTAGATTTTATCATTCATCATCATAAGAAGTTAGCTTTATAGAATGCAGTTTTTTTATGTAGTCAAGAACAATCTAGTTGCTTTTCAATTTTCAGTTGTGTTTCAATTCCTGTAAAGAATGCTTCTGATGTAAGGTTGTGGTACCTTAGATTAGGGCATATGCCATTTTCAGAAATGAAGAATATTTGTTTAAAATCATTGTCTCCCTTTCATTTAGATTCTACTTGCAATATTTTCTTGCAATATTTGTCCATTAGCAAGATAATCAAGGTTGCCATTTTTATCCAGTGATATCGGTTCTAGAAATGTCTTTGAATTAATACACAGACCCATACAAAATATCTACACATGATGGACATAAATATTTTCTAACTATAGTTGATGATTATAGTAGAGGTACATGGAGTTATCTGATCTTAAAAACCAAGAGCAATGCATTTTATCCACTGAAGTATTTTTTTTGGCCATGGTGGAAAGACAATTCAATATAAAAGTGAAAGTAATTGGATCAGACCATGCTTTAGAGCTTGGGGGAGTACAATTTCTTCTGAATTATTTGCATCTCATGGCGTAATTCATCAGACATCATGTGTTCATACTCCACAACAAAATGAGATTATGGAGAGGAACATATACATCTATTGGAAGTTTCTAGGGCACTGCTACATCAATCTAAGGTACCTATGTCCTATTGAGGAGAAGTTTGTTGACTGTAACTTTTTTAATCAATAGATATCCCTCCAGAATTCTTAAGAACAGAACACCATATTAGATTTTGTTTGGGAGGGTACCCTCTTATTCATTTATAAGAAGCTTTGGTTGTCTGTGTTACACTTCCAAAATTTCACACAACATAGGAAAGTTCAAACAGAGCCAATGCATGTATATTTATGGGATATCCTTATAGAAAGAAGGGATATAAAGTGCAAGAATTAAAGAGCAAGAGAATGATAGGATCTAGAAATGTGAAGTTCTATGAACATATTTACCCATTTTCTGATTCTTTTTCGCCAACAAATGAACATTCTACACCTTTTTTCCAGTCCAACACCTTCACAAAAACAATCTGAATTCACACCTTCAACTACTAAAGACATCAGTAATGTCCCTTCTCAGCCAACAGTTGTCTCAGACCCTCATCTCACATCTGACTATTCTTCTCATCCTATTTCACCAACTAGAGAGAGTCCACAACTCCCATCTTATCCTTCTTCTTCTCCCATATCACCAATCAGACAGAGCCCTGCACAAGTTTCTGAAAGTCATTTAAGAAGATCAAAAAGGCCACATACAAAGTCAGGATATTTAAATGATTATATATGCAATTCAGTTTATCTTACTGATTTGACAGACTCTTGCTTCAACCAACCCATTAGCCCCCAACATACTCTTTCTTTGCTTTATCAACTTCCAACCAGCAGGTTATAAACTCCATTTGTAATATCACTGAACCAACTAGTTTCTATGAAGCATCCTTGCATCCAGGATGGAAACACGCAATGGAGTCTGAAATTTAAACTCTAATTGATAATCAGACTTGAGAGGTTGTTAATTTCCAAAAGGAATAAAGGCTTTACCTTGTAAGTAGGTGTATAAGGTAAAACATAAGTCAAATGAAAGCATAGAAAGATTGAAGGCAAGATTGGTAATTAGAGGGGATATTCAAAGGGAATGGATTAATTTCAATGAAACACTTAGCCATGTGGTAAATATCACCACTATTAGATGTATTCTGACAATAGTAGCCAAGAAAGGTTGGAGAATTTCACAACTAGATGTAAATAATGCATTTCTGCATGGTGAGTTGGAAGAACAAGTCTACATGAGATTTTCTGCAGGAATAACTTGCCCCAGTTCAAATCATGTATGTAAACTCAAAAAGTCTTTGTATGGACTAAGACAGGCATCATGACAGTGGTATGTAAGGCTTACGACAGCTTTGAACTTCAAAGTTTTGTCTCTTCTATGAACGATTATTCATTATTTTTTAAAAGGACAAGCACTTCTATTTCTATCATAGTAGTCTATGTAGACGATATCGTCCTAACATGGAACAATCTTGAGGAATTGTCTGAATTAAAGGGTTTTCTAGACTCAGAATTCAGAATCAAAGATCTAGGGGATTTGAATTATTTTTTGGGTTTGGAAATACTCAGAAAAACACATGAAATGATAGTTAATCGGAGAAAGTTTATCTTGGAACTCTTGGATGAGTACAATTGCAGTCATCTCTCAATGGTTTCATCACCTTTGGATCCTTTATGCAAATTGAGTGCAGATTCTAGAGAATTGTCAAAGGATCCAACTTCATATCGGAGGATTTTTGAAAAATTAAATTGCTTGACTCATACTCGACCGAATCTCTCTTTTGTGGTACATCATTTAAGTCAATTCATGCAACAACCTCGCACTTCCCATTTCTCTGCTGCTCTTGGAGTGATTCGCTATTTGCGTTTGGATCCAGTTCAAGGGCTCTTCATTTCAACAGATCCCCTACTCACTCTGTTAGCATTTTGCGACGCTGATTGGGATTCTTGTATAGACTCGCATCGATCGATTAGTGGATTCTTCATCACTCTTGGAGGCTCTCCCATCTCCTGAAAATCAAAGAAACAATCCTCAGTATCTCTCTCTTCCGCCGAGGCAGAATATCATTCCATGAGAAGAGTTGTGACAGAAATTACTTGGCTAGCTCGTTTACTTACAAATCTGAACACTGCTCCATCTCTTCCTATTCTGGTGCACTCCGACAACCAAGCAACAATCCATATTGCTCGGAATTCGGTCTTTCACGAAAGGACCAAGCATGTGGAACTTGATTGCCACTTTGTTAAGCAACAATTCATCTCTGGACCGATCTCTCTCTCGTTTGTCCCTTCATCCTCACAACTAGACAATCTATTCGCAAAATCTTTGTCTGGTCCTTCCCATCATTTGATTCTTGGCAAGTTGGGGGTTTTTTTACTACCCTCCAACTTGAGGGGAGTGTTGAAATTGAAACCTTCAATTCCAATTCTCATAATTCTCATCTCAAGGATTCACAAAAGAAAAGCAGAATGATTGAAGAGTTCGAAAGATAGAGTTTTGATGAAAGCAAGAAGAAGGTTCAGGAATGCAGACAAGTACAAGAGACTAAAGCCTTGGTCTCTCAATTATCTGATAAAGTTAATGGGACATGTGGGGTTGCCCAGTCCACAAGATCAAACACTAAAAGACTCAACTAGAGCCGTCCGATTATTTTGAATAGAGCTTGCAAAAATGCAAACAAGCCAAGTGGAGGAGAAGTGTGCTTTTAGATCAGATATTGCTGCTTCATCACAGCCATTAGATCAGGTTAATTCATTACACATACCAACAAATATATATATGAGAATAGACGATGTTATATACATGTATATATATATATATATATATATGGGAAATGGGAAAAGGTTACGGTGTTATATACGCACCACCACCTGATCAGTTGGTATATGTTGATGATTTTGCCCACAGCCAATAGATAATGTACAAATATAGCAGATTTTTCTTTTCTGTATTTAGCAAAATACTTGTATAAATATATTACACTATAGCAATGAAAACACAAGGAGTATTTCCTAAATTCAGTCTCTAAATTCCTACAACCTACTAGGGTAAGAAGGTCTAAAGAAGCAAATTTTATATAACCTTTGACTCTGAACATCATAAAATCTAGTATCTCATAACCAAAACTATGTAGATACAATAATATCAAGAAAAAAAAGAAGCCAAACCAAAATATGTAGGTCAGACCGTGGATGTTGTGGTTAGGTCCATTCATATAGAGGATAAAGCACAAACAAAATAGAGATCTTGGTGGACAGAGGTACCAGGTATCTACTAGAATAGTTGAGCTATCTATACTACCTTAAAAGAAAACAACACATACAATAAAAAGAAACAGAGATACCTTTATAGATATGATAGGAAAGTATTGGTTTCTTTATCTTCTTATGTTGACATCTCGAAAGCTTAAACTTTAGCGTTCCTTCTAGTTTTAGAGGTAACGAAAAGGGAACCCTTTTGACCCATAAGTCAACCCAAAAAATGAAAAAGATCTAGCCATGTTTACAAAATGTCATTACTATCCCTTGGTTGGAGTTCCGGATTAATATGATTAATTATTTTCATTTAAAGAAAAACATATATTTAAAAAGGCATATCATTACATTAATAACATAAACTTGGAGTTTAAATATATTATTATTATTATTATTATTATGAATTCCTTTTTAAAGGAAAAAGGGAACTCATTTTTTTGTGATCTCCTTTGCATTATTCTCTTTACTTATCAACAACTTTACTATCCTTACTATGGTCATCTAACATCAAGAGCCTTTGAGCAATACAGATTTTATCTCTTCCATTTCTCTTCAATATTCCTTGATTAATGCAAGCAGCCAAATAGCTAATCTTCTCAAAACTATCTGATAGTTACTTGAAAAAGGTAGAGAAATATCCAACTCAAGAACCAAAGTTATTTGTTCTTGAATAAAGCAGAAAAAGGGTCTCAACCTTATAATACAAGAAAGTTTAAAGTCCTAAAAAACAAGCTTTTTCTCATACCATGTATTCAAGCTGAATCATTTTTATAAAGTTTGGTACGTATTGTAAGCTATAAGTGGAATTTGTTCCATTTCACTTTCCCACATTCATGAACAGTACATCCCAAAAAGAAAAAAGAAGAGGAAAAGGATGGAGAGAATAATTGAACCAAATTAATACTAAACAAATGAATCAACAATATTGAAGTGCATTAATCTATGCTAAATCAAATTAGAAATTATTACATCGGAGGGGCCATGAACCATGATTTCCCGTCCTAAATCCAATAACTATAAGAAAAATTATTTCATTGATGGTTGCAATAGGCAACTGACCGAGCAAAAATGATTTGTTTCTAAGAAATTTATAAGCTTTGACAAAATGGGTCATTCTGCAGCTTTAAGGCATATATAACGCGTACACGAAAAAAGGGATGTATAAGATTTTTGTCACTCCTCGTAACAAGATTTGCCAGATAACATGGAAGAATGTAAAAGCGAAATCCGCCGCTTGAAGATTGATATACAGCTTTATGAACCTAGAACAATGATTAGGTGAATGTCAGAAAGAGGAAATACCACTCTAAAAGAACTTGTTTCGTATATGATAGAATTAACTTACTAGTGCTTCCCGTCATGGAATTGTGCATTTTTTGATGACTTGAAAGTTTCTAAAAATTGTTTTCCCTTCTGCAACTCTTGTTTCTGCCTAGCCCTGTCCCATTTGTGCTCTGCAGCCAGTATCTCTATTATTCGTGGCAGTGCTCGCTGTGCAGCATCAGTGTCGAGGAAGGCAAGACGACATCTTCTAGCTACAAAATCTACAGCGGATTCACAGTACTCTTCCCGAGCACAGTAGGCAACCTCAGCTTCCAAGAAAGGGTATCCATGTGCCAGTCGTTTTCCCAAATTTTCGTTCTATCATTCAGATCAATCAATTAAGCTGGAATCTCATAGAAGTAGACATGAAAATGCCAGAAAATACCCTCCTCACTAAATGACTTTGAAGTGAAACATGAAGGAGCCGATTGAACAACTTTAGTATAAAGTACTATGAGAAACTCTTTCGGGAAAAAATTGTGCAAAAAGAAAATGTGCTTGGAAAGTCGTACTTTTATGAGCATTTTCCGAGTGTTGTGCGAGTAGAAAAGAACCTTTTTCTTTAAAAGACGCTCAAACTTTTGTTTTTGTTTTTTTGGCAATAACTTCTTGGAAAAACTTAAATAAAAAAGTACTTTGGAAAACCCTTTTGCATGATTATAAAATATCTTCCATGACAAATGCCTTGTAAAGATCTTGAAATCATACCGAGGGGCTGTGAAATCGTGTACGTTTTCCTAAAGTATTTTCAAAATTCTGCTTGACAAGGGCTATAAAGCCAGAATGTCTAATCGACCTTGCATTTATCATGCATCCTATTCAACAAGTTCTAGTACCTACTGACAGTACAAGATTCTCAAACAGCAAAAGTTCTTATTCCAGAGTGATACTGCCATGACTCTTTCATAACATAGGAAGCTTGTATCAAAAATCAAAATTTACTCCATATGCAAGTGTTGTTGAGAATGAATTTTAATTCAAAGTTGATATGCTCCTCTCCAAAGAATGAACTAGTGTCTAAATCAGCAAGCATGTTATTGCCTAACACCTTTTATGTTTAGTTTTGTCCTCTTCATGTATTATAGAGTAGTTTGTATTGCGATGAACTACCTTAAGAAGCACTTAACATAAAATGATTAAGGTCAGTATAAAGTTATATACCCAAAGAGCCAGCAGAAAAAGGAACAGTTGGAACCAAGAAGAACGCGAACCTGAGCAATAGCAGCCACTCGTTCAGACAAAGCACCATATGCATGAGATAGATGTTTAGCGGCAGCGGTGTCCATCACTCCTGGAACAACCTTTCCTCCACGTGACCTTTTCATGCGGACATACTGTTGAGCAAGTATCGTAAAAGATGCAGGTTCCCATCCATCTGCACCTATAAGTTGTAGGTTGTATGTCAAGCATTTATTCGCTGGGTTCAATTTTCCAGATTTTACAGCCGCATCAACCGCATCTTCTGCCATGCTGAAATGGGTTAAACCTTCAAAATCTTAATAATGGAGAAAAAGAACTTAAGCAATGGACATTCATAAGATAAGCAGATCTTGGACCGACAACCTTGTATACTTGCATATTGATCTATGATTTAAGCCGTTTAAAGGAAAGCTCCAAAGATAAAGGAGTATGAAAGACTCAAACAGTGAGCTAACCTAGTCAGCCTGCCTTGAAGAGCGAAATTAGGAGGTGTTCCATTCTACCTTGCGTTTGGATTAGAATTTTTTGTTGGGGCTCTGCAAGAAATGGATTCTATTTCCTTTTTTTCCAGAAAACAGTTGAGTGGTCAGATTCAGTTTTTAGGAAAATGGTTTTGGGTTTGGCCTTTAGATAGTATCACTATAACCACAAAACATTTTCTGAAGCTTTCACAGGGGTGAGTTTTTTAATATATAAAATCAAATTGATTTCCCCAAGATGGTGTAAAAAACTATTAAATTCTATAAATTTATTAAACCAACTAAACAACTTCAGATGTTACAAAACGTGTCCCCTAATAGTAAATTTTTATTGAAGAATAAACAAAAATTTCCAAGTTAAAATGAAAACACGACTATGGTCCAAATAGCAATTTGGCTGAAAAGGGGGCACCCAAAAAAGAGGAAGCTGAACCACTGTTCTCGGAACAAAAAACACCCTCTGCTTCGTGTATAAAAAGTAGCCTAAGCTGGTTTCCAATTGAACAGAACTGCACCATTACAAAAACAACTTGGGCTTCTTTCTAATCCAAACAGGCCTCTTTCCGATATTGAAATGGATCCGTATCTCTCAAGACAGCTAATACTACAACCATTAGTTGAGATGTATGTTACCTTCTATATGTAGTCCATTTTCCACCAGTAATTGTCACCAAACCAGGATGCTCTTCAGCGACAACATGATCTCTGGAGATGCTCTCTGTACTCTTTGCCTTGGGATCAATTGCTAGAGGGCGGATACCACTCCAAGCAGATAGGACATCAGTACGCCGTACCTAAATTTGAAATCTAACATCATTCTCCATAAGCAAGAAAGAACGCTATAGGTGACACATAGAACAAGAAAAACCGTATAAACTGGCATTTTGGCTGCCCTCAAGAAAACAGGGAAAATTAGCATGCAAATACAGGATGACAAACATGCTCATTGTATTGACGACTTCAATGCTGCTCACTGAAACAAGAAGCTCAAACCTAGGAAAATCCATAAGCTACTGAGAAACTTTAATTCAAGTATTGAGCAAGTCTGTGCAAAGGAAATGTTTCCCTCCCATCAAGAGTGTCACCACATACATAACTGCTAACAACCCCACTAGTGAAGTTCCTATGTCTCACGAACAAAAAGATGGACCACATTAACTGCTAAGAAGCTCATGATATGGCTTTTAAATTCATGTCATTCACAAAGTCCTTTTGTCTTCTATCTTTTTTGCTTTGTCCTTTTTCTGCTCCCCTCTTTCTCTCTCTCTCTCTCTCTCTCTCTCTCTCTCTCTCTCTCTCTCTCTCAATATTTCCCTAGGGTCAGACATTTTCCTCTGGAATTTCTGGGTCCTCACACAATTTGTTGGCTACTATATTCACTGGAGTTGAGATTAGTCACTAAGTTTTCCCATGTTGTCAATACAATCTTTTAACACATTAAAATATTATTCACAAGTCCTACACACCACACCGAGGGACTTAAAGCTCAGTTTCATGAAGAAGTTTTGTTATCAAACAATATAATCAAGAAACCATCATCCACTGTTTGTAAGTTAACAGTGGAACAAGATTTTGCAAATTACAAAGACGTCTCTGTTTCTAGTTTCTTTTTGGTGTACTCATGAGGTCCCTAGTTGCATAGAGGATTGGACCTCCTTTGTTGAGAACCATATTATGGTGTAGGTTCTCCTCTTTTGGTATAAGTATTGTAGATGAGATTTCCCCCAATTGTTAATAAAATTATTTACCTTATCAAAAATAAAAAAGTTAACATGGCTTTGATGGATATGCATACGTGCAGCTTGACCACAGCAGTACTACCATCTAATTGTGGAGTTAGCAGTTTACCCCAGATAAGAAAGAGGACCTGTATTTATTTATCAAATATAAATTTGGCAAATAATTCTTTATGCAATATCATTTATATAACAAGAAGATCTTACCACACACTATTACCATAATCTACTTCAAACATGTTGGATAGCAAGACTAGATCCCAATTGGAATATATAGTAAATGGTCCATGATCTATTCATGGATTCAATACAATATACATCAGACTCTGGCTTAACTGATTGTTTAGTCAGTAATCCAAGATATCACCTGTAGATAAGCTACCAATTTGTTCAATTAAAATGCACGAAAAGAAATGATGAGATAATAGTTAGCTCAGTGAAAGTGATAGAGGAAATATGCTATTGATCAAGAAAACTAACATTTGAAATTTGATATCAAGCCAAAACGGAGATGAAGAGGCCAGGAGGGGTCAAAATATAAACCTATATTCCAGGTGCCCAATGAAGAATAGCAATTATATAAATAATTGGCTTACAGGGATTTATATTAGAGGCACTCTATGATATTAAGAGAAGGGAATAGAGATGAGGATTGCTATCATATCACCGACATCAACACACCTTAACATTAAGATAATCAGAGATGGCATCCAAAATGAATTCGATCTCATTCTCATGAGGTTCTGGCAGCATCGTTATGCTGGTGTTTGAATCAGTAGTACCAGCTACTGTTCTACCCAACCATGGAAGCATAAAGACCACTCGACCATCCTTAGTTTTAGGGACAATTAAGCCCATTCCTTCTGGAGAATAGTAATCAGGAAGTACAACATGAACACCACTACTGGGACAGATCATGGGTTTTGCATCTTTATCAGCCAACTTCCGTACAGCATCACAAAAGGGCCCAGCAGCATTAACAACAACTTTTGCATATGCATCAAACTCCTTACCTGTAAACTTTAACCTAGAGTGAGACCTTAGAGACAGATGAGTAACACACGAACAAAAGGAGCAAACCATAAGAGGTCAAATTAATAAATTGTACTAAAAGCATTTCTAATCGTATAAAAATTGAAGAGTCACACACATGGACATATATAATTGGGTTGGCAGTGCTCTAAGGACAAGTGATACACCTAAGATATCTTTTCTATTCACCCCTCCCCTTTTTGTCGTCTTGACCAACTTTCTGCTATGTTGAACCAAAACTTAGTCTAGGTCCAGGGAAATAGGAAGCTGAAGTGTCAGCAGCTAACTTGTTCACACGTTTATCCATACAGAAAATGTAGTGTTCTTTTTTATCAAGTTGTGCAAGTAAAGCCACTATAAAAAAAAATTCTTTCTCAAATCAGGAAATTAAAAGTATATTTAACAACCTTAATGAGCCATGCAGGATTACAAGGTAACTGTAACCAGTGAACTGAGTAGGAAAACAGATTCTAACTAAAATTCATGAAGTACCTGACAAGTTGTTCCGAATACGTGCACCAATTATTCTACCATCACCCTCATCTTTGAGAAGGGATACAACCTCTGCATGGTTAAGCACTGCTGCACCAGCCAAAGCAGCAGAGCATGCTATTGCAACATTGAGGCGCGAGTCGTTCATTTGTCCATCATAATATACCACAGTTCCCTTCAGAGTTTTATCTTTACCATTTCGTGCGAGGGTAGGAAACAATTCAACCGACTCTTGTGCAGAGTAATACCTAGACAAATGCAGTAGGTGTCGCCCCGCGACCAGATCATACATTTTCAGGCCGGCCCAGTAGTAGATCGCTTCAAACCAATCAAAACAAGGAGTCATGCATGGTAAAGCATGACAAAGGTGCGGAGCATTGTCAATGACCTGTTTACGCTCCTCTAGGGCATGGAAAACTAGCTTTAACTGCCCGTAATCTAAGTTGAAAAATGCTTTCTCCAAATAGCGAACTCCTGAAACATGGGTCTTAGGATAAGCAGTTTGCATATCTTAGATAAAAGAAGGTAACCATGACAAATGAAGGACAGATTCATGGAAATATCTAACTACTAATTCAGAGATGCCTCAATGAAGAAATCAAAAGGGACCCTCTAAATTCCTCAGTAATGTTATTCACATTATCTGCAGGGTCAAGTGGAATCCATTCTCAAACCACCAAGCATTTAAGGTAGTACAAAGAATAACGAGTTAACCTGTAAGGCAGTCGCTAGCTATACCATTCAAAGCTTAGAGTGGTCTCATAGAAGAGAAAACAAGATAATTTGATATGAGAATCTTAACTCACTGGCCTTTTCTTTGATTTTTTTGGCTTTCCCCAATTCCCCGGTCAAGATGCACCTATTATTTTGGACGTGATAGAAGTTTTAAAGGGCTAATGGCTAACGAAAAGTTGTGAGGGAGACAAAGCACCTATTGCAAATGGTTTTAGAGACAATGTCCCCAGGCTGAGATAAATGTTTGAAGCATTTTATACCGAGCAGTGTCAATTGAAAAGAGTCTTAACTCTTCCTTCATCGTGCCTATCCCAAAGAAAAGCCAGAGGCTAAGGATACATTGGAGTTTTGGCCTATTAGTTTGTTCTGGAGTATATGCAAAGTAACAGCGAATGTATTAGCAATGAGACTTAAAGATGATGGATAATCTCATATCCACATTTTACCCATCACAGAAAAAAATCTCATATCCACATTTCAGAATGCCTTTGAGAAAAGAAGAATTTTTTTTGACGGAATACTGAAAGGAAATAAGCAAGTGGATTTAAGATTAGCGGAGAGTAGGGTTAGTCATGCAACTTGGATATCCATGAAGCTAACAGATCATATAATCTAAAAGTTCCTATTCTAGATGTTTGGGAGAATGGTTGAAATAGTTTCATAGATGATTGTGGTTGATCCAGTTACATACTCTGAACATATTTTTGACACCGCCTCGGTAAAATATTGACTAATAAAAATGGCTAATGACTTTGATTTCGGTAGTTCCTATTCAAGGAGCTGAAAACATCAAGATTTTTTCCCTA
This sequence comes from Nicotiana tabacum, assembly GCF_000715075.1. Lineage (NCBI taxonomy): Eukaryota > Viridiplantae > Streptophyta > Magnoliopsida > Solanales > Solanaceae > Nicotiana > Nicotiana tabacum. The sequence goes on from NC_134092.1 coordinate 123,662,598, forward strand.
GGGAAAAAATGGGAGGCATAATCACTTAGATAAAATATTAAGAAATCACACAACCAAGTAACTACTGAGCATACTAAATTGATGAATTTAGTAATTCTTCTCCTATTGGAACTCTTGAGATTCTTAAATAATAAGATAAGCTTCCTAATCCTTTCTCATGTACCCTGTCTGATGAGAGATACATGTGTATCCAAGCTCCAAAGTCAACATTACAAAGAAATTTCAGTTGGATATTTTTTTTGATATTACTGTATAATTATCTCACAAAGTCTTTCTCTTCGATCCAAATTTTCCTTATGTTGCCAATTCAGACGCCCAACAATCGAGTAACAATGTTCCTAACATCAAGACCCCTCCTCCTCAAGGATAGCTTCCAGAATTTTTAGAAACATAGACAAAAATACTCTCCAAGAAAGTTTTCGTAAACCACACTAAATCAACTTTTGAGATTTCACTTTAAACGCATTTATTAGCAGTGTTGTCAAAGGCGAAAAGCTCTAAAAAGCGTTCTAGATCTATTAAGGCTTTAAGCGCAAAGCGCACTTAAAGTGACGGCTTCACTAAAAAAAGGCACAATGAAGGAAAAAAATAAAAATATATTTGTAATTCAAGAACAAAGTAACAAATTCATTCATAGTGCTTCCCTTAGCAACTGATACACTTATTTTCAATTACATTTGTTGTTTAGTGCCACTTGATTCAACAGAGAACTCGTGGGCAATGAGACGCAAGCCTTAGTGCCTTGCCTTACACTGAAGCTCAACTTAAGTGAGGCGAAGCGCCCTCCTTGCGTCTTAAATGAGCATTTGACACCACTGGTTATTAGCGCCCCAAACAAGAATATATAGGGTAGCACGCAGCAAAAATATGGTGTCCCAAAACTAATGTTGCTTGCCTATTATAAAGATACTACACAAGTTCCAAATTTAAAAGTTCCATCTTCTATATTAGGTTGTCCTGAAATTGTGTCCACTTTCATAAAAGAGAATATGATGATCCACACTCTTCAATTCTTTTAAATATCTTATTATTATTATCAAAAAGAGAATTTGTACACTACTTTTATCTTTACAAAATTAATTTTAAAAAGAAAACTACTAGTTTTTATTCTCTTTTTTATCTATGGACACCACTATTGTTTTCACAAGTGTTACCTCATCCCTAAGCTTGAAACTTTTATTTATGAGTTTAAGATCTATGAACTAAAGGTGTAAGACTTTTTTTATACAATAAGGCCGCTTAAAAGAAAAAATAGTAAGTAACCTGCTATAAGATGTGTAAAAAGATCATTACACTGTCGGTTTGTACTCATCCCTACGCTCGAATCACTTTTATTTATTTATTTATTTATAACTAACTAAAAAATGACTACGTGTTAGCCAATATTCCAATAGCTAGGTATTGTGGACACCATATAGGAAATAAAAGCTCGCATCTCAATCAGAATTCAGTACCCATCAACTATATGAATCCTCTATATCCATAAGCGGATTCCTCGTTATTTGAATATTTTAAGCTGACTGTTATCACACCATTTACGTTAACACGTAACTGAATTAACTTAAGCCTGGTATACCATATCGGTAAGTTTTTACCTGTAGCGTTTACGCCAAATAAAGCAATTTAACCTTAGCAATTAAAATTAAAGTGAGAATATACATCACTTAAGCATGATGACTTTAAGAAAGACACGTGTTATCAATTCATTGGTTTGACATAAAATGACTACACATCAAAATTGATGAAATTTTTTAAAGGCTAACCTCCATGAATTAACTTAGTGGACCTTGAAGAAGTGCCAGAAGAAAAATCATCTCGTTCGACAAGGCCAACACGGAGCCCACGCGTTGCAGCATCAAGTGCGACACCACAGCCGGTGGCACCGCCGCCGACAACAAGGATGTCGAGAGGATTAGACAAGCTGGAGCCGATCAGAGACGCTTCCTGAGTGGCTCGAGACGGAACGACGGCGAAAGGATCAGCAATTTTCCGGCGGAAGGTGTCGAGTGCGGTGGACTTATCGCCGCGGTCGTTTGATGAGAATGAAGGATTCCGTACAATTGTGTATGCTCCGCCGGCTACGACGGCGATAGCGCCGAGACGACGGAGGCGAATGGAGGTGGCCATACGGTGGTGTAGAGGTGACGAGTATGGAGTGACCCGAAGATGGAGCTGAGATTTTGAAGATTGAATTGTTTTGCATTTTTTTGCATTTTAAAAGGTTGCATTGGGAATCTAAAACTGGAATGTGTACGCTCTCAAATGACTAGAATACCCTTTTAGTAAGTCTCGTGCTGGTTTCTTTTCTTAACTTTTTAAAGTTTTTATTTTGCTTTTTTTTTTTCTTAATTTTTTATTTTTAAGGGGGAAGATATAATGAGAATGGAACTCACATCTATGAGTTTTAAAGCTTTGATTTTTTATGTTTGGAGCAATAATTATAGCAAACTTAAGAAAATACCCCACCTATAAGGAATAATTCAAAAGAATTAATGAAATTTCATATTTTTATATACTTTTAAGTAATAGAATACTCCTAAGAGAAACTAAATGCTAATAGGACAATATGAATAATATTTTCATATTTTGCATGTACTTATGACGTCATTTCATTTAATAAAATAATATACTTCTAACTCCTATTCTAGTTATATATATATTGGTCAATATAAATCTTATTTGTCGTGGATATTAAACTTCTTAACATGTGAAAAATCAATTGTAAATTTATTTTGTAATTTTTGATGAAAAATCAGTTGTAAATATTCTTTGCAATTTAACTCTGAAGTTTGAGTTGAACACTTAGGGGTCCATTTGGCCATAAATTTTTTTACTTTTTTTCGGAATCAATGTTTAACCATGAAAATTTTAAATTTCACTTGAAGTAGAATTTTGAATTTTTTTGATAATTTAAAAAATTCCAAAAAATTATTTTTCAAAATTTTGACTTCAAATCACTTATAAAAATTCAAAAACAACTTCAAGTTGTATTCATGTCTAGACACAATTCTAATTTTCAAATATTATTTTCACTTGAAAAAAAATCACTTTTTTCGGAATTTTACAACTCTTATGTCCGAACGCCCACTTAAAGTTGATTGTCTCTTAATATCTAAATCATTTTCATTGTCTTCTTTTACCTCAAAATCTAGCTTTTATTGCTATGTTAAAGTTTTTTATAAAAGAAATAGCAAAAATTCACAATGATGGACCAATTTTGTCATTACGTAGTGGAATAAGGACATAAAAGTAATTAATTTAGTGGGTCAACACTTTCCACGGCTGCCGCGCAGAAGAAGCATGGGCTCGTGACACGCCCACCCACCTTTTATTAGCGCTAACAAACATATTGCTCACTGTTTCCCAAATTCTTTTACTTTTGAATTTTCAACCTCGTAGTTTGAATTAATGCCTTTCCGCCCCCAACTCAAGTTTCTTGTGATCCTATTCAATTCATTGATTCAACAAAATTACTTGTTTCAACTTGCTTCAAATTACTTTTTCCATTTTTGCTTTTATGGTGAACGGATTTCCTTTCAAATAGATGTAAGTAGTAACCTTGACTGTACTTCTTTATGCTGATTTTAGATGATTTTGTTTTATAACCGTGGTGTTCGAGTCAACTTGTGCACACCTCGACTAATTTCACGGGATGCCTATTACTTAGTGTTTTTGTCTCCGCTAGAATTTGAACCTAAGACCTCATAGTTCTTTATGCTGAATTTTGATATTTTATTTTTATAAATATGGTGTCCGAGTCAGCTTGTGCGCACCTCGACTAATTCCATGGGATGCCTATCACCTAGTATTTTTGTCTCCGTTAGAATTTGAACCTAAAACCTCATAGTTCTTTATGCTGATTTTCGAGGATTCTTTTTTATAATAATGGTGTCCGAGTTAGCTTGTGCGCACCTCGACTAATTCCACGAGATGCCTATCACCTAGTATTTTTGTCTCCGCTAGAATTTGAATCTGAAATCTCATGGTTCTCAACCCACTTTATTGATACCACACTCTTGGATGCACAATTATGGGGAACAAAAATTATCAAAAGATTAACCTAATTGAATTGGTTTAGAAAAGATCAAGGGTTGAATTTCAACCGCAAGTCAATTTGACGATATTTATGCGGTACAAAATTGAGTTTTGACTTCAGTACTATGTAACAAATGAATCAAAATGAATTTTGTGACTTTTTAAGTTATAGTGAGTGAAGTTCAATGACTATATTGTTATAGCGCGTACGGTTCCATTATATTAACGGGACAAAAAAGTTTTGTAACTTCATTGTTATAATATATAAAAATACATAATAATATAAAAAAATTTTACACTGCTGGTCTAAAGAAGATTTTTTTATACTATCAGTGCATTTTGACATGTTATAACAAGTTATTAACTATTTCATGTAACAGATTAATATGCTATGTACAACTTACCTGTCGTTGTAAGTAATCTTAACCGGATAGCGTTAACAAACCGTACAATCAGTGCACAGAAGTTAAACTCAAAAATAAACAAGGATTGGAGCCGGTTACGGGTGGTCAAAGCTTCTTTTCTAAGGGCAGCCCGGTGCAATAAGCTCCCGCTATGCGCGGGGTCCGGAGAAGGGTCGGACCACAAGGGTCTATTGTACGCAGCTATACCCTGCATTTCTGCAAGAGGCTGTTTCCACGGCTTGAACCCGTGACCTCCTGATCACATGGAAGCAATTTTACCAGTTACGTCAAGGCTCCGCTTGTCAAAAGCTTTCTTTTCTGATTCCAATAATCCTTGGCAACCTGAAATGGTAGAGCAGTGTGCAACACTTGTGATAGATTGAACACTAAGAACAGCACACTTTCTCTTCATTTCTCATATTCAAAAGTGGAAATCACAGTGCTTACTTAATAAAAAACTATGAAGAAAGTATAAACAACAAGATTATACATCTACAAACAAACACTGATTTAAAAAATAACCCATTGCCCCTGGACCAAGCTGTCAAAAAGAAGATGAAAACATACATATAGAGGTACAGTTCTATATCTTTGTACATGCATAGACGTGGTCCTGCAATTACTGGATCGTCTGACCTCAGTTCTCAGGTTGAATTTAGTCCTTCACTGCTCAATCTAGGTGTCATGAATCAACTGCATCAGCTCGTTGGAGAAGTTCCAAAACGCTTCCGGCTTTTCTTTTGGCTCTATCAGTGCCATTCTCGGACAGTTCCTTCAGTACCTCTTCTACTCCAAGATCCCTAGCTACCTTTAAGTTCTGTACATCACCTGTACATAGAGACCACAAAATAGCTGCTGCATTTTCTCGGTTCCGAGAAGAACCTGTCCTAATTACCTCAACTAAGATGGGGATTGGCTCTGCTTGGCCAATAGCGGCCTTACCCTCCTGATGACTTGCAAGTATTGCCAATATTGCGAGTGCTTCATCCATCATTCCACCTCCGGGATCCTTGAGCAATCTCATTAGCGGTGGCACAATCCCTGCCCGTACTGCCCTTACCTTGTTTCCTTGATAGATTGAGAGGTTGAATATAGCAGTGGCTGCATCCTTCTTTCCCCTTGGAGTTCCCTGACAAAGCAAATCAATAAGCGCTGGGATAGCACCAGCGGCTCCTATTGCCACTTTGTTTTCGTCAACCACCGATAAACTAAAAAGGGTAGCGGCTGCATTTTCCCTTGCTTCCATGCTTCCATTTCTTAGTACATCTACTATATCAGGTATAGCACCAGCATTTACAATAGTTCCCTTGTTAGATTCATTTATGGATAGGTTAAGGAGTGCAGTAACAGCATGCTCCTGAGTACGAGAATCTGATGAGGAAAGCAGTTCAACAAGAAGAGGAATTGCTCCGGCTTCAGCAATGCAGACTCTGTTATCAGCATTTCTTTTGGCCAGCAAACGGAGCTCACCAGCAGCTGCTCTTTGCTGTTCCGGATTACCATTGGCAAGTTTTTGTAACAACGCATCAATAGCAGCACGATCACAGTCCGAACCACCAGCTCCAGACCTTTTGTTCCTACAATTTCCTTGGTTTTTAGGCAGCTCAACACCATTGTTCTCACACCACAAGGCAATCAGGCTCTTCAAAACATAGTTTGGAGTCAACGCAGTGTGCAACAATGTCTGCTGAGTCTTAGGGCAGGTCTTGTGTCCTGCATCCAGCCACTTTTGAATGCAAGACCTTTCATAGGTCTGCACATGAAAGAAAAGCAGACAGCATTTAATCTAAGCAAGTTATACAAAGAGCAATTAATTTAATCCTATAATCTGCCAAGGTAAAGTGAACTATCAAGAAAATAAAGATACTAAACCTGTCCGGTAGATACAATAACAGGATCTTTCATCAACTCAAGTGATATTGGACAGCGGAAATCATCTGGAATGACAGGGGATCTGTGCTTAATCATACTCTTGTCACCCTCAAGGGCATCCATTTCAGGATTCCCCGTCATTGCGCAGTCCTTTAGCTTTCTAAGGAGGAACGCAATCGTTTCAAAGCACTCTTCGGGAACTCCACCACTAGAAATGACCATGTCATGGATGGCGAGTGACTCCTTCTTTAGATCATTTACGGTCCTGAGATGCAGCTTCTCCGACAGCCGTTTAAAAATCATGGATTCAGGATCTTGTTCCCTTTCTGCCATAGCTAAATCGATTACCAGTTGCACATCTGGTGATTCCATCTTTCCTTTTGCTCTTTTAAATTGAGTATGCACAAGTTCAATCTGGAAGAAGCCAAACATTGTAAAGATTTTCAGTAAAATAGAATGGACATCGGCCATAACTAACTAGTAAAGGATTGCTAAATGAAGTACTTGTTCTCGGACTTCCTCGGATATATCAAGCTTATTGTAAGGAATGTGGCTTAGTGCATCTTCAATTTGCTCTGTTACGTTTAGGAACCTTAGTGATATGGTGTCCATCTGCAGAGCCTGCAATATGCAAAGCACAGGTGACATTTAGGAAATATGAAGCAAGAGACAATGTCTTTCATGATGATAATACGTAGCAGCAAGACACAACGAGCTTTGATTATACTGCACAAAAGTCATCCTCGATGCAGAGTGTAAAACTACAGCAGAGAGCAACTACATAAGATTCATTGATTATGGAAGTACAGATCGGGTACAATCTATAGTAAAAATGGCAACTTGGTGCAGTCCACATCTCAACAGAAACACAATTAAATGAATCATACTGGGTTCACACAGATGACGCTTTTAGATGTGATGTTTTACATGTTTCGACATGGTATCAAGGAAGGCAGAGACATTGGTTTGAATCTCACGTCAACTGTCAATGAAAATATTTCCACGTACTCGGGCCAAGGAAAAAAAAATAGGCTAACACGTGAGGAGGTGCTTTGAAGACCAAATTAAATACTGAAAAGTGTTCTCTTTCAAACTGTTCGAGCTTTTAGATGAGATGGTTCACACAATTTAACAAATCTCATTGTCACATGAGAAAATTCAAGTACCGGATATCCTAAGAAACTGAATTTTCCATATGAGAGATCCAAGGAACAATTCATTCTATTTCCTTTTTATGTTTAATAATATACGTTAGTGTGTCTAGAACATAAGCCAGAAGGAATTTAGACTTAGAACAGAAGGAAACTGGAACCATTTCCAAATTTTATTAAAAAACAGAGAATTTCAGTTGAAATAGAATATACCACTCCCCAAATTCTTGCCTTGAAAGTTTCAAATAGTAGGAGTAAGATACCAAGATGACTTAAGTTGAAAACTAACCAATTTCAAAAATCAAATCAAAAAGCCTAAAAAATTTTGAAAACACTAAGATCTTGTCATTTGGCAAACAGTACTTGCTACAACTTCATTTTGGCATACTTCTTGAATTTTCATACTCTTTACAAAATCCTGTCATTGGACATACAGTAATTGCTACAACAGTACAACCCGCTTTGAAATTAGAACCACCAAAAATATACTGGAAATGCAACATGGTAAAAGGTGAGACGGAAAGTGTAGATTTTGATTCAGGTACTTAGTTAATGACTTTGACCTTCTGAAAAGCTCATAGAATCTACAAAAGCTTCAAACTTAACAAGGAAAGATCAAAAGTTTCAAGCCAGGGCTGTCTGATGAGTCTACTAAGAGAAAGGTTCGTAACACAATTATATGAAGATAGGAACTACTCAAAAACACGTAATGTAAAGGTTTAGAAATCCATATTTCTACTGCCTAGATAAGATTATGATTTGTATATTTCTAGACCTTACTGCCTTTCAGGAGTACTTAATCCGATTTTACCTAAGTAATTAAAATATATGATTCAACTTTGTTTTGGTTGACAAATATGTAGGACAATTACCAACTAAACTCAACACCTAAATTTCACCACAGAGTATAAAAAGGGAAAAAGTTGAATATCACATTGATCTTTCCAGCAGCCATACAATCAGCAAAACATACAAAAAAAAGGCAGCCCGGTGCACGAAGTATCCCGTGTTTAGAGGGTCTGGGAAAGGCCGCACCCCAAGAGGGTATAATATAGGTAGCCTAACCTGACGCAGGCATCACTGGCTGATTTCACGGCTTGAACCCGTGACCTATAGGTCACAAGGAGACAACTTTACCGTTGCTCCAAGGCTCCCCTTCAATCAGCAAAACATACAGTAAGATACAAATTGATAGCTCTTATACTTAGATTACCTATATAATTGATCACTTATATTACTTGCTCATTTTCCGAAAAACGCAATTGGCATATATCATTCAGCAGTGAAAGATTAAGGTAGAAAACAATACCTGGAAAATCTTACTGCCTTCATTTACAGATTTGAGAAACTCCAAAGCTGAATTAAGAGCAATTCTCAACAACTCAAGCCCATGAACCACCTCATCTCCAACCTCAACAATATCACTATCTTTCATTTCCTCAACTAAAGGGCTCAAAAGCTTCACCCTTCTCACCAAACTACTGTACATCCTCTTAGACACATTCTTGCACTCCGGCAAACCTGAAACGGCGTCGATTAACTCCGTCAGCTCATTGATTAAGGCCTCTTTCTCATGATCCATGTGTGCACCTCCTTATAGAAAATGGATTCTTTAATCAAATTGGGAAAACCCCAGTTGGAAAAATTGAATCTTTAATAAAATTGAGCAAAACCCCAGTTGGAAAAATTGAATCTTTGATCAAATTGGGAGAACCCCAGCTGAAAGAATTGAATCTTTAATCAAATTGAGCAAAACCCCAATTGGAAAAATTGAATCTTTGATCAATTTGGGAGAACCCCAGCTGGAAAAATTGAATCTTTGATCAAATTTGGAGAACCCCAGCTGGAAAATTTGAGTCTTTAATCAAATTGGGAAAACCCCAGTTTGAAAAATGGAATCTTTAATCAAATTGGGAGAGACCCAGTTGGAAAAAGAGCAATAATTTGGCAAATCTTTGCTGAGTTGGTGGTTGGTTGTTGAGTTGACTGAGGAAATTACAACTGATCTTCACCAATTATTGTAGGGAAAATTTTGAGAAAAGCCATGAGGTTTTGGGTTCTAGAGATAATTTTAAGAAGAGCCAGCTCAAAGAACTGATTGAATTTCAAGAATCAAGAGAGAAATTCAAAGCTCTGTGTGAACATACAAGGAAACTGAGCAGGTGAAGCAAAAGATGAAATGAACAATTGATTAGTGGAGTTTCCATTTAATCATTTTAAAAGGAGTTATTATTAATACTATAGTTTTTGGGGGTAGATTTGACAGATATAATCATGATTATGATAACTAATAACGAGAGTAATGGTACAACTAAGGGGTTTGTAATGAAAATTAATGCTTCCCTCGGTAGATAATAAGTTATTTTTTAATCTTTTTATTTTGGTCCAAAATAATTTTTTTTTTATATTAGAGTAAAATACATTTGACCTCCTTAGCCTTTTAGAAAATAAGACCCCTCACGTTTGAATGGGAAAGGGACCCTCTTATGCAATTATTTTCCGGTGAGAATTTATATTTTTGAGTAAAGAATTTTTTTTTTCTAGCCTTTCAAAGGTGAAGTTTAATATTTTTCATCCAAACTAATAGTTGAGTTTCGTCTTTTTTACTTGCAAAATTTAAGATGTTTTTTTGTTACATTGAGGTCATTGTTAAAATTTTTGCAATAAAAAAAAAATCTTGTATACAAAATTCAAGAACTATACTAAACACACATTCACCGTAGATGCTTTAGCATATCAATTAGAAGGGAAAAAATATACTAAATTAGTTAATTCTCTAACGTATCTATTAGATAAAAGAATTGTTGCATGAGTATTAATTTATTTATGTATTTTTGCGTATATTAAAATTATTATGCTAAAGCAATTATTAAACTTTACTTATTTTAAAAATATCTTTATCAAACAGAAATTATAGTTGACAAGGTCACATTTGAAAATTCATTATGGAGGCATTTTAGCATTACATCATATCTTAAACTAGTAGGAAAAGGCTAAAGGGGGTACTCCAAAAATTATATAGATCATAATTGTTGTCATATGTAGAGCTTTTGGCTATAATGAAAGAAGTTGGTTATTTTCAAAATTATTTATTCAGAAAAAAAAAGACTTTTATTCCAAACAAAATGTTTCACCGGAAAGTTATTGTATAAGGGGATTTCCTTTCCCATTCAAAAAGTGAGGGGTTATCATTTCCCAACCATCAAAGGTTGAGGGGTATCATTTCCTATTCATAAGTTTGTTTTTATCTTTTTATTTTGGTCCAAAATAAGTATTTTTTTTACATTATCAATACGGTATTAACTTTATTTTTCAAAAATTTGCCCTTATTTACATATTCCAAGGTGTCAAGTTAACAATATATAAATTTTAATTAAGGATAATTTAGTCAAAATATTTTTTTTTCTCTATGAATTAGTATTTTCTTAAGGGATATGCCGAAGGTCAAAAAAGTCACTTATTATGAATCGGAGTAAATAAAATATAGCGGATTACTGTAATGTGTGAATTGGCAATTTAAGAAGTGAGGGAGAAGAGGGAAAATACGGGTATGATCAATCTCAACATAAGATAAATTTGTATCATCTGTTTTTTGGACAATACCGCCCTTCTAACATTTCTGGTGTTCTTTTTGGGGCAATAAGTAGTTGAGCATTGAAAATATGTTGGAATTGGTCCCATCACATTAAACCAACTCAAAGAGTAAATAACTTGTCACACATGATAATATGTACCTTATCCAGAAGAAAAAAAAGTAGATTATAATTATATGAGTATTCGTTTGTAAGGAAAATATTGTTCACACAATTTGATGATGATTAGGGTACAATTACTATTAAAACATTTCACTGCATGCATCATGCTTGAATCAAAGAAAAAACCCCAAAAAGATCTTGTTACACATATAATTTACATATATTTTTATTATTTAACCATGGTTATTTTACATGCTCAGAGACAACCGTTGTATCAAAAACAAATGTTACAATCCAAGTCGGTGACACGTATTGTCTAGGCCCATATAGATTTATCTTTCGAATTACGCCACCTCGAGTACCATTTGAACTCGTGTCATGCTTTATATAACTCTTTACTTTCCTCCCTCATTCCGATATGAGATTCATCTAAGGTAACATGTGCGAGATTTAGCTCTGGTATCATATTTATCACGACCCAAGCCAATGACACATATTATCCGATTTGGGCCTAGGCCCGCATGAATTTGTCTTTCGGGCTACGCTACCTCGAGTCCTAAAAGTACACATACCACATGAACTTGTGTCATGCCTTATATAACTCTTTACTTTACTCTCTCGTTCTAATGTAGGATTCGTCTAAGGTGACATGTGCGCCACTTTTTCAAAAACTTGTCAGCCAAGAAACCTGTCAATCCTGCTTGATCCGCTCTCATCAGTGTCGCTCCGACATGAGCATCATAACAAAGGAACTAGTCTACTAGCTATGGTCGTACTGGAGTGTCACAATCTAGGTGCAGCTATGTTTCTTTAACTATGTTTATTAAATTGTCAAAGTTTATAGTACTATTTAATTTTACTTGGCGATACTAATTAATATGATTTGGTGGAAATATTGAATAATAAAAATATTTTTCCGAATAAGACACACCTGTCTACTTGCCTATTGGGTGACACAAGCTGGGAAAAGGCTGACTTGGCAAAGAGGGGAAGATTTGGTCAAAATTGGGAGTGATGTGTTTTAGACATTTGGCCTATTTTTATTGACGTGTCTGCCGCATGCCTATTGCCTTTTATTACTCCTATTATTATTGTTGTTCTGTAATTGTCAATTAATTAGTACATATAACAAAAAATCAAATTATGGTGGATGTCTACTCTTCCTATATGATTTCTCAAATACTTAATGACATATTCAATGACATATTTCTATGCTTAATGACATATTCAATGACATATTTTTCTTCACTTTTCATGCCTATATAAAGGTCTTGTAATAGATAGGAAAATACACACAATTGAAGAAGAAATAAAAATCTCTCCTCTCTTTCTCTCTATATCTCTTAGCTTGTTTTTTCTTGTTCTATATTGTTACTTTGAGCTATATTTCATAACACGTTATCAGCACGAAATCCCTAACCTCAAGGTTGAGTTCCACTTATGTGTTACAGGCACATCTTTCTGCTACAGTAACAAGTCCGAGCTTTAAACCATATAAGTTTATACCAATATTTGGAATAAGCAATGGTCTGATTATTAAAAAATTAGTATTTATGTGGCTGCTAAGGATGTCACCTTGTTAAATTTTCATTAACTAAATAATAGGTGGCATGCGGTATACTAAATAATCTACAAAATTAAAATTATACTTTATTATGTATGCTTATGGTTTTACCTTATAATACGATTTTAGTATGCCTAGTATAATGATTATACATTAGTTTACTGTTAAATATAATATAATAATAATAATACTCATAACTATTTTATTTTAATAAGATAAAATATTAGTACAAGAAGTGTGTACTACACTAAATTTTTCATTGATGATAGTTCTTATCAAATTAACATATTGAATCATTTCTATATAGAAAACATATAGTAGTAGATAGTAGATAAAGATTTGTCCCCTAATTTTTTTTGATTCCCTGATTAACCTAAATATTCTGCTATATCTCTTTATTTTTCTAGAGAGCATAATACTTAATTTCCACAAAAGTGCATGATAACTAGTAGTACTATATTATTCTATTTGATATATCATTTTTCTTTAATGTTCTGGTCATATCACTTTCATCCTGAAGTAAGCTTATTGCAGCAAAGACCACATTTTATATTTTCATATATATGTTTGACACTAATTATTTAGCTGATTTGAGTAAACGAAAGTCTATTGTTGAGAATTATATCCAAATGACATTATGAAGAGTTTAACTCAAGAGGTAAGCATTTCCTTCGTATTTGAAGTTGTTTTTGTCCTTTGCTATTAATGATATCAACTTTAATGAGTTCAAGTCGCAATACACCATGAGGGTAAGACATCAGGATCAAGTCCTGATACTCCATGATGATAAGAGTTGGGTTTGAGTCCCAATTCATTATGGCCTAACATGTCTTTATATTGGTAAGATATTGGGTTTGAGTCCCACTATACCATATTGATGATATAATGATGACTAAAGAAAAATAATATATTTTTCATGAAAAGACATGAATATTGCTCCATTTGATTTGCTCCATTCTTGAAGTGAATGTGGTAGCGGTGCATAATAAGTCTAAATGAAACAAGTGGTTGAATAATGAACGTGGGCATTCCAAAGATCAAAATAATAATAATCATCAGTATGATTATAAAAGGAGAACAATAAGGGTTCTCAAAATAGTCCTTCAAAATGTGAAGGCAATGTTTACCATCAAATTGATATAAAAAATAATAAAGCACGCCGTTGATTATGATCCATTCCTTGAAGAGAATATGACTTGTGATAAGCATTGAGAATGCAGATCCATTCCTAAAGGTGAATGTGGCAATATGTGATAAAAGTAATGAATAAAGACATGCAATGCATGATTAGATGAATACCACACAACTCACCTCTAAGGAAGGTTTTGAGTGAAAAAAAGAGAATAAATATTATTGCGTGGTTACATGAATATATCATTGGTCGCGTACATATGATACGCCAAAAAATATTTTGGTGTGCCTTATAAAAGATTATTAAAGGCAAAATTAAAGGAAGAAATGATTTTGCTTATGATGATTTTGACCATGACAATTTATTATGATATAGTTTTCTCCGTGAAGGGGACATTTACTATATGAATGGTGTGACAAAAGATCTTGTAGTACAAAAGTTGTTAAGAGCTCTGAAAAAATTAATTTGTTACCACCCGGATGAATAAAATTATCCACGACATTGATATTGTAAAACCTCAAAAGAAACTTTTTGAGTTTCAAATGTATAAGTCAAAGTGGTTGGCATATTGAGACTATAAATGAAAGAAAATATTGAATATCTTCATATTTCTATAATCATAACGGGTAAATATGAAAGATTACCCAATTTTCTTTCTATTTGTACTACACAAATATAAGCATGATAATGGAATCATATGTCACAAGTAAACTAGAGGTTTACTAAAATAAATATTAGTTGGCATGACCGATTGACCATCTCGGTTCAATTATGATATGAAAAATTAATTGAGAATTATATTTGGCATATATTGAAGAAATATAAGATTCTTCAAAAATTCTCTTGTGCTGCTTATTCTCATGATATACCAATTAAGGTTGGGATTGAATCCCTTGATTTCTGGAACGAATAAAAGGTGATAAATATATTGCCCAGTCACCTTCCATGTGGACCGTTTACTATTATATGATTTTAATAGATGCATCTATTCTATGGTCGCATGTGTATTTGTTATCAACTTGCAATTTGGCTTTTGCAAGATTGATTGCTCAAATTATTAGAGCACAATTGCAGAATATAAATTATGATGATTTATCTTGATAATACCGGTTTAAATCCAAGTTGGTTTAGCAGAAATTGTATGCCCCCAATTATATCTAAACCATTGGTTATGAGAACAAAATTGTCAAAAAAACAAAATTTGGTATGTGATGTATTATTTAATATACAACAGCACTTGTACACATCTAACCAAGTTATGATAAATTCTCCCTATCACAATCGGTTCTTGGTCAGGAACTAAATAATTTCCATCTAGAAATATGAATGTGCTATATGATTTAATTGTTCCACCACAATGCACAAAGATGGATCTCTAAATAAGGTTAGGGATATGTGTTGGTGATCCCAACAATAGGGGGAGAAAATGGGCAGCTGAAAAAGTAATGCATGTAATGAATTATTATGAGTACATCTAGATCCTCGTACGAGAAAATGTGAACTTAAATTTATTTGATAATTCATTTGTAAAATATTGCCAGGCGTATTTGCTGACTCAAAACTAAATGTCATATTCAGCTGCTAATGCTCCAAATAAAATAAAGTTCATAATGAATATAGTCTATGACATGCATGAAGCATAATAGACTAATCGGTTCCAAAGATAAAACTCCTTGAAGAAGGAGATGAGCAAATGTTCAAGATGGTCATAATAAGGAGGCAAGTGCTCTAAAAGAGCACCACGACATAACATTTCATAAGACCTCATGGGAGAGGCTCAGGTACCTGAAAATAATAAGATAAAGAGATCTCAATAAGTTATGTCTTTATTGGGTAATAGTAGAACCGATATAAAATGATCGTCGACGATATTGTTAATATAATGTAGCGCTCAATATTATTAATATTGACGAGGATCTTGAGCTCAAATCTGTCATGAAATTTGGACAGATAAATGATTGGCCAAATGAAAAATACGCAATGAAAATTGATTTCACTTGAAAAATATGAAGTTGGACGGATAGTCCCAACACCTGAAAGTATAAAGCCAGTGGAGGTATAAATGTGCTCTTGTACGAAAAAAAAAGGTCAAGTCAATAGACATAAAGACGACTTGTGTCACAAGAAGATCTGTAAATATCCTGTCATTGATTATATAGAGACATGCTCTCATGTGGTGGATATCGTCATTTCAGGTTTTAATCTTGCAATACAAGAAAAATGTGATATGTGTATAATAAAAATTATTGAAGGATTTAAATTGTCCTGAAGCATATTAAGGTTTCCAAAAAATTTATTAAATAAAGCTTCAAAAATTCTTATACGGATCGAAACAATTAGGGCGCATGTGGTATAATCGCTTGAGTGAGTACCTGTTGAAAGAAGGGTATAAGAATGATTCAATTTGTCCTTGTGTCTTTATAAAAATATATGGATTTAAATTTGTTATAATCGCCATGTATGTTGATGATTTAAATATCATTGGAACTCCTAGGGAGCTTCCTAAAGCAGTAGACTATTTAAAGAAAGAAATTGAAATGAAAGATCTTGGAAAGATAAAATTTTATCTTGGTCTACAAATTGAGTATATGAAAGATGAAATTTTTGTCCATCAATCAGCATACACTAAAAAGATTTTTAAGCGATTCTATATGGATAAAGCACATCCATTGAGTACACCGATAGTTGTGAGATCACTCGATATAAATAAAGATCCATTCCGACCTCATGAAAATAATAAAGAGTTTCTTGGTCCTGAAGTACCATATCTTAGTGCAATTGGTGCACTAATGTATCTTTCTAACATTATAAGGTCTGACATAACTTTTTCAGTTAATGTCTTAACAAGATATAGCTCTGCTGCTACAAGGAGACATTGGAATAGAATTAAACATATATTGCGGTATCTAAAAGGGACTACCGATATGGAATTATTTTATGGCAATGATTGCAGTCCCGATCTTGTTGGTTATGCCGATGCTGGGTATTTATCTGACCCACACAAGGCTCGATCTCAAACAAGCTATATATTTACATATGGAGGCACTGCCATATCTTGGCGATCGACTAAGCAATCAATCGTGGCTACTTCATCTAATCATTCTGAGAAAATTGCTATTCATGAAGCAAGTCGAGAATGTGTATGGTTGAGGTCTATAATACACCTTATTCGAGATAAATGTGATTTGAAGTGTGACAAACTACCCATAATTTTGTACGAAGACAATGCAACATGCATAACCCAATTGAATGGAGGATTCATAAAAGGGGATAGGACAAAGCACATTTCACCAAAGTTATTTTTCACACATGATCATCAAAAGAATGGTGATACCAATATGCAACAGATCCGTTCAAGTGATAGTATGGTTGATTTGTTCACCAAATCTCTACCGACGTCAACCTTCAAGAAACTAGTGTACAAGATTGGGATGCGAAGGCTCAAGGATGTGAACTGATGCTCTCATCAGGGGGAGTTAATACGCGTTGTACTCTTTTTTTCTTACAAGGTTTTGTCCCACTGGGTTTTCCTTGCAAGGTTTTTAACGAGGCAACCAAAAGGCGTATTTCTAAACATGTGTACTCTTTTTCCTTCACTAGGATTTTTTTTCCATAGGGTTTTTTCCTAATAAAATTTTAACGAGGCACATTATCTATGGACATCCAAGGGGGAGTGTTATAAGAAAAATCAAATTATGGTGGATGTCTACTCTTCCTACATGATTTTTCAAATGCTTAATGACATATTCAATGACATATTTCTATGCTTAATGACATATTCAATGACATATTTCTATGCTTAATAACATATTCAATGACATATTTTTCTTCACTTTTCATGCCTATATAAAGGCCTTATAATAAATAGGAAAATACACACAATTGAAGAAGAAATAAAAATCTCTCATCTCTTTCTCTCTATATCTCTTAGCTTGTTTTTTCTTGTTCTATATTGTTACTTTGAGTTATATTTCATAACAATATATAGTATAATTTTTAAAAATAACTTATGCTTACAGTTTTATCTTTCCATATTTTTCATCAATGACTGCAACTTACTCTCTGTCCGTATACTAAGCTATGAATGGCTTAATATCGAATACTGATAATAATATCAGCAAACGAACGACCTTCTCATATACTTCTAGTTATACATTCTCAAATTAATTTGAATTGAAGAAATGAATATACATAATCTTTTATATTTCACTCACTAATTCTATGTGAAGAAGAGCATCTAACAAAAAGAACATTTATAACGAGTTATAAAACTGAGGGGAACATCTCAAAATAACGAGTTTAATTTAATTTAATTTTCTATTTTATCTTTAATGACATAATTTTATAGTAGTATACCTAAGACCATAAGTTTCAAAAAAAATTCTTTCTTGCTTAAACTTCGTATACAATCAAATAAATTCAAGTAAAATGAATCGGAGGGAGTATTATTTACTAGTAAGTTTCTTTTATAATAATATTGTATTAATATAGTACTCATAGTAGTTTCTTAACTTCTTATTCAATTAAATGGTGTTATGGAGTAAGTATTTGGTAATTCAACCAAATTATTTTCTAGGTGCAGAAAATTAAATTTTGTTATCGCCGAGTCGTTATCTATAAGAACTGAGGCCAATTAAACAGCGCAACGTTGGCGACAATGGAGAATAATTCCACCTTTCCTTTTTTTTGTTTGTGTGTTTTTTCAACTATTTGTATGGAAGTTTTGAAGTAATAGTAAAGTTGCTTTCGGGTTATCTATAGGTTACGAGTTTAAGTCGTGAAAGTAGTCATTAATGTTTGCATTAGAGAAGATCTACGGGGACGGAGCCACAGTGTTGGTTGTGAGTTCGGCCAAATCTAGTAGTTTTTGTTCAAACCCTGTAGTTGTATATGTACAAATTATTAATTTAGAATTTACTAACTTAAAAGAATTATAATTTTGAACCTATAAAGTTCAAATCCTAGCTCCACATATGACTGTCTACATCAAGGTACGACCATTTCACCGACCCTATATAGAAGTTTCCTTTTTCAACTCTTTGAAAAAGTCTGAAGAATAGACGTTAGTTTGCCTTTTGCTGAAGGCATTAACGATGTCCATTGGCTGTTCATTCTTTGAAATTTAAACTAATTATTACAAAAAGAATATTCTATGAAACAGGTGTCGTTTAGATTTCTCAATTCTTAACATATATTAAAAAAGTAAAATGTTAAAATAGAGTAATTAAAAATCAAAGGTGACAAACTACTGTTTCTTGTCTAGTGGTCGTTTGGTTAAATTTTGGTTGTTTGATTTGTCATTGTGTAATTAATTAAGGGTGTTAAATAAATAATTTTAATTAAGTACAGATGGATTTAAAACAGGTCGATCAGTAAGCTAATGATCAAAACTAAATTAATTTATTTGAGTTAAAATTAGTTAAGTTAAAATTAGTCGAGACAAGTCAAAATTCAAGTCGTTCAATTGAAACTTAACTAAATATTTAGCGCGAGTAAATTTTTACTTAGTATTGATGAGATACGACCATTTACACTCTTTACATACACTCTTTTTATTCTCTCTTTGAATCTAGTTCTTTGCATTAAAATCCAATTGACGAATTTTTCCTTTTATTTGGATTCTTTTTCTTCGTTTTATTTTTTTAAAAGAATTGATCATTTGACATGAGATTTACGAGTTTTATACGCGTTTTCACTTTTCTATGCTTGACTCGCTCTTGTCATCATTTGGTTTCATTTTCAGAACTTATTCACAAAGACATAAGTGAACCTCAATAAAATAGACCAACAATATAATGCTTAACATGCATCTTTCATTTTTATTTACATTATAATAAATCAGAATTATTTGGAGTGCATTTGCATCTCTTCTACTCTTTTCGCATTTTCTTCAAAAATTAACTAATCCTTCTTTCTGAAATTAATTTTATCTCTAGTTTACTTTAACAACCAAAATTATTAAAATTTGATGACTGCCAAAGTTTTTTCTAACTTGTTTGAGATTGATGTGTAATAGTTATTGTTATTCATGATTATCAAAATGCTACTACGAGTTTGTGTTTCAAGAATCATAGGTATAAATATATAATTACTCTAGTAATTGGTTGCGTTGACCAGAAAAATCTATTGAGATTATCTAATTATGTAAAGTATATATATATATATATATATATATATATATATATATATATATATATATATATATATATATATATATATATATATATATATATATATATATATATATATATATATATATATATATATATATATATATATATATATATATATATATATATATATATATATATATATATATATATATATATATATATATATATATATATATATATATATATATATATATATATATATATATATATATATATCTCTCTCTCTCTCTCTCTCTCTCTCTCTCTCTCTCTCTCTCTCCGACAGCAGATTTTGCGTAAAGCTGAGCTCGAGCCAATGTTACTTTGAGTAATTAACATGGTATCAGAGCTTGGTTGTTCCGATATATCATCTCTCAATTATCCATTTCTCCTTTGTGTTCGTCGATTTCTGAGAGCGGTCTTCTTTTTGCCTGACTATCTGATAAGGGGCCTTTTCTTCCAAAGTGTGATACTCACACAATTAATCTCAATCACTCATGGTTGTTGATGATTTGAGCGATGTGGCTAACACAGAAGTGAACATCGGAGTTACAGAAAATTCCGAAATCGATCCAAGTGATCCCTTGTATCTGCACCCGTCGGATAATCCCGGTGCTATGCTTGTTTTCGTTCCCCTCAGTGGAGTTGGTTATCGTTCATGGAGGCGTAGTGTGTTGCGAGGTCTGTCAGTGAAAAATAAGTTAGGGTTTATAATTGGCGAATGCAAGCGTCCGGACCCTCACTCACCCATGTTTCGTCAATGGGAGCGATGTGATGACATGGTGACTTCATGGATCCTTAATTCTCTGTCAAAGGCAATCGCAGGCAGTGTTGAATATGCAAATGATGCTATGGAGACTTGAATTGAGCTAGAAAATCGATATGAGCAGACAAATGGAGCTCGACTGTATCAAATCCAAAAGGAAATAAATGATACATCTCAGGAGACTCTTGATACTACCAATTACTACACCAAATTGAAGAAGCTCTGGGAAGAATTGAGCACCTTGAGTAAAAGGTCTCAATGCAGTTGCAATTGTACTTGTGGCGCGAAGGAAAATCTACAAAGCTGAGCAGGATAGGCGACTAATACAATTCCTCATGGGATTGAATGAAACCTACACTGTGATTCGAGGAAGCATCCTCATGATGAACCCATTACCAAACTTAGCTCAAGCCTTTTCTCTCCTAATACTAGATGAGAAGTAGAGGGAAGTCAAACCAAACACTCAGTTGTTTATCGAATCAACCTCTATGAATGCTGCTAGTTTTAGGTCCAACACTTATATGATCAACTATTCGATCAACAACAGCAACTATGGAGGACAAGGAAGGGGAAGACCTATATGTGACTACTGCAAGAAACCAGGGCACACTAAGGATAGGTGTTTCAAATTACATGGCTACCCTGAGAGTTCTGGATATCCTCGCAATCAAAACCAAAATCCAAACCAAAACTTCAACCAGAATCAAGGCATCAATCGGAACCAGAATTATAACAAGGGAAAAAAAATAGTGGCCAATGTACATGGAAATCAACCCTCTGATATGTTATCTAACAAAGGAGAGGAACAAAATAATTTGAATGAAGACCAGAACATCAACCTGTCAAAGGAGCAATATGGACAAATTATGAATCTGCTACAATACTTTAATTTCAAGCTGGAATGAAGGAGAGAATACAGGTGCCACCAATCCTATCAATGGAGCTGTGAACTTTGCAGGGATAATATTTTGTACTTCCTCTATAGATTTTGGTAAATTATCATATCAATATCTCAAAAACAAGACTGATTCCTGGATATTAGACTCAGGGGCTTCCAATTACATGACCTTCAATAAGTCCCTATTAACCAACATAGTAACATTGCCCTATCCACTCCTAGTTGTCGTACCAAATAGATATAAAGTGAGAGTAACAGAAATTGGTAGTATAACACTTGTGCCTGATATCATTTTACATAAAGTAATGTTTGTACCTTCCTTCAAATACAATCTAATTTCCATTCATGGTCTGACCAGTTTTAACCCAGAAGCATAGTAGCCTTCACTGACAACCTTTGTATTCTGCAGGCCCCTAGGCCTCTGGAGATTGGTAAGGCTTGTGATGTGTTGTACCTTCTTTGCCCAAATTGTCTGAGAAACAAGTACTCAGGTTTTGCTGTTAGCAACTCAGTCTCTTGTCTTGGAAATAAGGCTCACCACACACACAACTCACACTGTCATATTGATTCATATGTACATAGTTCATTGTCCACAAATAAGTGTGTATCCCATCCACCTGTAAATGGTTCATGTTTGAATAATAAACACCTTAGTCTGAATTCTTGTGTATCACCTGATCAAGATGTGAATGTTCTGTGGCATAATAGACTTGGACATGTAACCTTTGTCAAAATGAGAGGGATTTTCTCTATCCCCATTTCCTTTCCTTCAAAGCAACCCTTTCTTTGTTCCATTTGTCCAATGGCCAGGCAGGGAAGACTACTATTTCCCTAGAAAATAATTTTTTCCACAAAAATCTTTCAACTACTACACATAGATATATGGGGACCCTATCATGTGGCAACACATGACAACTACAAGTACTTCCTTACATGGGTGGATGATTACAGTAGGTCCACCTGGACTAACCTTCTCACCTGCAAAAGCAATGCCTTACAAGGTTATAAAAATATTTATCTCTATGGTTGAAACCCAGTTTAATACAAAAGTTAAAACAATAAGATCAGGCAATGGCTTAAAATTCACCAGTATAGAGGCAAGTATGTTTTTTCAATCCAAAGGCATCATTCACCAAAAGACTTGCCCTTATATACCACAACAGAATGGGATAGTATAAAGAAAACATAAATATCTCCTGAAAATTTCCAGGGCACTCCTATTCCAATCAAAATTAACTGAAAAATACTGGGGTGAGTGCATCTTATGTGTAACCTACATCATAAACAGATTACCCTCTTCACACAGTTATCCTAAATCCCCATTCGAATTACTTCACAAGAGAAAACCAACATACTCTCACATGAGAAGTTTTGGATTCCTGTGTTATCCTTCTATACCAAAAGTGCATAGAGACAAGTTTGAACCTAGAACATCCCCACACACATTCATTGATTATCCCTATGGTGTCAAAGGGTACAAGGTCTTAAGTCTTGCCACTAAAAATATATCTGTTTCCAGGGATGTTGTCTTCATTGAGAATGTGTTTCCTTTTACTATATCACCTGAAAATACTTCATTTCCTTCTGTTCTTAATTATGTTCCCTTCATTGATTATATACAAAAGGGCACTGAACATACTTATGATAGTGATAATGGCACCAATGTTACACATGGACAATCCCAACACCTTGAGTCCAACACTAGTTCACCCACTTTGAGTCCCTCCAGTCCTTAACCACAACTTGGAGCACCACAATCTTCAAGCCACACCTTATCACCAATTGCCTATCAACCTGTCAACACACCTGTTGCCTTAAGGAAATCACAAAGACCACACAGGACACATGTGTATTTACAAGACTACCTACACTCACTCCCTAAGCTAAAATCATCACCATTTATTGCTCACAACAACTCTGTTGTACCTTTCTCCCTTAATGCCATGTTCTCTAAAAATCATCATGTAACCTCTGATGTCTTAAATCCTGAGAGTCAAAGTCTTGTGAGAGACATCTGCAGTGGCAGTGAACCCTCATCGTATGAGGAGGCAGCTATGAATCCTGCTTGGCAAACAATTATGAACCAAGAGTTTGAGGCATCACATGCCAATCATACTTGGGACTTAATTCCCTTACATGTTGGAAAGAAAGCCATAGGATGTAAGTGGATGTATAAAATAAAACATAAAGCAGATGTTAGTGTAGAAAGACTCAAAGCTAGACTGGTTGTAAAGGGATATACCCAAGCTGGCTGGAATTGACTACACAAAAATATTCTCCCCTGTAGTTAAGATGACAACTGTGAGGTCCCTAATAGCCATTGCTGTCAAGAAAGGGTGGTACATATCCCAATTGGATGTAAACAATGCATACCTACATGAGGATCTAAATGCGGAAGTGTACATGGAGGTCCCATAGGGCCTAGCAGTAGATAACTCAGACTTGGTCTGCAAACTCAACAAATTTCTTTATGGCCTGAAACAGGCAAGCAGACAGTGGTATGCCAAACTCACTAAGGCTTTATGCTCAAGGGGTTATGCACATTCAATGTATGACTACTCTTTATTTTACAAGAAAACTGAGCACTCATCTGTTTATATAGCAGTGTATGTCAATGACATTGTAGTTACATGGACTGACACTGTGGAGATTAAAGATTTAAAAACATTCTTGAACAACAACTTCAAAATAAAGGATCCGGGGAAGCTACATTACTTCTTAGGCTTTGAGGTTCTTTACAAAGATGATGGTGTAATAATATCCCAGAGAAAGTTCATTCTTGACCTGTTGAAGGAATACTAGTGCATGGATTACAGCAGCTTCAACTCTCCACTGGACCCCATTGTGAAGCTCAAATCTAAGGAAGGAGAAGCATTAGCAGATCCCGCTTACTACAGAAAATTGGTAGGGAAGTTCAATTTCCTCACCAACACCAGACTAGATATAGCTTACATTGTGCAACACTTGAGCCAATTCATGGATGACCTCAGAGAACCTCATCTAAAAGCAGCCTTTCATTTGCTCAGATACTTAAAAGGGGATCCCACATATTCTTGTCTAAGGATCCAAATTATACAATCAGAACCTATTGTGACTCTGACTAGGCAGCATGCCCAGATTCCAGAAAATTTGTAAGTGGTTACCTTGTGTTGATGGGCAGCAGTCCAGTTAGTTGGAAGTCCAAGAAGCAGGACACTATCTCTTTGTCCTCTGCAGAAGCTGAAAACAGAGCCTTGAGGAAGGTAGTAGGAGAACTGGTGTGGCTCAGTAGATTGTTTGAAGAATTCACATTCTTTTTCCCCAAGCCCATTGCAGTGTTTTGTGACAGTCAGTCTACCATGCACATAGCCAGGAATCATGTGTTCCATGAGAGAACCAAACATATAGAAGTTTACTGTCACTTTGTGAAAAGCAAGCTACAAGAGGGATTGATTTCACTACATCATGTGGGAACTACAGACCAACTTGCAGATGTTCTAACAAAGGCCCTGACAGGAGTCAATCATTCAGCAGCTTTGCACAAGTTGGAAGTGTTTTCCACACCACCAATTTTGGTGGGGGGGGGGGGGGAAGGGGTGGGGGGAGGGGTATTGAGATTATCTAATTATGTAAAGTGGCTAGTTAGATGTTTAGCTAGATGCAAAGTGGCTACACCAGACATTCAATTAATTAGATAGGATATTATCACCACTAGAAATCCGGTAAAAATCGACCAAAAAAACCGACCAACGTTGGTTGGTAATGGCCAAAAACCGACCAAAATGCGACTATTTATGTGTGGACGGTATTTTTGTGGTCGTAAAGGAATACCGACCAAAGTTGATCGGTCAATTAAATTCAAAAAAAAAATATTGCAAAAAAACCGACCAAAGTTGGTCGGTTTTTTCCGACCAAAGTTGGTCGGTATTTTAATTATGTAATAAAAAGATTCACCATCTGGGAATCGAACCGGGGTCTGTACTGTGGCAGGATACTATTCTACCACTAGACCATTGGTACATTTTGTTTTAAGACTGTCTTTTATTTGATTTATACTCTTTAATTGTATTTTCGCACGAAAATAACCGACCAAAGTTGGTCGATTTTATTAAAAAGTAAAATTACCGACTAAAGTTGGTCGGTTTTTTTTAAATGACCCGCCGAATTAACCGACCAATTTTGGTCGGTTTTTTTAATATTAATTTTTATTTATATTAATTGAAAAATCGACCAAAGTTGGTCGGTTTCTTGAAACATAAATTTCGCGGGACTCAAAAATAATTTTTCGCATTTTTGCGCTAAAGAAAACCGACCAAAGTTGGTCGGTTTCGTAAAAAAAAAAATTAAAAAAAATATTTTGAAAAACCGACCAACTTTGGTCGGTTTTTTGGTCGGTTTTTTTACCGACCAAAGTTGGTCGGTCGATCTTGGTCGGTTTTTGCCGAATTTTTAGTAGTGTATGTATATATATTCATTACATGTATCAATAACACGTGAGGTTGATTTCCCAGTCCTTTCTCTTTCTTCTCGAATGTTCTCTCTCTTCGACCTCCATTGCTGTTCAAGCTAGCTCGAGCCAGCTTTTACTTTGAGCAATTAAAAAAATCAACTTTGGGGTTAAGTTGTACAAATTACTCCATCCGTCTCAATTTATATAATATTTTTTTCTTTTTAATTGGTCCCAAAAATATTAACACCTTTCTATATATATTAACAATTCAACTTCAAATGCACTCAACGAATAACACGTTGAGCTAAAAAGGAGACATATAATACAGAATATTATTTACGAGAGCTATCCTCTAAAATAGAGATAAGGACAAAAGTTTAAATCGCTCATTTACTATTATTGTATACTTAATTATTCCTACTCTATAAAAAGTGGGAGTTTAAATCAGTAGCACTTATCTAAAGTGAAATCTTCCTCTCTCTAACGACAAAATTAAAAAAGAAAAAGAAAAACACAAAAACAAAATTAAAGTCTCTTGTCCCCGCTATTCACGATCTATCTTGTCCGTAAAAGAACTAGAAAAAATGACACCCTTTTTTCAAACCAAATATGAAATGGTCTTTCGGAATTCGTTACGTTTATTTTTTTCAATTTCTAATCAACATGATCCATTACTTACGGGACTTTGTAACCTACATATATACCAATAATAAATCCCAAAATTCCCATAACACTTCACTGCATTTCATCATTCATTTCTTTCTGCTTTTTTATCTTAAAAATATAGAAAAGTTTTAATTTAATTATGGCAACCGAGGGCAAGAAAATGGTGACATTAAAATCAAATGATGATAAGGAATTTGAAGTTGAAGAGGCTGCAGTTATTCAATCAGAAATGATCAAGAACATGATTGAAGATGGATGTGCTACTAGTGTTATTCCACTTCCAAATATTGATAGCAATACCCTAAGCAAAGTCATTGAGTATCTCAACAAGCACATTACTAGGGACGAAGACGAGGACGAGGATGATGACAAGGACAAAGGAAAGGAGGCGGAAACAGGTGAGTAAAGTTGGAAAATGAACGAGTTGAGTCAAATTTGGACAGGTCTAAGTTAAAAAATAAGTCGTAATCCAACTTGCCCAGAATTTGCTTGAGTCAGAATGGAATAAATAATTGGTCATAATTTAAGATGCCCAACATGACTCAATTTTTTGCCCTTTTAGGCTCTTGATAGAATTCTTTCAAATTGACATAAATATCATTTTTTTTGCAAATTGATATAAATTGTAATCTCAAAATTTGATCCGTAATGTTTGGGTTTGGTTAGATTTGACCCGTCAGATCATATTATTTTGGCTCATTTGATATGATATTTTGATGGTCATTTCGAGTTCAATCTGTTAGGTTAAATCAATAATTGAGTCATAACCAACCCCGTTTAATAGTTCACTAGTGGCGGAAGCCAATGTCCAAATATATCGGCGGACTCATTCTAACTGAAACAAGGGGTGAGTCTTTACCAACGTCAAAATATTCTATTTTAGAAAAGCCAAAAAAGGTGAGAGCCTAATGCGAAATGTTGCTTTACTAAGATAAGACAAGAAGCAAGATCGTCATTGCTTCTTAGCGCATCCATTTTCTTGCTCGTTAGCGTTTGACTAATAAAATAGAAAGAATCTTTCTTGCTTGTTTAGTAAAGTCTCATTTTTTTGTTTAAGCTCGGACTAGTTACGAATAAATGAGTTGATTTTGCTACCTGTACAGGTGATGAAGAAGATCTCAAGGAATTCGACGAGAAATTCGTGAACATGGGATGGGAAGAGCTTTTCGACATAATAATGGCTGCAAATTATTTGAACATTCACGAGTTGATGGAATTGTGTTGTCAATCTGCAGCTGATAGGTTGAAGAACAAGAGTGTTAGAGCAGTTCGTGAGATGTTAAAGATTACTAATGATCTTACTGAAGAAGAAGAGAAAGAGATTATTAATGATGCTCCTTGGGCATTTGAAGGACCTGAAATTGATGATACTGTTAATTAGACTATAGTAAAATATCAATTTAATTAATAAACAATAGGTAAAGGGTTTTTTTTTGGGTAGTGTGGGGATTAAGGAAATAATAATCTCCCCATTAGGGTCTATGGTTATTTTAGGTCTAATGTTACGTTGGTTCTTTAATTTTTTTTGGTTATTGTACTCTGCATGTTTGAAGGGAGACTTGGCGTAACGGTAAAGTTGTTTCTACGTGATCTATGGGGTCGAGTTGTAGAAGCAGTCATTAATACTTACATTAGAATAGGTTGTTTACATCACACCCCTTGGGATGCAACCTTTCTCCGGACATTGCGTGAACACGGAATGCTTTGTGCACACCGTGCTACCCTTTTACTCTGCATGTTATTCATGGTGTTTTAATGTATTTGAGTTATTTTGCTTCGTTAGTTTTGTGTTTCTGATTTTTCTTTTAATTGCCTTTTTAATATGCAAAATCTATTGAGGATTATATGTATCGTTTAATACAGTTTATGGTTCCTGTTTCTTAAATAGACCATGGAAATTTTCATTTCTTGATGATTCAATTGTCATAGGAATTAAAAAAGAAGAATCGATATTGAGGAAAAAGCTGTTTTTTTTACTAGTTAGAAATATCATGATATGGGCTAAAAATTCGATTGTAGAAACCAACTCAGTATAATCCCATAAGTGGGATATGAGGAGTATAGTATATACGTACACCTTACCTACCTTAATGGTATAGAAGCTGCTTCCGATAGACACTCGGCTCAAGAAAAGATGAAAAGAAAGCATTAGCATCAAGCAATAACACAATTGTAGTGCTTGTTAGTCCCGCCAATATTGATGTATTTATAAATAATAATTCTGTAAAATATAAGTTATCGTAATGAAACAGTAATTAATTCGAACCCACTGAATTCACAGTGTTTCCTTAAGGAATTTAATCCCCTCCTAGTACCCAAGGTTATGAATTATTTCCTCCCAGGATAGAACGAATCACACACTAGTGTAGCGGTACTTCAAACCCCAGTGTTTCAGCGAACACAAAGTTCTGTAGCAAATCACACTTACAGTTGCTTTGTTTGAAGTTAAAACAATGCAGAACAAAGGAGTAGAAACTCAGAAAATCGTATGGAAATGCTGAGAGAAAGGAGTGCAATGTATAGCCAAAGTTGAGCATTTTCAGTTTGGTGTTTGTGTGTCTTTCTTCAACAGCTGCTGCACATATATATAGCAGCCAGCTTTGAAGATGAACGACCCTCCATCCTCCATGGTGGAGCATGCACTAGCTTGTTTGTGAAGCAAGCACTTGGCCATGGTGGGAAGAGCATTAGGTGGTCAATACACGGATTGAAAAATATCCGTTATAAATGCGGATAATCTTACGTTAATATTTACTATTAACAAATAAATTTGGTCCAAAAAAATTAATCAATCAATCGATCATTTGACCAAATTCAAATCCAAATTCAAATCCAAATCCAAATCCGAAACCGAAACCGAAGCCGAAGCCGTAGCCGTAGCCGAAGCCGAGCCGAGCGAGCGACGACGATGACGGCGCGAGGCTTGCTTTCTTCTTAACTCTTTAAGAGCTACAAGAAGAGCAATTATATATATACCCATCAAAAATCTTTTCCACTTCCAATATGAGATAATGTCTCATTATCAAGAGGGGGAAACTTAAAATTTTACTCAAAAATTTTATTTTCCCTCCATTTCCCATTCACCCTCATTTTAAGATTATTTCATCTTAAATAACAAAAACCTCAATAATCCCCCACATGAACGGGGAATGGCTATATCACTGAAGTATGCATGGAAAAACTGTGTGATTTGCAAGCAAGGATTAATCGCATATGGATAAGTAGGTTTCCCTTTGAACTTTTCGTAGTGAACTTATGTCGGATATACTCGGTCAATCGGTAGATTTGATATCTTTGAACCGTCGAACTTTGGTGTATACCTAGACAACCATAAGTCACACAACCGACCCTTAACCGTCTTTGGCTCTCATTGTTGTGTTCGTTTCAGCCATGAACACCGCCTGGTTTCATAAGTGCGTAGAGAACTGGCCTTACAAAGTTCTCCTTGAAGCGGCTAACACTTCACACTTACATAGGTGATTCCTAAACGTGTCATCCTATAGATACACTATTTGATATACCTTGTATCAAATTTAGAAATCATTAAAAAGCCTTAATGCTTTATCCTTGGTACTGAACATTATCTCATCACGAGAACGGACTAAAATTTTATTTGACAATGTTGAACCGTCATTAATGACTTTGTTTGATCTCCTTGAACCTAGATCTTGGGATCTCCAGTCTTCTAGGTAGAGTTACCGCCACAATGACTTGTTCTCGGCCATAGCCCCATTCCCCTTGATGATTTCTCAACTACCTCTCTAGTTAGGCCTTTTGTAAGTGGATCCGACACATTATCACTTGACTTTACATAGTCAATCGTGATAATTCCTCTAGAGAGTAATTGTCTAACGGTTTTATGTCTTCGTCGTATATGACGAGATTTACCGTTATACATAACGCTCCCAGCCCTTCCAATTGCCGCTTGACTATCACAATGTATGCATATTGGTGCCAACGGTTTGGGCCAAAATGGAATGTCTTCCAAGAAATTCTGGAGCCATTCAGCTTCTTCACCGGCTTTATCTAAGGCTATGAATTCAGCCTCCATTGTAGAGCGGGCAATACATGTTTGTTTGGAAGACTTCCAAGATACCCTCCACCAATAGTGAATACATATCTACTCGTGGACTTAGAATCAGTTAAACCGGTGATCCAATTTGCATCACAGTATCCCTCAATCACCGCAGGGAATTTACTGTAGTGCAAGTCAAAGTTCTGGGTATGTTCTAAATATCCCAAAACTCGTTTCATTGCCATCCAATGAGATTGGCCTGGATTGCTCGTATATCGACTCAGTTTACTTATAGCACAAGCTATATCTGGTCGTGTACAATTCATGATATACATTAAGCATCCCAACACACGAGCATAATCCAATTGTGATATGCTTTGGCCTTTATTCTTTGCTAATGCAAGATTCACGTCAATTGGAGTCTTTGCAACTTTAAAGCCCAAGTGCTTGAATTTTTCAAGTACTGTCTTAATATAATGAGATTGTGACAATGCCAGACCTTGAGGAGTCTTATGGATCTTAATTCCCAGAATTAAATCAGCAACTCCCAGGTCTTTCATATCAAACTTGCTATTGAGCATACGCTTAGTAGCATTTATGTTGGCAATGTCATTACTCATTATCAGCATATCATCCACATATAGGCAAACAATGACTATGTGATTTGGAACATTTTTAATGTACACACATTTATCACATTCATTTATCTCAAACCCATTTGACAACATTGTTTGGTCAAATTTCACATGCCATTGTTTGGGTGCTTGTTTTAGTCCGTAAAGAGACTTAACAAGTCTACATACCTTCTTTTATTTACCTGGAACCACAAACCCTTCAGGTTGTTCCATGTAAATTTCTTCCTCCAACTCTCCATTTAAGAAGGCCATCTTAACATCCATTTGATGAATTTTAAGACCATACACTGCAGCTAATGCTACTAACATCCGTATGGACGTAATTCTTGTAACTGGAGAGTATGTATCAAAGTAGTCTAGACCTTCTCGTTGTCTATACCCTTTGACTATGAGTCTTGCCTTGAATTTATCAATAGTGTCATCATCTTTGATTTTTCTCTTAAAAATCCATTTAGAACCCAAAGGTTTATTTCCAGGAGGAAGATCAACCAATTCCCATGTATGGTTGTTCAATATGGATTCTATTTCACTATTGACTGCCTCTTTCCAAAATAATGATTCGGAAGAAGTCATAGCTTCTTTAAATGTTTGAGGCTCATTCTCCAATAAGAAAGTCACAAAATCTGGTCCAAATGAAGTAGAAGTTCTTTGACGTTTACTACGTCTTGTATCCTCCTGATTACATGTACTTTCTTTTGTTTCTTCCCGAGGTCGTTTAGATCCTTCACCAAACGACTCACATTCCTTTTTATATGGATATATATTTTCAAAGAACTCAGTACTATCTGATTCTATAACCGTATTATTATGAATGTCGGGATTTTTTGATTTATGAACCAGAAATCGATATGCTTTACTATTTGTCGCATATCCCATGAAAATACAATCAACGGTTTTCGGTCCTATCTTTACCCTTTTGGGTTTAGGAACTTGTACTTTTGCCAAACACCCCCACACTTTAAAATAATTCAAGTTGGGCTTCCTTCCTTTCCATTTTTCATATGGAATGGATTGTGTTTTGCTATGGGGCACTCGATTTAATATTCGATTAGCCGTAAGAATGGCTTCCCCACACAAGTTCTGTGGCAAACCAGAACTTATCAACAATGCGTTCATCATCTCCTTTAATGTGCGATTCTTTGTTTTCGCAATCCCATTAGATTGAGGCGTGTAAGGGGCTATTGTTTGATGAATAATTCCATATTCTAAACATATTTCTTCAAAAGGAGATTCATATTCACCACCCTTATCACTTCTTATCATTTTTACTTTCTTGTTAAGTTGCGTTTCAACTTCATTTTTGTATTGCCTGAATGCGTCTATTGCTTCATCTTTACTATTCAGTAAGTAAACATAGCAATATCGAGTACCATCGTCAATAAAAGTTATGAAATACTTCTTTCCACCGCGAGATGGTATTGACTTCATGTCACAAATATCTGTGTGAATTAAGTCTAAAGGATTTGAATTCCTTTCAACTGACTTATAAGGATGCTTAACATACTTAGATTCCACACATGTTTGACATTTTGATTTTTTGCATTCAAACTTAGGCAGTACTTCCAATTTAATCATTTTCCGCAAGGTTTTATAATTGACATGACTCAAACGTACATGCCATAAATTATTTGACTCAAGTAAGTAAGAAGAAGCTGAAATATTATTATTGTCTTTCACAACCATTACATTCAGATTGAAAAGGCCCTCGGTGAGGTAACCTTTTCCTACAAATATTTTATTCTTACTTATGACAACCTTGTTGGACACAAAAACGCACTTAAAACCGTGCTTAACAAGAAGTCCAGTAGAGACTAAATTCTTTCTCATTTCAGGAACATGAAGGACATTGTTCAAAGTCATGACCTTGCCAGAAGTCATTTTCAGAAATATCTTCCCATATCCTTCAACTTTTGCTGTTGAAGCATTTCCCATATAAACTGTCTCTCCGGGTCCAGGAGGAGCATAAGTAGCAAAAGCTTCTCTAACTGCACAAATATAGCGAGTGGCTCCTGAATCAAACCACCACAGTTTAGGATTTCCCACCAAGTTACATTCAGAAAGCATGGCAAGCAAGTTATCAACATCATCATGCTTTACTACCAGGTTTGCTTGACCCCTTTTCTTGTCTTTCTTCGGAGCACGACACTCCATAGATTTGTGTCCGATTTTTCTACAGTTGTAGCAGTTTCCACTGAACCGCTTCTTGCTTGGGTTGTATTTCGGACCAGAAGCCTTCTTCCTCTTTTTGTTATCTTCAACAATATTTGCTCCCATTATTGTTGAATTTCCACGGCCTCTCCTTTCAACAGCTTTATTGTCCTCTTCGATTCTCAACCGAACAATGAGATCTTCAAGGGACATTTCCTTTCGTTTGTGTTTCAAATAATTTTTGAAGTCCTTCCATAACGGAGGCAACTTCTCAATCATTGCTGCTACTTGGAATGCTTCATTGATGACAAGACCTTCAGCAAGTAGATCATGAATAATCACTTGTAATTCCTGAACTTGGGTAATAACAGACTTGCTATCTACCATTTTGTAGTCCAAAAATTTTGCGGCAATAAATTTCTTCATCCCGGCATCTTCAGTTTTATATTTCTTTTCAAGCGCATTCCATAATTCTTTTGACGTCTCCACGCTACTGTATACATTATACAGATTATCATCCAGTCCGCTAAGAATATAATTCTTACATAAAAAATCAGAATGCTTCCACGCTTCAATCACGATAAAGTGTTTATTCTCTGAAGTTTTATCTGGCAGATCAGGAACATCTTCCTTGATGAACTTCTGTAGATATAACGTAGTTAAGTAGAAGAACATCTTCTGCTGCCAGCGCTTGAAATCAATCTCGGAAAGTTTTTCGGGTTTTTCTGCCAGTGCCAACGCCGGTGTTCGGCTTGTCGATGCGTTGGCAGTCACCGTCGGAACAGCTTGGTTTTCGCTTTCAGTCGTCATTTTTTCTGTAAAAGAATGACACAAACAAATGTTTAATAAACGTTTTCAAACTGGAGTAAAAATCACGTAGATTTTAATCTCCAACAAAATGCCACGAAGGCTTTACTCTCCAAAACGAGAGTACACAAAATCACAAAGGTTTTAGTTTGCAGAATAATAAGAATAACACAAATACAGAAATAAATATTAAATTCCTTAAGATTGTTAGTCCCGCCAATATTGCTGTATTTGTAAATAATAATTCTGTAAAATATAAGTTATCGTAATGAAACAGTAATTAATTCGAGCCCACTGAATTCACAGTGTTTCCTTAAGGAATTTAATCCCCTCCTAGTACCCAAGGTTATGAATTATTTCCTCCCAGGATAGAACGAATCACACACTGGTGTAGCGGTACTTCAAACCCCAGTGTTTCAGCGAATACAAAGTTCGGTAGCAAATTACACTTACAGTTGCTTTGTTTGAAGTTAAAACAATGCAGAACAAAGGAGTAGAAACTCAGAAAATCGTATGGAAATACTGAGAGGAAGGAGTGCAATGTATAGCCAAAGTTGAACGTTTTCAGTTTGGTGTTTGTGTGTCTTTCTTCAACAGCTGCTGCACATATATATAGCAGCCAGCTTTGAAGATGAACGACCCTCCATCCTCCATGGTGGAGCATGCACTAGCTTGTTTGTGGAGCAAGTACTTGGCCATGGTGGAAAGAGCATTAGGTGGTCAATACACGGATTGGAAAATATCCGTTACAAATGCGGATAATCTTTACTATTAACAAATAAATTTGGTCCAAAAATTCGAATTCGAAGCCGAAGCCGAAGCCGAGCGAGCGACGACGTCGACGGCGCGAGGCTTGCTTTCTTCTTAACTCTTTAAGAACTACAAGAAGAGCAATTATATATATATACCCACCAAAAAAATTTTCCTCTTCCAATATGGGACAATGTCTCATTGTCAAGAGGGGGAAACTTAAAATTTTACTCACAAATTTTATTTTCCCTCCATTTCTCATTCACCCTCATTTTAAGACTATTTCATCTTAAATAACAAAACCTCAACAGTGCTTCTGATCCTAATTTAGTATGTTACCTTTGCTTTCAAAAGATAATCTTTTTAGTTATCAAACACAGCTAGAAAGATGAATCAAAACCTGTTGCTACAGATTGGAAAAGAAGTACAAATTTTGAAATATTTAACTTTAACACAACACATATATCTATAGAGTTGATCATATATAAAAGTGCAGTAATTATGTATTTCAAACTATAGCAAGTTTAACTAAACCCTAAACTAATCAACGAAAGGAAAAACAAAAAAGAACAAATAAACTTCAAACACAATAGTTAAACATAATTATACTGTAAAAATAATAATTACCAAGTCAAGAGAACACTAGAAATCATCCACTTCTCTTCTCAATCTCAAGCTTCTGCCTCTTCTGCATGATATTAAGTCCTTGTTTTAAAGCTACGAAAACATCCATTTTCTTCACTAAATTTTTGCTACTTTATGTTGTATCCTCTACTTTACGTTTCTTTGTAACTTGTTTAATTCCTCTTGCCAAGAAAAAGAGAAGTTTCCTAAACTTGGCATCTGATTTTTCTAAGTATTCCCTCAACGAAGCGATTCCATTAGCCAAATCATCTTGTTTCTCCTTCATCTTCTCGATTTCTGACATCAATGTAACGTTGAAATCTCTCTGGCTCCTCAACTCTGTCTCTACCCCATTGTAATAATTTTCTTGATAACAATGTTCTTGAACTTTCTGGTTTTGGTTTCGTCGCTTTATGTTAGACAACAAGTGTTTCTTCCCTGGTTGAAACCAATAATGTTCATACTCCCATTTTTGCAATCCAATCTTCTTGAACCCCTGTTGATCATAATATACAATAAACATTTAAAATAAGATTCACTATTATATTGAAAAATGTAACATAATATAAACAAGAAATAAACAAGGTAACTTACATAGTTATTGAGTTGGTAAATAAAGCTAGACAGATTTTCATGCTTGAAATATTGAGGTAGAAGTTTGGAACATAGTCTGATATGATCCCAAATAATAAAACTGGTACCAGTTAAACTCCAGCTAATAATAGAATTCGTAATCGGATCATCCACCATTTCATATGTCTTCGTTAAGAAAGGAGGTATACGAGGTTTGCGTAATACTATTGCACCATCAGAACCAGAAAATTGACTGATATTGTTCGTCGCCATGTTAATTTCTTGTGTTAAGAGAAAAAGGAGAAGTTTTTTCTGAAAACTTTGCAGATATGTGCTATTTGTTCTTTGTATTTAGTAGCTTTTCTTTTTATTGTTTAGCCACTAATTTAAATTAGAGTCTTTGGATTTAGAATATATATAAGTGATCACATGATATAGTTCCTTTTGATAGATAGTACTATTTGATTCTCCTTGAATTGTCCTTAGTAACATGCAAATTGAAACTTTTCCTTCTTGTACTATACTATTCTAGAAACAGTACCTTGTCTATGGAACATTGTGAAAATTAGTCATAGATTTCAAAAAATTTGAGGGCAAAAAGAGCAAAGGCTAGAGTTAAATGATAAACTTCAGAAAAGGGGTGTTACTCCAATTAAGAAATTGATGATGGAAAGCAGAACAAGAGATATACTTTTTCATATGATCTTTATGTAGAAAAAATACAACAACAACAATTAAACTTCACACCCGAACAAGTTGGGGTCGTCTATATGATCTTCATTGATCATGTTACTTCATATAAACTCATTTCAGGCCAATATGAGTATTTAATAAGAATAGAAATAAAAAAGTGCTAAAAATTCTTTAAATTTTCTACTCACCTATAAATTTATGAAAAGCTAAACAACTCCTAGAAAAGCATGTGACATAAAATAAAAGTGCTAATATGACTAAAACATAATCTCCACTAATATGTATCATTTATATAAAAAAATTTCTTTACTGTACCCCATCTTTCGCTAAGTTTAAATGGATCCCAAGAGACTGTAGGTCTTTCGAACTGACTTCCTTCCAAATTATTTTATGTCTACTTCGTCGCCTTTTAAAACCTTCACAGATGTGAAAAATAATATTTGGCTATAATTTTATATTTTTAATTCATTATTTACCTTATATTTTGGGGCTTTAATACTAAACTATACTATATTTGTGCTTAATTGAATTTATTTTATGTGTATGTACGTTTGAGATGAATTTTGAACAAAGTGACGAATTCCGAGTACATGGTGAATTAATTGTAAATAGTGTCTTTATGATGGAGGACCAAAATTATTCAATGTGGAAAAGAAACAATGCAAAGAGTTGGAAAGGAAAGACAAAAACGTGACTTGGAAAAGTTAGGCAGCAAATCAATTGGAAACAAAGTGAGGCGTCAAAATTCAGCCGCCATATGCCAAGCGACTCGAGAGAAATTCCTCGCGTTAGGCTTCGCGACGCGAGGTCTAGCGGTGCAGGCTGCTTCGCGCGTTCCATGTGGCGATGCATGGTCCGGGTTTCGAAGTTATTTTGTCTCTTATTTGATTTTGGACTTGGTTATTTCATTTAGGTCTTTCACCTACACATATAAATAGTCATTAAACACCATTTTTTAAGGGTGAATTTGACCTAAGGAGGCAAGAACACACTAAGAGCAAGGCGGAGAATTCTTCTACTAATTTTTCACTTCTATCTTTCTATTTCCATTATTGGTTATGAATTCTAGTATTATAGTTTTGCATACTATTATGAATAGCTAATTTGTTATCTAGAGTTTTGATAGAACCTTTTGTAGGATAAATTCTTGTTATGTTTCTATATAATTGAGTCGTTGGATTTCTCTACTTGTTCAACTACGTGTTTATTGTTGTTGATTGAATGTCCATCAAGTGACTGTACCTATTTAGTATGTATTGCTTGGAAAAGGGTACATATTTAGGTAGTTGTTGAACAACATCACTCCTGACGTATGTGAGGAATCAATACGAAGGGTTTAAAGGTGAGAATAGGAATAACGAAACCTTGGTGCGATCTTAGTAAGCAGTAAACTAGTGCCAACTAGCGTAGTTCGAAAGAATATGTCTAGTAAATTGTGTTAGTTGCTCGGAAGAGAATTATGACACCCGAAGTACTCACGATCGGTAGAAAATACTTAGGCGAAATTATAGAAGGCATAGCGGGAAGGATTCCGACAATTGGAAAAATCATAACTCTAGACCTCCTTAGTCTTGTCTCAAATTTCATCCTTGTTAGTTAATAATTTTACTGCTTTATAATAGTTGTTAGTTAATTAGTTAGAAATAAATATTATAATCTGTATAATTAGGAAATTGTTTGGACTTGTATTTCTTAGCAATATTGAACATCTGTAGCTAAGCCTTAGTTCTCTATGGGATTCGACTCTGGACTTGTAAACCAGATTATATCTGTAACGATTGCTTAGTCCTTTTTATAAGGCATAGTTGGGCGTGATCAAATTTTGGCGCCGTTGCGGGGAAAGCTAACAGTGTAGTTGTAGGTGTACATATTGCTAGGTTTCAAGTTTGAACTTTGTTTTATTTTATTTTTTATTTTATTTTATTTTATTCTACTTGTTGATTTGAGAAACATGACATCTTGGAATTATAGGAGTTTAAGTGTTGGTAATTCTACTATTGATCCTTATTCATATTGTGGAGGAAATCACCCATTGCAAAATTATCAAAATATTTTCGAGACCGAGTTATGTGCACCAACTCAATCTTATGTGTGGAATGTGTGTGATATGTGTGGTGGTCAAGATGGTCACTTCATGGTTGTGCTTATATTTCTTATCTTCCTCCAACACCTTACTTTGATGGTTCTTCTTTTTCTTGTGAAGTTAATAGGAACAAAGAATCCAGGAATGATGGCCTGAAAGAGATCAAGGATATGCTAAGGTGCCTTGTGGAATAAGATAATGAGAAACAATTGCACATACAAAGGCAAGATGTTGTTATTCACAACCTGGAGGCACAAGTGAGTCAACTAGTTGAAGCATTTAATGCTCAACAAGCCAACATTATGGATAGTAGCCAAGAAGAGCATGAATTAGATGCTGAAATTGAGGTGCAAATGGAGGAGGTCAAAGCAGAAAACAAACAATCTAACCAACTAGAATTTGAAGATGTCGATATTGAAAAAGTAATACTAGATTCAACCAGACACGTTGGAGATACAAATTTAGTTGACTCTAGTGTGATTGGTGTTGAGGAGGTTAAAAATCTTGAAGTTCATGTATTTGAGCGCGTTGGACCTCATTCCAAACACTTCTCTACATTATGTTCAGATGGTAAAATGGAAATTGATCTGTATGAGCCAATGCAAGAGTCAAAGGAAGAGGTAGATGAGCTCTATATTCTGAAATTTTCAAGGCCGTCTAGGCAAAGTGATACCCCTCGGTTGAAATCCAAAAAGTGCATAAAGAATCATTTAATTTTTGGATCGCAATAATTTGTATCGCCCCAAGAGCATGATCATAAAGTAGAATCGAAACTTGGGGTCCAATTCATAAGTTCAAGGTGGAGGCAAAAAGTAGTTCAAGTCGTGCTGCGATGTTAAATCAGGCGCTTGTTGGGAGGCAACCCATCTTAACTGCTTTCTTTATTTTTATAATTATTTTTTATCTTATTATTGTTGTAGTGTTTGTTTTTATTTTGTAGGATTATAAGCATAGGAGGCAAATCTATTGGAAGAGTGCAAAAGCGAGTTAGATGATGAGAACTAAGTATGGGGTGCCCACACAAAGGACCATGCTTGGGGGAAGTCTGAGTACCCGTGAGCCGCTATTGCATCGGCCTTTGGCCTTTCAGGAAGTTTCTTGTCCACCCTCGTTATTGTTTTGCTTTATTTGTGCATTGGGGATACTGCACTCTTTTAAGTGTGGGGTGAGAGAATTCTCTAGATAATTAGTAGTAGTATGTTAGAAAAATGTTAACTTCTTATTTTTATTTTCGTAGTTGTGTAGTATGTTAGTAGCTCCTAAGAAAAAAACAAAAAAAAAAAAAATAGAACAATTGGACTTTTCCTGACGATGGATCGCCTAGACAGTTTTCTTGAGGGGTTTAAGTCTAAAAAAAATGACAAAAAGATTTTCGTTGTAGGTAGTGTAGTAATTTCTTCTTGGTTTTTCTTTGTGTCGCGGTTCTTTTTCAAGGGTTTTATTTGAATCAGGTGTAGTTAGTTTTTTTTTAGGAGTAGGATCCACTGTGAGATGAATTGAATTGAAGCAATATCTCTTGACTTTGTTATGCCTTGAGAATAGTGAGTACTTTGGTTGTGACACTTAGGGTCAGTTTTTGACTCTTGTATAAGTACCTTAAATCGTATGATCTTAACTGCTCTGACTAGAGTATTTTGATAAGTCCAATCCTAAGTGAGTTATGTGCCGTGTGTGTGTGAGAGGTTTGTGTGTTATTCTGTGCATTGCATTTGATGTTTAGAACTTGTCCCGTGTGTTTGCGAAGCGAAGTAGTAGTTTTGTTCAGTCTTGGAAGTGATATAGGCGTTCTTTGTTGAGCTAGATATATATATTTTACCCGCCTAATTGTTATGTATCGTAGTTAACCTCTTTGTGCCTGTAATCCTGTTTCTTTGGTAACCACATTACAAGCCTTACCCCTTTGTTTGAATTAACCATCTATTTGAGCCTTTTCACCGCTCACGAGCACTTGAATTGTTATAAACTTTGTAAGAGTTAAAGTGTGGGGTGGTTGGTTTGGCTTTTGAGTGAAACTAATTAAATAAGGAAAAAGGTGCACTGTTTTGAAAAAAATAAAAATCACTTGAATTGAAAAAGAAAGAAAGGAAAAAAAAAATAGTTGTATTGCTATGAAAAAATATTCCTTAATAGTGGTGATTCTTGGTGTAATTGTGCTTAAAGAAGTATGGAGTTAATATATATTGATGTGAAGGTGGAGTTATGGTTTGACATAAGTGTGAGATTTAAATGTTAAGGTGTATGTATTAAAGTGCTTAGGGAGGTGTAGACACTCTTATATCCAAATGTATCCTACCCGACCCGCAACCTACCTTACAACCAATTAAAGTCTTACTTGATCCTAGACTGAATGAGCTTGATTAGTAGAGTAGTACACTACAGGCAAGCCTATGGTGCATCTTTTGTGGCGTATGAATGTTATTTCTGAGAGTGAGTGAATTTTTTCTATCTTGAGTTCCTAATTGTTCTTAAATTTTATTGTGTGTGGAACTACTCTCTTTTGTTGTGTGAGGGCACTTGATTCATGAAGGAAAGGTAATGTCATTGACCTCTATGTTAGAGTAAGTGAGTGAGTTGTGAATAATACATGGTACTTGCAAGTCAAATCTTGAGGTGAAGATGTTACACCCTTATACTTAGTCTATTTTAAAGATTCTTGGTATGATGAGTTAGAAGAATTGTTCAAAAAGGTCGTGTCTGTATAAAGTGTAGTTTAATTGCTCGAGAACGAGCAACGTTTAAGCGTGGGGTAGTGATGTTTGGCTATAATTCCATATTTTTAGTGCATTACTTATCTTACATTTTGGGGCTTTAATGCTAAACTATACTATATTTGTGCTTAATTGAATTTATTTTATATGTAAGTACATTGGAGATAAATTTTGAACAAAGTGACGAATTTGGAGTACATGGTGAATTAATTGTAAATGGTGTCTTTATGATGGAGGACCAAAATTATTCAATGTAGAAAAGAAACAATGCAAAGGAGTTGGAAAGGAAAGACAAAAACGTCACATGAAAAAGTTAGGCAGCAAATCAATTGGAAACAAAGTGAGGCGTCAAAATTCAGCCGCCATATGCCAAGAGACGCGAGAGAAATTCCTCGCGTTAGGCTTCGCGACACGAGGTCCAGCGGCGCGGGCTGCTTCGCGCATTCCACGTGGCGACACGTGGTTCGGGTTTCAAAGTTATTGTGTCTCCTATTTGATTTTGGACTTGGTTATTTCGTTTATGTCTTTTCCCTACACATATAAATAGTCATTAAACACCATTTTTTGGGGGGATTTGACTTAAGGAGGTAAGAACACACTAGGAGCAAGGCGGAGAATTCTTCTACTAGTTTTTCACTTCTATCTTCCTATTTCCTGTCACGACCCAAACTAACCTCTGTCGTGATGGTGCCTATCGTGGAACTAGGTAAGCCGACTCATTTTCGAAACAAACCGATATTTTCATTACAAAGAAAATTTCAAGGTTATTTAACATAAAACCTCTATTTAAAGAGTTCAAATCAAAGAAAAACAGAAGTGCGGAAAAAAAAAGCCCGACATCGGGGTGTCACTAGTCATGAGCATCTACCACAATCTGTCTAACAATATCGAGGCTAACTCAGCCTGAAAAATAGCTAAATACAACTAGAGGAAGATAAGAGGGAGAAGAGCAGGGGCTGCGATCGCCAAACAGCTACCTTACTATCTCCAAGAAAACCTGTAACCAAAATACTCAATAATCGCTACCGTATCCAGCTATACCTGAATCTGCACACAAGGTGCATGGAGTAACGCGAGTACGCCAACTCAATAAGTAACAACAATAAATAAAGACTGAGCAGTAGTGACGAGCAATAAAGCATTTAACGTTCATATCATGAAATCTCAGTACAGTACAACATGCTTTAAAAATCAGTGTTTGAATCGAACCATCTCGTTTAAACCCGGTTCCAGTAAGAATCATTTAAAGATAATTTTTCCAATAGTTTTTCAAACAAAGGCTCAATGCAAAGGTGAGCAAAAATGATGAAATCATAAACAGCCCCTAGGGAAAAATATCACTTATATACAGCCCCTCGGGCAAACCTCACAGTCACTCGTGCCACTCGGGCATACCTCACAATCACTCTTGCCACTCGGACATACCTCACAATCACTCATGCCTCCCAGCCACTCAGCACTCGGCACTCGCACTCAGTAGGTACCTGCGCTCACTGGGGATGTGTACAGACTTCGGAGGGACTCCTTCAGCCCAAGCGCTATAATATGCAGGGACAACTTACGTGCTATAATAATAAAGTATGTTGCAGGCGGGCAGCCCTGATCCACACTTATCCTCACAAATCAGGCCCTCGGCCTCACTCAGTCATAAATATAATGCAGGCGGGCAGCCCCGATCTACACTCATCCTCACAAATCAGGCCCTC
This sequence comes from Nicotiana tabacum, assembly GCF_000715075.1. NCBI lineage: Eukaryota > Viridiplantae > Streptophyta > Magnoliopsida > Solanales > Solanaceae > Nicotiana > Nicotiana tabacum. Next base: position 123,706,104 of record NC_134092.1, read on the forward strand.
AACCTCACTCAGTCATAAACCTCTCAAGCCACTCGGGCATTTCAGTAAAATAGGGCATTCGGCCCAAAACAATATTTATATGCATCAAAATAGAGTCATAAAACTGAGTTATGCAGTAAATAAGTATAAACATGACTGAGTATAAATTTTCAATCAAAAACAGTGAGACAATGGTAAGAAACAACCCCTAAGGGTCCAAATAGCATTGGCGCAAGGCCCAAACATGGCATTCAACCCAATTTACAGAAATTCTTTCTAAAACATATAAGTATCAAATGGTTTCAACAAAGTATGCAACTTTACAATTGCTACGGGACGGACCAAGTCATAATTCCCTAACAGCACGCCCACACGCCCGCCACCTAGCATGTGCGTCACTTCAAAATAGTAGAATGATACGAAATCTGGGGTTTCAAACCCTCAGGACTAGATTTACAATCGTTACTTACCTCAAACGGCGAAATTCTTATTCTGCAATGTCCTTTCCTTGTGAATTGGTCTCCAAACGCCTCGAATCTGGTCATAAATAATTCGTTTTAGTCAATAAAATTCATTGAAATTAATTCCAAAAGATAATAATGATTTTTCATAAATATCCGAAAATTAGCTCAAAAATTGCCCGTGGGGCCCACGTCTCGGAACTCGACAAAAGTTACAAAATCCGGAAACTCATTCAACCACGAGTTTAACCATACCAATTTCACAAAAATCCGACCCCAACTCGACCCTCAAATCTTCAATTTAAACCAAGAGGGTTTTCAAATTTTTCCAACTCAATTCACCAATTAAATGATAAAAATAACCATGGATTCGGGTAATTTAACCAATATTGAGTTAAGAACACTTACCCCGTTGTTTTCTATGAAAATCATCCAAATCGCCTCACTTCCGAGCTCCAAATCGCCAAAAACTGAAAATAGGACAAAGTCCCATTTTCAGAACTTAAACTCACTGCCCAGACTTTTCTTCTTCGTGAACGCGGTCAGTGCATCGCGTTCGCGAAGCACAAAATAACTCCCGTCCAAATTCCTCTTTTGCGAACGCGACATCACTCTCGCATTCGCGAAGCACAATATGCCTCTGCTTCAATGCCTTTTACGCGAACGCGTTCAACCCATCGCGAACGCGATGCTTCGTTCCCTCTCACTACACGAATGTGACAACCCCTACGCGAACGCGTAGACCAATTGCCTGGGGGCTTCGGCTGCTTCCTCTCTTCTTCACGAATGCGTAACACATCTCGCGTTCGCGATGCACCCCCGGTCTACCCTTCGTGAACGCGTGCTTCTCTTCGCGAACGCGAAGAGCAAATATTGCCAGCCTCTCAGTTCCTCTTCGCGAACGCGAGGTTCCACTCGCGAACGCGATGAAGGAAACCAGATGGTGTATCAGAAAAATTCCAGTAGAGTTCCAAGTCCATAATCCAACCCGTTAACCATCCGAAACTCACCCGAGCCCCTCGAGACCTCAACCAAATATACCAACAAGTCCTAAAATATCATACGGACTTAGTCGAACCCTCAAATCACCTCCAACAACACCAAAATCATGAATTACACCCCAATTCAAGCCTAATGAACTTTGAAATTTTTAATTTCTACAAATAACTTCGGAACCTATCAAATCACGTCTCATTGAACTCAAATTTTGCACACAAGTCATAAATGACATAACAGAGGTATTCCAATTTTCAGAATTGGATTCCGACCCTGATATCAAAAAGTCAACCCCCCAGTCAAACTTCTCAAAAATTAAACTTTCGGCATTTCAAGCCTAATTCCTCTACGGACTTCCAAATAATATTTCGGACACGCTCCTAAATCCAAAATCACCATACCGAGCTATTGAAATCATCAAATTTCAAATCCGAGATTGTTTATACATAGGTCAACATCCGGTTGACTTTTCCAACTTAAGTACTACTTAAGAGACTAAGTGTCTCAATTCACTCTGAAACCACTCCGGTCCCGAACCAACTAACCCGATATAACATAATGCAGCTGAATAACACAAAAGAAGTAGAAATAGGGAAAATGGGGCTATAACTCTCGAAACAACCGGCCGGGTCATTACATCCTCCCCCTCTTAAACATCCGTTCATCTCCTGCTCAGTCTCCCAGGTGGCCTCCTCCACAGGCTGACCTCTCCATTGCACCTTCACTGAAGCTATATCCTTTGACCTCAACCTTAGAACCTGCCGATCCAAAATAGCCACCGGCTCCGCATCATAAGTCATATCACCCTCCAATTGAACCGTGTTGAAATCCAAAACATGGGACGGATCTCCAATATACTTCCAGAGCATGGAAACATGAAATACTGGATGCACACTCGACAAGCTGGGTGGCAAGGCAAGCATATAAGCCACCTCTCCTATCCTCTAAAGCACCTCAAAAGGCCCAATGAACCGGGGGCTCAACTTGCCCCTCTTCCCAAACCTCATAACACCCTTCATGGGTGATACCTTCAGCAAAACCTTCTCCCCAACCATAAAAGACACATCACGAACCTTCCTATCCATGTAGCTCTTCTGCCTGACTGCACCGTGCGAAGCCGCTCCTGAATCAATTTTGCCTTATTTAATGCATCCTAGACCAAGTCTGTACCCAAGAGCCTAGCCTCACCCGGCTCAAACTATCCAACCGGAGATCTACACCTCCTCCTATATAAAGCCTCGTACGGAGCCATATGAATACTCGACTGATAACTGTTGTTATATGCAAACTCCGCGCGTGGCAGAAACTGGTCCCATGAACCCCCAAAGTCAATGACACAACCACGCAACATGTCCTCCAATATTTGAATAGTGCGCTCGGACTGCCCGTCCATCTAAGGGTGAAAAGCTGTGCTCAACTCAACCTTAGTACCCAACTCTCACTGCACGGCCCTCCAAAACTGCGATGTGAACTGAGTAGCCCTATCTGAAATGATGGAAACGGGGACACCATGCAGGCGAACGATCTCTCGGATATAAATCTCAGCCAACCGCTCTGTAGAGTAAGTAGTACCAACTGGAATGAAGTGCGCGGACTTGGTCAGCCGATCCACAATAACCCAAATAGCATCGAACTTCCTCGAAGTCCGTGGGAGCCCAACTACAAAGTCCATAGTGATCCGCTCTCACTTCCACTCTGGGATCTCTAATCTCTGAAGCAAGCCACCCGGTCTCTGATGCTCGTACTTAACCTGTTGACAGTTTAGATACCGATCCACAAACCCAACTATATCCTTCTTCATCCGCCTCCACCAATAGTGCTGCCTCAAATCCTAGTACATCTTCGCGGCACCCGGATGGATGGAATACCGCGAGTTGTGGGCCTCCTCAAGAATCAACTCTCGAAGCCCATCTACATTAGGTACACATATCCGACCCTGCATTCTCAACACGCCATCATCACCAATAGTCACATCCCTAGCATCACTTCTCCGAACCTTGTCCTGAAGAACTTGCAAGTGACGGTCATCATACTGACGATCCCTGATATGGTCATAAAGAGAAGACCTGGAGACCACACAAGCCAATACCCGACTAGGCTCCGAAATATCCAATCTGACAAGCTGGCCCACTAAGGCCTGAACATCCAATGCCAAAGGTCTCTATGCTACTGGAAGATATGCTAAACTCCCCAAACTCTCTGCCCGGCGACTCAAAGCATCGGCCACCACATTGGCCTTCCCCGGATGGTACAAAATCGTGATATCATATTCCTTAAGAAGCTCCAACCATCTACACTGACGCAAATTAAGATCCTTCTGCTTTAACAGATACTGCAGACTCCGGTGATCTGTATAGATCTCACAATGAACCCCATACAAATAATAACGCCAAATCTTCAAGGCGTGAACAATGGCTGCTAACTCAAGATCATGGACAAGATAGTTCTTCTCATGGGTCTTCAACTGGTGCGAGGCATAGGCGATCACCCTACCCTCCTGCATCAAAACACAACCAATGCCTATCATCGAGGCATCATAATATACGGTGTAAGAACCTGAAGCTGATGGAAGAACCAGCACTGGAGCTGTGGTCAAAGCAGTCTTGAGCTTCTGAAAGCTCTCCTCACACTCATCCGACCACCTGAATAGAGCACCCTTTTGGGTCAATTTGGTCAAGGGCGATGCAATAGATGAAAATCCCTCCACAAAGCGACGGTAGTAACCCGCCAAACCAAGAAAGCTCCTAATATCCGTGGCTGAGGACGGTCTAGGCCAACTCTGCACCGCCTCTATCTTCTTCGGATCCACCTGAATACCCTCACCGGACACTACGTGCCCCAGGAATGCTACTGAACTGAGCCAAACCTCACATTTGGAGAACTTTGCATAAAGCTTCTCCTCCCTCAATCTCTGCAATACAATCCTCAGATGCTGAGCGTGCTCCTCCTGGCTACGAGAGTACACCAGGATGTCATCAATGAATACAACAACGAATGAGTCCAAATAGGGATGGAATACACTGTTCATCAAATGCATGAACGCTGTTGGGGCATTGGTCAGCCCAAAAGACATCACCAAGAACTCATAATGGCCATATCGGGTACTAAAAGCTGTCTTGAGAATATCTGAATCCCGAATCTTCAGCTGGTGATAACCAGACCTCAAATCAATCTTGGAGAACACCTTCACTCCCTGAAGCTGGTCGAATAAATCATCAATACGAGGCAAAGGATACTTGTTCTTGACTGTGACCTTGTTCAACTGCCTGTAATCAATACACATTCTCATGGAACCATCCTTCTTCTTCACAAATAGAACCGGTGTACCCCAAGGTGACACACTAAGCCGAATAAACCCCTTATCAAGGATTTCCTGAAACTGTTCTTTCAATTCCTTCAACTCCGCTGGTGCCATACGATACAGTGAAATAGAAATGGGCTTAGTGCCCGGCACCAAATAAATACCAAAGTCAATATCCCTGTTAGACGGCATGCCCGACAGGTCTGCAGGAAATACATCCATAAAATCACGTACCACCGGAACAGAATTAATGACAGGAGTCTCTGCACTAACATCCCTCAAAAAAGACAAATAAGATAGGCAACCCTTCTCAACCATGCGCTGAGCCTTCAAATATGAAATCACCCTACTTGGTACATAATCTACAGAACCGCTCCACTCAACACTCGTAATTCCCGGCATAGCCAACGTCACCGTCTTAGCATGACAATCTAGAACAGCATGACATGGAGATAACCAATCCATACCCAATATCACATCAAAGTCGACCATATTGAGCAGCAAAAGGTCCACTTGGGTCTCCAGACCCCCAATAGTCACCACACATGACCGATATACGTGGTCCACAATAATAATATTGCCCATAGGAGTAGATACATGTACATATAAAACTAAGGACTCACGGGACATATCCATAAAATAGGCCAAATACGAGGAAACATATGAATACGTGGAACCAGGGTCAAATAATACCGAGGCATCTCGGTGAAAAACTGAGACAATACCTGTAATCACAGCATCTGAAGCAATAGCGTCTGGTCTGGTAGGGAGAGCATAGAAACGGTCCTGACAAGCCTCTGATCTGCCTTCCCCTCTAGGGCGACCCCTAGCTGACTGACCTCTACCCCGAGCTAACTGGGCGGGTGGTGAGGTAGCTAGTGCTGTAGTCGGAGGCTGACTCCTCTGCTGAGATAGACCTCCAAGACGATGAGGACACTGCCTCCACATATGCCCAAGCTCCCCACACTTAAAACAACTCTCTGGTGCTGGCGGCGGAAACTGAAGGGAACCCCTAGCACCGGGATGACTGGTAGAAGAACCTGGCATGGAAGAGCCCTGAACAGGTGGAGCACGGGACGAACTCTGAACTGGAAGGGCACTAAGTGATGAGTGGCCCTGATGAGAACTGTGAGAACCATGGCCAGATGATGCACCCCGATGAAATGGCCGAGCTGACTGAGCCTGTCTGAAATGACGACCTCTACCGTGCTGGAACTGACCCCCAAAAGGAGCACCGCTGAATCCACCCTGACCACGAGGCCTCTTGGCCTCCCGCTCAACCCTCTCCTGACCGCGAACCATCTCAATCTGCCGAGCAATATCGATAACCTTATCAAAGGTAGCACCCGAAACCCGCTCCCTGGTCATGAGCAACTGTAGCTGATAAGTGAGGCCATCAATAAACCTCATGATCCTCTCTCTGTCCGTGGGAACCAACCATATAGCATGACGGTCCAACTCAGAGAATCGCATCTCATACTGCGTCACAGACATATCGCCCTGGCGAAGCCGCTCAAACTGTCTGCGCAGCTCCTCTCTGTGGGATCGAGGCACGAACTTCTCCAAAAAGACCACGGAGAACTGCTGCCAAGTAAGGGGTGCTGCACCAACAGGCCTACGCCTCTCGTAAGTCTCCCACCATCTGAGTGAAGCCCCATAAAACTCAAAGGTAGTGAATGAGACCCCACAATTCTCCAAAATACCAGCAGTACGGAGTATCCTCTGACACTTGTCCAAAACGTCCTGAGCATCCTCTCTCTCTCTGTGCCACTGAAAGGTGGTGGCTGAAGTCTCCCAAACTTCTCCAACCTACGCTGATCATCCTCAGGCATAGCAGGAACCACATAATCCTGAGCAACAGCAACCGGCTGGGCTGGTGGTGCCTCTGGTGTCTGAAGTCCCTGAATAACCTGCTCAGGTGTGCGAGCGACGGGAGTCTGAGTGCCTCCCCTGGCCTGAGAAGTGGTTGCGGCCGTCGAAATAGAGACCGCCTGAGCAAGGCCAGTACACGCTGTCAGAATCTGAGCTAGGGCCTCATGAAGGCCTAGAATCACAATATGCACAGGTGGTGCCTGAGCTAGTGCATCAACAACTGGAACTTGGTCCTGATCTGGAACAACCACGGGATCTGCAGGTACTGCCCCAGCTGCTGTACGGGCTGCACCTCTGCCCCTACCACGACTTCTACTGCGGCCTCGGCCTCTCGCGGCCCTGGCTGGTGGTACTGGTGGCTGGCCCTCCTGACCGGTAGCACGAGTCCTCACCATCTGTGAGAGAATGAAACAACAGATGTTTAGTTACTAGAATCAACAGATTCGCACGACAAGAATTCAAGAATGTGGAGTTTCCTAAAGGTTCTGCAGCTTCCTGAAGATAAGTACAGACGTCTCCGTACCGATCTGCAAGACTCTACTAAACCTGCTCATGACTCGTAAGACCTATGTAACCTAGGCTCTGATACCAATCTGTCACGATCCAAACTAACCTCTGTCGTGATGGCGCCTATCGTGGAACTAGGCAAGCCGACTCATTTTCAAAATAAACCGATATTTTCATTTCAAAGAAAATTTCAATGTTATTTAACCTAAAACCTCCATTTAAAGAGTTCAATTCAAAGAAAAACAGAAGTGCGGAAAAGAAAAGCCCGACATCGGGGTGTCACTAGTCATGAACTATAGGAAGATAAGAGGGAGAAAAGCAGGGGCTGCGATCGCCAAACAACTACCTTACTATCTCCAAGAAAACCTGCAACCAGAACACTCAATAACCGCTACCATGTCCAGCTACACCTGAATCTGCACACAAGGTGCAGGAAGTAACGTGAGTACGCCAACTCAGTAAGTAACAACAATAAATAAAGACTGAGCAGTATTAACGAGCAATAAAGCATAGAACGTTCATATCATGAAATCTTAGTAAAGTACAACATGCTTTAAAAATCAGTGTTTCAATCGAATCATCTCGTTTAAACCCGGTTCCAGTAAGAATTATTTAAAGATAATTTTTCCAACAGTTTTTCAAACAAAGGCTCAATGCAAAGGTGAGCAAAAATGATGAAATCATAAACAGCCCCTCGGGCAAAACATCACTCATATACAGCCCCTCGGACAAACCACACAGTCACTCGTGCCACTCGGGCATACCTCACAATCACTCTTGCCACTCGGGCATACCTCACAATCACTCATGCCTCCCAGCCACTTAGCACTCGGCACTTGGCACTCGGCACTCGCACTCAGTAGGTACCTGCGCTCACTGGGGGTGTGTACAGACTCCAGAGGGGCTCCTTCAGCCCAAGCGCTATAATCTGCACGGACAACTCACGTGCGATAATAAAAAAGTATGCTGCAGGCGGGCAGCCCCGATCCACACTCATCCTCACAAATCAGGCCCTCGGCCTCACTCAGCCATAAACCTCTCAAGCCACTCGGGCATTTCAGTAAAACAGGGCATTCGACCCAAAACAACATTTATATGCATCAAAATAGAGTCATAAAACTGAGTTATGCGGCAAACAAGTATAAACATGACTGAGTATAGATTTTCAATAGAAAACAATGAGAGGATGGTAAGACACAACCCCTAAGGGTCCAAATAGCATTGGCGCAAGGCCCAAACATGGCATTCAGCCCAATTTACAGAAATTCTTTCTAAAACATATAAGTATCAAATGGTTTCAACAAAGTATGCAACTTTACAGTTGCTACGGGACGGACCAAGTTATAATTCCCCAACAGTGCACGCCCACACGCCCACCACCTAGCATGTGCGTCACTTCAAAATAGTAGAATGATACGAAATCCGGGGTTTCATACCTTCAAGACTAGATTTACAATCGTTACTTATCTCAAACCGCGAAATTCTTATTCTGCAATGTCCTTTCCTCGTGAATTGGTCTCCAAACGCCTCGAATCTGGTCATAAATAATTCGTTTCAGTCAATAAAATTCATTGGAATTAATTCCACAAGATAATAATGATTTTTCATAAAAATCCGAAAATTAGCTCAAAAATTGCTCGTGGGGCCCACGTTTCGGAACTCGACAAAAGTTACAAAATCCGGAAACTCATTCAACCACGAGTCTAACCATACCAATTTTACAAAAATCCGACCCAACTCGACCCTCAAATCTTCGATTTAAACCAAGAAGGTTTTCAAATTTTCCCAACTCAATTCACCAATTAAATGATAAAAACTACCATGGATTCGGGTAATTTAACCAATATTGAGTTAAAAACACTTACCCCGTTATTTCCTCTTAAAATCATCCAAAATCGCCTCATTTCCGAGCTCCAAATCGCCAAAAACTCCATTTTCAGAACTTAAACTCACTGCCTAGACTTTTCTTCTTCGTGAACGCGGTCAGTGCCTCGCGTTCGCGAAGCACAAAATAACTCCCGTCCAAATTCCTCTTTCGGGAAAGCGACATCACCCTCGCGTTCGCGAAGCACAAAATGCCTCTGCTTCAATGCCTTTTACGCGAACGCGTTCAACCCATCGCGAACGCGATGCTTTGTTCCCTCTCACTATGCGAATGTGACAACTCCTACGCGAACGCGTAGACCAATTGCCTGGGGGCTTCGGCTGCTTCCTCTCTTCTTCGCGAACGCGTAACACATCTCGCATTGCGATGCACCCCCTGTCCACCCTTCGCGAACGCGTGCTTCTCTTCGCGAACGCGAAGAGCAAATATTGTCAGCCTCTCAGTTCCTCTTCGCGAATGCGAGGCTCCACTCGCGAACGTGATGAAGGAAACTATATGGTGTATCAGAAAAATTCCAGCAGAGTTCCAAGTCCAAAATCCAACCCGTTAACCATCTGAAACTCACCCGAGCTCTTTGGGACCTCGACCAAATATACCAACAAGTCCTAAAACATCATTCGGACTTAGTCGAACCCTCAAATCACCTCAAACAACACTAAAACCACGAATTACATCCCAATTCAAGCCTAATGAACTTTGAAAATTTTAATTTCTACAAACAACTTCGGAACCTATCAAATCATGTCCGATTGACCTCAAATTTTGCACACAAGTCATAAATGACATAGCAGAGGTATTCAAATTTTCAGAATCGGATTCCGACGCCTATATCAAAAAGTCAACCCCCCGGTCAACCTTCTCAAAAATTAAACTTTTGGCATTTCAAGCCTAATTCCTCTACGGACTTCCAAATAATATTTCGGACACGCTCCTAATCCTAAAATCACCATACGAAGCTTTTGGAATCATCAAATTTCAAATCCGAGATCGTTTACTTATAGGTCAACATCCGGTGTACTTTACCAACTTAAGTTTTACTTAAGTGACTAAGTGTCTCAATTCACTCTGAAACCACTCCGGTCCCGAACCAACTAACCCGATATAACATAATGCAGCTGAATAACACAAAAGAAGTAGAAATGGGGAAAACGGGGCTATAACTCTCGAAATGATCGGCTGGGTCGTTACATCCTCCCCCTCTTAAACATCTGTTCGTCCTCGAATGGGTCTAGAAACATACCTGGAGTCTCGAATAGGCGTGAATATCTGCTCCGCATCTCCCGCTTGGTCTCCCAGGTAGCCTCCTCCACAGGCTGACCTCTCCATTGCACCTTCACTGAAGTTATATCCTTTGACCTCAACCTTCGAACCTGCCAATCCAAAATAGCCACCGGCTCCACATCATAAGTCATATCACCCTCCAACTGAACCGTGCTGAAATTCAAAACATGGGACGGATCTCTAATATACTTTCGGAGCATGGAAACATGAAACATTGGATGCACACTCGACAAGTTGGGTGGCAAGGCAAGCTTATAAGCCACCTCTCCTATCCTCTGAAGCACCTCAAAAGGCCCAATGAACCGGGGGCTCAACTTGCCCCTCTTCCCAAACCTCATAACACCCTTCATGGGTGATACCTTCAGCAAAACCATCTCTCCAACTATAAAAGACACATCACGGACCTTCCTATCCATGTCTCTCTTCTGCCTAGACTGCGCCATGCGAAGCTACTCCTGAATCAATTTTGCCTTATCTAATGCGTCCTGGACCAAGTCTATACCTAAGAGCCTAGCTTCACCCGGCTCAAAGCATCCAGCCGGAGATCTATACCTCCTCCCATATAAAGCCTCGTACGGAGCCATCTGAATACTCGACTGATAACTGTTGTGATATGCAAACTCCGCGAGTGGCAGAAACTGGTCCCATGAACCCCTAAGTCAATGACACAAGCATGCAACATGTCCTCATGCCTCCCAGCCACTCAGCACTCGGCACTCGCACTCAGTAGGTACCTGCGCTCACTGGAGGTGTGTACAGACTCCGGAGGGGCTCCTTCAGCCTAAGCGCTATAATCTGCACTGACAACTCACGTGCTATAATAATAAAGTATGTTGCAGGCGGGCAGCCCCGATCCACACTCATCCTCACAAATCAGGCCCTCGGCCTCACTCAGTCATAAATTTGATGCAGGCGGGCAGCCCCGATCCACACTCATCCTCACAAATCAGGCCCTCGGCCTCACTCAGTCATAAACCTCTCAAGCCATTCGGGCATTTCAGTAAAATAGGGCATTCGGCCCAAAACAACATTTATATGCATCAAAATACAGTCATAAAACTGAGTTATGCAGTAAATAAGTATAAACATGACTGAGTATAGATTTTCAATCGAAAACAGTGAGAGGATGGTAAGAAACAACCCCTAAGAGTCCAAATAGCATTGGCGCAAGGCCCAAACATGGCATTCAGCCCAATTTACAAAAATTCTTTCTAAAACATATAAGTATCAAATGATTTCAACAAAGTATGCAACTTTACAGTTAATACGGGACGGACCAAGTCATAATTCCCCAACATTGCACGCCCACACGCCCGTCACCTAGCATGTGCATCACTTCAAAATAGTAAAATGATACGAAATCTGGGTTTCATACCCTGAGGACTAGATTTACAATCGTTACTTACCTCAAACCGCGAAATTCTTATTCTGCAATGTCCTTTCCTTGTGAATTGGTCTCCAAACGCCTCGAATCTGGTCATAAATAATTCGTTTCAGTCAATAAAATTCATTGGAATTTATTCCAAAAGATAATAATGATTTTTCATAAATATCCGAAAATTAGCTCAAAAATTGCCCGTGGGGCCCACATCTCGGAACTCGACAAAAGTTACAAAATCCGGAAACTCATTCAACCACGAGTTTAACCATACCAATTTTACAAAAATCCGACCCCAACTCGACCCTCAAATCTTCGATTTAAACCAAGAGGGTTTTCAAATTTTTCCAACTCAATTCACCAATTAAATGATAAAAACAACCATAGATTCGAGTAATTTAACCAATATTGAGTTAAGAACACTTACCTCGTTGTTTCCTATGAAAATCATCCAAAATTGCCTCACTTCCGAGTTCCAAATCGCCAAAAACTGAAAATGGGACAAAGTCCCATTTTCAGAACTTAAACTCACTGCCTAGACTTTTCTTCTTCGCGAACGCGGTCAGTGCCTCGCGTTCGCGAAGCACAAAATAACTCCCGTCCAAATTCCTCTTTTGCGAACGCGACATCACCCTCGCGTTCGCGAAGCACAATATGCCTCTGCTTCAATGCCTTTTACGCGAACGCGTTCAACCCATCGCGAACGCGATGCTTCATTCCCTCTCACTACGCGAATGCGACAACCCCTACGCAAACTCGTAGACCAATTGCTTGGGGGCTTCGACTGCTTCCTCTTTTCTTCGCGAATGAGTAACACATCTCGCGTTCGCGATGCACCCCTGGCCCACCCTTCACGAACGCGAAGAGAAAATATTGCCAGCCTCTCAGTTCCTCTTCGCGAACGCGAGGTTCCACTCGCGAACGCGATGAAGGAAACCAGATGGTGTATCAGAAAAATTCCAGCAGAGTTCCAAGTCCAAAATCCAACCCGTTAACTATCCGAAACTCACCCGAGCCCCTCGAGACCTCAACCAAATATACCAACAAGTCCTAAAACATCATACGGACTTAGTCGAACCCTCAAATCACCTCAAACAACACTAAAACCATGAATTACACCCCAATTCAAGCCTAATGAACTTTGAAATTTTTAATTTCTACAAACAACTTTGGAACTTATCAAATCACGTCCGATTGACCTCAAATTTTGCACATAAGTCATAAATGATATTACAGAGGTATTCCAGTTTTCAGAATCGGATTCCGACCCTGATATCAAAAAGTCAACCCCTGGTCAAACTTCTCAAAAATTAAACTTTCGGCATTTCAAGCCTAATTCCTCTATGGACTTCCAAATAATATTTCGGACACGCTCCTAAATCCAAAATCACCATACCGAGCTATTGGAATCATCAAATTTCAAATCCGAGATTGTTTATACATAGCTCAACATCCGGTTGACTTTTCCAACTTAAGTTCTACTTAAGAGACTAAGTGTCTCAATTCACTCTGAAACCACTTCGGTCCCGAACCAACTAACCCGATATAACATAATGCAGCTGAATAACACAAAAGAAGTAGAAATAGGGAAAATGGGGCTATAACTCTCGAAACAACCGGCCGGGTCGTTACATCCTCCCCCTCTTAAATATCCGTTCGTCTCCTGCTCGGTCTCCCAGGTGGCCTCCTCCACAGGCTGACCTCTCCATTGCACCTTCACTGAAGCTATATCCTTTGACCTCAACATTAGAACATGCCGATCCAAAATAGCCACCGGCTCCGCATCATAAGTCATATCACCCTCCAATTGAACCGTGTTGAAATCCAAAACATGGGACGGATCTCCAATATACTTCCGGAGCATAGAAACATGAAATACTGGATGCACGCTTGACAAGCTGGGTGACAAGGCAAGCATATAAGCCACCTCTCCTATCCTCTAAAGCACCTCAAAAGGACCAATGAACCGGGGGCTCAACTTGCCCCTCTTCCCAAACCTCATAACACCCTTCATGGGTGATACCTTCAGCAAAACCTTCTCCCCAACCATAAAAGACACATCACGAACCTTCCTATCCATGTAGCTCTTTTGCCTAGACTGCACCGTGCGAAGCCGCTCCTGAATCAATTTCGCCTTATTTAATGCATCCTAGACCAAGTCTGTACCCAAGAGCCTAGCCTCACCCGGCTCAAACTATCCAACCGGAGATCTACACCTCCTCCCATATAAAGCCTCGTATGGAGCCATCTGAATACTCGACTGATAACTGTTGTTATATGCAAACTCCGCGAGTGGCAGAAACTGGTCCCATGAACCCCCAAAGTCAATGACACAAGCACGCAACATGTCCTCCAATATTTGAATAGTACGCTCGGACTGCCCGTCCGTCTAAGGGTGAAAAGTTGTGCTCAACTCAACCTTAGTACCCAACTCTCGCTGCACGGCCCTCCAAAACTGTGATGTGAACTGAGTACCCCTATCTGAAATGATGGAAACTGGGACACCATGCAGGCGAACGATCTCTCGGATGTAAATCTCAGCCAACCGCTCTGTAGAGTAAGTAGTACCAACTGGAATGAAGTGCGCGGACTTGGTTAGCCCATCCACAATAACCCAAATAGCGTCGAACTTCCTCGAAGTCCGTGGGAGCCCAACTACAAAGTCCATAGTGAACCGCTCCCACTTCTACTCTGGGATCTCTAATCTCTGAAGAAAGCCACCCGGTCTCTGATGCTCGTACTTAACCTGTTGACAGTTTAGATACCGATCCACAAACCCAACTATATCCTTCTTCATCCGCCTCCACCAATAGTGCTGCCTCAAATCCTGGTACATCTTCGCGGCACCCGGATGGATGAAATACCGCGAGTTGTGGGCCTCCTCAAGAATCAACTCTCGAAGCCCATCTACATTAGGCACACATATCCGACCCTGCATTCTCAGCACGCCGTCATCACCAATAGTCACATCCCTAGCATCATCTCTCTGAACCTTGTCCTGAAGAACGAGCAAGTGACGGTCATCATACTGATGCTCCCTGATACGGTCATAAAGAGAAGACCTGGAGACCACACAAGCCAATACCCGACTAGGCTTCGAAATATCCAATCTGACAAGCTGGCCCGCTAAGGCCTGAACATCCAATGACAAAGGTCTCTCTATTACTGGAAGATATGCTAAACTCCCCAAACTCTCTGCCCGGCGACTCAAAGCATCGGCCACCACATTGGCCTTCCCCGGATGGTACAAAATCGTGATATCATAGTCCTTAAGAAGCTCCAACCATCTCCGATGACGCAAATTAAGATCCTTCTACTTTAACAAATACTGCATACTTCGGTGATCTGTATAGATCTCACAATGAACCCCATACAAATAATGACGCCAAATCTTCAAGGCGTGAACAATGGCTGCTAACTCAAGATCATGGACAAGATAGTTCTTCTCATGGGTCTTCAACTGGCGCGAGGCATAGGCGATCACCCTACCCTCCTGCATCAAAACACAACCAATGCCTATCCTGTAGTAGTTGAACAAAATGGTACATATTTAGGTAGTAGTTAAACAAAATCACTCCTGTCGTATGTGAGGAATCAATACGAAGGGTTTAAAGGTGGGATTAGGAATAACGAAATCTTGGTGCAACCTTAGTAAGCAGTAAACTAATACCAACTAGCGTAGTTCGGAAGAATATGTCTAGTAAATTGTGGTAGTTGCTCGGAAGAAAACTATGACACCTGAAGTACTTATGTTCGGTAGAAAATACTTAGGCGAATAGAAGGTATAGCGAGAAGGATTCCGACAATTGGGGAAATCATAACTCTAGACCTCCTTAGTCTTGTCTCAAATTTCATCTTTGTTAGTTGATAATTTTACTTCTTTATAATAGTTGTTTATTAATTAATTAGAAATAAATATTATAATCTGTATAATTAGGAAATTGTTTGAATTTGTGTTTCTTAGCAATATTGAACAGCTGTAGCTAAGCCTTAGTTCTCTGTAGGATTCGACTCCGGACTTGTAAACCGGATTATATTTGCAACGACCGCTTAGTCCTTTTTATAAGGTATAGTTGGGCGTGATAAGAAAATAATAGGAGTACTTTTTAACTTTTTTTATTATGCACCGTATTAAGTATTAGGTACAATAATTAATGGTGAATTGAGTCTATGACCCTTCGTATGTGTAGTTGCATTGCATAAACCTCTCTTAGTAAAGAATCTACACTTCACTCTTGATCTTTGTCAAGTATTGCAAAAGCATTCCATTCCCTTATTTTACCCAAAATACAAAGGTCAAAAAACGTAACGACGGAATTAACCTCTGTTGATACGCCAATTAACCTTTACTATTATTGTTGGTCATATCATGTAATGCTTTTTTGTAATTCAATTTCCTACCTTAAGTGTAATTCATAATATAGCAAAACATAAGTACATAAACTTTTAACTTCCCCTTTGCTTCCAATAGAAACCAACGGGATGTTGAAAATAAAAGGGATGCAATTCATTTAACTTCCCTACTATTTCCTGTTTAAATCGTGTCAACTTGAAAAACAGATAGAAAGAAATTACATAAATAAAGCAACAAACAAATTTTTAAAAGACATTCAATTCCTATTGGAATAGAAAATAAAACACAAAAGCCAATCATGCAAGAATTTAAACAATATCAAAAGAAGAATTTCCAAGAATCCAAAATTACAGTACACTAGAATTTTCCAAGAATCCTATTGTATATGATCAAAATCGAGCTCACCTGCGACATGATAGATCAGGATCGAAACGTGGCAATAAAGGGCTGAAGATCGACCCCAAGTCCCACCGGGTTAGAACCCGGGGGCAGAACGCATGTCTTCGAAGAATATCGAGACCATGAACCCGGAATCGGTCCTAGCCTCGAACGAGTTCGAAGAAACATTGTTAGCATAGCCAACAGAAGGCCGAAATATCCGTGACCGGTCCGATATTACGGCGGAAATCACGGCACTTATCGATGAGGGATCGTCAATCAGTAAATCAAGAGATTTATTTACCGTTTATAGAATTGTACCTAAAGTAGGACTCCTTTACTATATAAATAGGGTCTGATAATTCATAAAACATATTGTAACGCCCATTCAAAAGCAATACATTATTATTTTTCTCTTTAATCTCTTATTCTTCTGTATCTTGATACCGATCGAAGTGCATCCGGTTTGAGGGTGACTAACCTTCCAAGACTGAAATTGTCCAATTCGTGTGGTTTGAATTTATTTTGTCATCGTTTATTTCAATTGCAACTTAATTTATCATTTTATGTCAAGTTAATCTGCATATCCTTAAAACCACTTACAAATTTAATTATTATCCGATTTTGAGGCTAAACAGTTTGGCGCCCTACGTGGGGCTAAGGATAAT
The DNA here is from genome assembly GCF_000715075.1 of Nicotiana tabacum. Lineage (NCBI taxonomy): Eukaryota > Viridiplantae > Streptophyta > Magnoliopsida > Solanales > Solanaceae > Nicotiana > Nicotiana tabacum. Next base: position 123,723,164 of record NC_134092.1, read on the forward strand.
AGTGATTATTTGATACAAATTTCCATAACACACACTACTTTACACTTATTCTTTGAAGTGTCTCTAATTTTAGGTTAAAAGCTCAAAATGTCAAACTCTTAGTCGGCACCCTTACATGTTGACCATGAGTCCGGCCATCACGGTGAAAATAACAACATAGTGTCTAGTGGCGAGATACCACCCGTTCATCCCATTGGAATTTCGGTCGCTGACCCGATTGACACCAACTCGCATGTGGCCATCAATGCAAAATTGCCTACCGACCCCGAGAATAGCGTCTGTGGCGAAGCCCGATCAGCAACCCGAAATACACAAGATGTTGGGGGGGGGACAGGATTAATTTACGAGTGATTTGCGAAATGTTACAGGCTCAGCAGGCGGCGATAGCCTAGTTACAAAGCTGCGCGTCGAGCGGAGTTGAGCCTGAGCCATCCCAAGAAGTCACCCGCAGTAACGAATCGGTCGCAGAGAGGCCGAATGAAAGTGAATCGGGGACTAACCCTGAGATCATAAACATGCTCGAGGAACTGACAAAACAGGTAGAATCAGGGGAGAAGAAAATCGAAGCTAATGAGAAAAAGGTGGAAACCTACAATTCCAGGGTCGACTAAATCCCAGGAGCACCGCCGATATTGAAAGGCCTGGATTCCAAGAAGTTCGTTCAAAAACCTTTTCCTCCGATCGCGGCTCAAAAGCCGATTCCTAATAAGTTCTGCATGCTCAAGATTTCTAAGTACAACGGAATGACGGCCCAAATGAGCATGTGACCTCCTACACATGTGCCATCAAAGGGAACGACTTGGAGGATGATGAGATCGAGTCTGTCTTGTTGAAAAGGTTCGGGGAGACCCTCTCAAAAGGAGCTATGATATGGTATCACAATTTACCTCCTAATTCTATTGACTCGTTTGCTATACTTGCAGATTCCTTCGTAAAATCACACGCCGGAGCTATTAAGGTCGAGGCTAGGAAGTCAGACCTTTTCAAAGTAAAACAGAAGGATAATAAGATGCTCATAGAGTCCGTATCCCGTTTCCAAATGGAACGAATGGACCTTCCACCGGTCGTAGATGAATGGGCTGTTCAGGCTTTCACCCAAGGACTCAACGTTCGGAGCTCTTTGGCTTCACAGTAGTTGAAACAAAACTAGTAGAATATCCGGCTATCACTTGGGTCGATGTCCAAACCGGTATCAATCAAAAATCAGGGTCGAGGATGATCAGCTTGGGGACCCTTCCAGGTCTGTGTATCCCATCAGAACCATCGACAGAGTCAAGAGAGACATCGATCGTGAACCGAGAGCAAACATGGATCGATATCAGTCGTACAATGGAGACCGAAGAAGCAGTAGGTCCGGGCGAAACCTTATGAGAAATGACCGAGGTCAAAAAAAGCGGGGACTTATGAGAAAAAACATCTTCGACGGGCCCGTTCGGCCTAAAGAAGCGCCAATATTATCGGAGTACAACTTCAACGTCGATGCCGCCGCTATCGTATCTGCCATCAGATGCATCAAAGATACCAAATGGCCTAAACCTTTACAGTCTAGTCCATCCCAAAGGGATCCCAACCTAATGTGCAAATATCACAGCACTCATGGCCACAGAACAAAAGACTACCGACAAGTAAGAAAAGAGGTGGCCCGGTTGTTCAACAACAGACATCTCTGAAAGTTCTTGAGTGATCGGGCGAAGAACCACTTCAGGAACAGGGATTCTAATAAGCAAACCGAGCAGGAGGAACCTCAGCACATCATTAACATGATCATCGGTGGGTCGACATTCCCTAGGGGCCGATGCTGAAGCGCACCAAAGTATCCATCACAAGGGAAAACGGACTCGGGATTACGTACCGGAAGGAACCTTGTCTTTCAATGACAAAGATGCTGAAGGGATCGTGTAGCCCCACAACGATGCACTGGTAATATCGGTACTCGTAAATAAATCTCGAATTAAGCATGTGTTAATTGATCCAAGTAGCTCAGCCAACATCATAAGGTGAAATTCCTCGACACTACACCAGGTGCTGAAATTCCTTACACTCGGAGGAATCAAAATAGTTTATGGGGAACAAACGGCTGCCAAGGAGATGTTCGCGATCGATGAGGTAATCCCGGCATCTACACTCTTGACATCGGAGGATCCGAATTGGGTGGTCAAAAATGGGGCCAAATAGCAATCACCGATACCAGCCTCGACAGAATCGGAGGAACAAGGGGTAGACGAGGACGACGACTACGGAGTCCCCAGATCTTTCATAGCCCCCAACGATTCCGACGCTACAAAATCAACGGTCGAGAAACTGGAGCAAGTCGTACTAACTGAGCACTTGCCCGATCGAAAGGTATACCTGGGCACGGGGTTAAACCCCGAGCTCAGGAAAAAACTCATTCAATTTCTTATAGCTAACAAAGATTGTTCCCTTGGTCCCACCTTGATATGACAGGGATCCCGCTAGAGATAACCACTCACAAGCTAAGCCTAGACTCGAAGTTACACCTAGTCAAACAAAAGAGGAGACCCCAGTTCGAGGTAAAATATGATTTCATCAAGGACGGGTTATCTAAACTCCTTAAAATAGGATCCATTCGGGAGGTTAAATACCTGGATTGGTTAGAGAACATAGTGGTAGTCCCTAAAAAAGGGAATAAATTAAGAATGTGTGTAGACTATAAGGATTTGAGTAAGGCATGTCCTAATGACTCCTTCCCCTTGCCCAATATCGATCGCATGATCGATACCACGACCGGACATGAGATCCTTAGTTTTCTCGACGCCTATTCCGGGTACAACCAATTACGAATGAACCCGGGCGATCAGGAAAAAACCTTTTTCATCACTAAGTACGACACTTACTGCTATAACGTGATGCCATTTGGATTAAAAAATGCCGGTGCCACTTACCAATGCCTAGTAAACCGGATGTTCGAGGAACAAATAGGAAAATCAATGGAGGTTTATATTGACGATATGTTGGTTAAGTCCCTACGAGCAGAGGACCATTTGAAATATTTTCAGGAAACCTTCAGCATATTGAAGAAGAATAATATAAAGCTGAACCCGGAGAAATGTGCATTTGGAGTTGGATTCGGTAAATTCCTCGGATTCATGGTATCCAATCGGGGAATCGAGATCAATCCCGACAAGATCAAAGCCATTGAATATATCACGGTTGTGGACAACGTAATGGCCGTGCAAAGATTAACCGGGCGCATAGCCACCCTGGGGCGATTCATCTCGAGGTCCTCTGACAAGAGCCACCAATTCTTCTCACTATTGAAGAAGAAAAATAACTTCTCTTGGATACCGGAGTGCCAACGGGCCTTAGAGGAAATCAAGCAGTATCTATTAAGCCCACCTCTACTTCACACTCCGAAGATAGACGAACAACTATACCTGTACTTGACAGTATCAGAGATAGAGATAAGTAGAGTCCTAGTCTGAGAAGAGAAATGTACGCAATTTCCAATTTACTATGTTAGTAGGACCCTAGGCGAGGCCGAAACTAGGTACTCTCACCTAGAAAAGCTGGCGCTCGCTTTGCTAAGCTCCTCTAGGAAGCTGAAACCATATTTTCAATGTCATCCCATATGTGATGTGACTACTTACCCATTGCAAAATATAATGCATAAACCCGAGCTCTCAAGGTGATTGGCCAAATGGGCCATGGAGATCAGCGGGTACGGTATTGAATATCGACCCCAGACCGTTATTAAATCTCAAATTTTGGCAGACTTTGTGGCCGACTTTACACCGGCCCTAGTATCCGAGGTCGAAAGAGTGTTGTTTGGAAACTCAGGGACATTTTCGGGGATCCGGACCCTCTTGACGGACGGCGCCTCGAACAAAAAATCGTGTTAAAGCCACCAATAAGCAACGTAGTTAGACAATCTATTTGAACTGTAAAATTGACTAACAACGAGGCTGAATATGAGGCAATGATTGTAGGACTCGAACTAGCTAAAAGCTTGGGGGCGGAGGTGATCGAAGCTAAGTGCGACTCCCTCTTTGTGGTAAACCAAGTTAATGGGACGTTCGAGGTTAGAGAAAAACGAATGCAAAGGTACCTAGATAAGTTGCAGGTAACATTACATCGATTCAAGGAGTGGACTGTATAACACATACCTCGAGATCAAAATAGTGAGGCTGATGCCCTTGCTAACCTGGGGTCGTCGGTCGAGGACGATAAGGTCAACTCGGGGGCGGTCGTGCAACTCATGAGATCAGTAGTGGAAGAAGGCCACACCGAGATAAACTCAACAAGCCTGACTTGGGACTGGAGAAACAAATATATAAAATATTTGAAGACCGGAAAAATGCCCTCGAATCCAAAAGAATCGAGGGCCCTGCGTACGAAGGCTGCCCGGTTTAGCTTATCCGATGACGAAACCCTATTCAGAAGAACATTCGATGGCCCACTAACGATATGTCTAGGACCAGGAGATACCGAGTACGTTCTAAGGGAAATTTACGGAAGGCACCTTCGGAAATCATTCATGCATCGAATCATTGGTTCAAAAGATAATCAGAGCCGACTACTACTGGATCGACATGGAAAAGGACGCGAAGGAGTTTGTACGAAAATGTGATGAATGTCAAAGACATGCTCCGATGATTCATCAACCCGGGGATCTGCTGCATTCGGTTCTGTCACCATGGATGTTCATGAAATGGGGGATGGACATCGTTGATCCCCTTCCTTGGGCACCTGGTAAGGCTCAATTTATATTGTTTATGACTGACTATTTTTCTAAGTGGGTGAAAGCCCAAGCATATGAGAAGGTCAGGGAGAAAGAAGCCATCGATTTCATTTGGGACCACATCATATGTCGGTTCGGAATGCCGACCGAGATCATGTGCGACAACAGAAAGCAATTCATCGGCAGCAAAGTAAGCAAGTTTCTCGAAGACCATAAGATCAAAAGGATCCTATCAACGCCCTACCACTGTAGTAGGAACGGTCAAGCAGAATCGACCAACAAAACCATACTCCAAAACCTCAAAAAGAGGTTAACCGACGCCAAGGGAAAATAGAAGGAAATCCTGCCCGAAGTCTTATGGGCATACTGCACAACCTCGAAGTCTAGTACCGGGGCCACCCCGTTCTCGCAAGTTTACTGCGCCGAAGCTCTAATACTGGTTAAAGTCGGAGAACCAAGTCTCAGGTTCCGATATGCAACCAAGGAATTAAACGACGAGGCCATAAATACAAGCCTGGAGCTATTAGATGAAAGGCGCGAAGCCGTCCTTGTTCGATTGGCCTCCCAAAAACAGCGGATCGAGAGGTATTACAATTGAAGGGCCAACCTTTGACACTTTAATGTCGGGGACTTAGGGTTAAGGAAGGTCATGCTAAGAACCAGGAACCCGAACGTAGGAAAGTCGGGGATGAACTGGGAAGGGCCATATCAAATTATCGAGATCATCGGAAAACGATCATACAAACTCGGAGCAATGAACGGTGAATGACTACAGAACAACTGGAACATAACTCACTTGAAGTGATACTACTGCTAAGGTATGACCCTATTCATTCCTTTTACTTATTTGCATTTTGAACTAACACTTGTAGGCAACCTTCAAAGAACGATACAATATTTAGGCCTCAAAGCACGCGTTGCACTATTTTTCCCTTGAACCGGTTTTGTCCCTAATGGGTTTTCCGGCAAGATTTTTAACGAGGCAACAGTAAATCGTGCTAACTTAGAATTGAAGTCCGATTACAAACTAGTGTTGAAGAACACAATAGCAGTATTCGAGGCTTCTCTATGATCGGCCTCGAACACTGGGGGCATCACCGTCGGACAATGACTTTAGCAAGGAAAGAAACTTTGTGACCGAATAGTCTCGGCTCGATCGATAGGATTTACTGTAAGAGACAAACGGTCAAATGAACTGTGCCTACATAGACTACTCGAGCCCTGACATAAAGCTTGTACACATGTGTAACCATATATATTACACACATAAATAAAAAAGTCTCTACCTTGCGGATAAATATCTTGTCCCTTAAAATAAAAAATTTCTTTCTTTTCTCTTAAAGAATTTCCTACATTCAATCCCCCAAAGTTATCGAGCCCAAGGGAGGCCTTTATCCGAGTTCAAGAGATCGCTCTCACTCGGGGACTGCCATTTAAAGACAAACTCGGACGGCCCGGGCTATCAGAGCCCGGGGGCACAAGACCTATTAGGCAGCTCCTGAACTTTAAAGGCTACGGCCATCCCCACCCTGGGACTGTTATCTTAGGCAAGCCCGGGTAACTCGGGGTAAAAATCTCTTTGGAAAACACCCGAACTAAAAAGGCTACGGCCATACTAAAATGGCTCGGAGACGTCCGAGGCCCGTAACCTAATAAGACCTTCAAAATTTCTAACCCGGTTCTAAAGGTTACCCTTGGCATACTATAATCTAAAATATTATAAGTACTTTGGGGAAACGTTTCTGGTCATACCGAACCCCCACAATGCGTTAAACAAAATAATGTCGAAGGCAAGGCTTGTTCGAACCTTCGAACATGACCTAACTATTTCATGCTAAGGCATTTCGATCTTTGTAAACATAAAGAATAAAGCAAAGGAAAACAAACTCAGAAATTATCGAAGGGAAAAAAGAAGCCTTGTATTATATATACATATAGTCTTTACAAAGGTCAAACTGCCTTGACAAAAACTAGAAAAGTACAAAAACATAAAAAACAAAGGAAAATGTACAAGGCACTTAAACGGCATGGTCTTCATCGGAGTCCGCCTCATTGCCAGGGTCTTCGGAGTCTCCTCCACCCTCGGATTTGCTAGAACCCTCGGAGTCTTATTTATCTTCGGGATACGCCAACTTCTTGGCCTCGGCTTCGAGCCCCTTAGCACTATCAATTTTAGCCGATAAGTCGAAACCTCAAGCATGAATTTCCTCGAGGGCCTTCTTTCGGGATTGCCGCTTCACGTACTCGATGATATCCTTCAGTCGATCCTGGACCACCTCGGCGTCGGCCTTATATTGGGCTACCATCTCGTCAGCATCGTCTTTGACCACCATAACCATCGACTTGGCCATTTCGAGCTCCTTGGCAAGAGTTTATCGATCAGAGACGACCGAGCTTAGCTGAGACTGGAGCTCCTCAACCTTTTGGGCCCGCGCCTCGGCCTTCTCCTTTGCCACTAGAAGCTGGACCTCAGCCGAAGTCAGTTGTGCCAGAGCAGTCTCCTTTTTCGAGGCCATGCGATCCATTATGCCTCTCCATTCTTCGGCCTCGGCCTTGACTACATCCAACACAGCTCGGAGTTGGTCGATCCGACCGATCTTCTATTGGACCTGCAGATTTCGACCACTAGTCACCGTGTCCAGCTAATCGTCACTAGCTTCAAATATTTTTACCTATTTGACTAGGTCGGCATGCTTCTTACGAGCCACCTCCAGCTCAGCTCGGAGGCCCTTAGCCTGCCCTTCACGTTGCTCGCTGAGAAGTTTGTAAGTATCTCTCTTCTCAGAGAGCCCTAGGACCTCAGCCTCAAGCTGGTTCAGCTCGTCCTGATATCGAAGAAAAGTTTCATAATAAAGCACCAAGGCCTACAGACACAAAGAAAAACGTTAGGGTTATCTATGAATTAGTCTAAGTACAAGTTAAAGTCATCAAGAAATATCTGAAATTACCCGGTTTAGCGTATGCTATGCTTCATTGAACAGACAGGGTGCATCTATCTCGTTCATCTTGGCTTGGTCTTCCTCAATCACCAGACACCGAAGGTAACTGGCCCCCCCTACGGGGCGGAGAGGACCCGGTCATCCTCCGGAATGGAGATGATGATGGATCGCTTTCGGTCAGGATTCACGCTCGGAGTCGGGAACCGGTTGATCAATTTCGGGCTTGAGGTAGGCCCTCTTGTTCCTGAAGATGGACTCTTCTTCGACACCTCTAAGTCACCCAATCCGGTGACATCCTCCATGGCAGTAGAATCCACGCCATCAAAAATGCCACTGAAGGGGTCGTTCGCTTTGTGGCCCCCCTCGTTGGGACGTTCTTTAATCGTCTGAGCCTCGTTATACATGGACTCAGTGAACAAAGGCGACTCAGTGATGTCTATCACACCATGTACTTCCTTCGGGGCATTGCCTGCATCCCGGGAAGCCTCGACCTCCTTGTCGGCCTCCATAACCTAAGACAGATCAACCTCGCCTCCGGTTCGGAGGCCCCTTGCCCTTCGAGTTGCAGCGTAACACGGGCCATCAGATCAAAGGCTTTACCTTCTTTTTCGGATTCGTCCCTCAACCGATAGAGTGAATCTGAAGATGGTGCTCGAGCGTTGGTGCTTTCTTTAGACTTGCGCACCAGCCTTTTTCTTGTTTTCTTCTACTCCGAGCTCGGAGAACTCGGAGCCCTCTTTCTTTTCTTCTCTTCGGCCTATCTCGGATCAGAGGACTCGGTAGGTAAGTCCTCGCTACCGGTTGGAGGCCTCAGTTTGACGTCCTTGGATAAACCTGCGAAAAGAAATAAAACAAGTGAGAACTTAATGACACAAGAGGAACCCAAAGATTACTTACTCAGGAAAGGAATCTCACCATGAGAACGAGCCTCCCAACGACCCTTCAAAAGCTTGCGCCATGAGCGCTCGGAATAGGGAATTTGTGATACGATACCCTCAACCCACTCCTTGAGTCGAAGGACTGCGTTCAGGACCCGAACAACAGCTGCACCACCACAAAGTACCAATAAGAAGGAAGGAAGAAAAGTATAAAATCAAATTTTGAAAACAAAATTATACTTATGTGATGTATTCCACTTCTCGGGAAACGACATATGCACAACTGGGATCAAATTCGAAGTCCTTACTCGAGCAAAATGGCCTTGCCAGCCTTGATCCCCGTCTTCATAAATACTCAAGAACGGGGTTTTGCTGGCCCGACACACGAGCTTTATCTGTCCCTCGGGAAGATTCGGGGACTGTACAAGCGTAGGACATGGTCGACGGTGAACGAACAGCCATCGATTCTGCTCACGGAGAACCGGAGAAAGATCACGATCCTCCAGAATGAAGGATGAATCTGACCGAGGCATACCTCGTACCTCTTGCAGAATTCAACGATGACCGGGTCCATCGGGCCCAATGTAAAGGGATAAGTATAAGCACTTTGTTATCCCTCGGCATGGGTGGTGATGGCTTCGTCGGGGTCAGGGATCACTGCCCTTACCGGCACAGTTGTAATCGTTTCGGACCGTAGGGAGGACTTCTTCGGTGATCGAGCTATATACCTCGAGACCTCCTCATATCGACCTTGTACGGAGGAAGGTTTCTTTACCTTGAAATCGACAGTTACCGAGCATCCTCCGGGGATGAACATTTTCAAAGGGGGTTCCGGTACTGGTTCGTCGACGGCAGTACGCGAAATAGTTTCTTCGGCCTCGGCAGCCGGCCGCGAGGAGGAAGGAGTTTCTTTTTGGGGAACGGTTTTTGAAGTTTTCGCCATTTCTTTGAAAAATGGAGGGAAAATAAGGAAAAAGCGGAAGTTAAAGGAATGCACTTGATAGCTTGAGATGAAAACGAACAAGAGTTCTTACAAAAGATCTCAAATAACCGGGATATAAGTGCCAGAAAATATTGAGATTTCTAAGGTACGATGGTAGAAGGCTTGGATGTAAAGTTTAAATAAACAAAGGAAGAGGAATTTATAGTTTTTCAACGGCGGTTCGCATCCAAGAATGGCCGACCGGCGGCTGACAAGCATTTAATGCCATTAAGACTTGACTGAGGAGACGTTTCGTTTGATTTGTCGTTTCTGTCACGGGGCTATCAAAGTAAGAATCGGATGCTCATGTCGTTTCTCGTCGTCTACTCTCTAAATAACGAGGGGACTATTTGTGTACAATCAAAATCGAGCTCGCCTGCGACATGGTAGATCAGGCTCGAAATGTGGCAATGAAGGGCTGAAGATCGACCCCAATTCCCACCGGGTTAGAGCTCGGGGGTAGAATGCCTGCCTTCGAAGAATATCGAGACCGTGATCCCGGAATCGGTCCTAGCTCGAAGGAGTTCGAAGAAACATTGTTAGTATAGCCAACAAAAGGCCGAAATATCCGTGACCGGTTAGATATTACAGCGGGAATCATAACACGTATCGATGAGGGATCGTCAATCAGTAAATCAAGAGATTTATTTACCGTTTATAGAATTGTACCTAAAGTAGGACTCCTCTACTATATAAAGGGGGTTTGATAATTCATAAAACATATTGTAACGCCCATTCAAAAGCAATACATTATTATTTTTCTCTTTAAGCTCTTATTCTTCTGTATCTTGATACCGATTGAAGTACATCCGGTTTGAGGGTGACTGGCCTTCCAAGACTGAAATTGTCCAATTCGTGTGGTTTGAATTTATTTTGTCATCATTTATTTCAATTGAAACTTAATTTATCATTTTGTGTCAAGTTAATCTGCATATCCTTAAAGTCACTTACAAATTCAATTGTTATCCGATTTTGAGGGTAAACAACTATATTATGTAAATATTTTTACTAAAACCCCTAAAACCTATAAAACAAAAACAAAAACCATAATGATTGGGAAAATGTTGCCAGAAACTAATTAAAACAAACTAATCAAAAACCCTAAAGACTAAGGCACAAACAAAACCTAATTAGTTGAGTGGTTAATTTCGTTTCCTTCATGTGCCCACTTATGTTCATCTCTAACATTTTCCTCTTCCTCTTTGGTGTAATCACCCAAAATCCCTCCTTCCCCCACACAAAAATGTCGGTGATGATATTAACGAACTTGGGAGACGTGGTAAATCACAAAGATGCGCTGAAATTAATCCAAAAATAAATAAGAGGGCACTACTTAAAAACAGAAATTAGTGATGAATAGATTCTGTAATTGAACAGAAAATTCATCGTTAATCCTATATATTTAGCTACGAATTAGCGACAAATTATCAAAAAATTTTGTTAGCTAATTTTACTTTTTTGTAGGGGTGAAAATCATTTACATCCCACAACATTACTTTAAAAAATTAAACTCCCTCCTCTATTTTGAAAAATTATCATTCACCCCCTTTTACCTATACACTGTCTATTTTATCCCTTGTTATATTCAATTCCCTCTAATATATAATACTCTTTTTTATTTTATATGCTATTTTAATGATTTTACCTATAATTTAAATTATGTTATATTTAATCATAAATTGTAATCTAAATTTATTAAAATTACAAATAGAATAGTCCTTTTATAATTTTATCACAAAATTTACATATTGTTATGATTTTTATTTTAATATAACACACATTAAGTATATATTAGTTGCATTTTATCAGTGGTATATAGATAATCTTTTAGGAGTTTGTTATAGAATGTGCATTTTCTTTAATAATTATAAAATTATATATTACCTACATTGAATATATTTTATACGGTTCTCATTATTTTTTATTCTCAATTGTAAAAATAGATTTTTTAATTTGATTGTTATTAATAAATTATTGATAAAAGCAAATTATTTATTCTATTCATCCTTTTTATTACTCAACGTCATCAAATTATATGCTTGATCATCAATTTTTAAATAAAACTTAATTATTACATAGGTAAGTTCATAACATAGATATATTAGAAAAGAAAAAAATATCATGATTTTAAAATAGTAAAAAATATAAAACGAAAAGAGATAAATATTGATAATGTAGAGGTTAAAATAGACATTTTAAAAAGTCAACCGCAAAATGAGGGTGAGAATGATAATTGTTCAAAGTAGAGGGGGAGTTTAATTTTTAAAGCAAATTTCGGGGGTGTATATGATTTTTAGCCTTTTTTGTAATGGGGGAAGATATTTAGAGGTGGAAACGTTATGAGTAGTGGTGGCAAAATGGATAAAAAAAAAATAGTTATCCATTCAGATTATTCATTAAAAAATGGGTTGGATAATAAACTTTTTAAAAATGGGTTAAATATGGATAAGATCCATATCATGCTTGAAAAATGGATAACCAATGAGTTTAACTTTTATATTCGCAAAGACTAAAATTGGAGGTTCCTCAAGTTTGGAATACTAGGAATTCTCCCAAAAGTGATTAGATTCAAGAAGCTATGGATAATATGAATATCCATATCCATATTTTATCCGTATTAATTATGAATCGGATCAGATAATTTATCCGTTTTTACATTTTCCGTTTTCGATCCGCCCATACAACTCGACCTGCCCATTTGTCACCCCCTAATTATGAGAACCAGAATCTCTAAACATAAGGAATTCCAGAAGATTAGAAGAAGAGATGGTCATGGATATGAACGCCATAGGCAGGAGGAGAGAAGTAAAGATTTGAATTCTAGAAGAAATACTGAATACAATAACCTCAACGCTATGGGAGGCAGAGACCAGACCATGACAATAAAATGAGCTCGAGATTTGAGTGTCGCTCAAGTTAATTAATATATTTTCAACTTAATTCTCTTTAAAATAGATCATTATTTAATTTAACGCTAACTAGTTAACTAAAGGAAAAACACATATAGAAGAAACGGAGCAGTCAATTACTACGAGAGATAATTACACCTTTCTCAAATTATTTGTTCTTGATCTCTAAAAATAATTATTCCTTCTAACTAATATTTTCTTAAGAGCCGTTTAAAGGAAAAACAAGACAAATAATTTGAGAGAAAGGAAGTAGTATTTCACGCATATCAATTCTCTCGTCCTAATAATTCCTTTTCTTCCCTTTGATTTTGATAATGGGATTGCACTGATTTGAGCAAAGTTCAACTATTTCTAAGTAATAACTCTGCTCATCAGTGCTTTTGAAAAAAATGAAAAAAATCACCGAGTGGAATCGAAGGATTTTTCTACAATTTGAAAGATTTTGAACACCTAATAACATCTAACAGTACTTTCCTGAGTATATTTCAAAAACAACAAACAACAACAACAAAACTAATGCAATGTAATCGCATAAGTAAGGTCTGAGAGAAGTAATGTGCACGGAGTTTCTGATCGACCACAAAAGCAACAAACAAAGTTTAAAAATTATTCAATTCCAGTTGAAAATAAAAACATAAAACCCAACTAAGTTTAAACAGTAATAATAGAAGTTTCCAAGAATCCATAATATTCTATAAAGACTAAAAAACTCAAAACCCTGAACTACATAAAACTAAAGTAAAAACCATAAACAATCAACAAAATTTCCAAAAACCTAATTAAACCCCCTTAATTAAAGCTAAAAACATAAACAAAACCCTAATTAGTAGAATCGTCAATTTCTACTCCTTCATGTGCCCAAGGATGTTCTTTCTTAACCTCTTCCAATTCCGCTTCAGTATAATCAGTCGTGATATTAAATATCTTCCTAACAGCCATATACGACTTATCCTTAATCCTATCCGCAATTGACTGACACAATAAATCCATTAAACCCTTAATATCAAGGTAATTAGCAGCTAATACAAGTTCAAACAGATCGTTGTAACTCTTCCCGTTCACGAAATCCTTGTCGAATTTTTTGATTTCTTCTTCGTTGGACTTCATCTTCTCATCGGCGTGCGTATTTAGGTACTCAGTAATTTTGATTAGGGTTTTGGTATCGACGTTTGGGAGTGGAATGACGGTGTAATCGTCTTCCACCATGTTTTTAATGGTTATGGATTGAACGGCGGCGTTTTCTTCTAACTGAAATTCGTCGCCGTCGGAGGATTTTAAGATCAACATCTTCTTCTGCTCAGATGTTGCTGAGGAGGAAGAGGAGGAGGCGGCCATTGATTTGTTGATGATTTTATAAGGAGAAATAAGGGAGAGGAAGGAAAACCCTAGAGAAAAGTCGAAAGGTAGAATTATGTGTAGAGAAGGGGAAGATGTTGCTATTTATAGGTAACGATTGATGTTGTTTTACGTATTATATTTCCTTGTCCTTTTTAATTTATGAAAAAGATCCTAATCCTAAAAAGAAAAGGACAACTTTTGTTTTCTTTCACACTTCTAGAAACTTCACGTTGGAGAAAACAATCTTTAAAGAAAATATAATAGATAATGGATAATTATTTATCCCGTGATTAATAATAAGTTAATAACGTAATTATTATAATGATGAATAGTGAACGAATTAATTGTAATGTGATAATTAATAATGTAGAGAATGTTGTACATAGATTATTTATATTAAGCGCATTTTCTCTATTTGATTAAATACTAGGTAATTCCCATATCACAAATCTTTCACAAGTTAACATCAGGGACGTACGTATCAAATTTTATAAGCGGTGTCGAAATTTATAAAAGAACGAGAATAATAACTTTAATTATCATATTTTTAAACAAGAAATAGCTTTAATATATTGATTTTGTTGAGTTTTAAGTTAGAAAAAGTCCACTCTCTCAAATATTTACAAAATAATGTGCTAGCCGAGGTTTGAACCTTTGATCTCTTAGAATAAAATCAAACATACAAACAACACATTAAGAGATAATTTTTGTGAAGTGGTGTCATTTTTTCGTATTTATCCGTTTTCTCACAGTATTGATACATAGTATTAAAGGTGCATCCGCCCCTGATAAATATAAGTATTGTTTAATATTGGCAATCAAAATCTACAAAATATAATATTATGCGTAATTTTTTTTCTTATACGGCCGATAATTTCACAGGAAATTGGAGGAAGTTCCTCCAAACTCATTAAGTGGCACATTCACTTTTGTTTACGATTTTATCGATAAGAATATAAGTTAAAGTTATAGTTACTAACAGTGTTTATGAATTGAATCACCCTACTCACATATTACTTTCCCCAAATATCATACCTGCTATGGTCAGTGGACTCATTAGTCGTCGCAATGGGTTAAATTCATTTCAAAAATAAGCAATTTAGCATGAAAAAGGTACATGATGTATTATGGGGAAAGATTATAGGGAAATTGTAAAACAACGCCATTATCACCCAAAAATATTTTATGTCCTTATTCATCAAACCAAAAGCTTAATTAAGTTTATTTTCTCTAATAACTTCACCCACAAATATTTTATCTCCTTATATCATCAAACCGAAAACTAATTAATTTTTGTAATTTTTTTTACGTGTAATTACTTAATAAGTGATTTAATTATAAAATATTTATTACACCCTCGGTGCATAAAACTTAAAACATTTTCAGAAACAACAGTTTCTACTTCTCAGCAGCTACCCAACGGTGCTGCTGTGTCGTATCATTTGAACAAAAACCAAATACCTAGTAGTAGAACAAAATATGACAATCGAACGTTTTTGTTAGTTAAGTTTTTTTTCCTCTGGTTGGGCATGTGAATAAGTTTACAAGTGCCCTTTTTTGAAGGATAGACCATATCTTTGCTATCCCCCCTTGAACTATCTTTTGGATGAAATACAACCCAACAGCTAACCTTCGAAATTATATTTAAAAAAAAGTATAATTAGCATGAAATAATAGGAAAATTATAGGGAGATTATAAAAATTACTCTAGTTAAAAAAAAAAAAATTGATCACCCTGTAAATATTAAATGTCCTTATTCATCAAACCAAAAACTTACTTTAACAAGTTTCTTTTCTCTAACTTCAGAAGTTTTTAGAAGTGTGAGAAAATAAAAAGGTTTTCGGATCTTTTTCATAAACCAAAAAGAAAAGGAAAAAAAAAGGATTCTTTACACAAATAGCCAGCCGAATTCATTATTTACTTTTCATAGTTGGTATACATAGATTATATATACTGATTATACACAAATTACACTTGAACTATACACGTATTATACATCCACAAGTAATATTTAATTTAAATAGATATTTAAGTTAATTCTTCAAAAAAAAAAAACACGTCTATAAATACCACTCCATTTACTCCCTCTCAATATATTTGAGTTTTTTTTCTAGGGTTTTTCTTCCTCTCAATTTCTCCTAAAATCATTCATCAATCAATGGCATCAACAACTGCGCAAAAGAAGATGTTGATCTTAAAATCCTCGAACGGCGACGAATTTGAGATCGAAGAATCTATCGCCGTTCAATCAATAACCATTAAAAACATGGTGGAGGACGATTACACTATAATCCCACTCCCAAACGTCAATACTCAAACCCTAATCAAAATTACTGAATACATGATGAAACACGCCGTTGAGAAGACGGATACGAACGAAGAAGAAATCGAAATTTTCGACAAGGAATTCGTGAACGGGAAGAGTTACAGAGTCCTGTTTGAACTTGTATCGGCTGCTAATTACCTTGACATTAAGGGTTTGCTCGATCTTTTGTGTCAGTCGATAGCTGATAGGATTAAGAACAAGTCGGCGAATGCTGTTAGGAAGATATTTAATATCACGTCCGATTACAGTACTGAAGAGGAAGAGGAAAAGGTTAGAGTTGAAGACGAAATTGATCACTCTACTGATTAGGTTTTGTTTGTATTTTTAGATTTTTATGAGTTTTACCGCTTGTTTGGATGGTTGTTATATATCGTTTCGTAATCTATCATATAATATTGCGTTGTACTATATTGTATTGTTTTGATGTTTACAATATTTGGATAGATTGTATTGTTTGCCGTCGTTATAAAAAGGTAAGGTAAAAGATGAAATAGGATTATTTAATAATAAAAGAGGGCAAGATAAGAGAAAAAAAATAAGAAAACGACGTGACCACATCAAATTGGTTGTTACATAAAGTGACATTTTTTATCGTTATGTAATGACGGATTTAAACGATACGATACAATAAATTTTAAGTAACAAGCGAAATAAATATTTTATTCAAAGTAACAATACGATACAATACAACACGTAGAAACCATCCAAACAAGCTGTTAATTAATTACAGTTTTTGGAAAATTCGTTGATCGTTATCGTGCATGAGTTGAGGTCTTTGATTTTCTTTAATGCGAATTGGTTAATCTTTTGAAATTTATTTGTTGCTTTTGAAAATAATTAGACGGATTAGGACGATAATTAGACATCAATGTGTGATCCACAGGACTGAAGATCCTTGAAAATTATGGTATCAAATCGCAGTAGAAAAAAAATATTAGTTGCTTCTAATATCGAGAGTCAAATTTTGAGAATGATTGTCTTAAACACTATATAATGTTCATAAAACATTTCGACTTGTAGTCAAGGGAGGAGCTAGAATTGTAGTCAAGTACGGGTTTGGCAAAACTCACTAATTTTGGTTCAGATCCAATATTGTTGAAAATTTTACTTTTATCTGCTTCTGCCATTGCTTTGATATTTAGTTTACTTTGTTTCTCGAAAAGCTTATAGCAACGTATATTGTTGGAAGGAGAAAGTAATCGTTCACTACAAAATTCGAGGTATAGAAAATAAATTGCAATCACGAAATATATAATAGGAAGAAAAAGGATTTTGTTACGTAATAAAATGTTTGTAAATTTTGGTATTTTCCCTTGATTTTTCTCTTAAGATTTTTTGTGATTCGAAAGCTGAAGCAGCATGAACCTGTGTGATGACCCAAAAATATCATCTTTAAATTTAATAAGTAATTTTATTTTCTAATACCTTGAAAAGCACTATTTATTATTCCTCGACTTGCGTGCGCAGTTCGTAAAAGTTTCCAAAAAATTTTTATGTGAAAAATGGATTAAAATGTGAAATAAAGCCTTAAAACTCAATTGAGTTGACTTTGGTCAATATTTTGAGCAAACGGACTCGGATCAGTATTTTGATAATTTTGGTAGCTCTGTATCATGATTTGGGACTTGGGCGTATGCCCGGAATTCAATTTGGAGGTCCCTAACTTAAATTATGACCATTTAACGGAAACTAGTACTTTAAAGGCTAAAGATTTCCAAGTTTGACCACGGGGTGATATCGGAGCCGGAATTCGATTCTGGAAATTTGAATAGCTCAGTTATGTCATTTAGGACTTGTGTGCCAAATTTGAAGTCATTCCGGATTCATTTAATATGTTTTGGCACGAGATTTGTAAATTGAAAAGTTTAAAACTTAAAAGTTCGAATCGAGGTGTGAATTATAATTTCAGCGTTGTTTGACATGATATGAGACCCCGAGTAAGTCCGTATTATGTTACGGGACTTATTGGTATATTCGGACGGGGTCCCGAGTACCCCGAGTGTGATTCGGATCGAAATCGGGTCAAATTGTGAACTTAAGCAAATTCTAGAAATTTGTTGCCTCTAATGTAATCGCACCCCGAGTGCGGCCGAATTGCGCAGATGCGGGACTGGGCTGGAAT
Source organism: Nicotiana tabacum (assembly GCF_000715075.1). Classification (NCBI taxonomy): domain Eukaryota; kingdom Viridiplantae; phylum Streptophyta; class Magnoliopsida; order Solanales; family Solanaceae; genus Nicotiana; species Nicotiana tabacum. The sequence goes on from NC_134092.1 coordinate 123,741,358, forward strand.
ATGACTTATTCCTGTCGCACCTGGGACATTCGCAGGTGCGGCAATTTTGTGCAAAAGCGGATGTCGCAGGTGCGACAGGAATGTCCGCAGATGCGGAACTTCACATGGCAGCCTAGCATCGCAAATGCGAGCCTTGTCTCGCAAATGCGAAACTTTTATCCGCAGATGCGAAAATGACTGGGCAGAGCTCATAAATTTGGAAGTCGTCATTTTTACTCATTTTAGAGTTTTAAGTCTCGGATTTGGGTAATTTCAAAGGAAATTTTCACGACTTTGAAGTGTGTAAGTGTTCTATAACCAAAAGTGATTATATTTTATAAATCCATGTCTATATTCCTCACTTATTTCGGATTTAAATGCAAGAAATTAGAATTTTTGTAAAACTTTTAAAAAATAAAAATTTAAGATATGAAGGTCCATTTGACATCAGAATTTGATAAATTTTGTATGGCTGGACTCGTATCGGAATGGGTGTTCGAATTTCATAAGTTTTTTCGAGATTTGAGACGTGGGTCCCACTGTCGAATATTTTAATAAATTTTGGATTTTTATTCGGAAAATTAGTAAATTAATATGGAATTAATTTCTATGATTCATATTGAGTATATTGAATTGTTTATGAATAGATTTGAAGCTTTTGGAGACAAATTTAAAAGGAAAAGTTGTGGTCAAGTAATTGATTGAAATTGCAAAGCGAGGTAAGTCTCGTGGTTAACCTTGACTTGAAAGAATATGTAACGACCCGGCCGGTCGTTTCGGGAGTTATAGCCCTATTTTTTATATTTCTACTTTTTTTTATGTTATTCAGCTATATTATGTTATATCGGGTAAGTTGGTTCGGGACCGGAGTAGTTTTAGAGTGAATTTAGATACTTAGTCTCTTAAGTAAAAACTTAAGTTGGTTTGAATTCTGAAGGTTTCGTTAGCTTCGTATGGAGATTTTGGACCTAGGAGCGTGTCCGAAATATTATTTAGAGGTCCGTAGAGGAATTAGTCTTGAAATGCCGAAAGTTTAATTTTTGAGAAGTTTGACCGGGGGTTGACTTTTTGATATCGAGGTCGGAATCCGATTCTGAAAATTGAAATACCTCTGTTATGTCATTTATGACATGTGTAAAAAATTTGAGGTCAATCGGACGTGATTTGATAGGTTCCGGAGTCGTTTGTAGAAATTAGAAATTTCAAAGTTCATTAGGCTTGAATTGGGGTGTAATTCATGGTTTTAGCGTTGTTTGAGGTGATTTGAGGGTTCGACTAAATCCGTATGATATTTTAGGACTTGTTGGTATATTTGGTAGATGTCCCGAGGGGCTCGGGTGAGTTTCGGATGGTTAACGGGTTGGATTATGGACTTGGAACCCTGCTGAAATTTTTCTAATGCACCATCTGGTTTTCTTCATCGCGTTCGCGAGTGGAACCTCGCGTTCGTGAAGAGGAACTGAGAGGCTGGCAATATTTGCTCTTCGCGTTCGCGAAGAGAAGAACGCGTTTGCGAAGGGTGGACTGGGTGTGCATCACGAACGCGAGAGGTGTTACGCATTCGCGAAGAAGAGAGGAAGCAACCGAGGACCCCAGGCAATTGGTCTACGCGTTCGCGTAGGAGGTGTCGCGTTCGTGTAGTGAGGGGGAATGAAGCATCGCGTTCGCGATGGGTTGGATGCGTTCGCGTAGAAGGCATTGAGGCAGAGGCATTTTGTGCTTCGCGAACGCGAGGGTGATGTCGCGTTCGAGAAGGAGGAATTTGGACAGGAGCTATTTTGTGCTTCGCGAACGCGAGGCACTGACCGCGTTCGCGAAGAAGGAAAGTCTGGGCAGTGAATTTAAGTTCTGAAAATGGGACTTCGTCCCATTTTCAGTTTTTGATGATTTGGAGCTCGGATTGAGATGATTTTTGGGTGATTTTTAGAGAAAACAACGGGGTAAGTGTTCTTAATTCAATATTGGTTAAATTACCCGAATCCATGGTTGTTTTTATCATTTAATTGGTGAATTGAGTTGGAAAAATTTTAAAACCCTCTTGGTTTAAATTGAAGATTTGAGGGTCGAGTTGGGGTCGGATTTTGATAAAATTGGTATGGTTAGACTCGTGATTGAATGGGCTTCCGAATTTTATAACTTTTGTCGAGTTTCAAGACGTGGGGCCTACAGGCGATTTTTGAGCTAATTTTTGGATTATTATGGAAAATCATTATTTTCTTATGGAATTAATTCTAATGAATTTTATTGACTGAAACGAATTATTTATGACCAGATTCGAGGCGTTTGGAGACCAATTCACGTGGAAAGGACATTGCAGAATAAGAATTTCACGGCTTGAAGTAAGTAACGATTGTAAATCTAGTCCTGAGGGTACGAAACCCCGAATTTTGTATCATTTTACTATTTTTAGTGACGCACATGCTAGGTGACGGGCGTGTGGGCGTGCGCTATTGGGGATTGTGACTTGGTTCATCCCGTAGCAACTGTAAAGTTGCATACCTTGTTGAAACTATATGATACTTATATGTTGTAGAAAGAGTTTCTGTAAATTGGGCTGAATGCCATATTTGGGCCTTGCGTTAGTGTTGTTTGGACCCTTAGGGGCCTTTTCAAACTAACCTCTCATTGTTTTCGATTGAAAATCTATACTCAGTCATGTTTATACTTGTTTACCACATAACTCAGTTTTATGACTCTATTTTGATGCATATAAATGTTTTGGGCCGAATGCCCTGTTTTACTTAAATGCCCGAGTGGCTTGAGAGGTTTATGATTGAATGAGGCCGAGGGCCTGATTGTGAGGACGAGTGTGGATCAGGGCTGCCCGCCTGCAGCATACTTTATTATTATAGCACATGAGTTGTCCGTGCAGATTATAGCTCTTGGGCTGAAGGAGCCCCTCCAGAGTCTGTACACACCCTCAGTGAGCGCATGTACCTACTGAGTGCGAGTGTCGAGTGCCGAGTGTTGAGTGACTGGGAAGCATGAGTGCTTGTGAGGTATGCCTGAGTGGCAAGAGTGATTGTGAGGTATGCCCGAGTGGCAAGAGTGATTGTGAGGTATGCCCGAGTGGCACGAGTGACTGTGAGGTTTGTCAGAGGGGCTGTATATGAGTGATGTTTTGCCCAAGTTGCTGTTTATGATTTCATCATTTTGCTCACCTTTGCATTTTTCTCTGTCTAAAAACTGTTGAAAAAAAATAACTTTAAATGATTTTTACTGGAACAGGGTTAAACGAGATGTTTTGATTCAAATCTTGATTTTTAAAAGTATGTGGTATTTTACTGAGATTTTTCGATATGAATGTTATATGCTTTATTGCTCGTCACTACAGCTCAGTCTTTATTTATTGTTGTTACTTATTGAGTTGGCGCACTCATGTTAGTCCCTACACCTTGTGTGCAGATTCAGGTGTAGCTGGACACGGTAGCGGTTATTGTGTGTTCTGGTTGCAGATTTTCTTGGAGATAGCAAGGTAGTTGTTTGGCGATTGCAGCCCCTGCTCTTTTGCCTCTTATCTTCCTCTAGTTGTATTTAGCTATTTTCGAGGCTGAGTTAGCCTTGATATTGTTAGACAGATTATAGTAGATGCTCATGACTAGTGACACCCCGATGTCGGGCTTTTCCTTCCGCACTTTCATTTTGATTGGAACTCCTTTACGAAGGTTTTTATGTTAAATAACATTGGAATTATCTTTGAAATGAAAATATCGATTTATTTTGGAAATGAGTCGTCTTGCCTAGTTTGGGTCGTGACAGATTGGTATCAAAGCCTAGGTTACATAGGTCTCACGAGTCATGAGCGGGTTTAGTAGAGTCTTGCGGATCGGTGCGGAGACGTCTATATTTATCTTCGAGAGGCTGCAGAACCTTTAGGAAACTCCACATTCTTGAATTATTGTCGTGCGAATCTGTTGATTCTAGTAACTAAATATTTGTTGTTTCATTCTCTCACAGATGGTGAGGACTCGTGCTACCGGTCAGGAGGGCCAGCCACCAGTACCACCAGGCAGGGCTGCGAGAGGCCGAGGCCGGGTAGCGGCCGTGGTAGGGGCAGAGGTGCAGCTTGTACAGTAGCCGGGGCAGTGCCTGCAGATCCACCGGTTGTCCCAAATCAGGATCACGTTCCAGTTGTTAATGCACCAGCTCGGGCACCACCTGTGCCTATTGTGATTCCAGGCCTTTAGGAGGACCTAGCTCAGATTCTGAAAGCGTGTACTGGCCTTGCTCAGGCGGTCTCTATTTTGACGGCCACAACCACTTCTCAGGCCAGGGGAGGCACTCAGACTCCCGTCGCTCGCACACCCAAGCAGGTTATTCAGGGACTTCAGACACCGGAGGCACCACCAACCCAGCCGGTTGCTGTTGCTCAAGATTATGTGGTTCCTGCTATGCCTGAGGATGATCATCGTAGGTTGGAGAGGTTTGGGAGACTCCAACCACCACCTTCCAGTGGCACAGAGAGAGAGGATGCTTAGGACTTTTTGGACAGGTGTCAGAGGATACTCCGTACTGCTGGTATTCTGGAGACTTGTGGGATCTCATTCACAAACTTTCAGTTTTCTGGGGCTGCACTCAGATGGTGGGAGACTTACGAGAGGCGTAGGCCTATTGGCGCAGCACCCCTTACTTGGGAGCAGTTCTCCGTGGTTTTTTGGAGAATTTCGTGCCTCGATCCCGCAGAGAGGAGCTGCGCAGACAGTTTGAGCGGCTTCGCCAGGGTGATATGTCTGTGACACAGTATGAGATACGGTTCTCTGAATTAGCCCGTCATGCTATCTGGTTGGTTCCCACGGACAGGGAGAGGATCATGAGGTTTATTGATGGTCTCACTTATCAGCTACAGTTGCTCATGACCAGAGAGAGGGTTTCGGGTACTACCTTTGATGAGGTTGTCGACATTGCTCGACAGATTAAGATGGTTCGCGGGCAGTAGAAGGTTGAGAGGGAGGCCAAGAGGACTAGTGGTCAGGGTGGATTTAGCGGTGCTCCTTTTGGGGGTCAGTTCCAGCACGGTAGAGGTCGTCATTTCAGACAGGCTCAGTCAGCTCAGCCATTTCACCGTGGTGCATTATCTGGCCATGGTTCTCATAATTCTCATCAGGGCCACTCATCACTTAGTGCCCTTCCATCTCAGAGTTCGTCCCTTGCTCCGCCTGTTCAGGTCTCTTCCATGCCAGGTTCTTCTACCAGTTATCCCGGTGTTAGGGGTTCCCTTCAGTTTTCGTCGCCAGCACCAGGGAGTTGTTTTGAGTGTGGGGAGCTTGGGCATATGTGGAGGCAGTGTCCTCATCATCATGGAGGTCTATCTCAGCAGAGGATTCAACCTCCGACTACAGCACTAGTTACCTCACCACCCGCCCAATCAGCTCGGGGTGGAGGTTAGTCAGCTAGGGGTCACCCTAGAGGGGGAGGCAGATCAGGGGGTGGTCAAGCCCGTTTTTATGCTCTTCCTGCCAGACCAGATGCTATTGTTTCAGATGCTGTGATTATAGGTATTGTCTCAGTTTGTCAAAGAGATGCCTCAGTATTATTTGACCATGGTTCCACGTATTCATATGTTTCCTTGTATTTCGCCCATTTTCTAGATATGCCATATGAGTCTCGAGTTTCTTCTGTTCATGTATCTACTCATGTGGGCGATACTATTATTGTGGACCGCATATATCATTCATGTGTGGTGACTATTGGGGGTCTGGAGACCCAAGTGGACCTTTTGCTGCTTAGTATGATCGACTTTGATGTGATATTGGGTATGGATTGGTTATCTCCATGTCATGCTGTTCTAGATTGTCACGCTAAGACGGTGATGTTGACTATGCCGGGAATTCCGAGGGTTGAGTGGAGCGGTTCTGTAGATTATGTACCAAGTAGGGTGATTTCATATTTGAAGGCTCAGCGCATGGTTGAGAAGGGTTGCCTATCTTATTTGGCTTTTGTGAGGGATGTTAGCGCAGAGACTCCTGTCATTGATTCTGTTCCGGTGGTACGTGATTTTTTGGATGTGTTTCCTGCAGACCTGCCGGGCATGCCGTCTGACAGGGATATTGACTTTGGTGTTGATTTGGTGTCGATCACTCAGCCCATTTCTATTCCACCGTATCGTATGGCACCGGCGGAGTTGAAGGAATTGAAAGAACAACTTCAAGAACTCCTTGATAAGGGGTTTATTCGGCCTAGTGTATCACCTTGGGGTGCACCGGTTCTATTTGTGAAAAAGAAGGATGGTTCCATGAGAATGTGTATTGATTACAGGCAGTTGAACAAGGTCACAGTCAAGAACAAGTATCCTTTGCCTCGTATTGATGATTTATTCGACCAGCTTTAGGGAGCGAGGGTGTTCTCCAAGATTGATTTGAGGTCCGGTTATCATCAGCTGAAGATTCGGGATTCAGATATTCTTAAGACAGCTTTTAGGACCCGATATGGCCATTATGAGTTCTTGGTGATGTCTTTTGGGCTGACCAATGCCCCAGCAGCGTACACGCATTTGATGAACAGTGTATTCCAGCCCTATTTGGACTCATTCATTATTGTATTCATTGATGACATCCTGGTGTACTCTCGTAGCCAGGAGGAGCACGCTCAGCATTTGAGGATTGTATTACAGAGATTGAGGGAGGAGAAGCTTCATGAAAAGTTCACTAAGTGTGAGTTTTGGCTCAGTTCGGTAGCATTCTTGGGGCACGTGGTGTCCAGTGAGGGTATTCAGGTTGATCCGAAGAAGATAGAGGTAGTGCAGAGTTGGCCCAAACCATCTTCAGCCACAGAGATTAGGAGCTTTCTTGGTTTGGCGGGTTACTATCGTCGCTTTGTGGAGGGATTTTTATCTATTGCATCGCCCTTGACCAAATTTACCCAAAAAGGTGCTCCATTCAGGTGGTCGGATGAATGCGATGAGAGCTTTCAGAAGCTCAAGACTACTTTGATCACAGCTCTAGTGTTAGTTCTTCCATCAGCTTCAGGTTCTTACACCATGTATTGTGATGCCTCGAGGATAGGCATTGGTTGTGTTTTGATGCAGGAGGGTAGGGAGATTGCCTATGCCTCGCGCCAGTTGAAGACCCATGAGAAGAACTATCCTATCCATGATCTTGAGTTAGCAGCCATTGTTCCTGCCTTGAAGATTTGGCGCCATTATTTGAATGGCGTTCATTGTGAGATCTATACTGATCACCGGAGTCTACAGTATCTGTTAAAGCAGAAGGATCTTAATTTGCGTCAACGGAGATGGTTGGAGCTTCTTAAGGACTATGATATCACTATTTTGTACCATCTGGGGAAGGCCAATATAGTGGCCGATGCTTTGAGTCGCCGGGCAGAGAGTTTGGGAAGTTTAGCATATCTTCCAGCAGCAGAGAGACCTTTGGCATTGGATGTTCAGGCCTTAGCAGGCCAGCTTGTCAGATTGGATATTTCGGAGCCTAGTCGGGTATTGGCTTATGTGGTCTCCAGGTCTTCTCTTTATGACTGTATCAGGGAGCGTCAGTATGATGACCCCCACTTGCTCGTTCTTCAGGATAGGGTTCGGAGAGGTGATGCTAGGGATGTGACTATTGGTGATGACGGTGTGTTGAGAATGCAGGGCCGGATATGTGTGCCTAATGTAGATGGGCTTCGAGAGTTGATTCTTGAGAAGGCCCACAGCTCGCGATATTCCATCCATCCGGGTGCCGCGAAGATGTACCAGGATTTGAGGCAGCACTATTGGTGGAGGAAGATGAAGAAGGATATAGTTGGGTTTGTGGCTCGGTGTCTCAACTGTCAGCAGGTTAAGTATGAGCATCAGAAACCGGGTGGTTTGCTTCAGAGATTAGAGATCCCAGAGTGGAAGTGGGAGCGGATCACCATGGACTTTGTAGTTGGGCTCCCACGGACTTCGAGGAAGTTTGATGCTATTTGGGTTATTGTGGATCGGCTGACTAAGTCTGCGCACTTCATTCCAGTTGGTGCTACTTACTCTTCAGAGCGGTTGTCTGAGATTTAATCAAAATATCAAAATATAGAGATTTCTAGTAAAATATCATTTTAATCAAAACTGGACAAATTGTATCCATATACCAAAATACACACAAACAACTGCAGAAGTTAAGCCATTCTAACTAAAATACTAGAAGATGCAATTTTCATTTCATCATTTCATGTCAAGGAGATTTTGGTTGGCCTGTGTTCTTTTGGATAAAGGAAAGTTGTGAGCATGTAACATAGATTATTTTTTACAATAACAACTACTATTATGCCTCTTTCTTAAAAAACACTACTATTACTACTACTCCTCAGTCCCAAACAGGCCGGGGTTTGGCTATATGAGATCTCGCTGACCATGTTTCTCCATTTAAATTCATCTCAGGTCAACACTATACAAAACAAAAAGTATTAAAAGTTCTCTATATTTGCTACTGGCATAAAAATCTGTGGTAGGGATTGTGAGAAGGCACGGGAGAAAATATATTATAGACATTAGATAATAAATACAATACAAGAGGTCCCTATTTATAGCTATACACTAAAAGGAGATATTACTCCTCTTCCAATGTGGGACAAGACTACACTATATATATTAACACTCCCCCTCAAGCCGGTGCATACACATCATATGTACCGAGCTTGTTACACATGTAGCTAATACGAGAACCAGTAAGAGACTTAGTGAAAATATCTACTAGTTGATCATTCGACTTTACAAACTTTGTAACAATATCTCCTGAAAGTATTTTTTTCTCTGACAAAGTGACAGTCGATCTCAATGTGTTTAGTCCTCTCATGGAACACCGGATTTGACGCAATATGAAGAGTAGCTTGGTTATCACACACTAGTTCCATCTTGCTGATTTCTCCGAACTTTAACTCCTTGAGCAACTGCTTGACCCAAACTAACTCACACGTCGCCATAGCCATGGCCCGATATTCGGCTTCGGCGCTAGATCGAGCAACTACATTCTATTTCTTGCTCTTCCACGAGACCAAGTTACCTCCTACTAGAATACAATATCAAGACGTAGAACGTCTATCAAAAGGTGATCCTACCCAATCAGCATCTGTATACCCAACAATCTGCTCGTGGCCTCGATCCTCGAATAGTAATCCTTTGCCTGGAGCTGACTTTATATACCAAAGAATGCGAACAACTGCATCCCAGTGACTATCACAGGGAGAATCCATAAACTGACTTACAACACTCACCGGAAAAGAAATGTCAGGTATAGTCACTGTGAGGTATTTCAATTTGCCAACCAACCTCATATATCTCGTACGGTCTCTAAGAGGCTCCCCCTGTCCAGGTAAAAGCTTAGCATTCGGATCCATAGGAGATCAATAGGTCTGCAACCCATCATTCCAGTCTCCTCAAGAATGACTAAGACATACTTCCGCTATGAAATAACAATAACTGAGCTAGACTGAGCGACCTCAATACTTAGAAAATACTCCAATCTGCCAAGATCCTTAGTCTGGAAGTGTTGAAAGAGATGTTACTTCAGATTAGTAATACCATCCTGATCATTACCAGTAATAACAATATCATCAACATAAACCACTAGATAAATACACAGATTAGGAGAAGAATGTCGATAAAACACAGAGTGATCAGCCTCGCTACGAATCATGCCGAACTCCTGAATAATTGTGTTGAACTTACCAAACCAAGCTCGAGGGAACTGTTTCAAACCATATAGTGACTTGCGCAATCTGCACACACAACCATTAAACTCCCCCTGAGCAACAAAATCAGGTGGTTGCTCCATATAAACTTCTTCCTCAAGATCACCGTGGAGAAAAGCATTCTTAATGTCTAACTGATAAAGAGGCCAATGACATACAGCAGCCATGGACAAAAAGAGACGAACAGATGCTACTTTAGCCACGGGAGAGAAAGTATCACTATAATCAAGCCCAAAAATCTAAGTATATCCTTTTGCAACAAGACGAGTCTTAAGCCGATCAACCTGGCCATCCGGCCCGACTTTGACTGCATAAACTCAACGACAACCAACAGTAGACTTACCTGCACGAAGAGGAACAAGCTCCCAAGTGCCACTCGCATGTAAAACAGACATCTCATCAATCATAGCATGTCGCCATCCTGGATGAGATAGTGCCTCACCTGTAGACTTAGGGATAGAAACAGTGGACAAAAAAGATATAAAAGCATAATGAGATGACGACAGACGATGATAACTTAAACCGACATAGTAGGGATTAGGATTAAGTGTGGATCGTACACCTTTGCGGAGTGCAATTGGTTGACTAAGAGGAGACAAGTCCGCAGTAGATGCAGAATCCGATGCGGGGCGTGAATCACCTGGGCCTGATGCTGGATGTGGACGACGATGATAAGTCAAGAGTGGTGGAGCTGCAGAAGGTTGAACTGGATTATGTGGAGGAACTGGAGCTATAGGTGGTGGAGCTACAACTGGAGCTGTAGGTGGTGGAACTGGAGCTATAGGTGGTGGAGCTACAACTGGAGCTGTAGGTGGTAGAGCTGGAGTGACTGAATCTCCAAAAGATGAAACTGGTAGTACCTCAGAAATATCTAAGTGATGACCTGAACCTGTGAAGTATGATTAGGTTTCAAAGAAGGTAACATTAACGGACATAAGGTACCACTGGAGGTCAGAAGAGTAGCATCAATACCCCTTTTGTGTTCTCGAGAAACCCAAAAATACGCACATAAGAGCACGAGGAGTTAACTTATTTGTTCCTGGAGTAAGGTTATGGACAAAACAAGTGCTTCCAAAGATACGGGGTAGAAGAGAGAACAAAGGTAAGTGGAAAAACATGACAGAGAATGGAACTTGGTTCTGGATAGCTGAAGATGGCATACGATTAATAAGATAGCAAGACGAACAAGATGTTTGATGAATAATCCCATGAGATTTCGTAAACTGCTGAAATGGGGAAGACAAATACTCTCGGGCATTATCACTACGAAATGTGCAAATAGAAACCCCAAAATGATTTTGAATTTCAGCGTGAAAGGTCTGGAAAATAGAAAACAGCTCAGATCGAGTTTTTATAAAAAATATCCAAGTGCATCTGGAATAATCATCAATGAAACTGACAAAGTAGCGGAATCTGTGATGACCCAAAATGTCATCTTTAAATTTAATAATTAATTATGTAATCTAAGAACTATTTACCATTACTCGACTTATGTGTGCAGTCCGTAAAAAAAATTTCCGGAAAGTTTTCCGGTGAAAAATGGATTAAAATGTGAATTAGATGTTTAAAACACAACTGAGTTGACTTTGGTCAATATTTTGAGCAAACGGACTCGGATCAGTGTTTTGACAGTTCCAGTAGGTCCGTATCGTGAATTGGGACTTGGGCCTATGCCCGAAATCAAATTCCGAGGTACCTAGCCCGGGATATGGAATTTTGATGAATAATTTAAAGTTTAAGTTCAAATAGTGACCGGATGTCGAATTATGTGCAAATGACCCCGGAATAGAATTTTGATGATTCCAACAGCTCTGTATGGTGATTTTGGACTTAGGATCGTGATCGGAATTTTAATTGGAAGTCCGTAGTGGAATTAGGCTTAAAATGCCGAAAGTTGAATTTTTGGAAAGTTTGACCGAGGGGTTGACTTTTTGATATCGGGGTCAAAATCCGATTTTGAAAATTTTTATAGCTCTGTTATGTCATTTATGACTTGCGTGAAAAATTTGAGGTCAATTGGACTGGATTTGATAGGTTCCGGTGTTGTTTGTAGAAATTGAAAGTTCAAAGTTCATAGATTTTGATTTGAGGTGCGATTAGTCGTTTTGATGTTGTTTGATGTGGTTTGAAGCCTCGACTAAGTTCGTATTGTAATTTGGGACATGTTGGAATAATTGGTTAAGGTCCCGAAGATCTCGGGTGGAATTCGGAAGGTAAACCGAATGGATTTCGGACAAAGAAGGTTGCTGGAAATTTGCAGAAATTTGGCCAGAAATTTGCAGAAATTTTTGGTGTGTGGAGCCAAATTTGAAAGCTTATATCTCGTAATTCATAAGGAATCAGAAAATTATCAAACCATGAAAGTTGTAGTTGTTTGTCTCTAGTTTTCAGAAAGTTAAACCATTCATTATTTGGACATTTGTACAGAAAGTTATGATAGATTGAATGAAGGCTAGTAGAGCAGTTTCGCCAGAAATTTCTGATGTGTGGAGCCGACTTTGGAAGCTTATATCTCGCAATTCATAAGGAATCAGAACATTTTCAAAACATGAAAGTTGTAGTCGTTGGATTATAGTTTCCAGAAAGTTAAACCATTTATCATTTGGACATTTGTACATAAAGTTATGATCAATTGAAGGAAGGCTGGTAGAGCAGTTTCTGGTGGACTTTTAGTGACGAAAAATAGACTTTTAGTGACGGATTGGCAGAAACTTAAGGACCAAAAAATGGTGATTTCATTCATTTCGTTTAGGATTTTTGGAGCACGGTTCTTGGGCGATATTTTGGGCAATTTTTACAGAAAAATATTGGGGTAAGTATTCCTTATCCTATATTGATTATATTTCATGATTTCATACTCATTTACATCATGAATCCGTGAATTTATGGAAGAAAAATCAAGATTTTTGCAAAATCTTCCAAAAACAAAAATTTAAGATTTGGAGGTCGAGTTGTTATCGGATTTTGGTAAAATTGGTATGGGTGGACTCGTAATTGAATGGGTTATCGAATTTTGTAAGTTTCGCCGGATTCCGAGATGTGGGCCCCATGGGCAAATTTTGAGCTAATTTCGAATTTTAATGAAAATGTAATATTGTCTTATGAAATTGATTACTATAATTTTTGTTGACTGTATCAAATTAATTATCACTAGATACGAGTCGATCGAAGTCGGAAAATTGAGGAAAAAGCATAATACTTGGTTAAATTGGAGCAAGTCGAGGTAAGTGACTTGTCTAACCTTGTGTGGGAGAAATTTTCCCTAGAATTGACATTAATGTGATTATTGAAATATGTTGAAAGTCGTGTACACGAGGTGACGAGTGTGTACACGGGCTAAATGTGAAAGATTATATTTTTAAATTGTGTAGATCATTGTTGCGCATTTATTAAATTATTTTATCTTGTTATATTCTTCATCATTAATCTGTGATATATATTTTAAATTTGTTTGCCTTTTTCCTGCTAATTGTTTTACCTGTTTAATTGAAACTTGGTTTCTTTCATACTGTGCATTATTTGAAGGTTGATTTTCTTTAAATTAAATATTATTAATATAAAGTATTTGACATTTTTAATTTTGATACTGAAGCAACGTATTAAAAATTTGGAATATTATTTTCTTAAATTATTTATTCTTGGATATTTTCGTGAGATTTTGTTTTCGTGGAAAATTGAAATATTGGGCACTTGAGGTACAAATTGTGATATATTGTGATATTGATACGCATGCGGTGGTATAAGGTCTGGGTGTTGAAACGCATGCGGTGATATAAGGGTGGCTTGATACGCGTGGCTAGTAGGGGTGACTACTAGAAGTCATGTGGTGTGATAAGGGTGGCTAAAACGCGGGATGCTATTTCGAAAAAAAAAATATTTTCTTTAAATAAATTGTGAAGGCTCCCGCGGTGATATAAGAAAATGATCTATTGTGAAATTATTTATAATTTGGGACTACGAGGCGGTACCTCGGTAGTGCCCTTGTTAATATTGATTTATGGACATAGTTGCCTTCGATTAATTGTTGTGATTTTCATAAAGTTGAACGAAATTTTGTTTTGATTCCACTAGATATTATTTGTAATTATTTGGTGTCATTAAATTTGACATACTATTTGATTCATTTCCAGTGTCATTTTATTTCACTATATTATTAAACATTTTACCATTCCATTATTATATTCCAGTAGGGCCTCACCTGACCTCGTCACTACTCTACCGAGGTTAGGCTTGGCACTTACTGGGTACCGCTGTGGTGTACTCATACTACGCTTCTGCATATCTTTTTGTGCAGATCCAGGTACATCTTACCAGCCTAGACGTCAGTGAGTTATCTGCGTACGGAGACTTCGAGGTATATCTGCCAGCGTCCGCAGACTCCAGAGTCCCCTTCTATCATTTTATGTTGCTTCCTTATATTTTATTTAGACCTTGATATATAGAGACATTGAGAATAAATTCTTAGAAGCTTGTGATTTATTTCTACCTGGTTTTGGGAGTTGAAATTGTTTGAATTATAGTTTATTTATTTCAGATATTTATTATTATTCCGCATTGTTATGTGAGAATTTAATGTGAATATATTGTGAGAGCGGGTTGCACACTGCAACGGAAATTGATGAAAATGATAATTGGTTATGACAGATAGTTGGCTTCAATTATTATAAATGAGTTACTTGATTTATTTCTATTATTTGTTGTTGTTACTAGTATTGCGTACAGGTTAATGTAAGTGACCCGCCTTAGCCTCGTTACTACTTTGTCGAGGTTAGACTCAGCACTTACCAGTACATGGGGTCGGTTGTACTGATACTATACTCTGCACTTCTTGTGCAGATTTCGAAGTTGATCCCAATGTCGTACCATAGACTTGCTCGGATTTCAGCTACCCAGAGGAGACTTGAGGTATAATTGCACGACGCCCGTAGTTCTAAAGTCCCCGTCTATTTTACTTTAGTTGTGTATTTATATCCAGACAGCTTTATTTTATTTAGACTCTTATTTGTATTATTCTAGAAGCTCTGCACTTGTGACACTAATTCTGGGATGCTATTTAGACACCGTTATTCTTATGCATTATTCACTATATTTCATACCTTATTTTCGTATTTATTTCTTTGTTATTAATAAATTTAAAAATTATTTAGAAATGGTTAATATTATTCTAACGTTTGTTTTCCTAGCAAGTGAAATATTAGGTGCCATCTCGGTCCGAAGGTGGGAATTTTGGTCGTGACAACCTGCTTGTGATATATTCGATATCTAAAAAGTCGAGCAATGCTTCGACACTTTGGATTGATCTCGACAAGAAATGATATCGATGAATGCGTCTCTCCAATTATGTGTGGAGATTTTAGATCATGAAGGATCCTTATGTATAATTGTGGAGAGGACAAACTCATTTGATTGGTTAGTTTAAGTTATCGACCAATCAGATTGAAGCGGCGATATGATCACATATTTTATTTTGGTGACAAGATTATGATTGAACAAATACACTTATATATATGTGATGACCAAAATGTCATCTCTAAATTTAATAATTAATTATGTATTCTAATACCTCAAAAAGCACTATTTATCATTACTCGACTTGCGTGCGCAGTCCGTAAAATTTTTCGAAATGTTTTTATGTGAAAAATGAATTAAAAGGTGAATTAGAGTTTTAAAACTCAACTGAGTTGACTTTGGTCTATATTTTGAGCAAAAGGATTCAGATCAATATTTTGATAGTTTCTGTAGGTCCGTATCATGATTTCGGACTTGGGCGTATGCCAAGAATCAAATTCCGAGGTCCCTAGCCCGAGATATGGAATTTTGATGAAAAATTAAAGGTTTTAAAAGCTTAAGTCAAATAGTGACCGGATATCGAACTATGTGCAAATGACCCCGGAATAGAATTTTGATAATTCCAATAGTTTCGTATGGTAATTTTGGACTTAGGAGCGTGATCAAAATTTTATTTGAAAGTCCGTAATGAAATTAGGCTTGAAATGGCTAAAATAGGAATTTAAAGTTTGGAAGTTTGACCGGAGAATTGACTTTTTTGATATCGGGGTCGGAATCCAGTTCTGAAAATTTTCATAGCTTCGTTATGTCATTTATGACTTGTGTGAAAAATTTGAGGTCAATCGGACTTGATTTGATAGGTTTCGACATCGAAAGTAGAAGTTGGAAATTCTAAGTTTCATTAAGCTTGAGTTGGAGCATGATTCGTGATTTTAGCGTTGTTTGATGTGATTTGAGGTTTCAAATAAGTTCGTATGATGTTTTAGGACTTGTTGGTGTATTTGGTTGAGGTCCCGAGGGCCTCGGGTGAGTTTTAGATGATTAACGGATCAAAAATAGGACTTAAACAGCTGCTGCAAATTTTCTTCTGCTGAGCAATCGAGCCCAGAAGTCAAGGGCCATGATAGAAGGAAAGCTCGAAGGCGAGTGATCAAAGGCCACTGATCGAAGGCTCAGGATAGATGCCATGATCGAGGCCATGATTGAAGGCCCAGGCTCGATGTCGTGATCGAGGCCATGATCGAAGGCTCAGGCTTGATGCCAGGATCGAGGCCATGATCGAAGGACTAGACTCGATGTCATGATCGAAGCCACGATCGAGGCCTAGGTTCGAGGGCCATGATCGAAGTCACAATCGAGGCCCAGTTCCGAAGGCTGCCTAGGCAGATTTATAAAAGAGGGCATTCGTCCCATCCGCCATTTTTAACAAACTCGAGCTTGAGCAGAGGCGATTTTTGATAGATTTTCAAGGAAAGACATTGGGGTAAGTGATTCTAACTCGGATTTGGTCCATATAAACGAATATATCATTATTTTCACCATTTAATTAGTGTATTGAGATGTAAATTTGGAAAAAATTTAGAAATCTCATAAAAATGAATTTTTAAGATTTCGGTGTCAATTCGGAGTCGGATTTGAGTGAAACTGATATGGTTGGACACGTAATTGAATGGGTTGTCGGATTTCGTAAGTTTCGCCGGATTCCGAGAGGTGGGCCCCACAGGCAATTTTTAGCTAATTTCGGATTTTATTGAAAAATATAGTATTTTCTTATGAAATTGATTCCTATAATTTTTGTTGACTGTATCAAATTAATTATGACTAGATACAAGTCGATCGGAGTCGAAAAATCGAGGAAAAGGCATACTATTTAGTTAAATTGGAGCAAGTCGAGGTAAGTGGCTTGTCTAACCTTGTGTGGAGGAAATTTTCCCTAGGATTGGTATTGATGTGATTATTAAAATGTGTTGAAAGTCATGTACACGAGGTGACGAGTGTGTACACGGGCTAAATGTGAAAGATTATATTTTTAAATTGTGTAGATCACTGTTGCGCATTTATTAAATTATTTTATCTTGTTATATTCTTCATCATTGATCTGAAATATATACCTTAAATTTGTTTGACCTTTTTCTGCTAATTATTTTACCTGTTTAGTTGAAACTTGGTTTCTTTTATTCTGTGCATTATTTGAAGGTTGATTTTCTTTAAATTAAATATTATTAATATGAAGTATTTGACATTTTTAAATTTGATATTGAAGCAACGCATTAAAGATTTTGAAATATTATTTTCTTGAATTATTTATTCATGAATATTTTTGTAAGATTTTCGTACTCATTGTGATGGGGCCGTGAGCTCTTTATTATGGAAAAATATTGTTGCTGAATTATTTTGGCAAGTTAAATTATTTGACCACTTGAGATACAAATTGTGATATATTGTGATATTGATACGCATGCGGTGGTATAAGGTCTGGGTATTGAAACGCATGTGGTGAGATAAGGGTGGCTTGATACGCGTGGCTATTAGGGGGAACTACTAGTAGTCATGCGGTGTGATAAGGATGGCTAAAACGCGGGACGCTATTTCGGAAAAAAATATTTTCTTTCAAATAAATTGTGATGGATCCTGCGTTGAGATAAGAAAATGAGATATTGTGAATTTATTTATGACTTGGGACTATGAGGCGGTACCTCGGGAGTTCCCTTGTTGATATTGATTTATGGCCGCAATTGCCTTTGATTATTTGTTGTGATTTTCTTGAAGTTGAAAGAAAATTTTGTTTTGTTTCCACGAGATATTAATTGTCATTATTTAGTGTAATTAAATGTGACATACTACTTGATTCATTTTCATTGTCATTTTATCTTGTTATATTGTTTAAACATTTTACCATGTCATTATTTATTCTCCAGTAGGACCTGACCTGACCTCGTCACTACTCTACCGAAGTTAGGCTTGGCACTTACTGGGTATCGCTGTGGTGTGCTCATACTATGCTTATGCACATCTTTTTATGCATATCCAGGTACATCTTATCAGACCAGGCATCAGTAAACTAACTGTACAAGGAGACTTCGAGGTATATCTGCCAGCGTCCGCAGACTTTGGAGTCTCCTTCTATCTTACTATGTTGTCTTCCTTATTTGTTTTAGACTCTGATGTATAGAGATATGGAGAATAAATTCTTAGAAGCTTGTGACTTATTTTTACCAGGTTTTGGGAATTGAAATTGTTTGAATTGTAGTTTATTTATTTCAGATATTTATTATTATTCAGCATTGATTGGCTTATCTAATCTTAGAGACTAGGTGTCATCATGATATTCTACGGAGGGAATTTGGGTTATTGATTTTTTGATTTGATTTGGCATTGCTACATCATTTAACATGAGGCATGATTCTATTAACTTCTTCATTTGCTTAAGTAGTGTCACACCATTTGATACATGACACAAAATTTGGGTTGTGCTCCTCATTTGAAGTTAAGACAAATGAAATAACCTAAAAAATTGAACATTTAATTAAATTTGAATTTTGGACTTCAATAATTAATTTAATTATATTAACTTACATATTTATTTGAATTGATATTTTTTACACTTAAAACATAGTCCAAATTACTTTATGAATTTAAATCCATAAAATTAAATATATCTCGAATATATTACCAAGGATTAATCACTTTGATATACATTCTTCCAAAAATTAACCTTCTTTCCACTTTCGATCAACTTCTATTCAAAAACAACGCAGCTCTCATGTTAATAGTCGTACTTAGTACACTTTATATTGGAATGGAATTAAGGAATACTAGAATATACGGAAAAGCAACCAAAAAAAATTGCGTACAATGAAGATATTAATTTCAGAATAGATGTTATTTTTGCTTTCTCTTTTTCTTTTTTTTCTTTTCGATAATGGATGGTCATTGCATTTGCATGTCTAAACTAATTATAGTCTGTTTGCCAAACTTTGTTTTGGCCAAAATTACTTTTTTTAGCCAAAAGTATTTTTTTAAAAAAAATTAAGGTGTTTCACCATACTTTTAGAAGGAAATAAGAGTATTTTTTAACAACAAAATAATTTTTTTTTCCAAATGTACTTTTTACTTTTGAGAAAAATACACTTAGAAGCACATTTCAAAAGTTTGGCCAAACACTAATTGTCATTTAAAAGTATTTTTTAAATTAATTAGTCAAATACAAACTGATTCTTACTAAAAGTATTTTTTTTTTAAAACACTTTCCAAAATAAGTTAGATTTTAGACGTTTAGCCAAACAGACTATTAGAATGACCTTCTGAGTGGTTAGCATGGTCGATTAACTACTATAGACGATACAAAATGGAGTAAAATATAATATTTTCATCATGATTTTTTTAAATCTCGAAATAGGAAAGGAAAAAAGTCTCATATGAATATAATCTAAACGTAACGCATATTTCTGATTTTTTTTTTTTTTTGATTTCCCATCCGGTGTCCGGTACCCACATTGTGGTCCGACTAAATCTGGATTCGTGCCGGAAAGTACCACAGGGGGAGGGGGGGAGTAAAGCGCTCCGTAACAACGGCGACTCCATACCCAGGGACTCAAACCCGAAACCTCTAGTTAAGGATGAAGGAGTACTTATCATTCATGAATATAATCTAACGTAACTCATATTTCTTATTGATTTCCTGATTGTAGTATGTGGACAACTCATTTATTTCGCAACTAATAGTTATAAGTATATTGATCGAAATGAACGAGTCATTAATAGTTTGAACGGGCCGGGTGCACGATTGGTTTGAATTTTTCAATTATCAACCAAATTAATGGTGTTGAGTTTTTAAACTTATAAATCAAACCAAACCAACAAAGTCTATACTATACAATATACCACGGTATGTGTGAGTCAAGATTTACTTAGTGATCCTAAGGAGCAATTTGAATTACTGCAGACTGGTTTCCTCTCATATACCCCCGCTGATGCGTATTTCCTACCATAGAAGAAAATAGAGAAAATTGCTAATCCCACCCACGTCGTAAACGGATGCCCTACCTTATCCATTTCAAATACAGCCGAAGGTCTTCGGGGCTAGCCATAAAATTACATATATACCCATTTGTATTAGAATAATTAATTATTTCGAGATAAGCTTCATCTCGTAATCCTTTACGTACCAAGTATCACAATTAAAATTCTGGAAAAAAAAAACAAATTAAATTTATCAGACTCCTATAAAAGGGGGGAGCACCCAAAAATACTGGAAGCCCTAGTGACAAGTAGCGTAATTCCCCCAAAGAATTAATATCCAATCGAAAAAAATAAATTAAATTCTAAGCCTAGCAAATACTAAGTTTCTTTTCTTTATAACTTCAGAAGTTTCTAGAATCTTTTCATAATCCAATAAATTAAAAAGAAAATCAAACCTTATAAATACACCTCGATCTTCCCTCTCCACTCTCGAAAAATACTCTGCCTTTTGAGTTTTACCTAGGGTTTTTTTATTCCTTTCAATTTCTCCTATAATCATCCATCAATCAATGGCAGCCTGCTCATCAGCATCAGCATCAGCCTCAACAGCAACATCTGCTGAGAAGAAGATGTTGATCTTAAAATCCAGAGACGGCGACGAATTTCAGTTAGAAGAAAACGCCGCCGTTCAAGCGATAACCATTAAAAACATGGTGGAGGACGATTACACTCTCATTCCGCTCCCAAACGTCGATACCAAAAACCTAACCAAAATTACAGAGTACCTGAAGATGCACGCCGATGAGCAGACGGAGTCGAACGAAGAAGAAATCAAAAATTTCGACAAGGAATTCGTTAACGCTACCTATCAAGACCTGTTTGAACTTGTATTAGCTGCTAATTACCTTGATATTAAGGGTTTGATGGATCTGTTGTGTCAAGCGATTGCTGATAGGATTAAGAACAAGTCGTATAAAGCTGTGAGGAAGATTTTCAATATCACTAATGATTACACTCCAGAGGAAGAAGAAGAGGTTAGGAAGGAACATGAATGGGCACATGAAGGTGTAGAATGGGACGAATCTACTGATTAGGTTTTGTTTATGTTTTTTGTTTTTAGGGGTTTTAAATTAATTAGTTTCTGGAAACTTCTCTCGGATTATTGTGGTTTTAAGTTAAGATTCACTGATCTATGTGTTTTGATATTTTTCCGTATTTTCAGAGTTGCAATTCTGGATTCGTAATTACTCCGCTAGATAATTGTAGTATTGAAATTCCAATTCATATATCATCAATTTTACTCTAATGACCAGAAAGTGATACTACTCATCTATTTGCTTCTGGTGGTGGGCATTCGAGCATTCTACCGTTTGAATTGGATATGAGAATTTGGTTTGAATTTTTGATTTTTGGATTGAAAAAATGACTATTGGATTTTTTAAATTTGATTTCGAATTAATCAACTTAGATATTTTGAATTTTCAATTTTGAGCCTATAAGGTTATATGTTTCTCTTCTTATAAAAATGAGCATTTAAACGAAGTATTTCTATTAAATTATCCAAAAAATTCTTTATTCTCACCAAATCATCTGATAAGCTAGCTTTTATTGAACTGGAAACAGATCTCTTTTCTCTCGCCCTCCTTGTTATACACTTTCAGGAACATATCCTTTATCAGTTAATAACTAGATTTCATATGTTACTGAATCATTCAAACATTCACAAGTTGAAATGAGATTTTTAGTCTCCTCAATTCGCACAAATATGTAGCAGGATACCTCGTGGAAGAGGATCCGAGTTACAAGATCATAAATCGGAACAAGAGTAGAAAAGAAGATGAGACTTCATATACATAGTATTACAGGCAGTTGAAAGCAATTAGCATTGCCACAGCTGCTTATGTTAATCTATATTCTTGACCGTCAAGCAGCAGCCGGGCGTGGTAATCTCTTGGCAATTTCCTGCAAGTAAAGCCATCAATAAGTGTGAATATTCCCAATATTAGTGTTCAAATGCAAACCTAGCAAAACATAAGGCCTAATTGAAGATAAGGATCTATATATGCAACTACTAATAGTATGCTTACTTTAAGTCCTACGTTTTTTTTAGGAGTCTTTTAGTCCCGTTAATAGAGAATGTTTTGTAAGGTAGAAGTAAGGTCTGCATACACACTACCCTCCCCAGACCCCATTATGTGAGATTATACTGGGTATATTGTTGTTGTTGTAATAGAGAACGTTTTGTCCTTCTATTTTTATTTTTATATTGTATATACTGATCTGAGTGCTAAATGGGCGACATGGTTAAGGAAGATTCAGATAACCGACCTCAACTTGCTGTTAAAGCTTACTTCGTGTTTTTTTTTTATAGATGAAGAAGGCCTAATTCTTGTTGTGGTATTTGTGTTCAAATGCATTAATACTCCGCAAAGAGATAATTAGAGAGGGGGTAGGAGAGCACCATCCGAGCATGGAACTGGACACAACCAGAAAAGCTGAGAGTTCCCTGGTTCAAGAGAATATACATGTGCGCACCCCGTAAAAAGGGAACCTTTTCGTTTTGGATAAAATTAATTTCAGAGAAAGCAAGATCCTCAGAAAACTCTTTTGATCAGACTGAAAAGGTAAGGCAATGTTCCCTTCTTCCTCTACACTTGCTCTACCCCTAACTCCAACCTTAAAAAGGAGGAACAGAAAAGCAAGAGAAAGCTGAAAAAAGAAAGCCCAAAGAATATCAATAATATGAACTAACAGTTCCCCCACATCTGCATTAAGTTTATTCCCACTAAAATCAAAATTTAAACGGTTCCAGAAAGAATGTATTGCTCATAGGACAAAATATAGGTTATCGCATTGTAATTCATTGCATTCACCTATAAAGGTCCCAATTACATATGTACGCCTTAAAAAGGTGAGTTTAAAATTTGAAAGACGAAATGACATTAGGAACATACCTCAAACAACTGGTTGATATTATCAGCTGTCTTAGCAGATGTTTCTATAAAGAACATGCCATTCTTTTCAGCACAGTCAATTCCATCCTTCAAAAGTAAATACCACAAATAGATCAGTAAGCCAGAATTAATTTTCATGACTAACAGCGCTGGTAAAGACTACGATACTCACTTGAGTTGTTACTTCTCTTTTTTCGTGGAGATCAGCTTTGTTGCCAACTAGAGCCATGACAATATCAGGGCTTCCATGTTTTTGTAATTCCTACAAATGCCAAAAAATTAGCAGCTACTAAATAGAACATTTTATGCATGACTATATTTCAGAAGACTAGCACAAGCTTGTCCGACAGGATGACTGGTCACATAGAAAGTGAAGATTCATAAAGACGACCCCACTTACTCAGGATTGAGGTGTAGTTGTTATTGATGTTGTTTATCCGACAGAAGAAAGAAGAAAGACTAAATGCATTGGACACCAATAAACATGAACTGGAAACTTGACATTATTATGCTGATCGACATCTCTCAACTAGTGGTTCTCGGGAAGAATTTATCTATCTTTTACCTTTTCCATCTTTTGCCAAATATTGCCTATTCAAACAAAGAACTGCGGTATTAACAGACATCCTTCCAATAAATTCTTCTATCAGGAAAAAAGCAGGTAAACTTGACATCCTGTCCCTACATAAACCTCAAAAGAATCTCCTAGAGATGTTTATAAATTACAGCAAGTTTATTTTGGGCCTCCTACTCTGGCTCTTGATTCATATGAAGGATACTTAACACACAGAATACATTGTACATGAACTCGGTAGAGGTACAGAAATTTCACAATCTACTGTTAATGGTCCTAAAACACAGGTTTACTCCTACTGAAACAAGAGAAAAAAGGAAGACCGAGAATGTTGCTCCCTCTTTTTACTTTTTGATCCCAGGCCTTAAAAGTAGGTTTATGAACAGAAAAGAGTCTGCACGCAGTTCAGTTCTCACACGTGAGAATCTCTCTTTGGTCATCAACCCAAATTGGTCACCCCCTTCCCAAGTTTTGCACACCTAATTGCAAGATCTCATTCCCTCGCACAAGAGAAAGACCTTTCATTGGACGGAATGTGATTCTGGAGGAGTCGGAAGTAACAAATTCATTCAAGGCCTGTGTTAACACTAAATTCCAAAATGAAACGAGACTAAACATAATCTAGACATCTGGTTACTCCACCTCCTTTTGACCTCATTTTTTCTAGTAAAATATCATTTTAATCAAAACTGGACAAATTGTACCCATATACCAAAATACACACAAACAACTGCAGAAGTTAAGCCATTCTAACTAAAATACTAGAAGATGCAATTTTCATTTCATCATTTCATGTCAAGGAGATTTTGGTTGGCCTGTGTTCTTTTGGATATAGGAAAGTTGTGAGCATGTAACATAGATTATTTTTTACAATAACAACTACTATTATGCCTCTTTCTTAAAAACCACTACTATTACTACTACTCCACAGTCCCAAACAGGTCGGGGTTTGGCTATATGAGATCTCGCTGACCATGTTTCTCCATTGAAATTCATCTCAGGCCAACACTATACAAAACAAAAAGTATCAAAAGTTCTCTATATTTACTACTGGCATAAAAATCTGTGGTAGAGCTTGTGAGAAGGCACGGGAGAAAATAGATTATTGATATTAGATAATAAATACAATACAAGAGGTCCCTATTTATAGTTATACACTACAAGGAGATATTACTCCTCTTCTAATGTGGGACAAGACTACACTATACAGACTAACACTCCCACTCAAGCCGGTGCATACACATCATATGTACCGAGCTTGTTACACATGTAGCTAATACGAGAACCAGTAACAGACTTAGTGAAAATATCTGCTAGTTGATCATTCGACTTTACAAACTTTGTAACAATATCTCCTGAAAGTATTTTTTCTCTGACAAAGTGACAGTCGATCTCAATGTGTTTAGTCCTCTCATGAAACACCGGATTTGACGCAATATGAAGAGCAACTTGGTTATCACACACTAGTTCCATCTTGCTGATTTCTCCGAACTTTATCTCCTTGAGCAACTGCTTGACCCAAACTAACTCACATGTCGTCATAGCCATGGCCCGATATTCGGCTTCGGCGCTAGATCAAGCAATTACATTCTGTTTCTTGCTCTTCCACGAGACCAAGTTACCTTCTACTAGAACACAATATCCATACGTAGAACGTTTATCAAAAGGTGATCCTACCCAATCAGCATATGTGTACCCAACAATCTCGTGGCCTCGATCCTCGAATAGTAATCCTTTGCCTGGAGCTGACTTTATATACCGAAGAATGCGAACAACTGCATCCCAGTGACTATCACAGGGAGAATCCATAAACTGACTTACAACACTCACCGGAAAAGAAATGTCAGGTCTAGTCACTGTGAGGTAATTCAATTTGCCAACCAACCTCCTATATCTCGTAGGGTCTCTAAGAGGCTCCCCCTGTCCAGGCAGAAGCTTAGCATTCGGATCCATAGGAGAGTCAATAGGTCTGCAACCCATCATTCCAGTCTCCTCAAGAATGTCTAAGGCATACTTCCGCTGTGAAATAACAATACCTGAGCTAGACTGAGCGACCTCAATACCTAGAAAATACTTCAATCTGCCCAGATCCTTAGTCTGGAAGTGCTGAAAGAGATGTTGCTTCAGATTAGTAATACCATCCTGATCATTACCAGTAATAACAATATCATCAACATAAACCACTAGATAAATACACAGATTAGGAGCAGAATGCCGATAAAACACAGAGTGATCAGCCTCACTACGAGTCATGCCAAACTCCTGAATAATTGTGCTGAACTTACCAAACCAAGCTCGAGGGGACTGTTTCAAACCATATAGTGACCTGCGCAATCTGCACACACAACCATTAAACTCCCCCTGAGCAACAAAACCAGGTGGTTGCTCCACATAAACTTCTTCCTCAAGATCACCGTGGAGAAGAGCATTCTTAATGTCTAACTGATAAAGTGGCCAATGATGTACAACAGCCATGGACAAAAAGAGACGAACAGATGCTACTTTAGCCACAGGAGAGAAAGTATCACTATAATCAAGCCCAAAAATCTGAGTATATCCTTTTGCAACAAGACGAGCCTTAAGCCAATCAACCTGGCCATCCGGACCGACTTTGACTGCATAAACCCAACGACAACTAACAGTAGACTTACCTGCAGGAAGAGGAACAAGCTCCCAAGTGCCACTCGCATGTCTAGCAGACATCTCGTCAATCATAGTATGTCGCCATCCTGGATGAGATAGTGCCTCACCTGTAGACTTAGGGCTAGAAACAGTGGACAAAGAAGATATAAAAGCATAATGAGGTGACGACAGATGATAATAACTTAAACCGACATAGTGGGAATAAGGATTAAGTGTGGATCGTACACCTTTGCGGAGTGCAATTGGTTGACTAAGAGGAGACAAGTCCGCAGTAGGTGCAGAATCTGATGCGGGGCGTGAATCACCTGGGCCTGATGCTGGATGTGAACGACGATGATAAGTCAAGAGTGGTGGAGCTGCAGAAGGTTGAACTGGAGCTGTGGGTGGTGGAACTGGAGCTACAGGTGGTGGAGCTACAACTGGAGTTGTAGGTGGTGGAGCTGGAGCTATAGGTGGTGGAGCTGGAGTGACTGACTCTCCAGAAGATGAAACTGGTAGTACCTCAGAAATATCTAAGTGATGACATGAACCTGTGAAGTATGATTGGGTGTCAAATAAGGTAACATCAGCGGACATAAGGTGCCGCTGGAGGTCAGGAGAGTAGCATCGATACCCCTTTTGTGTTCTCGAGAAACCCAGAAATACGCACTTAAGAGCACGAGGAGCTAACTTATATGTTCCTAGAGTAAGGTTATGGACAAAACAAGTGCTTCCAAAGATACGGGGTGGAAAAGAGAACAAAGGTAAGTGGAAAAACATGACAGAGAATGGAACTTGATTCTGGATAGCTGAAGATGGCATACGATTAATAAGATAGCAAGATGTAAGAACTGCATCCCCCAAAAACGCAACGGAGCATGAGATTGTATGAGTAGGGTACGAGCAGTTTCAATAAGATGTCTATTCTTTCTTTTAGCTACCCCATTTTGTTGAGATGTGTACAGATAAGATGTTTGATGAACAATCCCATGAGATTTCATAAACTGCTGAAATGGGGAAGACAAATACTCTCGGGCATTATCACTACGAAATGTGCGAATAGAAACCCCAAATTGATTTTGAATTTCAGCGTGGAAGGTCTAGAAAATAGAAAACAGCTCAGATCGATTTTTTATCAAAAATATTCAAGTGCACCTGGAATAATCATCAATGAAACTGACAAAGTAGCGGAATCCCAAGGTGGAACTGACTCGACTAGGATCCCAAACATCTGAATGGACTAAAGTAAAAGGTGACTCTGCTCGATTATCAAAGCATGTAAGCAGACATCTCGTAGCGACATGGGAACCGATGCTTTGAATAGTCGGATGGTTTCTTTAGCAGATTATATTGAGTTCCTTCAGTACAAAGCATGTAAGCAGACATCTTCTGAGATAGCTTATGTTGTTCAAACAGGTAATAGCGTGACTTGTTTCTCCCAATCTTCATCCTCTGAGTCTTGGGTCATTGATTCAGGTGCATCAGATCATATTTCTGGTAACAAATCTCTTTTCACTACTATTTCGTATTCTCAATCTCTTCCAAAAGTCACAATGGCCAATGGGTCTCAAACCATGACAACTGCAATAGGTCAAGCAAGCCCACTTCCTTCCTTACCTTTAGATTCAGTCCTTTTATGTTCCCAATAGTCCTTTTAATCTCATAGTTGTTAGTCGCTTAGCCAAATCACTTAAATGCGCTGTTTTATTTCTTGATGACCATGTTTTTATACAGGAACGCAGTACGGGGCGGATCATTGGTACCGGTCGTGAATCAAACGAACTTTATTACCTTATCCTTGCTAAATCACATGGACTCACATCTTGTCTTCCTTCTATAACTTGTCCTGTTACTGATTCACCAGATTTATTACATAAACGGTTGGGACATCCCAGTTTGTCAAAATTTCAGAAAATGATATCTGGTTTATCTCACTTTTCAGCTCTAGAGTGTGAGTCATGTCAGCTCGGTAAGCATACTCGCTCCCATTTCCCTCGGCGTCTTGATAATCGAGCAGAGTCACCTTTTACTTTAGTCCATTCAGATGTTTGGGGTCCTAGTCGGGTCAGTTCCACCTTGGGATTCCGCTACTTTGTCAGTTTCATTGATGATTATTCCAGGTGCACGGAACAGTGCTCGCGCGCCGGTGCGTGGGTCAGATTTCGCCGGAAATTTTTTTCTTTTCCAGGCGTGTGGACGTGTGTTTTCCGGTGGGGTTGACTGGGGTTTGGTCGCAGGAGCCTAAGGAGTCTTGTGGTGGTGTTGGTTTTTGCACAACACCAACAGAAAGTGATTTGCTTACGGACAGCCTTCTAAGTCGCCAGAAAATTGCATGGAGAAGAGGTCTTTCTTCCCGGAAGTCGCTAGAATGATGCACATCGACGGGTTTCTCACTAATGCTCTGATACCATGTGAGAAGGCACGTGAGAAAATATGTTATTGATATTAGATAATAAATACAATACAAGAAGTCCCTATTTATAAATACAATACAAGAGGTCCCTACAAGGAGATATTACTCCTCTTCCAATGTGGGACAAGACTACACTATACATACTAACAGGGCTAAAAGACTCCTAGAAAGCACAGGACCTGAACTCCTAAAGCAAACGTGCTAACATGGCTAAAACATCTTTTCAACTAATAGGTATCGCTTATATAGATTTCTTCCATTGTGCCTTATCTTTCACTAAGTCACTAAGTCTGCATGGATTCAAAAAAATTGTAGGTCTTTCGAAACAACTTCCTTTCATGTGATTTAGGTTTACCTTATTCCTTTTTAACACCTTCATTCACATTTCACCATGGTTTTACACCTTCGAACTGGTGCATCTGATATACTTTTTGCTTTTACTAATTGATGAGGGAGTGATTGAGTGACCATATAAGAGGATTGGATTCCTGCGAGGATAATAACATTTGGCTCCAATCGAATAGAGCAAATCCCCTGGCATATCAAGTCACAAGAAAAGGTGCAATCTCCTTTAAATAAAGCCTAATTTCCTGCTATGATGAAGTATTAAAAAAGAAGCAGCAACATGCACTCATCAACACATCTATAAACCCAGCAGAACAAAGATCCTGTCCCCCCAACCCCTCAAGAAGAAAAGAGAAAGAAGAAGAAAAAAGTGGATAAATAGAGAATTAGAAAATGGTATTGTACATGTGAAGAGTAGCATCGTGTCTCTAGTTTCTTTTTGGTGTATGCATGAGATTCTTGTTTGAATAGAAGATTCGGTAACTTTTGTAGAGAACCATATTTTGGTCTAGGTTTCTCTACTTCTGGTATACTAATTGTATGCAGGGATTCCCATAACATAACTAAAATTATTTACCTTATCAAAAAGAGAGATGAAATGGTCACTTACACAAAACGGCTAGCAAATTATTTCCACAAAAGAAAAAAGAAAAGAAATTGAGAAAATAAGAAAAGATTCTTGCAAGAAGAATTCAAAATCTCATCAAAATGGTAGACTGCTATTACTATATGATAGTTATCACCTCATACAAACATGAGTACAAACAAAAGGGAAAGAAGGCACCCTTCCATTCTTTAAGAGAAATACCTTGACCCAGTATTGTGCTTTGGCAAAAGACTCAGGACTAGTAATATCATACACAACAACTGCAACTGCAGCACCTCGGTAGTACAGTGGTGCAAGTGCTGCGTACCTGAAAGCAAGGCAGATAACAGAACTTGAAGGTCTTCTTTACATTAATCATCAGGGACTTCTCATTTTTAGAGTCAAGGGTTGGGCTAGCTAGCTCATGGTTATTTCTCGGTTATTAAAAAAAAAATGTTCAGAGTCAAGACCAGAAAGAGATAAATCCGATATGAAACTTGGCTGGCAATACCTCTCTTGACCCGCTGTATCCCATATTTCAAATTTAACTGTAGTTGAGTCCTGCAACGCTATTGTTTGAGACAGAAAAGAAGCTCCTACAGTCACCTAAAATCATCAAAGCAAGAATTATAAATGCTCTTTTGAAAAACAAGAGACACATACACCGACACAGTCCAACTAAGGCACACCAGAAGGGAAGGAAAAAGGTGGGAGGTGGGAACCAAATACGATAGCTGGATGTCACATGATATAAGAACACATTTGTTCTATATATTCTTACCTTAGATGTTGGATCAAATTGACCACGGACAAAGCGCAAAACAATACAGCTTTTACCAACACCAGAATCACCCAAGAGTACCAGCTGCAAATGATGTTTGGACAAAAAAGCAATATCAGAATAAGGGTCAAGGGACATATTAGATCATATTTTGACAATGAGAATGGTTAGATAGTGTCCAAGACTATTAGCACACATTTGAATGTGTGAAAAGACCATAACAAGCTGCAGGCCATGCACGTGCTAAAAAGTGAATTGAAGAAATTTCTGCAATTCAGGAAACATTAATGCAACACCTTCCTAATCGTATCAGCTCGAGTCATTAATGCAACAGATCTAGTATAAACAGATATTGTTGAATTTTGTGAACCATCCCATGTAGAGCTTAAGGTGGTAGAGAGAATAACCTTTATCTACTTAATTATGTTTCCATCACTTCCTCTCTTTTTTTTTTGCGTGTCATCCTTGCACAGGGGCCTCACTCTCTTTCAACTCTCAAGTCCAGGCTTGATTCTTTTTAATGGAAAAGTGATTGCGCTTTTTACTTCGAATGAAACGTGGCATTTGAGACTTGAATCTAAAACTTCTCTTTGCTCTGATACCATGTTGAATTACATGAGAGGCCTCATTAAAAAGCCTAAACTGCTAGAAAGAACACACTTATGCCTTTAACATATATAACCATCACATGTGCAATTATAAAATCAAAATGAGAATAAAAGCAAATTAAAGAGGAAACTCTAGGGGCCTGCGGATCTTTCACCAATTGCAAAATTTGCGTCACAAACAATATAGAAGATAAACAAGGACTATGCGGGTCTTCTTCAAGTTCATTCAGGAAATGTCTATCATTTACCTATCATTGCAAGGAACCTAGGAAAGAGGGGACAATAGCAGAAAAGCTTCATGCAATGGTAGAAGAGGCCGAACATTATTGAGTTATCCAAAACAAAAAGAGTGACGTAAGTTGGAACATATGGACTAATATTCTGCCATAATACAAAGGGCTCAAGCTCAAACTTTACCTTCACTTTAAGATTTTTAGGGTCAACTGCTCCACCATTATCAGGATTAAGGCCAGCAGCCCGTCCCGAATTTCTATCTGCATAAACACAAGGAAGTATTAACTTCTTCTTTTTTTAAGGAAAAAGAGCGTATTTTCTAGTACAAGGAAGTATTAACTAAACAACCTCCTCAGTCTATGTGAGATTTTGGAGTCTGCAAATATAAACACACACCGGTAGCGCAAATTTAATTGGCATGGCGCTAGGAATCAGGGGCGTACGCAGGAAGTTTTGTAAGCGTGTCGAAATTTATAGAAGAACGGGAATAAATAACTTTAATTTTCATACTTCAAGACAAGAAATAGCCTGAGTCCGTTGGTTTTGTTGAGTCTTAAGTCAGAAAAGGTCATGAGTTCAAATTTACTTGATCACAATTTTTAACCACAGAGGGTCTCTGAACGTGCTAGTTGAGGTTCAAACCTCTAACCTATTAGAGCAAAATCAAGCACATAACCAACATACCAAGAGACAATTTGTGTCAAGTGATGTCATTTTTTCCTACTTATCCGTTTCCTCCCGGTATTAATACATATATTTAGTAAAAAAATTCGATATAGTAGTGTCGAAGCGGTGTCGCGTGACACCGCCTCATTCAACTTGTGACCGCCCCTGCTAGGAATGATATATTTACTGTCAAAGCTGCCTATACATGCTCTTTCTTGAGGAATGTTATGCTAGAAAATGGGCCTTGGAAACTAATTTGGAAGAGAAAATCTCTCTCATGCTATATTTCTTCAGTGCAGCATTGCAAAAGACATTTGGAACCTATTTTTGCGCATTTCTTGGGGTTCACTGGGTGATGCCCTTCAACTTAAAGGAGGCCTATGCTAGCTGGGGTACGTGGAGAGTTGGGAAATCCATCAAGAAGATATAGCAATCAGTCTCTGCTTACATTTTTTGGTATATTTGGAAAGAAAGGAATCGCAAATGTTTTGATGGAATTTCAACTCCAATCCACTCTCTAAAGCTACGTGTCTTTCTAAATTTTTTTTGCTGGGCTAACTTACTATATATAAATAATAATGAACTTTTAGATCTTATCAGCTCCTTAGAACTTGTAGAGTAGTACATTTGCAATGAAGCTACTCTATTGTACTTTTTACATCCCTGGATGCTTTTTTAATGAAAATCTCCTTCATCAGAAAAACATTAGCTAGGATAACCCTCTCACCTCCCTCTCAGAGGCGGAGCCAAGATTTAAAGCTTATGCGTTCGGGATCCTAATCATTTTAAGTTACTAGGTTCTAAACTAATAAATCGTACAAATTCAATGAATTTGTTAAAGACAAATACAAGGTTTAAACCAAAGCTACTAGGTTCAGCTGAACCCGTAGCGGACAGTCTAGCTCCGTCCCTGCTCCTTCTCCACCCTACTCCCAACCACAACTTAATATAGATATAAACGAATAAAAATAAAATAAAATCAAGGTCAGAAAATATAATCTCAACAGTCAATAAGAATTAATTCTGAGGGTGCCCATGTAAAAGGAATTTAGGGTAACTAGTCAATGAAACCAATTTTAAATTCAATTTTACTCCAAAATCAAGCAAACATTTAACAAACACAGATATTTTTAAAAAAACGAGGGTTTTAAACCGAAAAATGATACCTGCAACTGAAGATGCGCAACCCATATCCTAGCAAGATCAATCGGGTAATTAAGTCTCGGGTATTTATGACTTGTTTGTACAATAATTGTATTAAAAGGGTCAATTGCGTCTATTTAGAGTTTTAGACTTTTAACTAACAGAATGGCCAAAAAGAGAAAAGTAGGTAAAACGATGGTATTCTTAGCTTCGACGAAGAGAAGAAGTGACCTCAATGGGGTTGGAAGAGAGAGAGAGAGAGAGAGAGAGAGAGAGAGTTAATGGGAAGAGCACTTGGTATTGTAGCAAACAATTTTTAGAATTTCTAAGATGCCACGTATGTCTCTTTCTTACACGTTTTTCTTAAACTATACGTAATTGTTTTTGTTTTGTTTGAGTTTCGACTAATTCTTATTCGTATTCCACCTTAGGAAAAAGCTGCTTACCAAGGATGGTTCAATTTTTTAAAACTCGAATTTGATACCTCTAATTAAGACCTCTAATTAAGGATGAAAAAATACTTATACTATAATTTATATATTTATATCTAAAGATTTAATTACGGATCCAATAACTTTTGTCAAACCTTTATATATAAAAATTTTAAATTTTGGATTTGTCTCTATGTACATACAAATTCATATGTAAAATTACTTCTAGCACTTAGAGTACTCATACTTGCTAATAGGTAAATTATCATTCATTAATCTAGGAATAATTTTGATTCTCCAACAAATTAGGACTTAGAAGGAGTTTTTTGAGCCACGTGTTATGAATAAGGAAGTCATGTTGCTGCGGCCAAACGCACACGCAAGTATACACGGTCGTCAAGTAGAAGACGAATGTCGAACCCACAAGGACTTGTGATTAACTATTAACTAAATTAGACTATCCTAATTATCTAAACAAGAATTAAACCTAGAAGTATTTGATTCTAAACTAATTAAAATAAAAAGAAAACAAATAATGAACTCTAAACAAAAGAAGAATAGATTTTTATGTATCAATGTAATGAAAACGATATAGGGTTATGGGTTATCTAACATTCCTATTGTATTCATCAATTGAATTGACTAACTAATTCATCTAGCTTATTGGTTGACAGGATTAATATTGCTCATAAGAATCTGTCGAGTTCTTACTCGCCTGTTCAATCTAACCTAACGCCTATATGTCTATGGAGTTAGAACTAGCAAGAACACATTTATAATTCATGTACAACAACCAAGTAAGGCAATTAGGTATATGTCTAACCTAACTGCGAATTTGTTCCCCGATGCCCAAGTTCAAGAACTTGCTCTACTTAATCCTATATGCAATCTAGAATTTCCACTTTCGAGTTCAATTCTAGATTCGTAGATAGTATTTAATTGGTAATCAAGCAACTAAATAATTAAGCGCAAGATTGAATAAATAAAATAATATGATAAATAAGAAATCAAAATCAATATCCGAATAATAATAGTCATGAAAAAACCACAACCCTAGAATGTGAAGTTTAGTTCCACATAGACATAGTAGCCAAACGACAAATCATACAAAGAAACATAAAAATTACTAAGTTTGGTGGAAGAAAGATGGAATTTGGTGAATTCCGGCCTTCACGTCGGCTCTATGCTTGTGTTTTCCTCTCAAAAATGCTCCCCCCCCCTTCCAAAATAGGTTTAGAACTTTAGGTGTCGTAATTCTCTTACGAGCAAATACAATAATTTACTAAACGTATTCTTCCGAACTACGCTAGCTAGCACTCGTTTACCGCTCATTGCGATCGCACCAAGGTTTCGTTATTCCTAATTCCACCTTTAAATCCTTTGAATTGATCCCTCATATACGTTAAGAGTGATGTTGTTCAACAACTACCTAAATATGTACCCTTTTCTAAGTAATACACACTAAATAGGTATAGCTGATTGATGGCCCTTCAATCAACCACAATAATCACGTAGTTGAACACGTAAGGAAAATTCATTGGCAAATATATATTAAACGCAACAAAGATTCATCCTCTAAGAGGTTCCATCAAACCCTAGAATGAAGATTTTAGCTACTCATAATTGTTTTAACAATCACAACATAAGAATTCATCATCAATGATAAAAAGGGAGAAGGAAAGATAAAAACTCATTTACGAATCTCCCGTCTTGCTCCTTGCATGTTCTTGCCTTCAAGATTCTTCTAAAAACCAAGATACCCTCTTTTTGGGCGAGCTGGCTTCATATAGGTCAAGGACAGCCGACTTTAAAATTACAATTTTAGCCCTGAAATAATTTTCTCGGAAGGACGTGCGCGGCCGCGCACCTGGGCAGGTGACCGCGCATCTGGCCGCGTACTTTGGCCAGTTTCTGCCTGACTTGCGCGGCCCAGTGCGCGGCCGCACACCTTGGCGATTTTTTGCACTCTTCTTTGTTCTTCTTTTTAAATGCGCTAACCTCATTCGATCCCCGAACAAACTCCCAATTTACTCCATAAGCCTTTACTTGGCCTTCAACGCTCCATATTATCTCAAACCGCTCCTTAACCTCATCGTAGCCCGGAATTGCTCCTGCAAAGCATAAAAAACTCAATCAGAGCAATTTACTATCATTTAACACTCAAACATCAGTGAAGTGCAGCCAATTTAGAGTGCAAATAGTGGCCAAACTACATAGTTATAGCCTACTATCAATACCCCACACTTAAACCATTGCTCGTCCCCGAGCAAACAAACCACACACTACATAGACACAACCTTACTAAGCGACTTTCCTACTCATCATACCAAGAATATTTCAAATAGACCAATCACAGTAGTGTAATATCTTCACCTCAAGAATTGACTCACAAGCATCATGCATTATTCACAACTTACTCACTTACTCTAACACAGAGGTCAAGAATTACCTTCCCTTCATGAATCAAGTGCCCTTCCACAACAAAAGAGAATCGTTCAACAATTAATAAAATTCATGAACAATTAGGAACTTCAAGATAGGCAGAATTCACTCACTTTCAGAAACGACATTCATGTGCTACAAAAGATGCACCATAGGCTTGCCCGTAGTGTACTACTCTACTAATTGAGTTCATTCAGTCAAGGATCAAGTATGACTTTTAACTGGTTGTAATGTATGGTGTGGGACGGGTAGGATACATTTAGATATAAGAGTGACTACACCTCCCTAAGCACTTTAATACATACACTTTAGTAGTCGGAAACCCACACGTATGTCAAACCATACTCCGCCTTCAAATCAATATACATTAACTCCCAATTATTTAAGCACAATTACATCAAGAGTTACCACTTATCAAGGAATTTTTTTTTCACCGCAGTACAACTATTTTTTTCCTTTTCTTTCCTTTTCAATTCAAGTGGCTCTTACTTTTTTAAAATAGTGCACCTTTCTCCTTATTTCATTAGTTCCACTCAAAAGCCAAACCAACCCCCCCACACTTTAACTTTTACAAAGTTCATAACAATTCAAGTGCTCATGAGAGGTTAAAAGGTTCAAATAAATGGCTAATTCAAACAAAGGGGTAAGGCTTGTAGTGTGGTTGCCAAAGAAACAAGATTACAAGCTCAAAAGGTTTAACTACGATACATAACAATTAGGCGGGTAAAATATACATATTTGTCTCAACAATGAAACGCCTATATCACTTCCAAGACTGAACAAAACTACTGTTTCGCTTTGCAAACACACGAGGAAAGTTCAAGACATCAAATGCAATGTGCAGAATATAACAAACCTCACACACACATGGCACATGACTCACTCAAGATTGGATCATCAAAACACTCTAGTCAAAGCACTTAAGCAAAGTTAAGAACATACATTTTAAGGCACATATACAAGATTCAACAACTGAGCCTAAGCATCACACTACAACACTCGCTATTCTCAAGGCATAATGAAGTTGAGAGGCCCTGTTTTCATTTCAGCCCATAGCCCACGGGTTCCTACTTCTAAAAAAAATAAAACTAATTACACCCGGTTCAAACGAAACCTTTGGAAAAGAACCGCGGCTCAAAGAAAAACCAAGGGGGAATTGATACACTACCAACAAAAGAAAATCTTTTTATCTTTTTTTTATTCAACTAACCAAAGAAACTAACACTAATCTACATTACTATATACATACAACATAAATACAAGATATCCCCCCACCCCACACCATAAATGGCGGCATGTCCCCATGTCACACAAAGAAAAAAATGCAAGGTAAAGGAAACTTCCCCGATAGAGTCGGTCCTGGTCGGAGACAGTGCCAGGGTCGAGATGGCAAGCCCTGCCAAGTGCACGCAGACATGCCATGACCCTCATCTCAGATTTTGCATTTTGGGTAGCCAGGGCATCCACTCTAGCTCCCAAGTCCGTGACAGAAGTACGCAATCCTGCCATTTCCTGCTCTAAGGCCGTCATTCTCGTGTCCCATCTGACAACTGATGTTCCCTCAGCAACCTGCTCATGCGGGGGCGAAGCAACCACAACCTCAGCTTGCCCTTCGTTACCCTCATTTGGAGCATCAGACTCATCGCTATTAGCCTCAACGGGTGCAACAGGATCCTTCCCAATTACCACTTTATCAGCTCGGAACTTCTGTTCTTTTTTTACTTTCCCATCCAACTTCTTGTTTTCTGGTACACGTGTCGCACGACATAATCTAGTGATTAAGGAAGGAAATAAGAACCCATACCTTTGCACCGGATAACGAATGAACATGTCGTCGTGAATAACCTTAGCCATATCAAAATCATGGCCATTGATAAAACACCAGATCAGTGCAGCCCGGGGACCATTCACCTCAGTGGTATTAGAAGAAGGCAACATGCGTCTATTGATGACATAGAGCCAACACTTCCCTTCAAAGGTAAGCGATGTCGAATGAAACTTCAGCCCCTGCTTAATCCACACTACTTCCTTGTTGGGCACATATATTATTCTAAAGAACAAATTCCACGAGGTTGGTTCTCTGCTATAGGTGTCATAATAGTCCTCTGCTTCAGGATTTATCCCAAACACTGGCAACCGGTAATCCCTCCTAATGGCCTTGATGGATGCATCCACACTCTTCTGTCGTACCGTGCAGAGATGGTTCTCATGTTCCGGGCAGTTCGCGTAAAACTCCCACACAATCATTAAATTAGCTTTATCAGGTTCTTCAAAGAATATACCCAACCCGCGTCGAACCAATTCACTATACATATTGGGACAGTCATTTTAGAGGGACCCCATATCAATTCCCCACTCCGGTATGGGTTTCTTGGGAGCCTTATGACCAAAATGTTCCTGGGCCGCGCTTGATACGAACTTGATACTATCATACTGGGGCGCATTGGCCGAGGACCGCGGCAGGGAAGAGCTTGCGTGACCACTGGAGGATGCATCTGTGGTTCTTAGTTTCTTGGATGGCGGCATACTACCTGAAACAAATACCACTATTAGCGGAAGGCACGATGTGTGAACCGAGAGTGGTTACTCAGACTTCACCAGCACACTTGGTCACAAAATTCCATTCTCGAACTCATTGTGGCATTTATACAAACACCTGATACGCAAGTTTACCCGAACTCCCAAACACCAGTTTTTTAACCCCCAATTCAACCATAGATATACCAAAGTCGAATCTAACCCAACATGGTGAAATTCCACTATTACCTCAACATAAAAACAAGTATACGTGGTACTAAACTAAACTAAGACAAAAACAAAAAATAATGGCACTTACCTGGGGGGGCTTGTGAGGATTTGGGTTGGGAAGTTATGGAAGAGGAAAGATGAGGGGAAAAGGGTAGGGTTTGATTTTGAAATTGGGGTAAGGGGTAAGGTTTTGTGCGTTTGTTTCTTATGTTTAGAGAGGGGGATAGTTTAGATTAGAAGAGGAGAATGGAGGGGGGGGGGTATTTTTAAAGGAAAAACAAAGAAAGAAAAGAAAGAAAAGAAAGAAAAAATAACTAATTCAAAACCCTACAAAACAGCGCCTAGTGCGCGGCCATGCACGTGTGGCAGTGAGGGTATAAAAATGCATGGCCATATGCCTGGTCAGTGCGCGGTCGCGCATGTGTGGCAGTGAGAATCTGAAAATGCACGGCCATATGCGAGATCAGTGCGCGGCCGCGCATGTTTGAAATATATATAATTTTATTTTTTTAGAATTGTTTTTTCTAATATTGGGTTGCCTGTGAAGAAGAGCCTAATTTAATATCGCGGCACGACTCGGGTTATCCCATATCAGCGATCTTTCAAGTACAAGGTCTAGATCATTTTATCTTCCTCAACCATGCCCTAATAATGTTTTAGCCTATGCCCATTAACCTTGAACTTGCGGGATCCATCTTCCGATGTAATCTCGACGGCTCCAGTTGAATGCATCTCTACCACACTAAATGGTCTTGGCCATCTTGACTTCAACTTGCCCGGAAACAACCTCATTCTTGAATTGTACAACAATACCATATCTCCAGGTTTAAAGTTCGCTCAAGAATATTTTGTCATGCATCCTCTTCATTCTCTCCTTATATAGTCTTGCGCTTTCAAAAGCATGGTAGCGAAACTCATCAAACTCGTGCAACTCAGTGACTCTACTTGTACCGCCTCTTCTCTGTCGAGATTCAACTGCCTCAATACCCTCCAGGCTCTATGCTCTAACTCCAATGGTAAGTGACACACCTTCCCAACTACCAATTTATATGGCGACATGCCTGTCGCGTCCCTCTTTCTCGCGAAATCGGGTTTCGACAAATGACAACTCTTTTAAAGGAAGGTGTTAAAAGAGAGAGTCGCCACCTAATGGTTTTGAGGTGTGTTAGGGAACCTATTTGCAAATAAATCTGGTTTAACCAGTTTACGTCACCAAAAATCGGGTAAGGGCTCAAATTACCTCGAAGAGAAGGTGTTAAGCACTCTTCGAGGTCCACAACTGTGGATCCCGGCCGAACTTGAATTATATGAATTAGTCAAATAGTCAGAGAGAAAAACAAGAAGTTTGAAAAAAAAAATCATTATTAGAAAGTCCTTGAGTAAACACAGATAATTGGTTTAAAGACAAAATGGGGGGTCCTAAGTTTTTTAGCCTAAAGTATCACCCCGTGCAACAT
Organism: Nicotiana tabacum; assembly: GCF_000715075.1. NCBI lineage: Eukaryota > Viridiplantae > Streptophyta > Magnoliopsida > Solanales > Solanaceae > Nicotiana > Nicotiana tabacum. The sequence continues at coordinate 123,781,252 of NC_134092.1, forward strand.
AAATAATACTTTATAACTCCCTCGAGGTGGGGTGTTACTCATATTATTCATCGGGTACAGACTATCATCTCCTGCTACCCGATTACTATCTTTAAGTTTTTACCTAAAGCGCACTAGTTGATTCTAAATCGTGCCCTATGCGTGCACTACCCGTCCCATGCCTATGGCACAGGAGGCGTTTGGACCTCTATTTTGGATGGTTTCTAGACTTAGCTTAGGCTGCTCAGAAATGATAAAATTAGGCGACATAAAAAATAAGTTGGACTTCATGTAAAAGCAATTAAGGGCTCAAGTTAGCCTCCACACTTAGACAACAAATGCACGCGAACAAATTTTCACATTAAGCGTTAGACAATTTTAGGATTGAGGCAAATTAAAGCCATTAGGCCCTATAGACATGGTTTCTATGTGACCTGGATTTTGAACGTGCAGACAGTTTTGTATGCAAAATATAATTTCTACGTGACTACAAAGTTGCCTACTAATTACAAGTTATAAACGATTAAACATATAGACATGCTATCTAGATGATTTACGCACTGATTGGCAGCGATAATAACAGGAGATATTCAGAATTACCCAGTTTGATCCTATAGGCATGCATTCTAATAGCGACAAAGTTTAGCAACGAAACAGTGTTGAAAGTTCAATTTTAGCACTTAAAGCAAGATTTCTACGATTAGTGATTGAAACTGATTTTAGCTCCTATAGGCATGTTTCCTAAATGAGCAATTATAACAACAACACATTAACCAATTAAACCCTATAGGCATGATTTCTAAAATGCAGATTTGGTAGAACATAAATTAACAGAACCTTATGGTCGTATCACCTAATGAATATGTTGTAATGCACATTGAGACATTGGTCATTTTATTTTCTATAGGCATGACATCTAGCATGTAGAAACAGAATATGTTAAACGAATTAAATACCTATAGGCAGGTTATCTAATACACACAATAGCAGAACATGTTAGAATAAAGTAAACACTTATAGGAAGGATTTCTACCCGTTTCATGCAAATATTAAAATAAACTCTTTTTCCCAATTTTACTAACACCCCAGTTGTTATTATAACATTATTACAAGCCTAATGAGTGAAATAAATTACAGAATAGCTATAGTGGGCCTAAGGCAGGCCCAATGTATACCTAGCCTAGATAGACCTTCAACACAGTTTCACAACAGCCCAGAAACAATCTCCATTCACACAAAATAGCCCACATCCAGTAGCCATCAAAAGTCCTAGAGGTATAGCCATTTACACAAACCAACTAGTTTATCCAGTAGGTGAGAAGAGGGGCAACGTTGAGCAATTAGGACAAAGTGGCCCAAAGAACCTTAGACCCTAGTGTGTAAGAGTTCACAGGGGTCTCAAAATGGACCCTGAGCAGTGCTCACACTAGGGAGGTTGATAAAGGAGACTTAGGGGAAGGGTTTTGGCTTTCAGACAGCCCCAGAATTAAACAAGAAACAACCAGTGAAAATAGTAGTAGAGTAATAGGTTTGGAAAATATTTTCAAACTTGTAAGATAATCACATAATGAACTCCAAAAGCAAATTAACACACTGGGCAGGGTGACATATGATAAGGAAAAAGGAGCATGGGATTGCAAGCTAACAAGCAATGGTATTAGACTATTAAAACCAAGTAATGCAACTAATTTAGGACTTAAGGGATCATATTATACAAAACATAGGAGTTAAGCATTATAATACAAAGAGGATCAGGTAACATAGAGAGTGTCAATTAAGGCAGACTGGTTTTAAAGGATCACAAGTTGTCAAAGGTGCATAATTGGACATGGCAAGAACACATAGAGTGACAACCATAGTCATAGGAGCATACTACACTTAGAGTAAAGGTCTTAAACAACTTAAGGCATGCTAATAAAATTAATTAATCACAAGAAGTTCAGAATTAGTCAGAGAACATGGACTAAACAATATAATCAAGGCAGAACATTCGAATTATCAATAATACCAAACTAAACATGCTTCATTCTGTCTAAATTAACTAAGTTAGGTGCAAAGACATTATTAGGCTAGCAATTATAGGCAGAATCACACATAAAGAGAGTCAAGGGAATACATTAAGTCGTGCATTTTCAAAGAACATGCTAACGTAAGAGAATAAACATTGCGAGAGTTTAGAAACTAACTAGTGATTGTTCAATAAACAAGAAAAAAACAACAATAAGGACCCAGAGTCTCAAATATGTCAAGTTCTCAAGGGTTTCAAGAACCCAAGGCAGTGCTCACACCCAAGAGATGGTCAGAAAAGTTAAAATCCGGTGGCCTTGGCTTTCAGCCGGCCAAAAGCCAAACAGAACAGAATAGTAAACAAATACATAGTAGAAACCTCAATTTTTAGTGAGAGTTTTTTAGTGACATTTCGTATGTCCAAAAAGGAGAAAGGGAATGGGTTTATATAGTGGTAAAAATCAGCACATAAGTAAGGAAATACAAACAATCAGACCATAAAAGGAAAGAAAAACACATAAATTAATTTAAAATCAAATTAGGAGAATAAGTCGGCAAACCCTAGTTTTTTTAGAAAAAATAAATATCTACGGAATATACACAGAAACGGTAGCATAGGACGAATATAGACAAAAATAATACTCAAAATTAGAGAATCAAACCAATTTTGGTTCGATTTGAAGAGATCTGTAAACCCTAGTTTTTTTAGGAAAAAAATAAATATCAACGTAACATACACAGAAACGGTAGCATAGGACGAATATAGACACAAATAATACTCAAAATCAGAGAATCGAACCAATTTTGGTTCGATTTGAAGAGATCTGTAAACCCTAGTTTTAGGGTAAGTAAGAATCAACAAAAAATGCACAAATATTCGTACTCACAATAGAACAAAGGATAAACATAGACAGAATAGCAAAAAGATTAGTGATTTGAACCTATTTTTGTTCGATATTATGGAGATATGCTTGACATGTTTAGGCAAGAAATATAGGAGAGTAACCAATACCCGGAGGAGGTCATATATGGAAAGTAGTAGCCATAGAATCCCATATTAGACGAGATTATGAGAGGATTTAGGGGGGCGGATAGGGTTCTTAGGAGGGAGAAGGGAGGTGAGGGATATTAGGGCGGCGGACGGGGGAGAATGGGATTAGGGTTGGTGTTTGTGTTAGTTTAAAGGGGAGGGTTTGATATGGGCCGTTGATCTCAGAGATCAACGACCACGATTAAATGGTAGTTTGGTCGGGTTATTAGAAATAGGTCGCGACCGGGTTAGGGGTTGGGTTAATTTGGTTTGGGCTGGGGGTTGTTTGGGCTAGTGTATTAGGCTTTGGGCCTTTGTTTGGTCCGAAAATATGTAGGATTTTAGGCTAGTTTTTAAATACCCAATATTTAATAAAAAATATAATTTATAAAAGTAATTAATAAATAACAAAATATTATTTATGCACTAAAATAATTAAAAATAATTACTTAACATTATAAAAATATAAAGAGTCATTTTCTCATAAATAATGTAATTATACATGAATATGGGCTATTATTGCAAAAATATGCAATTATCCCTAGAAATGCAAATGTAATTAAAAAATGCACTGAAAATATTTAAAACATCATGTTGGTATAAATGATAAGTTTAGATGATTAAATCATCATAAAAATAATTTGAAGGATAATTACTAGGTATAAAAATGCGGAAATAAATTGATTTAAAGCCTTTAAAAATTATGAAAAATTATGAAAAAAACTTGTATATGCTTATAAACTAAATAATGATGCATATGTACTATAAATCAATTGGGTATCAACAATGCCAATCGGCATTTTGAAAGCGGTATGATAGGCCCAGAGTGCATCTTCTAACTTTCTCGCCAAATCCGTTCTTGTAGCATTCACGGTCTTTGTCAAAACGCTCTTTATCTCTTTGTTCGAAACTTTCACTTGCCCACTCGTTTGTGGGTGATATGGGGTGGCAACCTTATGGCGTACACCATAGTTTTCTAACAACTTTGCGAAAGCTCGGTTGCAGAAATGAGTGTCTCCATCACTGATTATTGCCCATGGAGTGCCAAATCGGGTAAATATGTTATTTCTCAAAAAACCAATGACCCCCTTTGCATCATTTTTAGGGAGCGCTGCAGCCTCTACCCATTTTGACACGTAGTCCACAGCTATGAGTATGTACTTATGGCCATATAAGCTGATAAAAGGCCCCATGAAATCGATTCCCCATACATCAAACACTTCTACCTCTTGAATTGGGTTCATGGGAATCTCATGTCGGCTGGAAATGGTCTCGGTTGGTTGGCATTCATCACAACTCTTCACCCAGAAGTGTGCATCTTTGAACAATGTCGGCCAGTAAAAGCCGACTCCAACACTTTCGCAACTGTCCTTACTCCCCGAAATGGTCGTCATATGGGGATGCGTGACAAGCATGCAAAATAAAAGATTGTTCTATCTCGGGGATACATCTCCGGATCATGTTATCAACACAAATCCTAAACAGATAAGGCTCATCCTAATAATACAGGCGACAGTCACAAAAGAAAATTTTCTTTTGGATAGAGGAAAGGTCATAGGAGACAATACCGCTTGCCAGGTAGTTTGCAATATCTACATACCATGGCTCTACCTCCAGGCTCATAGACAACAGTTGTTCATCCGGGAAAGTCTCCACAATCTCTTCCGTCTTAACCTTCTTCTCTGCTCCTTCCGGCCTAGGCAAGTGATCAGCCACTAGGTTTTCCGTTACCTTTCCGTCACGGATTTCTAAGTCAAATTCTTGCAGTAGTAGCACCCATCGAATTAGACGGCGTCTTTGATTCCTTCTTCTCAATTAGGTACATGAGTGCAGCATGGTCAGTATAAACAATTACCTTTGAGCCTATCAGGTATGACCTGAACTTGTCAAATGCGAACACCATTGCTAGCATCTTCTTCTCAGTCATGGTGTAATTTAATTGGACACCACTCAAAGTGCGTAGTATATTGGATGCATGACTTTATCTTTCTGCTGCCCAAGGACTGCTCCCACCGCATAGTCGCTTGCATCACACATCAGCTCAAATGGTTGCTCCTAGCCGGGTGCAACTATGATAGGTGTTGACACTAACCTCTTCTTCAATTCCTCAAAAGCTACCCTGCAATCTTCAAAAAATACAAAAGGGTGATCTTTTTCAAGCAATTTACACAAAGGGTTAGCAATTTTGGAAAAATCTTTTATAAACCGCCTGTAGAAACTGGCGTGGCCAAGGAAACTTCTTATTGCCTTGACGGAAGTGGGTGGTGGCAACTTTTCTATTACATCAACCTTTGCGCGATCCACTTCAATGCCCTTGCTTAACACTAGGTACCCCAAGACTATACCTTCTTGTACCATGAAATTGCATTTTTTCCAATTTAATACTACCTCCATTCCAGTTTATGTGAACCTATTTCCTTTTTGGTCCATTTCAAAAAGAATGACCCCTTTATAAATTTAGAAATAATTTTGCTTAAACTTACAATTCTACCGTTAATGAAAAACTTTTAAAACCACACAAATACTCTGGGGGCCTTCTTGAATTGTTTAGGACCACAAATTCCAAAAGTCTTCATTTTTTCTTAAACTCTGTGCCCAGTCAAACATGTTCACATAAATTGGAACTGAGGGAGTACTAGATTAGTCTCCATACACCTTTTCAATACTCTTTTTAAGTTCATAAGGCAGTCATCGAATGAGTTCCCCATCACTGAGAAGTCATCCATGAAAACCTCCATTATTTCCTCTACCATATCTGTAAATATAGCCATCATGCACCTCTAGAGTGTGGCGGGTGCGTTGCATATACCAAATGACATTCTACGAAAGGCATAGATGCCATATGTACAGGTGAATGACGTTTTCTCTCTATCTTCTGGGGCAATAAAGATCAGATTATACCCCAAGTATCCATCCAAAAAGCAAAAGTGAGACCTCCCTGCCAATCTATCTAGCATCTGATCAATGAATGGTAGTGGGAAATGGTCTTTCCGGGTGGCCTTGTTCAACCTTCTGTAATCCATACATATTCGCCATCCCGTGACTGTTCTTGTTGAGATCAACTCGTTGTTCTCATTTTGCACTACAGTCATTCCACCCTTCTTTGGCACACACTGAACTGGGCTGACCTAGTTACTGTCAGAGATGGGGAAGATGATTCCCGCATCTAACCACTTGATCACTTCTTTTTTCACCACTTCTTTCATGTTGGGGTTCAGCCTTCTTTGATGTTCTCTGGAAGGTTTGTGCCCATCTTCCAGTAGAATCTCATGCATACAAAATACCGGGATAATACCCTTAATATCTACAATGATCCAACCAATTGCAGTCTTGCATTCCATTAACACCTACAAAAGTTGTTCTGCCTACACATCTAACAAACTGGATGAGATAATAACATGTAAAGTTGAGTTAGGTCCCAAGAAGACATACTTGAGGTGAGCCGGTAACGGGTTTAGCTCCAACTGTGGTGGTTCTTCAATTGATGACTTAGTTGGAGGGGTTTTTCTTTCTTCTAAGTGGCAAGGCTCGAATACAAGCTCTCTTTTCCAGTGCCCTTGCCCTTCAAGGGACAAAACCCACTCCTCCAAGTCCTCACTATCCACCTCTTCTAAGTTCATGAGGCAGGCTGCTAAAAGATCTTTTGCGTTCAGAGTCCCATCTTCCTCCTTCAAAATCACATCCACAGCTTCTATGAGAGAGAAGTTAGCAAACTCACTGGGTTATCTCTTCATCATTCATCGTTCATCGTTCAGTCACATTGAACGTTATCTCTTAATCGTTCAGTCTCATCTTTAGCTCCACACTTTCACAATTAATTAGAGCTCTCCCAGTGGCCAAGAATGGCCTTCCCAAATGTAATGACCTAACCAGTCATTTTAACTTTTGGAACCCCGTTACCTAAAATAAAACTTCTTGTATGTATTTTTAATGATTTATGACTTGCGAGGATGGTTGGTTCGGGATTTGAAAGTATTCGGGTTGAAATCGAAATACTTGGTTCCTTAAGTTAGCCTTAAAAGGCCAAGTTTGACTTCGGTCAATATTTTAAGAAAATGACCCCAGAATAGAATTTTGATGATTCCAACAGTTCCGTATTGTGATTTTGGACTTAGGAGCGTGTTCAGAATTTTATTTGGAAGTCCGTAGTTAAATTAGGCTTGAAATGGCCAAAATAGAAATTTAAGTTTGGAAGTTTGACTAGGGAGTTGACTTTTTATATCAAAGTTGGAATCTAGTCTGAAAATTTTCATAGCTCCGTTATATCATTTATGACTTGAGTGCAAAATTTGAGGTCAATCGGACTTGATTTGATAAGTTTCGACATCGAATGTAGAAGTTGGAAATTTTAAGTTTTATTAAGCTTGAATTGGAGTATAATTCGTGGTTTTAGCGTCGTTTTATGTGGTTTGCGGTTTCAAATAAGTTCGTATAATGTTTTAGGACTTTTTGGTATATTTACTTGAGGTCCTGAGGCACTCGGGTGAGTTTCGGATGATTAATGGATCAAAAGTTGGGCTTAAAACCGTTGCTACAATTTTTCTCTTCTGTTGGATATTCTGGGCTGTGAACGAGCCTAAGATCGAGGCCACGATCGAGGGTCATGATCGAAGGCAGGGCTCGAGGGTCACAATCGAAAGCCCAAGCTCGATGCCATGACCGAGGCCCAGGCTCAATGCCATGATCGAGGCCCAGGCTCGAGGCCATGATCGAGGCCATGACCGAGGCCCAGGATCGAGTGCCATGATCGAAGCCACGATCGAGGCCCAGGCTCGAGGGCCATGATCGAAGCCACGATCGAGGCCCAGTTCCGAAGGCTGCATGGGCAGAACTATAAAGGAGGGAGCTTCGTCCCATTTTCCATTTTTAACAAATTCGAGCTCGAGCAGAGGCAATTTTTGATAGATTTTCAAGGAAATACATTGGGGTAAGTGATTCTAACTTGGATTTGGTCAATACACACGAATATATCATTGTTTTCACCATTTAATTAGTATTTTCTAGAAATCTCATAGAAGCTAAGTTTTGAGACTTCGGTATCGATTCAGAGTCGGATTTGAGTGAAACTAGTATGGTTGGACTCGTAATTGAATGAGTTATCGGATTTTATTATTTTTGCCGGATTCCAAGACGTGGGCCCCACATGCTATTTTTGAGTTAATTTTGGATTTTTATTGAAAAATATAGTATTTTCTTATAGAATTGATTCCTATAAATTTTAGTGATTGTATCGAATTATTTTGGCTAGATTCGAGCGAGACAGAGTTGGATAATCGTGGAAAAGGCCTTCTAGTGGATTAAATTGGAGCAAATTGAGGTAAGTCTCTTGTCTAATATTGTGAGGGGAAAATTACCCCATAGGTGATTAAATTAATAATTGTTGTTAATTGTGAGGGCTACATATACACGAGGTGACGAGAGTCCATGTGTAGCTACTATTAATGCTAAAGTCCGGGTAGTTTAGGACTCAAAAACATGAATTACTTGTGTAAATTGTATTCTTTACTTAATTAAATTATTTGATTATTATTATTATATATATATATATATATATATATATATATATATATATATATATATATATATATATATATATATATATATATATATATATATATATATATAGAGAGAGAGAGAGAGAGAGAGAGAGAGAGAGAGAGAGAGAGAGTGTGAATTGTTAGGGAAGATATTAAAAGATGGAAGTCTCATATGCTTAATTTTCTGTTTAAATTAATTAATTGTTAAAAGAAATTATTCATTCTTTCGAATTTATCTTATAATAAATATACTCATCTTCCGGAGGTAGATAAGAAAATGTCCTCCTTTCTTGTGGAGCGGGCCGAACGCCTCGACAAGATAGATGCATCTATGGATCGCGTCGCACGTCCCTCGGCAGTGTACACGACACTCTGGATCGGGTCATACGACCTTGGCATAAATCGTGCCTAATAATTATAATTACACGATACTTTGATAGTCTATTGCAGCTTGTGAAGCTAATTGATAAATTGGAAATCTTTGGAAGTTAAAGAATTTATTTATCTCTGTTTGTTAAAGAATTATTGCTATTCCTGTAAATGAGGTTGATTGATAAATTGAAAATTTATTGGAATTGAAAAAATTTAATTAATATATTAAAAATTATTGCATTTGAAGTAATTTAATTATTTTTGCTCGTTAAAGAAAATCATTGTAAATTCTATAAATCATGTTGATATAGATATTGCTATTTTTATTTCATTTATTATTATTATTATTGACTCTTAGCGAGTATCAAAGTCGGCCATCTCGTCTCTACCTCTTCGAGATTATGCTTGATATTTACTGAGTACACGTTATTTTTCGTACTCATGCTGCACTTGCTGCATATTTTATTATGCAGGTACATATATGTCTAACGGCCTTGTGGGCGCAGTGGTTGGTTAATAATTGTGGGGACATAAGTGAGCTGCATTCTGTATTACGATCCGCAGTCAACAGAGTCTCATTCAGAGTTATTATATTTTCCTTTCTAATTTGTATTCTTGACAGATGTTGTATTTTATTTTTAATTTCCTAGTAAATACTCATGCACTTGTGACACCGGGTTTTGGGAATGGTTATGAATTGTTTAGAAATTTAGTTGCTAAAAATATTTATCATTTACTCTGTGAATTCTATCTTTATTATTTTATTGAAGAAATTTTGATTTCAAAAATAGTAAAAGAGGATTTAATTAACTATATAGTGTCGGCTTGCCTGACAGCGGTGTCCGGTGCCATCACGACCTTAAATGAATTTTTGGGTTGTGACAACATGGTATCAGAGCACTAGGTTCACGTAGGTCTCATGAGTCATGAGCAAGTCTAGTAGAGTCTTGCGGATCGGTACAGAGACGTCTGTGCTTATCTTCAAGAGGCTACATGGTTGTTAGGAATACTTCTTTTTTTGATTCCTCATCGTGCGATTCGATTCCTTTGAGGCTTATGCCTTCATTTCCTTCTTATTCAATCTTATGCGACGCGAAGCTTGTTATAAATTGGGGATCGAGAAATTTTTTATTGGTACTACAGATGTAGTGCATGATGCTTCTCCCTATGTAATTAATTGGGCTATGGCCGTCGCCTTGCTGAAGGCCGCTCTATCGTTTCAAGTTATGTATCAGTACTACCTAAGGTTTTGAGATTTGGCATTGATTGTTATGACGATTCGTGCGTTGTTATCGCACGGTGTTTATGTAATGGTAGAATACCTGCCTATGTGTGAGGGCAGTAAACGACTTGAAAGAATATTTTTCCCAGTACATGATTCAGAGGTTTCATGTTTTATTTCTAGCGGAGAAAAGGCAATCAGACTATGAATGTTTTGGGGTTGATGGAGTAACGAAGCCTGATATCTTCGAGCGTGGTAGAGTTCTCAATTTTGATGTGGTGTCATCGCCTTGTTAAATGCGTTAAGGTTTGCCGGTGTTATAGTTTTCTTCAACTCGCCTTCACGGCGGGATGTTAGGAATTGGTATAGGGAAAGTAGTTGTTAGAGATCACGGTGTACAGTGGTTCAGGGTCGAAGCAGTGTTCCTAGTATTGATGGCTCGATAAGGATGATCCTCGAAAAGGTTTAAAGCTGGTAACGACCTATTGGTTCAAGTGCTACAGAGACAGATTTTTAGTTAAGGTAACAATTGGACAGCGAAGGATGAGGAAGGACATGTGGAAGGTGTCTTGTGGTGGTTAAGTTCCTAGGAGGCCAAGTGTGAGAAATAGAAGTCGAGTAGTTGCTTAAAGAAGAGTGGCAAGGTAGCATATGAGTTACATGGTATGATAACTATACGGCTTGAGGAAAGTTTGAAGTGATTTGGGATTTAGGATGGATAGTGACTAGGTCTACTGACTTAAGTTGTAATATTAGCTGCTATATTGAGGAAGATTGGATACAACAAGAGGGAGTTGCTTGATATGAAGAAGGATACAACATGATTTTGGATTGGAATGTATTGTCGCACCTCTAGTTGACGTCCATGAGGAGTGAACGAACTGGTGCAACTGGTGAATGAGCTCGGACTCAGGATGATCTATTGATTTTGTAGTAATTGCACCCAGTGCAACGACGTTGGAATATGCCGGCATGTAATTGCCACAGGTGGGTTATCTCCTATGAGCAGGTTAGCGGTCACGTGGTGTTGACGAAGCTTCTGTGAAGAAATTTGCTGGCTACCCGGTAAGATATTTAATATGTAAATGTGGTTAGTGGTTCAGAGTGTTTATTAAAGGTTAATAGAAGAATTTTGAGAAATTTGGCAAGTTGCGTTTGTAGGATCATGTCAACGATGAAAAAAGAATCTCGGTGGATTCCAGAGTTATGTAATTGTAGCTTCAAGCTAAGTGAGAGAGCCCCACCATCTACAATTGGATTGCATGGTTGTCTATTTGTGAGGTTCCTGGTTATCGGTGTATTGGTGGGTCATTGCAACTAAGGGAAGAAAACATCAATGGTAATTTGAGCAAAGGATTTGGGGGATGTGTGCCATATTTGGCCTTATCGATTCATATTCAGGTTTTTGGAAGACTCGGAGTTTATGCTTCGTATAGATGCAATGCACAGGGAAAGTGTGACAGTCGGGCTAGAATCCGTTACTTGAACGAAACTAGATCTTGTGGAATCATATTGAATATTTGACGATACATTCTGTCTTAGAGGGTTCAAAAATTTAAAGTACGGTGCCTAAGGATCTCGAGTCCGTAGTATGGTTGAGTATCGAGCTTTTACAGCAGATTATGAAACGGGGCTTGGAGTACTCCGCGTTATCTTCCGGTTGTGGTGTAGCGTTAGAGAAACGAAAGAAAATAACTTTGGATTCATAAAAGAAGTATCAGAATGGGTGTACCAGTTGAAGATGTAAAAGTGCGCACGCGGAGGAGTATGAGATGATTCGTGGGTTTTGAAACATCGTGGTCTCGTGAAATAAGGTCACTCGGGATAAGTGCGTATTTGAGTTCGTGATGTAATGAATGGAGCTATTATTATTTCTAAGGCAAATTGAGAATAAATTGAGAAAAGACGGGTGGCCTAACAATAGTTGAATTGGCATGATGGTGGCAATGATCAGTTCCTTCAGCGTATTGAATTATGCATGTGATTTGTGGCGGTACGTGCAAGGCTTGATGGCAGCCGTAAATTATTTTATTTGGAGGAATTCAAATATTATGGCATGTTATGTGTAGAGGGATCCCAGAAGAGTTATGGTGGTTTAAACCACTACTTGAGGCCGGTATTTTTTGCGGATATAAGAATTCAGTCAAGTGTTGCAATGGTTCTTTTAAAATGAGTTAAGTAGAAGGTTTCTATATGATGAGGTGTTTACCTTATTAGTGGTTCAGGAGCTACGATGGAAATTCTTATACTCCTGCGCATTTGCGTGATTAAGTGCACTAAGTAGCATGGAATTCGAAAGTTGAGGATTCAAGATTTCGGTTAGGTGTTGACAAGAATGTCATGAGCTCGGATGAGCAGGATAAGGATTTAGATGTTTAAAGTAAGATGGTATTGTTTTCGGCATCACCTAAGGTCGATGTCAGGTGTAAGAAACATTGTGTATTGATTTGTGGATTCTTGATATGCTTTACAACATTAGTGTAACCGGTAGCATGGATGTGCAGACTTGTTACCTGGTGCGGAAGGTCGTGGGAGCGTGTCTCACAAAGAGATTATGTAAGAGTGGCATGTAGTCACTTGATTGAGTGAAGATTGAAACCAAGTATGAAGATTGTGGTAATATCGTTGATTCGAGAATTTATGCCTGGAGAGCGCTCAGCTCATTTGGTTGTAGACTGTGGAAGTTTGTTCCGGTTATGATGGATGTTCTTGTGTGTTATGTGAAAAAAGGGTTATTATGGATCCTTGAAAGGTTATTAGCTTAGTACGGTGCGATCAGAATCGTCTTGAGGTATGTGGTTGGATTTAAATATGAATACGAGCTCTATATCAGGCCGGATGTGTTCATTTCAGCATAAAAGCTCCCTTTGGAGGAGTATTCGGACATTGGATGTCGTTTCGTCGTCGGTTATTTCATGTAATACTATATTGTACTGTGTGAGTTGTGAAACGACTTGATAAATTTTTTATGTGTTGAGGTTCCGCGTAGCGATGGTGTTATATGAGCAGGATGGCTCTCAAGATTCAGATCATATATCGCACCTTAGTTGTGCTTGAGTTTTGTAGCGTATGGCGTTGTCGGTCCTTCCATGGATGGTATTATGCACTTAGAGTGCTTGTGTCCGATATTCGGATATTTTCTAGTAATGAGCATTCTAGCTCGGTAAGTATTTCCTTATAGATTCTTTTTGTGCTGATCGGGTGGCACGCCGCCACGGGTATGTTGTTTGGATCAGGTTGCACGCCGCAACAACGTGATGTTGAGTATAGTCCCCTATATTCTATTTTGTGTGTTTGTGTCCCAATTGTTTTTTAGGAAGGTTCATGACACCTTTTCAGTTGTCTAATTAGTCACGTGAGTTGAGAAATCCTTTCTAGAGTTCGTTTTCCTTATGTATCGCAATCGAGTATGTAGCTTATTAGCTCATTGTGGCATCATATGAGGCTTTTTGCCGTGTCTGAGGTGGCTTATTGCCTGAGTAGCTCATGCTGGGGGAGACGAGATTATTGGATCTGGGATCAGTGCAATCGGATTATATGAAGTATAATAAAGAGCAAATACCATTATTTGGTTATAATGGGGTGATGATTCTAGTCAGGAGGAGAAACTCAATAATTTGTTGACTCGGCAGTTGGTTATGAATTTCTACACATTTCTTCTATCATGGAAGCATTTCAAGAGTTGGAACAGAACTTATATGTATCATGAGGTGTGTTGTGAACATCAGATTCGTGGAATCTCGACTACTGTTATCGGGGATGTTATTATGGGCATGCGAATAGTGCGGTGCATTGTCTAAATTCAACCAAGGTATGCAATCCTGTATTGGTGCATCATGTAGTGATTGATACGGTATTCATAGTTTGGAAACAAGCATGGTGGAGAATTCTGGATGTTAGAATTGGGCTATAAGACTTAATTGCCTAAATAAAGGGGAGAATCGTCAAATTGGCTCGAGCTAATGTGCTCAATTAGTTGTGGTAGCAGAGGTAGGTGCTCGAAGTGTTAAACTGTGATTTTGGACAACTCCGGAACAGTCCTTAGCACGTTCGAGGACGAACGTATATTTAAGTGGGAGAGAATGTAATGACCCAACCGGTCATTTTAACTTTTGGAATCCCGTTCCCTAAAATAAAACTTCCCGTATGTGTTTTTAATGATTTATGACTTGCGGGGATGGTTGGTTCGGGATTTGGAAGTGTTCGGGTTGAAATCGGAACACTTGGTTCCTTAAGTTAGCCTTAAAAGTCCAAGTTTGATTTCGGTCAACATTTTGAGAAAACGACCCCGGAATAGAATTTTGACAATTCCAACAGCTCCGTATGGTGATTTTGGACTTAGGAGCATGTTCGAAATTTTATTTGGAAGTCCGTAGTTAAATTAGGCTTGAAATGGCCAAAATAGAAATTTAAGTTTGGAAGTTTGACCGGGGAGTTGACTTTTTGATATCGGAGTCGGAATCCAGTTCTGAAAATTTTCATAGCTCCGTTATATCATTTATGACTTGTGTGCAAAATTTGAGGTCAATCGAACTTGATTTGATAGGTTTCGATATCGAATGTAGAAGATGGAAATTTTAAGTTTTATTAAGCTTGAATTGGAGCATAATTCGTAGTTTTAGCGTCGTTTTATGTGATTTGAGGTTTCAAATAAATTCGTATGATGTTTTAGGACTTGTTGGTATATTTGGTTGAGGTCCCTAGGGCCTCAGGTGAGTTTCGTATGATTAACGGATCAAAAGTTGGACTTAAAAAGCTGCTGCAATTTTCCCTTCTATTGTATATTCTAGGCTGTGATCGAACCCCAGATCGAACCCAGATATCGAGCCCACGATCGAGGCCTGAGTCGAAGCCAGGGATGGGGCTCAGTATCGAAGCCATGATCGAAGGTCCAACTCGAGGATATGATCGAAGGTAAGGCTCGAGGGCTAGGATCGAGACCCATGCTCGATGCCCTGATCGAAGGCCCATGCTCGATGCCCTGATCGAAGGCCCAACCTCGATGTCTTGATCGAAGGCCCAACCTCGATGCCCTGATCGAGGCCATGACCGAGGTCCAAGCTCGAGCCTGTGATCGAAGCCGCGATCGAGGCCCAGTTCGAGGACCAGTTCCGAAGGCTGTTGGGCAGATTTATAAAAAGAGGGCATTCGTCCCATTTGCCATTTTTGACGGACTTGAGCTTGAGCAGAAGCGACTTTTGGCAGATTTTCAAGGGAAAAACATTGGGGTAAGTGATTCTAACTCGGATTTGGTCTACATATACAAGTATATCATTGTTTTCACCATAAATTAGTGTTTTGACATTTAAATTTGGGAAAGTTTTAGAAATCTCATAGAAACGAATTTTTGAGATTTCAGTATCGATTCAGAGTCAGATTTGAGTGAAACTGGTATCGTTAAAACCGCTGCTGCAATTTTTCTCTTATGCTGGATATTCTGGGCTGTGATCGAGCCCAAGATCGAGGCCCAAGATCGAGGGTCATGATCGAAGGCAGGGCTCGAGGGTCAAAATCGAAGGCCCAGGCTCGATGCCATGATCGAGGCCATGACCGAGACCCAGGCTCGATGCCATGATCGAGGCCATGACTGAGGCCCAGGCTCGAGGGCCATGATCGAAGCCACGATCGAGGCCCAGTTCCGAAGTCTGCCTAGGTAGAACTATAAAGGAGGGAACTTCGTCCCATTTTCCATTTTTAACAAATTGGAGCTTGAGCAGAGGCAATTTTTGATAGATTTTCAAGGAAAGACATTGGGGTAAGTGATTCTAACTCGGATTTGGTCAATATATACGAATATATTATTTTTTTCACCATTTAATTAGTATTTTGAGATTGATATTTCAAAAATTTTAGATATCTCATAGAAACTAATTTTTGAGATTTCGGAGTTGGATTTGAGTGAAACTAGTATGGTTGGACTCGTAATTGAATGGGTTATCGGATTGTGTGAGTTTCACCGGATTCCGAGACATGGGCTCCACAGGCTATTTTTGAGTTAATTTCGGATTTTCATTGAAAAATATAATATTTTCTTATAGAATTGATTCCTATAAATTTTAGTGATTGTATCGAATTATTTTGGCTAGATTTGAGCGAGACAGAGTTGGATAATCGGGAAAAAGGCCTTCTAGTAGATTAAATTGGAGCAAATTGAGGTAAGCCTTTTGTCTAATCTTGTGAGGGGGAAATTACATCATAGGTGATTAAATTAATAATTGTTGTTAATTGTGGGGGCTACGTACTCACGAGGTGACGAGAGTCCGTGCGTAACTACTATTAATGCTAAAGTCCAGGTAGTTTAGGACTCAAAAGCATGAATTACTTGTGTAAATTGTATTCTTTACTTAATTAAATTATTTGATATATATATATATATATTATGAATTTTTAGGGAAGATATTAAAAGATGAATTGTTAGGAAGATATTAAAAGATGGAAATCTCATATGCTTAATTTTCTGTTTAAAATAAATAATTATTAAAAGAAATTGTTCATTCTCCCGAATTTATCTTATAATAAATATACCCCTCTTCCGGAGGTACATAAGAAAATATCCTCCTTTCTTGTGGAGCGGGCCGAACGCCTCGGCAGGATAGATACATCTATGGATCACGTCGCACGTCCCTCGGCAGTGTACACGGTACTCTGGATCGGGTCGTACGACCTCGGCAGAAATCGTGCCTAATAATAATAATTACACGATACTTTGATAGTTTATTACAGCATGTGAAGCTAATTGATAAATTGGAAATCTTTGGAAGTTAAAGAATTTATTTATCTCTGTTTGTTAAGGAATTATTATTATTCCTGTAAATGAGGCTGATTGATATATTGGAAATTTATTGGAATTGAAGGAATTTAATTAATATATTGAGAATTGTTGCATTTGAAGGAATTTAATTATTTTTGCTGGTTAAAGAAAATCATTGTAAATTCTATAAATCATGTTGATCTAGATATTGCTATTTTTATTTCATTTATTATTATTATTGACTCTTAGTGAGAATCAAAGTCGGCCATCTCGTCTCTACCTCTTCGAGATTAGGCTTGATACTTATTGAGTACACGTTGTTTTTCGTACTCATGCTGCACTTGCTGCACATTTTATTGTGCATGTACATATATGTCTAACGGCCGTGTGGGCGTAGAGGTTGGTTAATAATTGTGGGGACATAAGTGAGCTGCATTCTGTATTACGATCCGCAGCCAACAGAGTCTCCTTCAGAGTTATTATATTTTCCTATCTAATTTGTATTCTGGATTGATGCTATATTTTATTTTTAATTCCCTAGTAAATGCTCATGCACTTGTGACACCGGGTTTTGGGAATGGTTATGAATTGTTTAAAAATTTAGTTGCTAAAAATATTTATCATTTATTCTATGAGTTCTATCTTTATTATTTCATTGAAGAAATTTTGATTTCAAAAATATTAAAAGAGAATTTAATTAATCATATAGTGTTCCCCAGTTTCACAATCAATTATATCTCTCCCAGTGGCCAAGAATGGCCTCCCCAAAATTATGGGAATCTCCTCGTCAACCCGGCAGTCCAGAATGACAAAATCTGCCGGAAACACAAACTTTCCAACCTGCACCAGCACATTATCAAGTATACCTAAGGGCCTCTTCACCATTCGGTTAGCTAGCTGTAGTAACATGGATATGGGTCTTGCTCTTCCAATGCCTAACCTTTTATAGATAGCCAAGGGCATCAAGTTTATGCTCGCCCCCAAATAACAAAGTGCTTTAGCAAAATCATAGTTGCCTATTGTGCATGGGATTGTGAAACTCCCTAGGTCGGACATCTTCTTAGCTATGGGTCTAGTCACGACAACACTACATGTCTGAGTCAGTGTAACCGTGGCTAAGTCTTGAAAGTCGAACTTACGAGACATCAAGTCCTTCATCATTTTTGCATAACCAGGCATCTCTTTCAAGGCATCAATCAATGGAATGTTCACCTGGATTTGCTTCAACATCTCCATGAATTTCTTATACTGCTCATCTTTATGATATTTGGCCAATCTCTGGGGGAAGGGTGCTGGAGGCTGCTTCTTTCCTGTGATTTGAGTTTGAACCTACTCGGGCACTGTTTCTACTGCCTTCTCATGCACTAACTCAGTTTCCTTCGCAACCTCTCTTTCTTTGCTTGATTCAGCTGGTGCATGTTGTACCGTCACCTCTGTCAACCCTGTTGAATCATCAACCTTGATTGGTACAGGCACAAGTGTTTCAGTTGGTCGGCTTTCGCGAGCAATTTCTTGCTCTAGATCAAGATCTCTACCATTTCTTAGACTTGCCGCCATAAGCTGCTTCGGGCCCTGCTTATTTGGATTGACATGTGTGTCTGCGGGCAACATCCCTTGAGGATGATTATTCAGAGCCATGGATAACTGCCCTAATTGTATCTCAATGCCTTTTATCGCCAAGTCATTTTCTTCGACTTTATCTTGCATTTTTCCATTGGACCCAATCAGTTGTTGCAACATTCCTTTAATTTCGAACAACCCGTCTTCTTGTCTCACTATATGTTGTTGTTGTTGAGGCTGTTGATAAGCTAGCTGGCGATTTTTGCTGATTGTACCCATGTTGCCTTTGGTAAGGCACAACTTGACCATGTGGTCTCATAGCTCCAGGATTGTTGCCATTATTATACTGTTGTTGTGCTGGTCTATATTGCTGATTCTGCTGCCCCCAATTCTGACCACCTTGCCTCTGCCCTCCATAGTTGGCCACATAGTTCATATTTTCCTGATAGTTCTGGTTATCACTTTTCGCACTCCATGATCATACATACGGTTGGTTAATGCATGGTGTACATAAGCCCCCATTAGTCGCGTCAACTATGTGTACCTGCTGCTTCTAGCCTGATTCATCAATTATTTTGGTGAGGATGCTCATTTGCGTCATCAGAGTGGCCATATTCTCGGCTATGGAGTTGTTTGGGTCCAAAGCCACTGAGTGAACAATAGGAGTGATCGTAGAGTCTCGTGTTATCCATCCTGAGTTTTGAGCCATTTTATCAAGTAAGATCTTGCATTCTCTGAATGATTTGCTAAAAAATGCTCCTCATACTAAAGCATCAACATTGGCCTTCAAGCTGTCTGCCAATCCCATGTAGAACCTTTTCCCCAATATCTGATCTGGAATGCCATGATGAGGACACTTAACCAACATACTTTTGAACCTCTCCCACGTTTCTTGTAGTGTTTCTGTTGGTCTTTGGCTGAAGCTTAATATCTTATCAACTTGTTTGGCAGTCTTATTATGTGGGTAGAACTTGTTCAAAAATTGCTTGACTAATTCCTCCAAGTAGTGATGGAGTTTATGGGGAGTGAATTGAGCCAAGTCTGAGCCTCTCCCGTCACCGAGAATGGAAACAACAACAAACTTATTGCTTCCGGTGTCACATTTGGTTGCCTTTGCGTGACACATATCGACATGAAATTTTTCAGATGTTGCTGAGGATCTTCAATGTATGACCCTGAGAATAGTCCCTTGTTCTGCAACAAATGTAGCATGTTGTTTGTGATTTGAAATGATTCCACTTGTATCTGAGGGACTGCAATTGCGGTTGCCAGATTTTCGGCGGTGGGTTGTGCCCAATCATACAAGGCTACTTCTGGTACAAGAGGCGCCACACCCTGATTGTTCGGGTCATTCACATTATTTCTGTTGTTTGGATTTTCTATTACATCTTCCATGTCTGGTTCGTTTCGTTCTGTTGAGTTCTGTTATTGTTTGTCTTTCTTGTTTGCACGATTCAATGCCTTGAAAACGTTCTCAGGATCTCATAATGTTTCGAACAATTCACCAGTTCTTGAGGAGTTTCTAGGCATGCACCTGTATCACCCAAGACTACAAACATTAGAATTTCAATGTATTTAGTTTAAAATGAAGAAAATTGACTACACTAAGAATTCTAGCACTTTTTTTTGTTGCAATTAATAACACCGTTAAATTCCCCGGCAACGGCGCCAAAATTTGATCACGTCCAACCATGCCTTATAAAAAGGACTAAGCGGTCGTTGCAAATATAATCCGGTTTACAAGTCCGGAGTCGAATCCCACAGAGAATTAACGTACTAATCATAACTTTTAGTTTAGCAAGAATCCACGTAATCAACTTCCAAAAATATTGAATAATGAATTGAGTGTTACAGACTAACTAACAACAAGGTAATTAAAAAGCTGTAAATTTTTATTTTTACTACTGACAAAGCGAATGTTGTAAACAAGATTGGAAAGGTCTAGGGTTGATTTTCTCTCTTATCAGAATCCTCTCTGTTGTTTCTCCTATAAATTTGCCTAGATACTCTCTACCGACCGTGGGCACTTTAGGTGTTGTAATTCTCTTCCGAGCAAATACAACAATTTACTAAACGTATTCTTCCGAACTATGCTAGCTAGCATTCGTTTACCGCTCACTGCGATCGCACCAAGGTTTCGTTATTCCTAATCCCACCTTTAAACCCTCTGTATTGATCCCTCATATACGTTAGGAGTGATGTTGTTCAACAACTACCTAAATCTGTACCATTTTCCAAGTAATACACACAAAATAGGTATAGCCGATTGAGGGCCCTTCAATCAACCACAATAATCACGTAGTTGAACACGTAAGGAAAATTTAATGACAAATTTATATTAAACGCAACAAAGATTCATCCTCCAAGAGGTTACATCAAACCCTAGAATGAAGAGTTTAGCTACTCATAATTGTTTTAACAATCACAACATAAGAATTCATCATCAATGATAAAAAGGGGAGAAAGAAAGATAAAAACTCATTTCCGAATCTTCCGCCTTGCTCCTTGCCTCTTCTTGCCTTCAAGATTCTTCTAAAAACCAAGATACCCTCTTTTTGGGCGAGCTGGCTTCATATAGGTCAAGGACAGGCACCTCTAAAATTATAATTTTAGCTCTGGAATAATTTTTCTCGGAAGGACGTGCACGGCCGCGCACCTGGGCAGATGACCGCGCATCTGGCCGCGCACTTTGGCCAGTTTCTGCCTGACTTGCGCGGCCCAGTGCGCAGCCACGCACGTGGGCGATTTTATGCACTCTTCTTTGTTCTTCTTTTTAAATGCGCTAACCTCCTTCGATCCTCGAACAAACTCTCAGTTTACTCCTTAAGCCTTTACTTGGCCTCCAACGCTCTATATTATCTCAAACCGTTCCTTAACCTCATTGTAGGCCGGAATTGCTCCTGCAAAGCATAAAATACTCAATCAGAGCAATTTACTATTATTTAACGCTCAAACATCAGTGAAGTGTAGCCAATTTAGAGTGCAAATAGTGGCCAAACTACATAGTTATAGCCTACTATCAAAGACCCCTTTTATACGAGTTGGGGGTGTGTAGGGCCGAAATAACCAAGTCTCGGGTGAAATAGGACAAGTCCCCGTCACCAGCGCCTAGGGTAGCGTGGGGCGCTAGCCCTGACACTGAATATTTTATGCTTCTGGAAACTGGGCCACAGGTAGTGCCCCACGCTACCTGTGGCGCTCAAATGTGCACTTTTGCCTTTTCTTTCCATTTTCGCTCTAATTCGCACACTTTCGTCCCATTTGCACCCGAATGATTCCTACATAGAGAAATACCACAAATTAGCACAAATCATTATATTATACATCCGAAATCTACGAGACATGAGTACAATGCGAGGCAATATACATAAAATATGCATACTTTAAGCCGAATATCACATGTATACATACAAAAAGATTCAATGAAATACTTGGACTTTTGCTACTCTACTAAAGAAAATTCTTATGTAAGGGATTTAACTATCTATGTATAGTTAAAAAAACTAGTTTTTATTTATTTACTTAATGTAATAATTTTTCGAAAGGAATTTAATTGAACCCCTTTACCAACACTTTACTCGGATCTGCTTCTGATCCTATGTGAATTAGCTCACATTAATTGTTATGTTTTGGACCACTGTTGTGTTGTACCTACAGCCGAAGCATTTTCACGAGCTAGGATTAGGATTAGGAAGATGGATAAAAAAAAGATTTAAACTAAATAAGGCCAACTCTTTTTTCTTTCTCTAATTTTCTTCTCCCTTTACATGCTTCTTGCTCTTCAGATAGTTGTGAAGATTAAAAGGAAAGTCCAATGCATAAAGCATCTCGTATATACGTAAAATTTAAGGAAGGGTCGCACCAAGGAGTGTGACGTAGATAACCTACCATAATGTAAATACTAGTGGTTACTTCTACGGTTCGAACCCCAAACCTATAGGCCACAAACACAACTTTATTGTTGCTCCAAAACTCCTCTTCATAGTTGCGAAGAACAAGTAGTTAAATTCTTTGTACATATGTGATAAAGTATGGTTGAAACTTAAAGGGAAAGGAGGTGCATTATTTATTTGAACTTGTGATCCAAAACCTAATCATAATTGTCTATCAACATTTAATTGAAATTAGATACAATCCACCAAGCTAGCTAGTATACTAAATATTATTTTCATTTCACAATGAAGGATTTACAATACACCATTCTTTACTATATTTATCTTTCCGTATACATTCAAAGACAATAAAAGAAAACAAAAGAAAAAAGTGATCAAAGAAATGACAACTATATTTTAACTACATTTTTCTTCTATATATGATTCCAACTGCACTTGAAATTTGATCAAATATCATGGTTTATTGATCACTTTCTTGCTTGTTGAACAAGTTGTTGAACCTAATGTTTGATAATTTATATATCGACTAGGAGCAGACGATCTTCGAATACCCTTTGGTAAGCAATCCTCCACACCTTGATCGCCATGAAAAAAACCTACCTTTCTGCCATTGATATTAGGTTTAAATCTTGTAGAAGCTTCATATTTCATTTCTGCAGTGGCAAGAAAAATACTAGTAGGAGAGAAGAAGATGAGAAAATAAAACATAACTATGAAAAATGAAGGACTTGGCATTTTTGAGAATTTGTGATTTTATATAACTTTTGTTGTGTATAATATATATGGAGAAGGCAATGTTTTTTATAGTGTAAAAATGAGAAGAGAGAGGCACTATTTATAGAGAAGTAAATGTTTGACCAATTTATTTGTGAAACTTACCTTTTTGCAAAAATACAGGTGAAGGAGCTCGTGCACTTTAGTTGATTGCTAGTTGGCAAATTAATTTCTGTTAGAAAAGTCAAATTCCTTTGATGAGTTTATACTGAGATATATTTCTCCTTTCTTTTAATCAATAATAATAGTAAAACATTTTGGCAGAGAGGCAAGATTCCACCTCATAAACATAAATACAAAATATAAATTGTATATAGTACCCCTTAAAAGAAAAGAACTTAATTAAGTTATGTGCATTGATAGTATAAAAATTTATCAGTATAGTTTAATTACTACAACAACAACAAAATTGAAATTAGTTATGAACTAATTTATCGCTAAAT
Source organism: Nicotiana tabacum (assembly GCF_000715075.1). Taxonomy (NCBI): domain Eukaryota; kingdom Viridiplantae; phylum Streptophyta; class Magnoliopsida; order Solanales; family Solanaceae; genus Nicotiana; species Nicotiana tabacum. The sequence continues at coordinate 123,804,820 of NC_134092.1, forward strand.
CACTCGTAGTTAACAGAAATTTTTGATAATCTGTCGTTAAATATGATTAGTGACAGATTTTTCTATTTCACTACAAAATCTGTCCGTTGCTAATTTATATTTTTTGGTGGTAAATATAGTGATAGCAAGTTAGTTTTTATTTTTATTATTTGCTTACCAATTATTGTTTATCATACAAATTGACTTGTAATTACTTCAATTACTTACTTTATATATTTTTTATACCATCAGTTCATAGAATTTTAAAGTTAAATGAGAAATTAGCTTCAATTCTATATGAACCATATCATATATGCCGTTTGAGGCAGTGAATTCTATTGAGTTAAAAAGGAAGTATATATAAGATGGTTGTTGATTTGCATGCATTTTGGAGCTAATGATCATTATTACTTTTCTTAATTGACAGCCGGCTGGTTGTTTTAATTAAATATCTGATTTATTTGGTCAAAGAAATGGTGTAACAAAAGCAAATTGCAAAACTTGGGGGAGGGTGGTACCTAACTTTGTGTCATCAATATTTGACCATCCAAGTTTGTTAGTTATAGTGTTTAATTCTGTCAAAGAAAGTTTTTACAATATTAATTTATTCAAAAGATATTTATAGGTAAGTTTATTTAAAATGTGTGATTTGTAATCTTAAAAATAAGATAAATTATATGCTATAACAAGTAAAAGTGACCTGAGTTAGATTTTTTGTTTTGATTCCAGAACAGAACTAGAGATTCTGGCCCCCTCTCTTGAAAGCTCCTGAGACTGTCATTGATAAATTGCGTCGGATCAATATCGGGATTAAAATAAACCATAAAAGTAACTAAGTCAACACCTATTTGCTGTGAATCTATTGGTCCGGACGCTTGAATCTATTCCACCGCAAACTATCAAATATACTACTGCAGGAACTTCCGCTGCTTTTGTTGTAAGCTTAACATCGATTAAATAAGCTCTATTCAGAAGTTGCTAAATCTTCTTGAATTTGTTTTAATTATCTGACTTTGAATCTTTTTTTTTTTCATGGAAATAAATTGATCATTTAAGTTTCTTGATTTCGTCAAAAGTGATTCAAGAAAGGTTAATATTCCTTCCTTTTGTTTGGTATATAACTGTTTCCCTTTCATATGTGTTGATGTTTGATTCACCAATTTATTTCGAACAACTCAGCTAAGTTCAAAAGGGTGTGGATAACATTACAAGTTTAATTTGTGTTTCTTAAAATAATGGGAAATAAATTAATGCCCCTCCTCTGGTCTATGAATAAAAGTTGAGAACAAGTTGGATAAAGAAAATCAAATGGCACGCCAGTTTAATAAATAAGGCCACTCACATAGAAAAAGGAAAGAAAAAAAAGAGATCGAAATTGACAAAGGTGCAAATATAAAAATCGTATGTTGTTTAGACTGGAAAACGATTTTTGTTTTTATTTTTCAATTTGTATTTTTGAGAGATCGAAAAATAACTAGACTTCCTAAGTAATTCAAGTTTTTCCTTATCAAAATGTATTGCACAAACTATGCTTTAATTTTACGTTGCCTTCTTAGCGATTTAAAAAAAAAAAAAAAAGCAGCTCGGTATACAAAGTATCTCGCATGGTCCATGGAAAGGCCACACTCCAAGACATATGATGTAGACATCCTACGCTAATGCAAGTGTGTGGCTGCTTCCACGATAAAAAGAGATATATCACGAGTACTTTTCAGGGACGTTCACCCATCCTAATACTACTCTAGCTCAAGCATACTCAACTTAGAAGATTTTACACTTTTAATAAACAATACTATACACTGCACTTATTTACAACATTTTTGAAATATTGAGTGGCCGTAAAAGAAAATCTTTTGGTTTAATCATTCGGTATCAAATATCAACTGGTCGGATTGAGGAAAGTACTTTTCACAAGAAATTTTTTAATTTCTAAAGTTTGAACTGGAAACTTATGATTAATTAATGGGGAGGGATATCGTCACAAGAGGTAAAACAAATATTATTCTTGTCAAGTGTAATGCAGTCTATAGCCAATAACATATTGAAATTTGGATATGTACATATGGTGACACATGTCATTAGTAGCTTACCTATTTGCCAACAATTTCGTTTTCATCTCTAATCCTAAGAGCAATATATTATTGACACGTAGAATACCTGTTCAAGATTTATTTATCTAGTAGAATCTAAGTCATGCCCAGGACCTAAGAGATCCCAACTACCATTAAAATCTTCCTTCTTTTTAGATAACGAAACACCTAAGCAAATCTCGTAGCTAAAAATGAGCTTTTTGATCAAGTAACATGTTGTCTTTGATTTGTTTTTCGTCTGGATAATAGGCACATCAAAATTATTAAAAAGAAAATATCAAAGAGAAAACGAATGGGGGCAAGAAATATTTTGATTAAATCCACGATTAAAGGAGTAAGAAACTATAGTTTCAGGGGAAAGATCTTTGAAAATGTTAAACCAAAATTTGCAGAAATCACCAAATATTGTTTTATAGTCAAAGAATGGACAAAAAATCAGAAATAACTGTTAATTGAAAATTAACCACGATTTTAAAAGTAATAGAAATTTAGTCACTATATAATGTAAAAATAAAATCTGAATTAAAAGACCCCTTAAAAATCAGGAAAAATTCCAGCATAATATGCTGAAATTCGAGTTCTTTACATATGACATTCCGGCATAATGTGTTAGAGTTACAAAATAATATGTTGGAAGTTATACGCATAAGCTCCATAATTCAACATATTATGCTGGAACTTTCTGTGTTTCAGCTAGAGTATTTTTGTCCAGATTTTATCTTTGCATAAAAAAGTGACTATTTTTAATGGCTTTACAAATGCTGACTATTTTTCAATTATTAGTCCGAACACTAACTAGCCCATATTATTTTGACCAAAGAATGTGAGCATTTTGTAGTGTCTGGCTCCTTAATGGAGCGAGTGTATGTAACACTGTAGACAACTCTGATATTAGTGATACACGAAAAATATTAGGTATCTATGAAAGTAAATCTTGGAACATATATAGTATACGAGAATTGAAATGTAGAGAGAGAAACTCCAACTTCTCACTAAAACTACACTACCTCATCATTCTTCTACCTCCTTAAAACTATCAAAAAATGACTAACAATCCACCTGTTCCCAACACTAATCCACCTGACCTAAGTTCAATGAACATTGATGACCCAATCACTACCCACCAAAATCCATCTTTTATGCACACATTACTACACAACCACACTACGTCTATACCAACCATCTCCAATACCCAATACTATCTTGATACGTCGGCTGAAACACTAGAGGACCCAACTCCAGAAAACTTCATTCCCCTCTCCACATAAGACAAATTAAGGCTTTACTTTCCTTGAAAATAATCACTTATAGTTGAAGTGTTTGGCAGGAAAGTGGGACACTTAGCTCTCAAACAAAAATTACAAACTCTATGGAAACCCATAGAATCACTCTCACTCATTGATCTAGGGAACGAGTTCTTCCTCATCAAATATCAAAAGGAAGAAAATATGAATAAGGCATTACATGAGGGTCCGTGGTTTGTGTTAAATCATTTTCTCTCAGTGAGACGATGGAAACCTAAGTTTCTAGCCTCTAGAGCGAAACTTACTTACGCTGCCATCTGGTCTCGATTAACAGAGCTGCCCACCGAGTTCTATGATATTGAAATCCTATAAAAAATGGAAAATAAACTAGGTAAACTCCTCAAAATTGATGCATGCACGTCGTCTACGACTAGAGGGCGCTATGCTCGAATATGTGTCGAAGTACCCCATGAAAAACCACTAAAGTCTCATGTATTCATTGGGACCCATCACCAACAAATCCTTTATGAAGGACTTAATATGCTCTGTATCCTTTATGGACGAATTGTCCATACTAATGCAAATTGCCTCACTAATCACACCTCAACAGGTACATCACAACAACTAAACAACAATCCATTGTCTAAAGAAAATAAAAGAAAAGAGATACAAACTCTAGATTCAGAATGAAAGACGGTTATATTCCCCAAACGGCCTATAATACCCATGGTGCACAAACACACATCAATTTCAAGGAGCAAAGATACACATCCTTCAACTTCATCGAGTCCCCCTAAAGGACATCTACTACTAAAATCACATATGGAGGCAATTAAGGAAGATCATATAGGTACACATTTAGTTAATTTTCATGCTAAACACTTACACCATGTATTACCATAACAGTTAACTGCTAATAATCTACTAGCAATCAAAAACAGTTTTGATCTATTAAAAAATTCTAATGACCTAATGGATCAAACTAGAAACCCAATACCACAACAACAGGCCCAGCCACACGAAATGGTTATATCCGACGGGTCTACCCAGTTACCACCCCAATTACCCTTACCAACTATAGAAAATAACCTACACAATTACCCTATCTCATACTCTCCTAAGATGAACAGTACACCTAGTAACACGAATGCTTCAAATTCGCATGCCACGTTGGCAGCACCTCCCACACTGGCCAATCAAATAACGAGCAACATCCACTTTCCAAACCCTAGTACAAGCCCACACACAATTACAAAATGCAATCATGACCCCTCTGTACTAAATCCTAAGCCCAACTCACTACACAAGGCCGACACCTCACTTTTCATGCAAACTACCCAATTGCTCCCTAGCCCACGTGACAAGCCCATTATACACGAAAACCCTTCTACTACAACAACACAACCGCCTAAATTACCCTCTCCCATCATTACAAATACTGACAAGCCATCATTAACAAAAATAAATCACACGCAACTTACTACTCATCCATTATCCTCTATATCAAACTATAGCCATGCAAAGACATCATGCACCAACATTTTCTCTAAGAACTCATCACCAACGACCATCTCAACTTCCTTCAGGCCACTCAACATACAATTTCCTCATCCCACCGACCATGCAAAACAATACACCACCTCCCACAACTTATCTAGTGATTTACACATCGCAAGCACCCAATCCCTTCCTCCCGCCTCAATCATGGCTGGAAATGGGTTTGCAAAATCATGCACTCACCTTCTCCATGATAATGAACAACTAGGAGGTGATAGTTCGTCTCTAAAATCTACATGATTTGGCCCAGATAGTAACGGAGGGCATGACAATAACCATGACCTACTATGGTCAGAACCACTGAGCGACAAAACCAATGAACACAAACACCACATGATGGAGCCATTTTCCTCACTTCCAGAATCAATTCAATTCTCCAACCTATGCGGAACTCCCATTTTACCCACAGTCCCTATCTCAGATCCCTTGGATACACGAATATATATATGCATACCTCCAATGATGCCCATGTCACCAATGAGCCCGTTCGAACCACTCACTCTATCATCAACCTTAATGAGCCCACAACCTCCAAGCCCAGGAGATAATGAAATACTAAAACCACAAAAAATAGCAGCAGTCATGGAAGAAATGAGGGAAACAAGAACGGAACCACTGTGGCTAGGGGCAAGCCATATCTCCGTCCTCAAGGAGCAATACGAAAAAAAATACTACTCAACTGTCCACCAGAAGTGACCAAGTGCCTGATCAAACTGAGGCCAACAGTGAATCCAGAAGCGGGAAAGTTTGCAGTGTTGATCATACCAACACTTAGGGAGGTGACTCAGCCAACCAACGAGGAGAATTCAGTACCGGTGGAGCAGGAAACAGCCCCACCACAACCACCTTAACATAGTAAATCCATGAATTTTGTTATCTGGAACTGCAGAGGTGCCCAATCACCAGAATTTCGAAGGAATTTTTGATCCATGCTCAACTATTACCAACCACTATTGGTTGTGCTCCTAGAAACACACCTCTCATAAGCACCAGCTCAGGGAAAAGCCTCAACTGGTTTTATGGAATGACAATCTAGTTAATGTTACTGAAATCATCGTCATAAATTAGGAGATACATTGCAGTGATTCCGCAGCCGCATAATGGGACGCAGAAATGCCCAATTCTGCCAAACTATCATTAACACATACGCCTACATTGGCACAATGAAACTTCAGGTTTTTTAAGAAAGAATTTACGGGGCCTTACATCAAGAACTCGGCTAGGCTCCAAAAAATTCAGTCTCGCAAACTGTTTGACTTCACCAACCTCTCATAAGCACCAGCTCAGGGACAAGCCTCAACTGGTTTTATGGAATGACAATCTAATTAATGTTACTGAAATCATCGTCACAAATTAGGAGATACATTGCATGGTCTAGGTATGTCCACAAGGTTCACTTTTTTATTTTTGGCTATTTATGCAAGCACCTTATTATCATCAAGGAAAGTTTTATGGCAAAACTTAATGCATATAGCTAATACTTATAACGGTTCATGGATCGTAGGGGGTGACTTCAACGATATTCTATACTCGAATGAAAATTTTGGAGGTCGTGCATTAAATAACAATAAAGTAGATTTGATGCTCAAATGTTTTAACTATTGTAACCTCATAGACTTAGGCTTTAGGGGAAACAAATATATATGGATGAATAAACGTAAGAGGGGTGCCTTGATACTGGAAAGGCTAGATCGCATTGTGGCAAATTATGAATGGTTAAATTTCTATCCCGAAGCCCATGTTCAATACTTACCGAGAATTCATTCTAATCATTGTCCTTTATTGTTAGCTCTTCATAAAAATACTCCACCAAGAAATAATATTTTTATATTGAAAATCATGTGGCTGACACATCAAGAGTTTCCTCAATTAGTTGATCAGATTTGGAACAACAACCCTCATTTACTAGAGGCAATTGAAAATTTTACTACCCTAGTCAAAATATGGAAAAAAGACTCTTTTGGTAATATCTTTTATAAAGAGAATAATATTAAGGCTTGACTAGCATGAATTCAAAAATCTCCAAATTATCCCATTAGCAACTTCTTACAGAACTTAGAAAAAAGACCTTATATACCAATATAATCAAATTCTTACCCTTGAAGAAGATTTTTGGAAATTAAAATCGTGCATTAATTGGCTTAACCAAGGGGACACCAATACAAGATTTTTTTCATCTGTCTACCCTAAAAAGAAGGCGCCGTAATAAAATAATTGCTCTCAAAGATTCTTCAGAAATTTGGGTTTCAGACAACGAGCAACTTCAGAAATTAATTACGCGCTATTATCAATGCCTTTATATAACCTCACATATGACCTCTTACAAGGCTTACAATACTACTAATTATAATACCCTATCACAAGTTGATGCTACTAAATTATCCATGCCAGTGATTGATCAAGAAATCATAGACGTTGTACATTCTTCCAACCCCTAAAATCACCTGGACCTGAAGGACTCCATCCATTATTTTATAAAAAATTCTGGCCTAAAATAAAACACTCAGTAATTCAATTCTGCAAAACTATTTTCCAACATGGCCATATTCCCATAGAATTAAACAAGACATATATTTGTTTAATTTCTAAAATTAAGAGTCCTTCAACTATGAATCACTTTAGACCTATCAGTTTATGTAACACTCTTTGCAAAGTCATCACCAAAATTATTGTTAATCGCATTAAACCGCTTCTTGATAACATTATTCACCCTACTCAGTCTGCTTTTCAAAAAGATCAAAGGGCGGCAGATAATGCTATAATAGTTCAAGAATTACTAAATCATTTTAGAAATTTTAGATCAAAATGCTCAAGCATGCTTCTTAAAATAGACCTAAAGCTTTCGATCGGATAGAATGGAGCTTTATACGCCACACATTAACCTTCTTTAACTTTTCTCCAAATTAAATATCTCTCATTATGTCATGTGTCTCCACAACCTCTACGGCAATCCTTTTTAATGGATCCCTCACAAATTTCTTCACACCATCTAGAGGTATTAGGGTGTCACGACCCAAAATCCAACCGTCGTTACGGCACCTAACCCAACCCGTTAGGTAAGCCAGTTAACAATAAACCAGTTCAAATGATATTTATTTAGAGAAGAAATAAAAAATACAACTGCTTTATACAAGAATTTTCCAAGGACTAGTAGTACAAATCATGAGTTTTTAAGATTTAGAATTTACAAATCTGGTATGAAATAAAGTACATCATCTGTTTGAAATATACATGAACATATTAAAATTCTAATGCTACCAAGATCAAGAGGCAGCTATGACCGGAATGCAGAAACATCTTCAAATCCAGCTCTCGCCGTGTGCAGCAACATCAGCATCCAAAATCTGCACGCAAAGTGCAGAAGTGTAGTATGAGTACAAATGACCCCATGTACTCAATAAGTAACAAACCTAATCTTAGGTTGAAAGTAGTGACGAGCTGGGATAAAGGTCAAAGTCCAACACCAATAGCCAACAACAGTTCATAACATCATAATAAAAGTGATAACAGAAGTAACTCAGAGATGTAGTGCTCGGCTTGTTCACAGTTCCGGAAAATAGGCATGCTTTTCAAGTATATCATTGAAAACCCAATTTTTTTACGGAAATCACCAAAAATAAGAGTATGTTTGTAAAACTGTGATTTTTTCCAAAATATTCAACAGGTAAATATTTTATTTTCAAATGACATGAGAAAAGTATATCTTTATGCCTATATGTCAATGTGTATGTGAAGTCATGAATGACGCATTATCGTACTTCATGAGAAAAATGCATCTCTATGCATGTATGTCAAGTGTGCATGTCGAATGCGATGCAACTCAGTGATAAAACCATATGCATACTCTCAGAGTATCAATCCACTCAGTCCTTCCAGTCACTCAATCCTCCCTATTACTCGGCACTCATACTCGCACTCGTACTCGGCACTCGTACTCGTGCTCGGCACTCGTACTCGTACTCGTGCTCGGCACTCGTACTCACACTCGTGCTCGGCACTCGTACTGACACTCGCACTCAATAGGTACCTGCGCTCACTAGGGGTGTACAGACTCCGAAGGGGCTCCTTCAGCCCAAGCGCTATAATGAGCTAATCATGGCATGAATTCGCACGGTCAACTCACGTGTTGCACGGACAACTTACGTGCTGCACGGATAACTCACGTGCCATAGTATCAATATCTGGATCCGCACGGACAACTCACGTGTTGCACGGATAACTCACGTGCCATAGTATCAATATCTGGATCAGCACGGACAACTCACGTGCTGCACGGACAACTCACGTGCCATAATATCAATATCTGAATCTGCACGGACAACTCAGGATCTGCACGGACAACTCACATGCTATAGTATCAATAACCTCACAATCAGGCCCTCGGCCTCACTCAGTCATCAATCTCTCCAGTCTCCCGGGCTCACAATGTCATGAAACTAGCCCAAAGTGATGATATGATGTATTAATAAATAACAACAGAGACTGAGATATGATATGCAATGAATGTATATGACTAAGTACGAAATTACAATGTAAGCAAATAACTCAACATCAGAAATGATCTCAGTGTGTCCCAATAATACCAGCATTTGCCTAAGCATTATTTCAAACATAAGTCTTGGCTCAGTATATCTAATACATAAAAATACATAAAAAAATACAAGTTAATTGACTATACAGCTCTACGGAATCGATTGAGTCTTAATTTCTACGGTGCACGCCCACACGCCCGTATAATAAGGGTTCATACCCTCCAAACAAATCACAAAACATGTATAATCAAGGTTTATACCCTCCAAACAAATCACATAACACGTATAATCAGGGTTCATACCCTTAGCTCCAAGTATAGAAGTGTTACTTACCTCAAACAAGCCAAATCCAATATCGAGCAGTCCAAGTGATGCTCCAAAAATGCCATCAAAATACCATCCCGCATGTACCGACCTCCGAACGGCTCGAAACTAGCCTAAAGCAACTCAAATACATCAAATAATGCCAAGGATACAAACCCAATCGATAAAGGTCGAAGCTTTAATCTAAAGCCCAAAATCAACCCAAAAGTCCAATCCGGGCCCGCGCCTCGAAATCGACAAAACTTATAAAATCCGACAACTCATTCAATTACGAGTCCATCCATACTAGTTTCACTCAAATCCGACTCCGAATCGATATTCAAAACTCGAAAATTCGCTTTATGATGTTTTAGGCAACTCCCCCCCCATTTCCTCTTTAAAATTCATCAACCAATAGCCAAAAATGAAGATGGATTCATAAAATAAAATAAAATCCATATAGAGAACACTTACTCCAATTTATGTGGTGAAAATTGCTTAAACAATCGTCTCAATCCGAGCCCCCAATCCCAAAATATGATAAAATGACCAAACCCTCGAACTTAAAGCTTCTGCCCAGCCATTTTCGCTTTTGCGAATAAAATTCCGCTTCTGCGGACCCGCGCATGCGGTCCAAACTTCGCTTCTGCTAACCAACCAAACTCACCAGCCATCATTTTTGCGGAACACCACTTCGCACTTGCGCGACTGCAGGTGTGGCTCTGCCATCGCACCTGCGCCATACCTCGCCCCTGCGACCCAAGGCACCGTTTTCGCGCTTCTGCAGGTGCGACCCATTTCTCGCATCTGCGGAGCCCTGCTCCCAGTTCCGCTTCCACACCTGCGACTCCATTGTCGCTTTTGCGACCATCGCACCTGCGCAAATCAGCTGCAGGTGCGATCACACCAGGTCCTGTCACCAGCAACTTTAGCCAAACATGATCCAAACGATCCGAACCTCGTGCGAAACTCACCCGAGCCCCTTGGGACCCCGTATGAATATACCAACATGTTCCATAACATAACACGGACCTACTCAAGGCCCCAAATCACACATAACAACATCAAAATAATGAATCGCACCTCAGATCAAACTTAAATAAACTTTGAACTTTTAACTTCCAAAACTCACGCCGAAACATAGCAAATCAATTCGGAATGAACTCAATTTTTGTACACAAGTAAGAAATGACATAACGAAATTATTCCAATTCTCGGGACCACAATCCGAACCCGATATCATCAAAGTCAACTTTCGGTCAAACTTATGAACTTTTCAAACCTTTAAATTTTTAACTTTCGCCAATTAGCGCCGAATACTTCTAGAATCATCCAAATGTAAATTCGGGCATACGCCCAGGTCCAAAATCATTATCCGGACCTAACGAAACCATCAAAACTCCGCTTCGGGGTCAAATTCACAAAAGTCAAACTTAATAAACTCTTCCACTTAAAACTTCAAACATAAAATTCATTCTTCCAAATCACTTCCGGATCACCTGAATACCAAGACTGGCGATTCAAATAAGTCATAATACATCATACGAAGCTACTCAAGACTTTAAATAGTAGGAAATAACGCCAACACTCAAAACGACCGATCGGGTCATTACATAAGCAAGGTGACCCGCTCTCATCATACCTTTTTATTATGTGCGTGGAATTGTTATCTCAGAGGATAAACAACGCGGTGGATTAAAATCAATGGAAACATATTACCTTGAATACTAAAGCACCCAAAATATCCCACTTATTCTTCACATATAATATTCTAGTTGTCATAAAATTATTAATTTATTGGACCAATTCACTCAGCACTCGGGTCAAAAAATCAATTTTGAAAAATCAAGGATATACTTCTCTAAATATTGTTCAATGACGGATAGGAATTTCATACTTTCTTCATTTAATATGACGGAAGGTAAATCTTTTGAGAAATATCTGAGATTTCCTATTTTCACTTCAAATCCCATCAAAAGAGAATTTTAATTCATAATTGATAATTTCAAAAATAGGCTTGCAGGATGAAAAACGAGCCACCTTACAATAGCTGGGCGTACTATATTAATAAAGGCAATACTAAATATAGTTCCCAATCATATAATGCAGATTATATCACTTCCCACATTTAATTTCAAGATTAGAAAGCTATTAAAAGAACTTTCTTTGGGGTTCTACCTCTCAGAAAAGACCACTTCACCTAATTAAATAGAACAAAGTAACTACTCTAAAGGAACAAGGAGGACTGGGCATTCAACGACTAAAAGGGTAGACCGATGCACTAAGCTCCCACTATAATCGGGGAAGGGCCGGACTACAAGGGTCTATATTACGCAGTCTTACCCTACATTTCTACAAGAGGTTGTTTCTACGGAGGCTTATTAACTGGTACAACATGGAGGCTTTTTCATAACCCACAACCACCTTGGACATCCTTTCTAATTTATAAATACATTACTACTCTTAAGTACCCTATTCAAAGAACCCCATCTTATGGAAACATCTTATCAATGGGTGGAAGATTTGCCAAACTAGATTACAATGGCATGTCACAAGAGGTACCCATGTACGCTTTTGGATTGATAATTGGATTGCTCCCAACACTACTATTAGAAGCCTTATTCAAGGGCCTTTAAATCGTAATGAAGTTAATCTAACCATCGCTACTATTCTCTTTTAATAACTGCCCACCCACCAACCCATCCTATGAATTACCTCAATATATAACTGACAGAATTAACAGCTCTTATCTTCCTTTTTATGCAATAAATCATGATTATATCGTATGGGGTCTAAATCCCACGGGCAATTTCCCTGTAAGTTCGTGCTATAAAGCAATCACTAAGTCTACACAAGGTGCTAATAATCACGGTTGGATTTGGCGAATAAACATGCTGCCAAAAATTAAACACTTCTTATGGATAATTAGCCACAAACGTTTGCCTACAAAAGTCTACCTCCATAACTTGGGAGTTACTTCCTCTAACATGTGCACAATTTGCCAAGCCAGAGAACAGTCTATGTACATGCAAATCAATGATGGAAAGACCTCAAACTAGGGTACCTTATACAATCATTAAACACTAAACGAATTTCAAATCAAGTGTGGCTTAAACAACTCATTCTCCAAAATGGCACATCTCATACAAATGCCATTCCTTTAAAACAGTTAATTCCTTTCATTTTATGCCATTTATGGAATATTCAAAATAAAAATTATTTTGAAACTGTGAAACTGAAACCTTCTACCACGACAATTGTCCAACTAACTAATGAATATCACTATTTAACAAACTCCTCCGCCCATAAACGAACTAAATTGCCTATGTATATTAATTGGAACCCACCCCCATATGGAATCTTTAGATTGAATACGGATGGGGAAGTCAGTACAACAAAACCACACATGGGATTTAGTGGAGTATTCAGAGATACCACAGGAAACTGGGTAATGGGCTATACTGGACATCATCAATTGACCAATGTTATAGATATCGAACTTCTGGCATTACTAATTGCAAATTGTAGTCACGCACAACCTAACTTTACTGAAAATTCACATGGATACACAAGAGGTAATAACTATGCTGAGCACCCCTGCCGTAATGTACTCACCTTTGTTAACTGATTGCAGATTCCTGATCCAGCGACTGAGTAGTCCACCAGTAAGGTATACATACATGGAGCAAAATATGGTATCAGATCAGCTCGTACATTTTGGAATGGACTTATCGGGCAACACCATCACCTCTTTTGCAGATCCTTTACACTTCATTTGGCGGCAACTTATGGAAGATAAGCAGGGCCATATGAAACTTAGAATGGGTAGCACAAAAAATCCCATTATGTATGGACCACCACAAAGTTTTTGTACAATGTTGGACGTGCCTTCCACAAGCACTGGCTCCAGCAAAATATTACTTCATGAGCTCGTCCGCAATATTAGTCATAGTACTTGTCAAAGTGTAACAAGGCACAATAGTGCCGATAGTAATCTTCCTAGTACTTTTTGTAATTATGCCCAAGCGCAGACACTCACACTCCTTGTAGTGTCTGATTAATTAATATAAAGTAGTCTATTAAACCAAAACAAAATCACGTCTTTAAGGCTTTGTGCCTAAGCTCATGTGGATGAAATCACTATCGAATTGAGCTATTACATTAAATCACAAAATTTGCTTAGAAATAATATTTTTCACATTTATATATATGTGATGAAATAAAAATCTAATATATATAAATAAAGACGAATATCTTGATGAACTTTCTAGAATATAATTTTGTGTACGTTACTGCATGTCAACAATTCCTCTATCTCTTTGTTCGTTCGTCGTGCCTTATTTTCAATGACTCGTCCGGCTATAATAAGCTTACTTTATTGGGTTTCTTTTTGGGCATGTTATATATTTGGTCGGTTGTCGATAAATAATTATATTCGTTAGTCAAATAAATAAAATATATATATATATATATATATATTATATTAATATATAAAAAATATATATTTTATCGGCTATTATTTTTTGCAACGGCTATACTATGTGTTTTCCCTTTCTTTTCTTTTTTCTTCATTCGTTAGTTTGGGCTCGGTAATTCAAGACAATGGGCTGAGTCTCACTCAAGAATTCTATTCACTTCCCAGGAAGAAAGTTTCTTAATGGATTCCTTCCATTTCTTAAGACATCAAGAATTTTATGTTGGGCCTAATGCATGCATGTATTTCCATTTAATTTGAGAAAACTATATTGTATAGTCACTCCAAAAATAAATTACCTGTCATATATATATATATATGATACATAATTAATGTGTATATATATATGATACATAATTAATGTATATTTAATTAATAAATATAATTATTTTTGGCCAAACCGGCTAAATGTGTAACTTGCCCATTTAATTTTAAGAAGATCAAAGAATCAAATTAAACAAGGTGCTTCTCGAAATTAATATGAATAAGCTTAAAGTGCAAATATACTACTTGTTCCCAACATTAAAAAGGGGAAAAAATGAACTAGCTACTTGGTAAAATAATATATTCTTCCAACTCTATAGACTTTTCAGCCTAGCTAATTATTTCCCCCCTAATTTCTTTTGGTGAAGTTGGGCTCATGAATTGGGGAAAAGAAAAGAAAAAAAAGAGGGTGCTAATGAGATCTATTGCAACGCCAATCTTAAGCAATTGTTAGTTAGCCATGAGATGAGAAAACTTGTTCAAAACATTGTCACCATATTAACTCTAGAGTTAGGGTTATTTCATTGACAAATTATCAAGAATTAATCCTTGATTTAGGAAGAGAATCTACATGTATTTCTAATGTCTTTTAGTTTGTATTGGACTACTCATACATTTTTAAAAATATCATGAAGAGAGTACACTAGAGTAATATCAAATCTTACGTATAGTGCACCGTCTAGATCAGCAACTGACTCACTATTTAAGAAACATTAAAGAACAACTATCGATAATTGTACCTTTTAATGAGAGATTTCATGAGCGTTTTTAACGTTTTCACATATACTAAAGATTCGAAATTCAAATATCTCAAATTCCAATGTTTAGCCACTAAGCTAGCGCTCGATATAGGTTGACAACTATACATTTAATTTTATAACTATGTAGTATAAGATCTTATATTTAGGTACTAAGCAAGGGTTAAACATAAGTTGACAACTATACATTTTAATTACTTCTATAACTATGTAGTATAAGATCTTAAGCGTGGTTTTTTATGTTATAACATGTATTAAATTCTTCAATTCTAGTCCAAGAATATGCAGTTGAAGCTTTTGTTCTAGATTAGTACTAATTAATATCATAAAATATCTATTATTATTTACTCCATTGTCCTAAGAGCATGCTTCATCGGAACTTTCATTGTCCATATAATTAAGAATACATAATTATTGGCCACTTGGCTGGAAAAGTGGACGCCGATCAAAAAAGCTTTATTCCCTTCAGATTAGACGCACAATTCTTGGTCTCTGCTTGTTAAAGAAAGAAAAGAAGATCAAATTTAATAATGTGGGATTCAAATATAATAAACTTGAAAAAAATATTAACTTAGGTGTGAATTGAATCTATAGTCAGTTCAACTCGGACGCTGTAGCAGTGTGAAAGCTTTATAAACTACAATTTACAGCACATGTACAACATAGAGATACTCTGTAGTAACAAGAGCCCACAGTTTATATGTATACAACTAACAACCTTAATTAGCCCAAAAAAAAAGAATATATATATAAATCAATCAAACTAATGAGGAAGAATAGCTTGATATATACCACTTCAATTTGTTACTATCATTCTCCTTTTTATCTTGTGCACATTAATGATAGAGAGATAGGACCTTTTTTTTTGTTTAATCGAAGACATTATATATGTGACAAAACTTGTTGGAAAATTTTATTATGGAGAGTAGGATTTAATAAAGCTTGAGTCGCATCAAAGACATTGTTCTTAAGAATATTTTACCCACACAATGATGAATAAAATTAGGCATATCGATCTCCCAGGATTTAACAAGCTCTTCAAGTTATTAAACTAAGAACATAACTAACAGAAAAATTCAAGAAAAAAAAACTCAACTAGGAGAAAGAAGAAGATTCAGAAAGTTATGTCAACAAGTGTCTAAATACCTTGTATATATA
The DNA here is from genome assembly GCF_000715075.1 of Nicotiana tabacum. Lineage (NCBI taxonomy): Eukaryota > Viridiplantae > Streptophyta > Magnoliopsida > Solanales > Solanaceae > Nicotiana > Nicotiana tabacum. The sequence goes on from NC_134092.1 coordinate 123,821,179, forward strand.
GATATTGCCCCAACTACTAGTTAACAACTAGATAACGGCTAGTTAATGTTTGATTTGACTATATTAAATGTAAAATAATTTACTAAATAATAAATTGATATAAAAATGATATTTCAAAAAGAAAAACAATTCAAATCAAAATGATGGACAATACCTTTTGAAATACCACTAATTTTTCAACATAACAATCTGTTAGAAAAGAAACTTTAATTAATTGCAAATAATAAAGATTAAAACCATCTATATTGGCTATCCAAACAAGAGACATTAACTAGTGGATAACCACTAAAGATACGAGCTTTGGTATTGGATGAGTCTCCAATTTTTAAAGAAGGCTTAATAACTTAATTAAACTGCTAAAAGTATGTACTTGAAAAAATTACTTTGCAGCTAAGATGCTTGAGGGATTACTTTTATGCTAATTAAGATGCATAATTAACTTTCCCATGGTTGAATCACGTAAATAAATAACATAGTAAACTAAAGTTGTGCTAGAACAATAATCAATAAGCAAAGAACACTTTAAAATCCATGGTATTGGTTCAATTATTACGCTAAAAAGCAACAATTATATCTTCTCGTACGCTATTGATGTTAAGTCATGATGCTAAGTCACATAACAACCGACAAATTATACTTTAATTTTACGTTAATAATAGTACAATAATATTTCTTGTATGATATTATTGTTGAGTCAGATCACAACCGACAAATTATCGTAACCGTATCAACCATCAAATAAATCCACAAGAGAATATTTTTTCTTTATGATTCTCCACTTTGAAATTGATTGTAGGGTTCAGTTGAAAACTTGAGGCCACAAGAATTTAAAAGGTAAAAGTAAGATGAAAAATAGAGGTAAAAGTTAGAGGGATGAGGAAATTTGACTAAAAATAAATGCAGCATTTTGTACTATTCGAATAATGCTAAGATGGCATGACTTGAAATGAAATTTTGTATTTAATTCATCAAATTTTTACAGATTTTGAAAGTAAAAAAATAAATAAATATATATATATATATATATATATATATATATATATATATATATATATATACGATTTTTTTAACTTAACACACACACACACTAATATTTTAAAGGAAAATGAGTAAACGTAGTAATTAAATATACTCTATCTACGACCTTTTGAGCGAGAACGACAAAGAAGATAGTAAATTTAAAACCTTTACTCTAGCATAAACATATTAAATTGTCCAGTTAAACATATTAAATTGTCCAACAATATTAAATAACGGAAAATGGCCAAAAATATTTTTAACGTATTAGAAATGACTCAAAAATGCCTCATTCCACCTATGAGTTTAAATTTGTCCTTAATATTATTTTTAGGCTTAAAAATGCCCCTCTCTTAACGGAAAGATGACATGGCATTGATGAGCATTTTAATTAAACATGTAGCATTTATTTAGTCTGAAAAAAAATGATTTTTTTACTAAAAACTGAAAAAAAAAGAAAATATTTTTTTTTCCAGTTTTTACAAAAACACTGCTTTAAAAAAAACTGAAAAATATTTTCTAAAACAATATCTTTGTAAAAACTGAAAAGCAATTTTCTAAAGCAATGTTTTTGTAAAAGCTGAAAAAAATATTTTTTGTTTTTATTCAATTTTTCTAATGAGTTAGTATATATTTTAGTTTTCTAATGAGTTAGTATATCAAAAAAATATTTCCTCTTCTTCTTCCTTCCTGGTTTGTCCATATGCTTTCTGAGTTCATTTTTTTAAATATATTTTAGTTCTTCTAATGAGTTAGTATATCAAAACATTAGAAGAACTAAAATATATAAAAAATAAACTCAGAAAGCATATGGACAAACCAGGAAGGAAGAAATTTTTTTCTTCAGTTTTTACAAAAATATTGCTTTAGAAAATTGCTTTTCAGTTTTTACAAAAATATTGCTTTAGAAAATATTTTTCAGCTTTTTTTAAAGCAATTTTTTTGTAAAAACTGGAAAAAAAATATTTTCATTTTTTTCCAGTTTTTAGTAAAAAAATATCTTTTTTTCCAGACTAAATAAATGCAACATGTTTAATTAAAATGCCCATCAATGTCATGTCATCTTTCCGTAAAGAAAGGGGCATTTTTAAACCTAAAATAACATTAAGGGCAAATTTAAACCCATACGTGAAAGAAATACATTTTTTAGTCATTTTTAATACGGCATTTGTGACCCTTTTCCGATTAAATAATGAGCTTCTTTATGCCTTTTAAAATTTTGCATAGTTCTTCTAAAAGAAAGATTTAAAGAGGACAGAAATATCCAAAGGGTACTAGGTTGTCTGCCATGATTAGGGCAACCTAGGCCTTGAATCTACCCATATATCGGAGTAATTATTCCTCGATTTTTTCATTTAAAAAAATAAACTTGGTGGAGTTATATGCTACTCCTATTATCAAACTTAGAGAAAGTGAAAAACAATATATTTTCTCTGCGTTTTGAGCCTCCTGCCGAATGAATGATAAAATCCGATCTTAACTAGAAGTTTCAACGAATGAAAACAACCCTATTAGAAATTCTTTTCTTTTTAATGGCCTTGTATAATACGAATTGAATTAGTCACCAATGAGAAATCAAAAATAAAATAAAAAAGATAAATCCGACCTAAAACCTAAACAGTTTAAGGAAATTGAGTGGTGTTAAATTTTTGCCACTTCAACATCACAAAAAATGGAAAAGGAATCATTAATATCATCAAGAGAACTAAATATTAATTTAAGTCCGCATATAATTTTCATTAACCTCAAATTAGCGCGTAAGAATAAAAACTTACTCACACACCTGATGTTTTCACATAAACTTAAATGACATAACTACTATTGATTAATATATTATGATTAGTTAGTATACATTTTTAACTCATTTAATTATTTAATCGTAATAAATTAACATGGTCTGAATTCAATTTCTGGTACTGTTAATTATTAAAAAGTTGACCACGTCCATTATTTCCCAAGAACGCCGTAATATGGTGCAGTGACATCATTTTGTTCAATTCTTGTCAAGGTTCAATTCAAATGCCCACACCAGAAATCATGATTTGCTCAAACCAAACAGAAAAAAAATTAAAGCAAAGGGGTAGCCACATCATATCATAGTATTGTATAGGATGAACTTATAATTAGGGTTGTGGTGTAGTGATAAGTATTCTTTAATTAAAGGTTTCGAGTTCGAACCCTGAGTATGATGTCGCATTTGTTATGAAGTGCTTTACTCTCAAATGTAAAATTTTTCGGTACGAATCCGGATTTAGACGGGCTCCAATACGAATATCGTACGGCGGATGTTAAGTCCAAAAAAAGTATTATATAGGATGATGCATGCACATAATTCCTTTCAATTCTTGTGAAGTCACCTGATTGTTAATTAAGAAAAAAAAGATGCTGAAACAAGAGTCTTACATTTGTACCTTTAGGACTGCATTCTTGCCCAGTGGTATTATGAAAGGATTTTGAGGAAACATTTGAGGTAAAGGCCTAATTTAAAGTAAACACTATCAATTCGGATGGTATTTAATTTGTATAAAAATTTAATTTACTGACTTATATACCACTAGCGAGTATAATGTTGTAACACACCGTAAATTCGGCTTAGGTATGAATGTGTTAAATGAATAGTAATATTATATTTTGGACATGTGAAGTTCTATCGGTATGAGTATGTGTGGAAATAGTTATTTTAGAATCAAGACGGAGAGTGAGGTGTATAAGATTCGATAAAATCGACTAAGTTTACAAAATATCTGTCTTGCAGCAGGATTGAGTGAACATGTATAAAGAATTTGGGAAAACTCAAAACAATAAAGTTGTAGCCCTTTGAAATAGCTTTCCAACTATATATTGTGGAGCCCGAACGGATCTCTGTGCAAAAGGTTATGTACGTTTTATAACAGAGCAATGCGCAATATGCGCGCCAGGTGCCCGCCTGGATAGTCCCATGCACGGCCGCACACTTGTGGCAGTGTTACTGCTTTTCTGCGTGTTAGGTGCGCGACGCACCCAGGGGGTCATTTTTAAAGCCCTACTTCGTCCCCCACACCCCAAAATACAAAAACTTGCTCTAGAAAGGGAAGTTATCAAGAACCTACCCTCCCCCAAGATCTATCCACCATCCAAGGTGAGTTCTAATGGTTTCTATGTTAGTTTCAATTCTTCTACACCTTATTAACATGTATAAACCCTTCAAATCATTAGATATTGGATTGAGACATCATTGTTGAGAAAAGAAACTCTAGGACTCGAATTCAAGAGGATTGAACGTCAAAAAGGTAATATCTTCACCCTCTACTTGATTATAGTATTGGATTAATGGCTATAGACTCTAGTTCATGGGATATGAGTTGATGGGTTTGACAGAAAATCATGAAAGGTTATAGGTTTGGATTGTTGATTGTTGATTATTGGTTAAGGGTGTTATTTATCTTATAGTTGATAAAGAATGATGCTGATTATTACCATTTGAGATTTTAAAATTTATCTAGGAGCAAGAGAATGGATTATTGGGTGTAGAAACATCATTAATAAGGACTATAAAGCTTTATACCCACAAAGTGTTTGATAAAATGCCTAAGTGACCAAAACATGAGTATTATTGCTAATATGGAATCCCTTTGACTTCTATTGCTATTGATTAAAGTTGAAAGGGTTGACAAACATCGTATTACGCTCAAGAGCAGGAAGTTAAGGTATATGAGGCTAACTCTCTATGTTTGGGAATGTCACGATCCGAAATTTTCACCTTCGGAACCGTGATGGCGCCTAATATTTCACTTGTTAGGCAAGTCAATGTTAGAATAATATTAGCCATTTTAAAATAAATTTTAAATTAATTAATAGCAAAGAAATAAATGCGAAAATAAAGTCTGAAATAGAGTGAATAATCCATAATAATAGCGATGTCTAAATACCATCCAAGAACTGATGTCACAAGTACACGAGCTATTAGAATAATATAAATAAAGGTGTGAATGAAAATGAAGTTGTGTGAAAGAAATACATAACTACGATAAAGTGGAAGGGGACTTGAGAACTGCGAACATCATGCAGTTATACCTCAAGTCTCATGCGAATAGCTGAATTCAAGCAAATCTAATGTACGCCACTGAGACCAACTCCGGTATCTGCACAAGAAGTGCAGAGTGTAGTATGAGTATAACCGACCCCATGTACCCAGTAAGTGCCGAACCTAACCTCGACGAAGTAGTGACAAGGCTAAGGTAGGTCACTTGCATTAACATGTACGCAGTAATAATAATAACAACAATACTCGAAATAAAATAGGTAACTCATTTCAACATCTGAAGCCAGCTCGACAGTCATAACCAATTATTATTTAAATCACTTTCTCTTACGGCGTGCAACCCGATCCCACAGTATATCCATATTCAATTCTGTTGCGGCGTGCAACCTGATCCCACAATATATTCATTTTCATTTAATCCTGTTGCGGCGCGCAACTCGATCCTAAATATATATTTTCAATCAATTCTGTTTCAGCGTGTATCCCGCTCGTCCAATATATTCATTTCAATCAATTCTGTTGCGGCATGAAACCCGCTCCTCCAATATATTTATTTCAATCAATTCTGTTACGGTGTTCAACCCGCTCCTCCAATATATTTACTTTCATTTCTGTTGCAGCGTGCAACCCACTTCTCCAATAATATAATTTACCAATTCTTATAAAAGAAATTACTCCAATAAATGCAATAATTAATATAAAATTATAAGAAAATAAGGATACAATAGTTATGATTTAGTTAGAAATAAGTGATGACAAGTAGCAATTAATTGTGGAAATTAAGGAGGAAATAGGCATTTTAATAACAATTTATGATTTATTTAGAAATAAGTAATGACTAGTAAAAATTTATGCTAAATGTCAAGTAACAATTAAGTCACATAAATCAAATAAGCATGTAGCAATTATAGCATGGATTCAAGACATAATATTGAGCAAGGAATATGAGAGAAATAATTAATATAATAATTAATTCATCATTTAAAATAATTTATGATTTTTAAATAATTAGGTAACAAATTAATTTGACGACGTATAGACACTCATCACCTCACCTATACGTCGTTCACATGAATTTCACATAACAAATAATTCAAGGGTTCTAATCTCTCAAGTCAAGGTTAACCACGACACTTAACTCGCTTCGCAACCAATTTCATGGTTCCAATAAACCTTTTGTCACGACATAAATTTTCCCTCCGTATGACGTCGTTACGGCACCTAGTCTCTACGACTAGGTAAGACTAACATTTGCGGAATAATGAAATAAAAATATAAAATTAACAACTAACTGTTCAAAAATACACACCAATCCCAAAAATCGGAACATCGTGAATCACAAACTACAGAAGAAAAATCTAGTGTCTCTATACATCAGAGTCTAACATGTGCAGAAGAGTAGCATGAGTACACTACAATCGGTACCCAATAAGTGCCAAGCCTAACCTCGGTAGAGTAGTGACAAGGTCAGGTCCGGGCCCTACTGGAATATGATAATAAAGCAAGGCAAGAATGAAATATCGCAGTAAAATAAAGACTAAAATTTAACAAGAAAGAATTCATAGAAGGTAACAATTCAATACACAGAAATACAATAGGGGATCTCCTGAGATACCGTCTCATAGTCTCAAACGTAAATGTGCAGGGGGATCTCCCGGAATACCGTTCCGTAGTCCCAAAGTAAATATGCAAGACAAGAGGATCTCTCGGAATACCGTTCCGTAGTCCCGTCCCAAAGTAAATATGCAAGACAAGAGGATCTCTCGGAATACCGTTCCGTAGTCCCAAAGTAAATATGCAGTACAAGGGGATCTCCCGGAATATCGTTTCGTAGTCCCAAAGTAAATATGCAGTACAGGTGAATCTCCCGGAATATCATTTCCTAGTCCTAAAGTAAATATGCAGTGAAACAATAGAATTCAATAGTTACAGCACGAAATTCTACAGTTCAACCTAAGTACCAGTTAAGGAAAGACCGGTAAATTTACTAAACATGCTGCACGTAGTTCAAGTAAACAGTTAGGGCAAGTAGGCATGCTACTCTAATCTAGCAGGATACTACACTTGCTGATGAAACTCAAATAAGAAAGAAATCAGGTTATTACTTAGTAGAACAATCGGGGTATTACACAATTAGCCCGTGTACGTACTCGTCACCTCACGTACACGACGCTAATATATCAAAATAGTTCCAAATCCTAAGGGGATTTCCCCCACACAAAGTTAGAAAAGCCACTTACCTCGAGTCAAGCTCAATCAACCCGTAAAAAATGCCCTTTCCTCGATTATCCGACTCCGAATGGCACAAATCTAGCTAAACACTATTTCATATCATGAATACAACCATAATAGACTATCTAATTAATGAAATCAATATTTTAACAAAAATTTCAAAATTCACCCTAAAACATTGACCTGGGTCCACGTCTCGGAATCGGGTAAAAGTCACAAAATACGAACACCTATTCACTCACGAGTTCAGTCGTACCAAAATTATCCAAATCCGATATCTAAATCCCAATCAAACTCAAAAATTCGGTTAGGGAACTTTTCCCCCATTTTCTCAACTTTTCAATCCAAATTTTCGAAATTAAATGGAGAAAACAACTATAGATTAATGAATTACAACCAAAAACGATTTAGAAATCGTTACCCCAAAGCTCTCTCTGAAAATCCCTCGAACAATCGCCAATTCTCGAGCTCCCAAGTCCAAAAATGAAGAAATGAATCAAACCCTCGATTTTTCTTCTTTTCTGCCCAGAAATCTTGCTTCTGCGAGCCTTCAACCGCACCTGCGGAAATTCCATCGCAGGTGCGAGAATTACTTAAGGGGGACTGAGTCCGTATCTGTGAACAGGGACCGCTTCTGCGAGCCCGCATCTGCGCTCCTCCTCCGCTTCTGCGCGTCCGCTTCTGCTCGTCTATGGTCGCACCTGCGGTCCCAGCTGGACAGGGCCAAAACCGATTTTGCGGCTTAAAGTGCGCAGGTGCGATTACACCTGGTGCAGCAGCTCCAGTAATTGCACAAGTCCCCAACTAAATCCGTTAAGCACCTGAATCTCACCCGAGGCCCCCGGGACCTCGACCAAACATACTAACCAATCCTAAAACACCATATGAACTTAGTCGAGCCCTCAAACCACATTAAACAACGCTAAAATCACAAATCATCCTCCGATTCAAACTTAAAGAACTTGAAACTTCCAAATTCGACAACCGATGCCGAAACCAACCAAACCACGTCCGATTGACCCTAAATTTTGCACACAAGTCATAGTTAATATTATGGACCTACTCCAACTTTCGGAATCGGAATCCGATCCCGATATCAAAATTTTCATTACCGTTCCAAATCTCCAAAAATTCGACTTTCGTCATTTCAAGCCCAAATGAGCTACAGACTTCCAAAACACAATTCGGACACGCCCCTAAGTCCAAAATCACCTAACGTAGCTAACGGAACCGACGAAACTCCATTCCGTTGTCGTGTTCACATAGTTCTGACTACGGTCAAAATCCTAAGACTTAAACTCCCGTTGTAGGGACTAAGTGTCCCAAAACACTCTAAAAACCAAAATGAAGCCTCCCGACAAGTCACTTAAGTAGAGAAAGATATGGGGGAAACAGTAAATAGGGAACCGGGGTTATTACTCTCAAAACGACCGGCTGGGTCGTTACATCCCCCCTCTTAAAATAACCGTTCGTCCTCGAACGAGTATAGAGACATACCTGAAGTACTGAAAAGATGAGGGTAACGGCTGCGCATATCCTGCTCGGTCTCCCAAGCCTCCTCCTCGACCGGCTGTCCCCTCCACTAAACCTTCACGGAAGCAATGTTCTTTGACCTCAGCTTTCTGACCTGCCTGTCTAAAATAGCCACTGGCTGCTCAACATAAGATAGATCCTTGTCCAATTAGACTGAGCTGAAATCCAATACATGAGACGGATCGCCGTGATACTTCTGGAGCATCGAAACATGAAATACCGGATGAACTCCTGCTAGGTTGGGAGGTAAGTAAGCTCATAAGCAACTTCCCCAATTTGCCGCAACATCTCAAAGGGACCAATAAACCTTAGGTTCAAATTGCCCTTCTTTCCGAACCTCATAACGCCCTTCATAGGCAAAACCCAGAGCAAGCCCCGTTCTCCAACCATGAATGCAACATCGCGAACCTTCCGGTCTGCGTAACTCTTATGTCTGGACTGGGCTGTGCGAAGTCGATCCTGAATCACCTTGACCTTCTCCAAGGCATCCTGAACCAAGTCTGTACCCAATAATCTAGCCTCGCTGTCATGACCCAAAATCCCACCACAGGCGTCGTGATGGCACTTAGTCTCTAAGACTAGGTAAGCCGATTACAATTACAATTCAAGCCTTTTTTTTATATTCGAAAACAACAACGGAAATAATTATAACACCTTCTCAAGACTGGTAATTCCGAGTCACGAACTCTAATTGAATACATGCAATGATCTCAAAGATCGAATATACAATACTGTTCGAATAAGAGTTGCCAGTACAATAAAATGAAAAGACTCTAAGGGACTACGACGACCAAGCAGCTCTACTTTGAATCCTTGCGATCAACACACTAACTCTACCCGAGTCCGATTTCTCCAATACCTGGCTCTGCACAAAAATGTGCAGAAGTGTAGTGTGAGCACACCACAGTCGGTACCGAGTAAGTATCAAGACTAACCTCGGTGGAGTAGTGACGAGGTACAATCAAGACACTCACTAGTCAAATAACATGTGTAATATAGTAGTATACAATAGTACTGGAAAATAACTAGCAATGATAATAATAAAATCAACCATTGATATAACAACAATGCAACAAGAACATCACAATTATTGCTGAGACGAATAAGGAACACAAGTACAACTAATTAATCAAGTCCTTCAAATATAAATTCTTTCGCCTATATGTTTTTCAAATAATAATCTTCAAGATCTAATACTTTCCAATAAATATATTTTCAAATAAAAGTCACCATGTGACACCTCATTTCACAATATTAAAAATTACGGGTCTCAACCCACTTTCATATTTTCTACGGCACCTCGTGCTCATATTTCTACCACAACTACATGGACAACTCCCGTGTCTATAATAAAATTATTATATTTTTTTCGGCACCTCATGCCAATATAACTTTTTGTAACCGCACGGAAAACTCACGTACCAAAATATCAATGTATATAAGACCCGTAGGATCAATTTATTTTCAATAAAGTAAGTTCATAATTTTTAAACCAAGTAAGAAATCATCAAAGAAATGAGTTTATTTTTTTGAACTCGTTTGGGTGAAGAAAATAAAATTCCAATTAAAATGAAGCATCCGATGATTTCTAATTTGGATATAAAATTTATTAAATTAAAACATAATGGCAATTTTTTTTATTCGAAACAACTCAAATCTCAAAAGAAAAATAGTAAAAATCATAAACACAAATCCTAGAATCTTGTACAAAGAGCCAAAGCCAACACAATACAACAAGGAATACAAAACACATAATAAAATCAAATAATACATCATGGAAGAACACACGGATTTACATATCACGGAAAAATAACATAACCAAAGGCAAGTGCAACCATATAAAAATATCAACAAAGGGCACTCCCGAGGTACCACCTTATAGTCCCAAATCATAAATAAATTTCAACAACAACAATGCCCCCAGGCCATCATAAGTCATCACAAATCAATCCCCACATAGCCCACCTTGTCTCGCCATGTGCGCAATAATAACGTAAATGCCCACCTTGTCTCGTCGCACGCGCATAATAATATTCCCACCTTGTCTCTCGACACGCGCAAACCCACATATATAGCCCGCCTTGTCACGCCGCATGTGCATATATCAATAGTAACAATAGCACGACAGAAACCTCGTGCAAACACCCGAACAATCCTCCCAACAATATCAAGTGCCACAACATCTCATAAATTGTACCTCAAGTGCTCAAATATTACAACATATCACAAATTTCACATCGAGTGCTCAAATATCAACACATATCGCAAATTACACCTCAAGTACTCAAATATTTCAACTTTTCACAGAAATCAACAATACATTATTTTTCACAATAAGGAGCCCATGGCTCGACCATAATATGCACAAAAATCTTAACAAAAATATCTAGGAGCGAACAACTCAACAAAATAATATTTTATAATTTAACACTTTGCCTCAAATATCATTTACGACCTTTATAACTCAATACCGATTGCAACAACATGAACTGGAAAGTAATTCATCAAGGAACAACACCTTCTTAAATCTAATTTTTTGGCAAATAGATTAATGCCTCCTTTTAAACTTACATAATAAATTATTTGCAAATAAATAATCCATAATAAAATTATGTCTAGGAAATATCAACTCAACAAAAATACGGGATTCACATAAAAATCAAAGTGACAATCATATCATATAAAAATAAATTCAACAAATAAGGATTTATGCATAACAAATAAAGGATTTACTATGTTCCAACAATTTTCCAATTTAATACATAAGGGCGTCTACGAATTTCAACCAATATAATTTGCACATATAAACTAAGTACATACTCGTCATCTCACGTACATGGTTTCAATTACATAATTTTCACATAAGACTCAATGCCTAAGAGGTTATTCCCCCACTCAAGGTTAGGTAAAATACTTCCCTTTTTGAAGTTATGCCGATATTCCAAAATAGCCGTCTTGCTTGAGTAAATCCTCCGGACAGCTCAAATCTATTCAAATTAATTCAATTCAGTCAATACTAATTATAGGAATTAATTCCATATGAAAATACTAATTTTTCAACAAAATCCGAAATTTAACTCAAAAATTGTCCATGGGGCCCACGTCTCGGAATCTAATGAAACTCACAAAATCCGATAACCCATTCAATTATGAGTCCACCCATATCAATTTTATCAAATTCCGATAACAACTCGACCTCCAAATCTAAAATTTTCGTTCTTGAAAAGTTTTGCAAAAATCTTGATTTCTTCCATTTAAATCCAAAATAAATGATGAATATAACCATAGATTCATGAAGTATAATAACTTTCGGATATAGAATACTTTTCCCAATCCATATGGTGAAAAATCGCTTTAACAATTGCTTCAATCCGAGCTCCATAGCTCCAAATATGTTAAAAATGGCTGAAACCTCGAAGTATAGCTACTGTCTGGGTATTTACTCTTCGCGATCGCGAAGCACAAAATTTTTCAGCCCCAAAATTGCTCTTTGCGATCGATGAAAACCAATCGCGATCGCAAAGAACAAACTCCCCAACTCTTCCCGACAGCCTCTAGTATAATGGTCATAACTTTTTGTACAAAACTCCAAATTGCAAATGGTTTAACTTTCTAAAAACTTGACATCAAGGGATATAACCTTCATTTGTTGCTCATCTCCCAATTCCTTATATATTGCTAGATATAAGCTTCCAAAATTAGCCCTGTGCAACAGAGATTTCCAAACTCTTCCCATATAACCTATAGTGTATCCACCATAACCTTTTGTACACAACTCAAAATGACAAATATTTTACCTTACTGAAAACTAGATATCAAGGGCTACAACTTTCATTTTTAGATCATCTCCAAATTCCTTATAGATTGCGAGATATAAGCTTCCAAAATCGGGTCAGTGCAACAGAGATTTTGTTCTACGCGATCTCGACAGAGCTTCCGCGATCGCGGTTCACAAGGCCCCAAACTGCTGTTTGCTCTTCGCGAATGCGACCAAATGTTCCCGATCGCGATGCACACCTCTGTAGGTAGAAACCAGCAATTAAAAATGGCCTAGAATTGGTCTAAAACCACCCCGAAATTCACCCGAGCCCCTCGGGACCTCAACCAAATAGACCAACAAGTCCTAAAATATCATACGAACTTAGTCGAAGCCTCGAATCACATCAAACAATGCTAAAACCACGAATCCCACCTCAATTCAAGCCTAATGAACTTTGAACTTTCAAATCCTATATCTTGTGCCGAAATACACCAAATCAATCCGGAATGACTTCAAATTTTGCACACAAGTCATAAATGACATAACAAAGCTATTTCAATTTCCAAAATCGTATTCCGACCTCGATATCAAAAAAGTCAAGCCCCCGATCAAACTTCCCAAAAAATTCAACTTTCGACATTTCAAGCCTAATTCCACTACGGACCTCCAAATAATTTTCGGACACACTCCTAAATCCAAAATCACCATACGAAACTAATGGAATCATCAGAATTAAATTCCGAGGTCGTTTACACATAAATCAATATTCGGTCAACTTTTCCAACTTAAGTTTTCAATTATGAGACTAAGTGTCTCATTTCACTCCGAAATCCTTCCTGACCCGGACCAACTAACCCGATTAGTGTAAATCAATTGTAAGGAATAAATTGAGCAGTAAATTGGGGAACGGGGTTATAATACTCAAAATGACTTGCCGGGTCGTTACACTCGCCCGACTCAAACCATCCTCCTGGGGACCGACACCGCCTACCATTCAGAGCCTTATACGGTCCCATCTGAATACTGGACTGATAACTATTGTTGTAGGCAAACTCAGCAAGTGGAAAGAACTAGTCCCAAGTATCCCAAAATCTATCACACAAGCACATAGCATATCCTCTGGTATCCCCAAAATCTTAGTTAGTATACATTTTTAACTCATTTAATTATTTAATCGTAATAAATTAACATGGTCTGAATTCAATTTCTGGTACTGTTAATTATTAAAAAGTTGACCACGTCCATTATTTCCCAAGAACGCCGTAATATGGTGCAGTGACATCATTTTGTTCAATTCTTGTCAAGGTTCAATTCAAATGCCCACACCAGAAATCATGATTTGCTCAAACCAAACAGAAAAAAAATTAAAGCAAAGGGGTAGCCACATCATATCATAGTATTGTATAGGATGACTTATAATAAGGGTTGTGGTGTAGTGATAAGTATTCTTTAATTAAAGGTTTCGAGTTCGAGCCCTAAGTATGATGTCGCATTTGTTATGAAGCGCTTTACTCTCAAATATGAAATTTTTCGATACGAATCCGGATTTAGACGGGCTCCAATACAGATATCGTACGGCGGATGTGAAACCCAAAAAAAAAAGTATTATATAGGATGATGCATGCACATAATTCCTTTCAATTCTTGTGAAGTCACCTGATTGTTAATTAAGAGAAAAAAGATGCTGAAACAAGAGGCTTACATTTGTACCTTTAGGACTGCATTCATTCCCAGTGGTATAATGAAAGAATTTTCAGGAAGCATTTGAGGTAAAGGCCTAATTTAAAGTAAACACTATCAATCCGGTTGGTACTTAATTTGTATAAAAATTTAATTTACTGACTTATATACCACTAGCGAGTATAATGTTGTAACACACCGTAAATTCGGCTTAGGTATGAATATGTTAAATGAATAGTAATGTTATATTTTGGACATGTGAAGTTCTATCGGTATGAGTATGGGTGAAAATAGTTATTTTAGAATCAAGACGGAGAGTGAAGTGTATAAGATTTGATAAAATCGACTAAGTTTACAAAATGTCTGTCTTGCAGCAGGATTGAGTGAACATGTATAAGGAATTTGGGAAAACTCAAAAAAATAAAGTTGTAGCCCTTTGAAATAGCTTTCCAACTATATATTGTGGAGCCCGAACGGATCTCTGTGCAAAAGGTTATGTACATTTTACAACAGAGCAATGCGCAATATGCGCGCCAGGTGCCCGCCTGGATAGTCCCATGCACGGCCGCACACTTGTGGCAGTGTTACTGCTTTTCTGCGTGTTAGGTGCGCGACGCACCCAGGGGGTCATTTTTAAAGCCCTACTTCGTCCCCCACACCCCAAAATACAAAAACTTGCTCTAGAAAGGGAAGTTATCAAGAACCTACCCTCCCCCAAGATCTATCCACCATCCAAGGTGAGTTCTAATGGTGATTCTATGTTAGTTTCAATTCTTCTACACCTTATTAACATGTATAAACCCTTCAAATCATTAGATATTGGATTGGGACATCATTGTTGAGAAAAGAAACTAGAGGACTCGAATTCAAGAGGATTGAACGTCAAAAAGGTAATATCTTCACCCTCTACTTGATTATAGTATTGGATTAATGGCTATAGACTCTAGTTCATGGGATATGAGTTGATGGGTTTGATAGAAAATCATGAAAGGTTATAGGTTTGGATTGTTGATTGTTGATTATTGGTTAAGGGTATTATTTATCTTATAGTTGATAAAGAATGATGCATAATTACCATTTGAGATTTTAGAATTTATCTAGGAGCAAGAGAATGAATTATTGGGTGTAGAAACATCATTAATAAGGACTATAAAGCTTTATACGCACCAAGTGTTTGATAAAATGCCTAAGTGACCAAACCATGAGTATTATTGCTAATATGGATTCCCTTTGACTTCTATTGTTATAGATTAAAGTTGAAAGGGTTGACAAACATTGTATTACGCTCAAGAGCAGGAAGTTAAGGTATGTGAGGCTAACTCTCTACATTTGGGATTGTCACGACCCGAAATTCCCACCTTCGGAACCGTGATGGCGCCTAACATTTCACTTGTTAGGCAAGCCAACGTTAGAATAATATTAGCCATTTTAAAACAAATTTTAAATTTATTAATAGCAAAGAAATAAATGCGGAAATAAAGTCTGGAATAGAGTGAATAATCCTTAATAATAGCGATGTCTAAATACCATCCAAGAAATGGTGTCACAAGTGCACGAGCTATTAGAATAATACAAATAAAGGTCTGAATAAAAATGAAGTTGTGTGAAAGAAATACACAACTACGATAAAGTGGAAGGGGACTTGAGAACTGCGAACACCATGCAGTTATACCTCAAGTCTCATGTGAATAGTTGAATCCGAGCAAATCTAATGTACGTCACTGGGACCAACTCCGGTATTTGCACAAGAAGTGTAGAGTGTAGTATGAGTACAACCGATCCCATGTACCCAGTAAGTGCCGAGCCTAACCTCGACGAAGTAGTGACAAGGCTAAGGTAGGTCACTTGCATTAACATGTACGTAATAATAATAATAACAACAATACTCGAAATAAAACAGGTAACTCATTTCAATAGCTGAAGCCAACTCGACAGTCATAATCAATTATTATTTAAATCACTTTCTGTTGCGGCGTACAACCCGATCCCACAATATATCCATATTCAATTCTGTTGCGGTGTGCAACCTGATCCCACAATATATTCATTTTTATTTAATCCTGTTGCGGCGCGCAACTCGATCCTGAATATATATTTTCAATCAATTCTGTTTCGGCGTGTATCCCGCTCGTCCAATATATTCATTTCAATCAATTCTGTTGCGGCATGAAACCCGCTCCTCCAATATATTCATTTCAATCAATTCTGTTGCGGCTTTCAACCCGCTCCTCCAATATATTTACTTTTATTTCTGTTGCAGCGTGCAACCCGCTTCTCCAATAATATAATTTACAAATTCTTATAAAAGAAATTACTCAAATAAATGCAACAATTAATATAAAATTATAAGAAAATAAGGATACAATAATTATGATTTATTTAGAAATAAGTGATGACAAGTAGTAATTAATTATGGAAATTAAGGAGGAAATAGGCATTTTAATAACAATTTATGATTTATTTAGAAATAAGTAATGACTAGTAGCAATTTATGCTAAATGCCAAGTAACAATTAAATCACATAAATCAAATAAGCATGTAGAAATTATAGCATGGATTCAAGACATAATATTAAGCAAGGAATATGAGAGAAATAATTAATATAATAATTAATTCACCATTTAAAATAATTTATGATTTTCAAATATTTAGGTAACCAATTAATTTGACGACGTATAGACACTCATCACCTCGCCTATACATCGTTCACATGAATTTCACATAACAAATAATTCAAGGGTTCTAATCTCTCAAGTCAAGGTTAACCACGATACTTACTTTGCTTCGCAACCAATTTCATGGTTCCAATAAACCTTTTGTCACGACCCAAATTTCCCCTCTTTATGACGTCGTTACGGCACCTAGTCTCTACGACTAGGTAAGACTAACATTTACGTAATAATAAAATAAAAACATAAATTTAACAACTAACTGTTCAAAAATACACACCAATCCCAAAACCCGGAACATCGTGAATCACAAACTACAGAAGGAAAATCTAGTGTCTCTATACATCAGAGTCTAACAAAGAAAAAATATAGAAGATAATGGACATGAGAAAGAGTAGAAGGGGACTCCGAGGTTTGCGTGAGCGGCAGATATACCTTGAAGTCTCCAAAGCTGTTCCGGCTCACTGGTAGTGCGACTAATAAGGAGCACTTGGATCTGCACACGAAAAACATGTGCAGAAGAGTAGCATGAGTACACTGCAATCGGTACCCAGTAAGTTCCAAGCCTAACCTCGGTAGAGTAGTGACAAGGTCAGGTCCGGGCCCTACTGGAATATGATAATAAAGCAAGGCAAGAATGAAATATCGCAGTAAAATAAAAACTGAAATTTAACAAGAAAGAATTCATAGAAGGTAATAACTCAATACACAGAAATACAACAGGGGATCTCCCGAGATACCGTCTCATAGTCCCAAACGTAAATGTGCAGGGGGATCTCCCGGAATACCGTTCTGTAGTCCCAAAGTAAATATGTAAGACAAGGGGATCTCCCGAAATACCGTTCCGTAGTCTCAAAGTAAATATGCAGTACAAGGGGATCTCCCGAAATATCGTTCCGTAGTCCTAAAGTAAATATGCAGTATATGTGAATCTCCCGGAATATCGTTTCATAGTCCCAAAGTAAATATGCAGTGAAACAATAGAATTCAATAGTTACGGCACAAAATTCTACAGTTCAACCTAAGTACCAGTTAAGGAAAGATAGGTAAATTCACTAAACATGCTGCACGTAGTTCAATTAAACAGTTATGGCAAGTAGGCATGCTACTCTAATCTAGCAGGATACTACACATGCTGATGAAACTCAAATAAGAAAGAAATCAGGTTATTACTTAATAGAACAATCGGGGTTTTACACAATTAGCCCGTGTACGTACTCGTCACCTCACGTACACGACGCTCATATATCAAAATAGTTCCAAATCCTAATGGGATTCCTCCCCCCCCCACAAAGTTAGGAAAGCCACTTACCTCGAGTCAAGCTCAATCAACCCGTAAAAAATGCCCTTTCCTCGATTATCCAACTCCGAATGGCTCAAATCTAGCCAAACATTATTGCATATCATGAATACAACCATAATAGACTCATCTAATTAATGAAATCAATATTTTAACAAAAATTCCGAAATTCACCCTAAAACGTTGACCTGGGTCCATGTCTCGGAATCGGGTAAAAGTCACAAAATACGAACACCCATTCACTCACGAGTTCACTCGTACCAAAATTATCCAAATCCGATATCTAAATCCCAATCAAACTCAGAAATTCGGTTAGGGAACTTTTCCCCCATTTTCCCAACTTTTCAATACAAAATTCCGAAATTAAATGGAGAAAACAACAATAGATTAATGAAATACAACCGAAAACGAGTTAGAAATCGTTACCCCAAAGCTCTCTCTGAAAATCCCTCGAACAATCGCCAATTCTCGAGCTCCCAAGTCCAAAAATGAAGAAATGAATCAAACCCTCGATTTTTCCTCTTTTCTGCATAGAAATCGTGCTTCTGTGAGCCTTCAACCGCACCTGCGAAAATTCCATCGCAGGTACGAGAATTACTTAAGGGGGACTGAGTCCGTATCTGCGAACAAGGGCCGCTTCTGCGAGCCCGCATCTGCGCTCCTCCTCCGCTTCTACGCGTCCGCTTCTGCTTGTCTATGGTCGCACCTGCGGTCCCAGCTGGACAGCGCAAAAACCGCTTCTGCGGCTCAAAGTGCGCAGGTGCGATTACACCTGGTGCAGCAGCTCCAGCAATTGCATAAGTCCCAAACTAAATCCGTTAAGCACCTGAATCTCACCCAAGGCCCCCGGGACCTCGACCAAATATACTAACCAATCCTAAAACACCATACGAACTTAGTTGAGCCCTCAAATCATATCAAACAATGCTAAAATCACAAATCATCCTCCGATTCAAACTTAAAGAACTTGAAACTTCCAAATTCGACAACCGATACCGAAACCAACCAAACCACATCCGATTGATCCCAAATTTTGCACACAAGTCATATTCAACATTATGGACCTACTCCAACTTCCGGAATTGGAATCCGACCCTGATAGCAAAATTTCCACTACCGTTCCAAATCTCCAAAAATTCGACTTTCGCTATTTCAAGCCTAAATGAGCTACATACCTCGAAAACATAATCCGGACACGCTCTTTAGCTAACAGAACCGACGAAACTCCATTCCGTTATCGTCTTCACATAGTTCTGACTACGGTCAAAATCCTAAGACTTAAGCTCTCGTTGTAGGGACTAAGTGTCCCAAACACTCTAAAAACCAAAATGAAGCCTCCCGACAAGTCACATAAGTAGAGAAAGATATGGGGGAAACAGTAAATAGGGAATCAGGTTAATTACTCTCAAAACGACCGGCTGGGTCGTTACATCCTCCCCCTCTTAAAACAACTGTTCATCCTCGAACGAGAGTAGAGACATACCTGAAGTAGTGAAAAGATGAGGGTAACGGCTGCGCATATCCTGCTCGGTCTCCCAAGCCTCCTCCTCGACCGACTGTCCCCTCCACTGAACCTTCACGGAAGCAATGTTCTTTGACCTCAGCTTTCTGACTTGCCTGTCTAAAATAGCCATTGGCTCCTCAACATAAGATAGATTTTTGTCCAATTGGACTGAGCTGAAATCCAATACATGAGACGGATCGCCGTGATACTTCTGGAGCATCGAAACATGAAATACCAGATGAACTCCTGCTAGGTTGGGAGGTAAGTAAGCTTATAAGCAACTTCCCCAATTTTCCGAAACACCTCAAAGGGACCAATAAACCTTAGGTTCAAATTGCCCTTCTTTCCGAACCTCATAACACCCTTCATAGGCGAAACCCGGAGCAAGACCCATTTTCCAACCATGAATGCAACATCGCGAACCTTCCGGTCTGCATAACTCTTCTGTCTGGACTGGGCTATGCGAAGTCGATCCTGAATCACCTTGACCTTCTCCAAGGCATCCTGAACCAAGTCTGTACCCAATAATCTAGCCTCGCTGTCATGACCTAAAATCCCACCACAGGCGTCGTGATGGCACTTAGTCTCTAAGACTAGGTAAGCCGATTACAATTACAATTCAAGCCATTTTTTTATATTCGAAACCAACAACGAAAATAATTATAACACCTTCTCAAGACTGGTAATACTGAGTCACGAACTCTAACTGAATACATGCAATGATATCAAAGATCGAATATACAATACTGCTCGAATAAGAGTTGACAGTACAATAAAATGAAAAGACTCTAAGGGACTACGACGACGAAGCAGCTCTACCTTGAATCCTTGCGATCAACACACTAACTCTACCCGAGTCCGATTTCTCCCATACCTGGCTCTGCACAAAAATGTGAAGAAGTGTAGTATGAGTACACCATAGTCGGTACCTTGTAAGTATTAAGACTAACCTCGGTGGAGTAGTGACGAGGTACAATCAAGACACTCACTAGTCAAATAACCTGTGCAATATAGCATACAAAAAAATAATAGAAAACAAATAGCAATGATAATAACAAAATCAACCACTGATATAACAACAATGCACCAAGAACATCACAATTATTGCTGAGACGAATAAGGAATACAAGTACAACCAATTAATCAAGTCCTTCAAATATAAATTCTTTCGCCTATATGTTTTTCAAATAATAATCTTCAAGATATAATACTTTCCAATAAATATATTTTCAAATAAAAGTCACCATGTGACACCTCATTTCACAATAATAAAAATTACGGGTCTCAGCCCACTTTTATATTTTCCACGACACCTCGTGCCCATATTTCTACCACAACCACACGGACAACTCCCGTGTCAATAATAAAATCATTATATTTTCCCCAGTACCTCATGCCCATATAATTTTTCGTAACCGCACGGACAACTCACGTACCAAAATATCAATGTATATAAGACCCGTAGGATCAATTTATTTTCAATAAATAAGTTTATAATTTTTAAATCAAGTAAAAAATCATCAAAGAAATGAGTTTATTTTTTTGAACTCGTTTGGGTGAAGAAAATAAAATTCCAATTAAAATGAAGCATCCGATGACTACTAATTTGGATATAAAATTTATTAAATTAAAACATAATGGCAATTTCTTTTATTCGAAATAACTCAAATCTCAAAAGAAAAATAGTAAAAACCATAAACACAACTCCTAGAGTCTTGTACAAAGAGCCAAAGCCAATACAATACAACAAGGAATACAAAACACATAATAAAATCAAATAATACATCATGGAAGAACACACGAATTTACATATCACGGAAAAACAACATAACCAAAGGCAAGTGCAACCATATAAACATATCAACAAAGGGCACTCCCGAGATACCGCTCCGTAGTCCCAAATCATAAATAAATTTCAACAACAACAATGCCCCCAGGCCATCATAAGTCATCATAAATCAATCCTCACATAGCCCACCTTGTCTCGCCATGTGCGCAATAATAAAGTAAATGCCCGCCTTGTCTCGCCACACGCGCATAATAATATTTCCACCTTGTCTCTCCACATGCGCAAACCCACATATATAGCCCGCCTTGTCATGCCGCATGTGAACATATCAATAGTAATAATAGCACGACAGAAACCTCGTGCAAACACCCGAACAATCCTCCCAACAATATCAAGTGCCACAACATCTCATAAATTGCACCTCAAGTGCTCAAATATTACAACATATCACAAATTACACATCGAGTGCTCAAATTTCAACACATATCACAAATTGCACCTCAAGTACTCAAATATTTCAACTTTCCATAGAAATCAACAATACATCATTTTCCACAATAAGGAGCCCATGGCTCGACCATAATATGCACAAAAATCTTAACAAAAATATCTGGGAGCGAACAACTCAACAAAATAATATTTCACAATTTAATACTTTGCCTCAAATATCATTTACGGTCTTTATAACTCAATACCGATTGCAACAACATGAACTGAAAAGTAATTCATCAAGGAACAATACCTTCTTAAATCCAATTTTTTGGCAAATAGATTAATGCCTCCTTTTAAACTTACATAATAAATTATTTGCAAATAAATAATCCATAATAAAATTATGTCCAGGAAATATCAACTGAATAAAAATACGGGATTCACATAAAAATCAAAGTGACAATCATTCCAAATTATCATATATAAATAAATTCAACAAACAAGGATTTATGCATGACAAATAAAGGATTTACTATGTTCCAATAATTTTCCAATTTAATACATAAGGGCGTCTACGAATTTCAACCAATATAATTTGCACATATAAACCAAGTACGTACTCGTCATCTCGCGTACATGGTTTCAATTACACAATTTCATAAGACTCAATGCCTAAGGGTTATTCCTCCAATCAAGGTTAGGCAAGATACTTACCTTTTTGAAGTTATGCTGATATTCCAAAATAGCTGTCTTGCTTGAGTAAATCCTCCGGATAGCTCAAATCTATTCAAATTAATTCAATTCAATCAATACTAATTATAGGAATTAATTCCATATGAAAATACTAATTTTCCAAAAAATCCGAAATTTAACTCAAAAATTGCCCGTGGGGCCCACGTCTCGAAATCCAACGAAACTTACAAAATCCAATAATTCATTCAATTATGAGTCCACCCATATCAATTTTATCAAATTCCGATAACAACTCGACCTCCAAATCTAAAATTTTCGTTCTTGAAAAGTTTTGCAAAAATCTTGATTTCTTCCATTTAAATCCGAAATAAATGATGAATATAACCATAGATTCATAAAGTATAATAACTTTCAGATGTAGAACACTTACCCCAATCCATATGGTGAAAATCGACTCAACAATTGCTTCAATCCGAGCTCCATAGCTCCAAATATGTTAAAAATGGCTGAAACCTCGAAGTATAGCTACTATCCGGGTATTTACTCTTCGCGATCGCGAAGCACAAAATTTTTCAGCCCCAAAATTGCTCTTTGCGATAGATGAAAACCAATCGTGATCGCGAAGAACAAACTCCCCAACTCTTCACGACAGCCTCTAGTATAATGGTCATAAAGTTTTGTACAAAACTCCAAATTGCAAATGGTTTAACTTTCTAAAAACTCGACACCAAGGGATATAACCTTCATTTGTTGCTCATCTCCCAATTCCCTATATATTGCTAGATATAAGCTTCCAAAATCAGCTTTGTGCAACAAAGATTTCCAAACTCTTCCCATACAACCTATAGTGTATCCACCATAACCTTTTGTACACAACTCCAAATTGAAAACTAGACATCAAGGCTTACAACTTTCATTTTTGGATCATCTCCAAATTCCTTATAGATTGCGAGATATAAGCTTCCAAAGTCGGGTCAGTGCAACAGAGATTTTGTTCTACGTGATCTCGATAGAGCTTTCGGGATCGCGATTCACAAGCCCCCAAACTGCTGTTTGCTCTTCGCGAACGCGACCAAATGTTCCCGATCGCGATGCACACCTATGTAGGTAGAAACCAACAATTAAAAATGGTCTAGAATTGTTCTAAAACCACCCCGAAATTCACCCGAGCCCCTCGGGACCTTAACCAAATATATCAACAAGTCCTAAAATATCATACGAACTTAGTCGAAGCCTCAAATCATATCAAACAATGCTAAAACCAGGAATCGCACCTCAATTCAAGCCTAATGAACTTTGAACTTTCAAATTCTATATCTTGTACCGAAATACATCAAATCAATCCGGAATGACTTCAAATTTTGCATACAAGTCATAAATGACATAACAAAGCTATTTCAATTTTCAGAATCAGATTCCGACCTTGATATCAAAAAAGTCAAGCCCCCGGTCAAACTTCCCAAAAAATTTAACTTACAGTATTTCAAGCTTAATTCCACAACGGACCTCCAAATAATTTTTCGGATACACTCCTAAGTCCAAAATCACCATACAGAGCTAATGGAATTATCAGAATTAAATTCCAAGGTCGTTTACACATAAGTCAATATCCGGTCAACTTTTCCAACTTAAGTTTTCAATTATGAGACTAAGTGTCTCATTTCACTCCGAAATCCTTCCTGACCCGAACCAACTAACCCGATTAGTGTAAATCAATTGTAAGGAATAAATTGAACAGTAAATTGGGGAACGGGGTTATAATATTCAAAATGACTTGCTGGGTCGTTACACTCGCCCGACTCAAACCATCCTACTGGGGACCGACACCGCCTACCATTTAGAGCCTTATACGGTGCCATCTGAATGCTGGACTGATAACTATTGTTGTAGGCAAACTCAACAAGTGGAAATAACTGGTCCCAAGCACCCCAAAATCTATCACACAAGCACAGAGCATATCCTCCAGTATCTGAATAGTGCGCTCGGACTGTCCATCTGTCTGAGGGTGAAATAATGTGCTCAACTTAACCCGAGTACCCAACTCATGTTGTACAGCTCTCTAAAATCGTGATGTAAACTGCGTACCCCAGTCAGAGATGATAGATGCCGGTACGCCATGAAGCCTGACAATCTCGTGGATATAAATTCGAGCCAACTACTCGGAAGAATAGGTAGTCATCACAAGAATGAAATGAGCCGACTTGGGCAGCCTATCCACAATCACCCAAACTGCATCAAACCTCTGCTGAGTCCGTGGGTATCTAACAGCGAAATCCATAGTGATCTGCTCCCATTTCCACTCCGGAATCTCTAACTTTTGAAGCAACCCACCTGGCCGCTGATGCTCATACTTCACCTGCTGGAAATTTAGACATCGGGCCACATACTCTACTATGTCCTTCTTCGTTATCCTCCACTAGTAATGTTGTCTCAAGTCCTGATACATCTTTGCAGCACCCGGATGAATAGAGTACCGTGAACTGTGAGCCCCTTGGAGAATCAAATCACGTAAACCATCTACATTGGGCACACATAGCATGCCCTGCATCCTCAATGCACCATCATCTCCAATAGTGACCTCCTTAGCATCACCGCGCTGGACCATGTCCTTAAGGACAAGTAGATGAAGGTCATCATACTGATGCTCCCTCATACGATCATAAAGAGAAGACCGAGAGACCACACAAGCCAATACTCGACTTAGCTTAGAAATATCCAATCTCACAAACTGGCTGACTAAGGCTTGGACATCCAACGCCACGGGCCTCTCTGCTGCTGGTAGATATGCTAAGCTCCTCAAACTTTCTGCCCGGCGACTCAAGGCATCGGCCACCATATTGGCCTTTCCGGGCGGTACAAAATAGTGATATCATAATCCTTAAGTAGCTCCAGCCACCTCCGCTGCAAACTCCGATGATCGGTGTAAATCTCACAAGGAACTCCGTACAAATAATGCCGCCAAATCTTCAAGGCATGAACAATAGCTGCTAACTCAAGTTCGTGGATAGGATAGTTTTTTTTGTGCACCTTTAGCTATTTGGACGCGTAGGCAATCACCCAATCATCCTGCATTAACACCGCACCGAGACCAATCCGCGATGTATCACAATATACAGTATAAGATCCCGAACCTGTAGGCAATACCAATACTGGGGCTGTAGTCAAAGTTGTCTTGAACTTCTGAAAGCTCTCCTCACATTCCTCTATCCACCTGAACAGAGCACCCTTCTGAGTCAGCCTGGTCATAAATGTTGCAATAGATGAGAATACCTCTATAAAACGACGGTAATACCCCGCCAAACCAAGAAAACTCTGAATCTCTGTAGCTGAGGACGGTCTAGGCCAACTCTGCACTGCTTCAATCTTCTTCGGATCCACCTAGATCCCATCAGTCGATATTATATGACCCAAGAATGCCATTGAGTCTAGCCAAAATTCACAGTTTGAAAATTTTTCATTTAACTTCTTTTCTCTCAAGGTCTGAAGTGCAGTCCTCAGGTGCTGCTCATGATCTTCCCGAGTCCGGGAGTACATCAAAATGTCGTCAATAAACACAATGACGAATGATTCAAGATAAGGCCAGAACACATTGTGCATCAAGTGCATAAAAGTTGTTGGGGTATTGGTCAACCCAAAAGACATAACAAGAAATTCATAGTGACCATATTTGGTCTTGAAAGTAGTCTTCGGGATATCTGGATCCCGAATCTTCAACTGATGATATCCTGAACATAAGTCAATCTTGGAAAACATTCTGGCACCCTGTAATTGATCAAATAAGTCATCAATACGAGGCAATGGATACCTGTTATTCACTGTGACTTTGTACAACTGGCAGTAATCAATACACATCCGCATAGAACCATCCTTCTTCTTTACATATATGACATAAGCACCTCAGTATGACACACTGGGCCGAATGAATCCCTTATCAAGCAATTCTTGTAACTGCTCCTTCAACTCCTTTAAATCAGGAGGAGCCATACGATATGAAGGAATAGAGATGGGCTGAGTGCCCGACAACACATCAATGCCAAAATCAATATCTCTATCGGGCGATATGCCCGGAAGATCAGCTGGGAACATATCTGGAAAGTCCCTCACTACTGGAACTGACTCAACTGTAGGGGTATCAATACTGACATCTCTCACATAAGCTAGATATGCGTCACACCCCTTCTCAACCATTCGTTGAGCTTTAAGAAATGAAATAACTCTACTGGGAGTATACTCTAAGGTACCTCTCCACTCTAATCACGGTAAACCCGGCATAGCCATCGTCACAGTTTTAGCGTGACAATCAAGAATAGCATAATGGGGCGACAACCAGTCTATGCCCAAAATAACATCAAAGTCCACCATGCTGAGTAATAATAAATTGGCTCTGGTCTCAAAACCACTAAGAGCAATCAAAAATGACCGATGCATGCGGTCCACATCAAGAGAATCTCCCACAGGAGTAGACACATAAATAGAGGAATTCAAAGAATCCCGAGATACACCCAAATACAGGGAAAAATAAGAAGACACATAAGAATATGTAGAGCCTCGGTCAAATAATATCGACGCATCTCTTTGATAGACCGAGGCAATACCTGTAATGACAGAATCAGAAGCGACTGCCTCTGTACGAGTAGGAAGGGCATAATATCTAGCATGGCCTCCTCCTCTAGGGCGACCTCTACTTTCCCGACCTCCACCTCGGGCTGGCTAAGCAGGTGGGGTGGCAGCTGGTGCTGTACTTACAGCCTGAGGACCCGGTGGAGCACGCTGTGGCTGAGAAGTCTGTGGAGGTGCACCCTTCCTAATCCTGGGGCAATCCCTCAACATATGGCGGGTGTCACCACACTCAAAACAAGCTCTGGGAGGGTGTGGCTGCTGTGACTGGCTCGGGCCAGGTCTGCTAGACTAGCCACTAGGAACACCCCTACCTCTACTAGATACTGGCGATGTATAATAAGGCTCCTAGTTCCTAGAAGGAGCTGGAACATTACTGGCGGCTAGAAAAGCTGAATAAAAGGGGCGACTCACATAACTCCTACCATGGCGAGTTGCTGGGGCACGAGCACCAGAATAATAACCAGTCTCTCGAGACCTCTTGGCCTTCCTCTCCTCTCTATCCCGAACAAGTATGCCTTTAAATCTCCTGGCAATACTCACAACCTGCTAATAAGAAATATCCTTCTCCAACTCTCTGGCCATACTAATTCGGATGGTAGGGTGGCGTCCCTCAGTAAACTGTCAAACCCTCTCTCGACCTGTGGCAACCAAGGCTGGTGCATGTCGGGCAAAATCACTGAAGTGGACTGCATACTCTGACACAGTCATAGATCCCTGGCGCAGCTGCTCAAACTCCACGTGCCATGAGTCCTTGAGGCTCTGAGGGAATACTCTCTCAAAAACATGTTCGAGAACTGAGTCCATGTAAGCGAAGCTGTCTCATGCGTACTACTCAGCTCATAAGCACACCACCATTGATAGGCTACTCCTCTAAGCTGGAATGTAGTAAAAGAAACCCCACTCGTCTCCGCTATGCCCACAGTATGGAGAATACGATGACACTCCTCCAGAAAACCCTGAGCATAATCTGTAGCCAATCCACTGAAAGTAGGTGGGTGGTACTTCTTGTACCTCTCAAGTCTAGGCTGCTCCACCTTAGAAGCTGCTGCCCTGACTTCGGGCTGAGCTGGAGATACCGGCTGCATTGCTAATATCTCTGGAACCTGGTCGACTTGAACCCGTTGCTCTGGAGTACCGGCGACGGGAGTATTTGCTCCTCCCCCGGCCTGAGATGTGGCAGGGGCAAGTGGAATCAATCCAGCCTGAGCAAAGGTGTTGAACATGCTCAAAAACTGGGCTAGAGTCTCCTGGAGGGCTGGTGTAGAAACAAGTACCTCAGGTGTCTGCCCTCTAGCTGGAGTTACTGGGTTCCTCTGTAACAGCTCGTGCGGGTGCTCTGGCTTCACCACGTGGATGCCTCGGCCTCTACCCCGGTCCCGGCCTCTCGCGGCTCTAGCAGGGGGCATGAGTGCCCGGTCATCAGATCCACTCATACGTGTACTCACCATCTGTGAGAGAATAGAATACAGAAGTTTAGAATTTTTGAAGTCAACAATTTTCGCACGACAAGGAATCAAAGTAGTGAAATTTTCCTAACAGTTCCATAGCCTCCCGAAGATAAGTACAGACGTCTCTGTACCGATCCGCAAGACTCTAATAAACCTCCTTGTGACTCACGACACCTACGAACCTAGAGCTTTGATACCAACTTGTCACGACCCAAATTTTCCCTCCGTATGACGCCGTGACAAGACCTAGTCTCTACCCAAATTTAAATCTGTTGCGGCGCGCAACCCGATCCTGAATATATCTTTTCAATCAATTCTGTTACGACGTGCATCCCGCTCGTCCATTATATTCATTTTAATTAATTCTGTTGCGGCATAAAACCCGCTCCTCCAATATATTCATTTCAATCAATTTTGTTGCGGCTTTCAACTCGCTCCTCCAATATATTTACTTTCATTTCTGTTACGGCATGCAACCCGCTTCTCCAATAATATAATTTACCAATTCTTATAAAAGAAATTACTCCAATAAATGCAACAATTAATATGAAATTATAAGAAAACAAGGATACAATAATTATGATTTATTTAGAAATAAGTGATGACAAGTAGCAATTAATTGTGGAAATTAAGGAGGAAATAGGCATTTTAATAATTAGTATGCTAAATGTCAAGTAACAATTAAGTGACATAAATCAAATAAGCATGTAGCAATTATAGCATGGATTCAAGACATAATATTGAGCAAGGAATATGAGAGAAATAACTAATATAATAATTATTTCATCATTTAAAATAATTTATGATTTTTAAATAATTAGGCAACCAATTAATTTGACGACGTATAGACACTCATCACCTCGCCTATACGTCGTTCACATGAATTTCACATAACAAATAATTCAAGGATTCTAATCCTTCAAGTCAAGGTTAACCACGACACTTACCTCGCTTCGCAATCAATTTCAAGGTTCCAATAAATCTTTTGTCACGACCCAAATTTCCCCTCCGTATGACGTCGTGACAACAATTTGCAGAATAATGAAATGAAAACATAAATTTTTAACAACTAACTGTTCAAAAATACACAACAATCCTAAAAGCCGGAACATCGTGAATCACAAACTACAGAAGGAAATCTAGTGTCTCTATACATCAAAGTCTAACAAAGGAAAAATACAGAAGATAATAGGCATGAGAAAGAGTAGAAGGGGATTCCAAGGTCTGCGGATATACCTTGAAGTCTCCAAAGCTATCTAGGTCTCTAATAATGTAGCTGATAAGGAGAACCTGAATCTGCACACGGAAAACATGTGCAGAAGAGTAGCATGAGTACACCACAATCGGTACCCAGTAAGTGCCAAGCCTAACCTCGTAAGAGTAGTGACGAGGCCAGGTCCGGGCCCTACTGGAATATGATAATAAAGCAAGGCAAGAATGAAATATCGCAGTAAAATAAAGACTAAAATTTAACAAGAAAGATTTCATATAAGGTAACAGCTCAATACACAGAAATACAATGGGGGATCTCCTGAGATACCGTCTCATTGCAATACAGGGGGATCTCCCGGAATACTGTTCCGTATTTCCAAAGTAATTTGCAGCGAAACAATAGAATTCAATAGTTACGACACGAAATTCTATAGTTCAACCTAAGTACGAGTTAAGGAAAGATAGATAAATTCACTAAACATGCTGCACGTAGTTCAAGTAAACAGTTAGGGCAAGTAGGAATGCTATTCTAATCTAGCAGGATACTACACATGCTGGTGAAACTCAAATAAGAAAGAAATCAGGTTATTACTTAGTTGAAAAATCGGGTTTTTATACAATTAGCCCGTATACGTACTCGTCACCTCACGTACACGACGCTCATATATCAAAATAGTTCCAAATCCTAAGGGGATTTCCCCCACACAAAGTTAGGCAAGCCACTTACCTCGAGTCAAGCTCAATCAATCTGTAAGAATGCCCTTTCCTCGATTATCCGACTCTGAATACCCCAAATCTAGCCAAACACAATTGCATATCATGAATACAGCCATAATAGACTCATCTAATTAATGAAATCAATATTTTAACAAAAATTCCGAAATTCACCCTAAAGGTCGACCCGGGCCCACGTCTCGGAATCGGGTAAATGTCACAAAAAACGAACATCCATTCACTCACAAGTTCACTCGTACCAAAATTATCCAAATTCGATGTCTAAATCCCAATCAAACTCAGAAATTCGGTTAGGCAACCTTTCCCCCATTTTCACAACTTTTCAATCCAAAAATTTATAATTAAATAGAGAAAACAACTATAGATTAAAGAAATACAACCAAACATGAGTTAGGAATCGTTACCCCAAAGCTCTCTCTGAAAATCCCTCGAACAATCGCCAATTCCCGAGCTCCCATGTCCAAAAATGAAGAAATGAATCAAACCCTCAATTTTTCCTCTTTTCTGCCCAAAAATCTCGCTTCTGCGAGCCTTCAACCGCACCTACGGTACCGCACCCGCGGAAATTCCATCGCAGGTGCAAAAATCACTTAAGGGGAACTGAGTCTGCATTTGCGAACAAGGGCTGCATCTCCTCCTCCGCTTCTGCACGTCTATGCCTGCACCTGCGGTCCCAGCTGGACAGGGCCAAAAACGATTCTGCGGCTCCATGGCCGCACCTGTGGCCCAAAGTGCGCAGGTGCGATTACACCAGGTGCAGCAGCTCCAGCAATTGCATAAGTCCCAAACTAAATCCGTTAAGCACCCGAAACTCACCCGAGGCCCCCCGGGACCTCGACCAAACATACCAACTAATCCTAAAATACCATACGAACTTAGTCGAGCTCTCAAACCACATCAAACAATGGTAATTTCACAAATCATCCTCCGATTCAAACTTAAAGAATTTGAAACTTCCAAATTCAACAACCGATGCCGAAACCAACCAAATCACGTCCGATTGACCCCAAATTTGGCACACACGTCATATTCAACATTACAGACCTATTCCAACTTTCGGAATCGGAATTCGGCCCAGATATAAAAATTTCCACTGCCGGTCCAAATCTCCAAAAATTCGACTTTCGCTATTTCACGCCTAAATGAGCTACATACCTCGAAAATACAATCCGAACATGCTCTTAAGTCCAAAATCACCCAACGGAGCTAACGAAACTGACGAAACTCCATTCCGAAGTCGTCTTCACACAGTCCCAACTACGGTCAAACTCTAAGACTTAAGCTTCCATTTTAGGGACTAAGTGTCCCAAAATACTCTAAAAACCAAAACGAAGCCTCCCGACAAGTCATATAAATAGAGAAAGATATGGGGGAAACAGTAAATAGGGAATCGAGGTTATTACTCTCAAAATGACCGATCGGGTCGTTACACCTTTGCCTCGCAATTCATGTTTGAAAGCTTCAAATCTAGTCACAAA
Organism: Nicotiana tabacum; assembly: GCF_000715075.1. Taxonomy (NCBI): domain Eukaryota; kingdom Viridiplantae; phylum Streptophyta; class Magnoliopsida; order Solanales; family Solanaceae; genus Nicotiana; species Nicotiana tabacum. Next base: position 123,853,302 of record NC_134092.1, read on the forward strand.
CAATTTAATATAATCAACACGAATCATAGGAATTAATTCCATATGAATTTACTAATTTTTCGGATTAAAATCCGAAATTCATTTTAAAATTCGATAGTGGGACACACGTCTCGAATCCCAGAAAACTCATGAAATCTGAACACCCGTTCCGATACGAGTTAAACTATAAAAAAATTATCGAATTCCGACAGCAAATTGACCTTCAAATCTTCATTTTTCAACTTTGGAAGATTTTATAAAAATCTAATGTTTCTTCCATAAATTCACGGATTCATGATGTAAAATGAGTATGGAATCATGAAATATAATTAATATAGGACAAAGAACACTTATTCCAATGTTTTCCCATGAAAATCGCCCAAACATCGCCTAAATCCGAGACTCAAAACTCAAAAATGAGTAAAAGTGGCAAAACTCCCCATTTTATGGGGTTTTTATGTCCGTGGCACCACAGGTGGCGTGGAGCACTGCATGTGGCACCGTTTCTAGAACTTCAGAAGTTCCAACGCTAGGGATAGGGCCCCACACTACCTTGGACGCTGACGACGACGAAAAATATTTCCCGATACAGAAATGGGCATAACTCTCACATACGATGTCCGAATTCAACGATACTTTTTTCTATAGCTCCGAAATTTCAATACGGATCTAATGCTTCAATATAACCAAATTTGGAGCTCATTTTCTTAATGTGATACTACTTATTCTTGAAGAAACGAGGTCGAAACATTCTAAAATATCCAAATTAAACTCCGTTAACCATTAGTAATCCACCCGAGGCCCTCGGGACCTCAACCAAATATTCCAACAAGTCCCGTAACATAATACAGACTTACTCGGGGTCTCAAATCACATCAAATAACGTCAAAATTACAATTCACTCCTTGATTCGGACTTATGAGTTTCAAACTTTTCACATTACAAAACCCGTGTCGAAACGTATTAAATGAATCCGGAATGATTTCAAATTTGGCGCATAAGTCATAAATGACATAACAGAGCTATTCCAACTCTCGGAATCTCAATCCGAGTCTGATAGCAATAAATTTAAATCTGCGGTCAAACTTTAGAAATCTTTAGCCTTTAGATTTTTAGTTTTCGTTAAATTGCGGTAATTTGGGTAGGGACTTTCGAATCAAATTTTGGACATACGCCCAAGTCCAAGATCACTATACGGACCTACCGAAATTGTCAAAACAATGATCCGAGCCTGTTTGCTTAAAATGTTAACCAAAGTCAACTTAATTGAGTTTTAAAGCTCTATTTCACATTTTAATTCATTTTTCACATAAGAACTTTCAGGAACAAATTAACCGACTGCGCACGCAAGTCGAGGAAAGCTAAATGGTGCTATTCGAGGTCTCAGATCATAGAAACGAATATTAAATTGAAAGATAACTTTTCGGGTCATCACATTCTCCACCTTTAAAACAAACATTCGTCTTCGAACGGAATTAGAAAACGTATCTGGGCTGGTGAAAAGGTGTGGATATCTACACCGCATGTACGACTCGGACTCCGAGGTAGATGCTCCTAATGGCTGACTTTTCCATTATACTCGAACTGATGAATAACTCTTAAACCTCAACTGTCGGACCTGGCGGGCTAGAATAACTACCGACTCCTCCTCATAAGTCAAATCCTTGTCCAATTGAACTGAGCTGAAATCTAACACATGGGATGAATCACCATGATATTTCTGGAGCATAGACAGATGGAACACCGGATGAACCGCTGATAAACTAGGTGGTAATGCAAGCCTGTAGGCTACTTCACCCACCCTTTCAAGAATTTCAAAGGGTCCGATATACCTTGGGCTCAACTTGCCATTCTTTTCGAATCTCATTACACCTTTCATAGGTGAAACCCGGAGCAATACTCTTTCTCTCACCATGAATGCAACGTCACAAACTTTACGATCGGCATAACTCTTTTGCCTAGACTGAGCTGTGCGAAGTCGATCTTGAATAACCTTGACCTTATCCAAGGCATCATGTACCAAATCAGTACCCAACCGTCGAGCCTCTCCGGGTTCAAACTAGCCAACTGAAGAACGACATTGCCTCCCGTATAATGCTTCATACAGAGCCATCTGAATGCTTGCCTAGTAGCTGTTATTATAGGCAAACTCCGCAAGCGGAAAGAACTGATCCCAAGAACCTCCAAAGTCTATAACACAATCGCGAAGCATATCTTCCAATATCTGAATCGTGCGTTCTGACTGTCCGTCTTTCTGTGGATGAAATGATGTACTCAACTCAACCCGCGTACCTAACTCACACTGTACAACCCTCCAAAAGTGTGAGGTAAACTGCGTACCTTGATCTAAAATTATAGACACGAGCACACCATGAAGGCGGACAATCTCGCAGATATAAATCTCTGCTAACCGCTCTAAAAAATAAGTAACTGCTACTGGAATAAAATGTGTTGACTTAGTCAACCTGTCCACAATGACCCATACTGCATCGAACTTCCCCTAAGTCTGCGGGAGTCCAACAACAAAATCCATAGTGATACGCTCTCACTTCAACTCAGGAATTTCTAACTTCTGAAGTAAACCACCAGGTCTTTGATGCTCGTACTTGAGTTGCTGACAATTTAGACATCGAGATACATATGCAACTATATCCTTCTTCATTTTCCTCAATCAATAATTTTGCCGCAAATCTTGATACATTTTGGCGGCACCTGGATGAATAAAATATCGGGAGTTGTGGACCTCTTCAAGAATTAATTCATGAAACCCATCCATATTAGGCACAAAAATACGACCCTGCATCCGCAAAACTCCATCATCTCCCACGGCAACCTTCTTGGCACCACCGTGTCACACCGTGTCCTTAAGGATAAGCAAATGAGGATCATCATATTGTCGCTCTCTGATACACTTATACAAGGAAGACCGAGCGCCTGTGCAAGCTAGGATCTGACTAGACTCTGAGATATCTAACCTCACGAACAAATTAGCCAAAGTCTGCACATATGCAGCTAATGGCCTCTCACCAATCGGAATAAATGCAAGGCAGCCCATACTCACAACCTTTCTACTCAAAGCATCAGCCACCACATTGGCCTTTCCAGGGTGATACAAAATGGTAATATTATAGTCTTTCAACAACTCCAACCTTCTCTGCCTCAAATTGAGATATTTTTGTTTGAACATATAATGTAGACTACGATGATTAGTGAATACCTCACACGAGACACCGTAAAAGGTAATGCCTCCAAATCTTCAGTGCATGAACAATGACTGCCAATTCTAAGTCATGAACATGGTAATTTTTCTCATGAACCTTCAACTGCCGCGGCGCATATGGAATCACTTTGCCATCTTGCATTAATACTGCACCAAGCCCAATGCGAGATGCATCACAATACACCGTATAATATCCTGAACCCGTGGGCAATACCAACACTGGCGCTGTAGTCAAAGCAGTCTTGAGCTTCTGAAAGCTCAACTCCCACTCGTCTGACCATCTGAATTGGGCATCCTTCTGGGTCAATTTGGTCATTGGGGATGCTATGAATAGAAAACCCTCCACGAACCGGCGATAGTAACCTGCTAACCCCAGGAAACTCCGGATCTCTGTAGCTGAAGTAAGTCTAGGCCAATTATGAACTTCCTCAATCTTCTTAGGATCCACTTTTATGCCTTCTGCCGATACAATATACCCCAAAAAGGAAACTGAGTCTAACCAAAATTCGCATTTTGAAAATTTGGCATATAACTAATTATTCTTCAAAGTCTGAAGCATAATTCGAAGATGTTGCTCATGGTCCTCTTGACTGTTGGAGTAAATTAAGATATCATCAATGAATACAACCACAAAAGAATCCAAATAGGGCTTGAGTACACGACTCATCAAATCCATAAATGCTGTTGGGGAATTTGTCAGCCCAGATGACATAACTAGGAACTCGTAATGCCCATACCGAGTCCGAAAAGCTGTCTTAGGGACATCAGATGCCCTAATCTTTAACTGACCAAATAGATCTTTGAAAACACTGTGGCACCCTGAAGCTGATTGAATAAGTCATTAATTCTTGGCATTGGATACTTGTTCTTGATAGTATCCTTATTCAATTGCCGATAATCTACACACATCCGCATTGAACCATCTTTCTTCTTTACAAATAACACTAGTGCACCTTAGGGCGAGACACTAGGTCTAATGAATCCCTGATCAAGCAAGTCTTGTAACTGCTCTTTCAATTCTTTCAACTCCGGTGGGGCCATACGATATGGTGGAATAGAAACGTGATGAATGCCCGGAGCCAAATAAATATAGAAGTTAATATCTCTGTCGGGTGGCATCCCCGACAAATCTACATGAAATACTTCTGGAAATTCACGAACGCCTGGTACTGAGTCCATAGAAGTAACATCCGCACTGGAATCGCGAATATAAGCCAAATAAGCTAGACATCCCTTCTCGACCATACGTCGAGCTTTCACGTAAGAGATAACCTTGTCGATGGAATGGCCAAAGGTCTCTTTTCCACTCTATTCGAGGTAACCCCGGTATAGCTAAGGTCACTGTCTTGGAATGACAATCCAATATAGAATGATAAGGTGACAGCCAATCCAAACTCAATATGACGCCAAACTCTACCATATCAAGAAGTAGAAGATCTATGCTAGTCTCATCACTCCCGATAGTAATCACACACGAACGATAGACATGATTTATGACAATAGAATCTTCCACCGGTATGGACACATACAAAAGCACTCAGAGAATCACGAGGCACAACTAAATATGAAGCAAAGTAGGAGGACACATAGGAATAAGTAGATCCTAGATCAAATAAAATTGAAGTATCTCTATGGCAAACTCGAACAATACTTGTGATCACAACGTTAGATGACTCGGCCCCAGTCCTAGCCGGGAAGGCATAGAATCGGGGCTGGGCCCCACCACTCAGAGTTGTATCTCTGGGATGACCCCTAATTGGATGGCCTCCACCTCTAACAACATGATCTTCACCTCTAGCTGTTTGACCCCTGCCCCTAGCTGGCCGGGTGAGAGGTGTAGCAACCAGTGTCAATACGATGGCATGAGAATTCTGTTGAGATCTGTTGCTCAACAACCTAGGGCAATACCTCCTGATGTGACCAATGTTCCAACACTCATAACACCCATCCTACTATCGTGGCCTCTGAAGCTAAAGTTGATTCGAACGGGTCAGATAGCCACCACAGTGACTTTGAAATGGTGGTGCACTAATATGAGTTCAATGTGCACTGAATGATGGCTGTCCAGGGTAAGGAACATAAGGACCTTGTGATGACCCAAAAGGTCATCTTATATTTTAGAACTCGAATATGCGCTCTTAAGCCTTAAAAATCTCATTTTTTATCCTCCTTGATTTGCGTACATAGTCCGGGCACGTTTTCGGAAAGCTTTCATGTTGAAAATTTATGAAAATAAGAATTTATGTCTTAAAAGTTGAATTTTGTTGACTTCGGTCAACATTTTTGGTAAACGGGCCCGAATCCATATTTTCACTGTCCCAGTAGGTTCATATCAAATTATGGGACCTGGGCATATGCCCGGAATCAAATTCGGAGGTCCCTAGCTCAAGTTATGAATTTTTGATGAAAATTAAAAGTCTAAAAATTAATTATTTTTAAAAATTGATTGATGTTTGGCATTGTTAGTGATGGGTCCGTATTCTGGTTCCACAGCCTGGTACAGGTTCATTATGATATTTAAGACTTGTCTGTGAAATTTGGTGAGAAACGGAGTTAATTTGACGTGATTCGGACGTCCAGTTGAGAATATATGATTTTTAAAGTGTTCTTGAGAATTTCATTTGATTTGGTGCTAAATTCGTAGTTCTAGGTGTTATTTTGGCAATTTGATCGTGCGAGCAAGTTCGTATGATGTTTTCATACTTGTGTGAATATTTGGTTTGGAGCCCCGAGGGCTCGGGTGAGTTTCAGATAGGCCACGGGATGTTTTGGAGTTTGGAAATCTGTTGTTTTCTGCAGAGTCTGGGTTCTGGCATGTCCTTCTTCGCGTTTACGAAGAGTAAACTGATGAGGCAGGGATTTCTTCTTCGCGAACGCGAAGCGATGAGGGCGTTACCCTTCGCGAACGCGACAATCCCATCGCGAACGTGTAGTGTTAGGCACTGGGGAGGGGGAGTCGGCCTTTTCTTCATCACGAACGCGAACACTGTCTCGCGAACGCGAAGACCAGGGAATGGTAGCCTACATGAACACGAGCACTGTCTCACAAACGCGAAGGCTTGGCAGCCTATACTCTTCGTGAACGCGACAGTGCTCTCGCAAACGCGATGAACACTGTCGCCCAAAACTTAATATAATCCAAACACAGGATTTAGCCAAAAATTCATTTTTCTCAAAAACCAAATGGTGTGAGGCGATTTTTCAAGAGTCATTTCTTCCCCCAAAGTGTTGGTAAGTGATTCTAAACCATTTTCTTTCAATTACGCATTATATTTCTTGAATGTTCAACCAAAAATTTAGAGTTTTCATGGTAGAATTAGGGGTTAGGGTAGAAACCAGGGATTTCGGAAATTTGGGGATTTAGACCTCAATTTGAGGTCGGATTCCAAAACCAATTATATATTCGAGCTCGGGGATGAATGAGTAAATGGATTTTAGTCCGAACCTCGGGTTTTGACCAAGCAGGCCCGGGATCGATTTTTTGACTTTTTGGAGGAAAATTTTGGGAAATTTAGCTTATGCAATATAATTGATTCCTTTAGCAATATTTGATATTTTTGAGTCATTTTTGAATAGATACGAGTGATTTGGAGGTGAATTCCAAAGGAAAAGCTGTGATTGAGAATTAAGTGGCCTTCGGAGCGAGGTAAGTGTTGTGTCTAACCCTGACATGAGGGAATTAGGAACCTTAGATTCCTTGCTAAGTGAAATTCATGTGAGCGGCATATATGTGAGGTGACGAGTACTTATGCGCTGCCAATTTACCTGTTTTCCATGTTTCTCTATTTTTTTTTTCTTATATTGTCTCATTCCTATGCCTAATTGCTATGTGTTATACTAGTGTTGTTCAATTTATCGTTCTTATCATGTTTTCGGATTTTCTGGTGATAATTGGGTTTTTATTTCAAAGTTGAGATTGATATTATGGAACCAAATGTTGAAGTAAGGTTTGTACTTGTTATTCTATCTCCCTATTGTTATTTATGCATTGCATTATGGTATGAGAGAGTGTTAATGCACGAAGGGTGATGCCGTGCCATATTGTGAGTGTTAATGCACGAAGGGTGATGCTGTGCCATATTGTGAGTGTTAATGCACGAAGGGTGATGCCGTGCCATATTGTGAGTGTTAATGCACGAAGGGTGATGCCGTGCCATATTGTGAGTGTTAATGCACGAAGGGTGATGCCGTGCCATATTGTGAGTCTTAATGCACGAAGGGTGATGCCGTGCCATAATATGAGAGTTAATGCATGAAGGGTGATGTCGTGCTGTTTCTATTAATTTTATGGTGAGATTGAGAGTAAAAGCACGAAGGGTGATGCCATGCATCTTTCCTTACTGTATTCACTCTTCCTGTTGATTCATGGTATATTGACTGCTCCGGTGATCATTCTGTTGTTGTTCTTTATCTTGCATTCTCCTCAGTATGTTCCCCTCCCGACATTTCCTATTTAGTTCTTCATTTCTATTATTTGTATATACACTGTTAAATTATACATGTTGATTTGTAGGTGCCTTGCCTTAGCCTCGTCACTACTTCGTCGAGGTTAAGCTCGTCACTTACCAGTACATGGTATCGGTTGTATTGATACTGTACTCTGCAATTTCTGTGCAGATTTTGATACCGGCTCGGGTTGATTGAGATTTTGGTATTGGTTCGCTTTCCGGAGACTCAAGGTAGATTTGTCGGCGTTCACAGACCTTGAAGTCCCCGTCTATCTTTTCTGTTCTACTATTTCTTTCATTCAGACAGTTGTATTTCTTTCAGACTATTACTTGTAGTAAATTCTAGAATGCTCGTGAATTGTGACTCCAGATCCTGGTGGTAGTAATTAATACAGTTTTATGATATTCTGCACTCATTATATTTTATCTTAGTTAATTATTGTTAATTACTGAATGGAAATAAGGAATTGGTTTAATGATTCTCTAACGTTGGCTTGCCTAGCAAGTGAAATATTAGGCGCCATCACGGTCCCGTCAGTGGAAAATTTTGGGTTGTGACAGTTGGTATCAGAGCACTAGGTTGCCTAGGTCTCACGATTCTCGAGCAAGCTTAGTAGAGTCTGGAGGATCGGTATGGAGACGTCTGTGCTTATCTTCCAGAGGCTATGAAGTTTAGGAACAAGTTTCACTTCTATTCTTCTCTGTCGTGCGAATTTGCTTTCTTAATACTGATTGAACTCTTCTACTCTTATTCTTTCGCAGATGGCGAGAACACGTACCGCTTCCTCAGCTGAGCAGTAGCCAAAGCCTCCAGTGACAGATCCTACGCAGGGCAAAGGTCAAGGCCGAGGCCGTGCCAGAGGCCGAGGCAGGGGCAGGGCTCATCCTAGGGCCCGAGCAGCAGCCCCAGTAGTGGAGCCTCAGATAGAGCTTGACGAGGAGGTTCCAGCCCAGACTGTTCCTACTGGACCAGCTCAGGTTCCAGAGGGGTTCATTGCCATCCTAGTATTTCAGGACGCTTTAGTCCATTTGGTGGGCCTTATGGAGAGTGTGGCCCAGACTAGCACATTTCCCATGGCACCAGCAGTCTCTCAGGCTGGAGGAGGAGCCCAGACTCCCACCACTCCCGCTCCAGAGCAGATAGCTCCCCAGTATCAGGCTCCAGCAGCTCAGCCAGTCAGATTAGTTCAGCCGATTATTGCGGCACAGGTCGGAGATGGGCCAGCTATATCTTCTGAGGCTTTATGGAGATTGGACAGGTTTACTAAGCTCTTTCCTGTTCACTTCAGTGGTGCTCCTTCAGAGGATCCCCAGGAGTATCTTGACAGCTGTCACGAGGTTCTACGAAACATGGGTATATTGGAGACCAATGGGGTCGATTTTGCTGCATTTCAGATGACTGGATCCGCCAAGAAATGATGGAGAGATTACTTGTTGACCAGACCAGCTGGGTCGCCTGCTCTTACTTGGGACCAGTTCTCTCAGCTCTTCATAGAGAAGTTTCTTCCTATCACATTGAGAGAGGAACGTCGCAGTTAGTTTGTGCATCTCCAGTAGTGCAGTATGACTATTACTCAGTATGAGACCCGTTTTGCGGATTTGGCCCGTCATGCCATTCTTCTGCTTCCCACCGAGAGAGAGGGGGTGAGGAGGTTTATTGATGGACATGCTCAGCCTATCAGATTTCAGATGGCTAAGGAGACTGGGAGTGAGATTTCTTTTCAGGCGGCTGTTAATGTCGCCAGACGAGTCGAAATGGTTCTTACTCAGGGAGGTCAGGGGTCTGACAAGAGACCTCGTCATTCCGATGAGTTCAGCGGTGCCTCATCTAGAGGCAGGAGTACTTTTGGTAGAGGCCTTCCTCCCAGGCCGTTTCATTCAACGCTTCAGGCATCCCACGGTGCCTCAGGTGGTCATGGCCCTCAGATGCATTATTCCGACCAGCTAGCCTACAGTGCACCACCAGCTCCTATTAGTGCACCTCCACTCCAGAGTTATCAGGGTGGTGATTCGGGTCGACAGGGTCAGTTTCAGGGTCAGCAGTCACAACAGCCGAGGTTATGTTATACTTATGGTGATCCGAGGCACATTGCTAGATTTTGCCCTCGAGCAACGGGCAGCTCACAACATCAAAGTTCTCGTGCCATGGTTCCGGCACCAGTTGCTGCACCACCTGCTCAGCCAGCCAGAGGCAGGGGTCAGGCATCCAGAGGTAGAGGCCAGACTGTTAGAGGTGGAGGTCAGGCCGTTAGAGGTGGAGACCAGCCAGCTAGAGGCCACCCCAGGGACGTAGTTCAGGGTGGTGGGGCCCAGCCCCGGTGTTATGCTTTCCTAGCCAGGCCTGAGGCTGAGTCATCTGACACTGTTATCATAGGTACTGTTTCAGTTTGCAGTAGAGATTCTTTAGTTATATTTGATCCGGGATCTACTTACTCTTATGTGTCATCCTATTTTGCTTCCTATTTGGTTGTACCCCGTGATTCTTTGAGTGCTCATGTGTATGTGTCCACACCAGTGGGAGATGCTATTATTGTAGATCGTGTTTATCGTTCGTGTGTGGTCACCATTGGGAGTCTTGAGACTCGTGTAGATCTTCTACATCTTGACATGGTTGATTTTGATGTCATACTGGGTATGGATTGGCTGTTACCTTATCATGCTATATTAGATTGTCACGCCAAGATGATGACCTTAGCCTTCCAGGGGTTGCCTCGATTAGAGTGGAGAGGGAATCTTGTCCATTCTGCCAGTAGGGTTATCTCTTATGTGAAGGCTCGGCATATGGTTGAGAAGGGGCATCTAGCTTATTTGGCTTATGTCCGCGATTCTAGTGCGGAGGTTCCTTCCATAGATTCGGTGCCATTTGTTCGTGAGTTTCCTGAGGTGTTTCCTGCAGACCTGCCGGGGATGCTACCCAACAAGGATATTGATTTCTGCATTGATTTGGCTCCGGGCACTCAACCTATTTCCATTCCGCCATATCGCATGGCCCCACCAGAGTTGAAAGAATTGAAGGAGCAATTGCAAGATTTGCTTGATAAGGGCTTCATTAGACCTAGTGTCTCGCCTTGGGGTGCACCTGTGTTGTTTTTGAAGAAAAAAGATGGATCAATGAGGATGTGTATAGATTATCGACAGTTGAACAAAGTCACCATCAAGAACAAATATCCATTGCCGAGGATTGATGATTTATTTGATCATCTTCAGGGTGACAAGGTGTTTTTAAAGATTGATTTGAGATTTGGCTACCATCAGTTGAGGATTAGGGCATCCGATGTTCCTAAGACAACTTTTTGGACTCAGTATGGGCATTATGAGTTTCTAGTGATGCCATTTGGGCTGACAAATGCCCCAGCAGCATTCATGGATTTGATGAACCGGGTGTTCAAACCCTACTTGGATTTCTTTGTGGTTGTGTTTATTGATTATATATTGATCTACTCCCACAGTCGAAAGGAGCATGAGCAGCACCTTCGGATCGTTCTTCAGACTCTCAAAAGACAGCCAGTTATATGTTAAGTTCTCAAAATGCGAGTTTTGGTTGAGTTCAGTTGCTTTCTTGGGTCACGTTGTATCATCATATGGTATTAAGGTGGATCCTAAGAAGATTGAGGCAGTCCAGAACTGGCCTAGACCCACATCAGCTACAGAGATCCGTAGTTTCCTGGGTTTGGCGGGCTATTACCGTCGATTTGTGGAGGGTTTTTCATCCATAGCAGCCCCGCTGACCAGATTGACCTAGAAGGGTGCCCCGTTCAGGTTGTCAGACGAGTGTGAAATGAGCTTTCAGAAGCTTAAGACTGCTTTGACCACAACACCGGTATTGGTGTTACCCACAGGTTCAGGATCTTACACAGTATATTGTGACGCATCTCGTATTGGTCTGGGTGCAGTATTGATGCAGGGTGGCAAGGTTATTTCATATGCTTCGCGGCAGTTGAAGGTTCACGAGAAGAATTACCATGTTCATGATCTAGAGCTGGCAGCCATTGTTCACGCACTGAAGATTTGGAGGTACTATCTTTACGGCGTGCCATGTGAGGTATTCACTGATCATCGGAGCTTGCAGTATTTGTTCAAGAAGAAGGAACTCAATTTGAGGCAGAGGAGGTGGCTGGAGCTATTGAAAGACTATGATATCACCATATTGTATCATCCCGGGAAGGCCAATGTGGTGGCCGATGCTTTGAGTAGAAAGTCAGTCAGTATGGGTAGCCTTGCATATATTCCAGTTGGTGAGAGACCGCTTGCATTGGATGTTCAGGCCTTGGCCAACCAGTTCGTGAGGTTAGATGTTTCTGAGCCCAGCTTTGTTCTAGCTTGTATAGTTTCTCGGTCTTCGTTATTTGAGCGCATCAGAGAATGGCAGGATGATGATCCTCATTTACTTGTCCTTAGAGACACAATACGACACGGTGGTTCCAAGCAGGTTACTATTGGAGATGATGGAGTTTTGAGGATGCAGGGTCGTATTTGTGTGCCTAATATGGATGGACTTCGTGTGTTGATCCTTGAGGAGTCCCACGATTACCGGTATTCTATTCATCCGGGTGCCGCCAAGATGTATCGAGACTTGAGGCAACATTATTGGTGGAGGAGAATGAAGAAGGACATAGTTGCCTATGTAGCTCGATGCCTAAATTGCCAGCAGGTAAAGTGTGAGCATCAGAGACCTGGTGGTTTACTTCAGAGGTTAGATATTCCTTAGTGGAAGTGGTAGCGTATCACTATGGATTTTGTTGTTGGACTCCCACAGACTCGGAGGAAGTTCGATGCAGTTTGGGTTATTGTGGACAGGCTGACTAAGTCAGCGCATTTCATTCCTGTGGCAGTTACCTATTCCTCGGAGCGGTTGGCATAGATTTACATTCGTGAGATCGTCCGTCTTCACGGTGTGCCCGTGTCTATCATTTCTGATCGAGGTACGCAGTTTACCTTGCACTTTTGGAGGGCAGTTCAGCATGAATTGGGTACGCGGGTCAAGTTGAGCACAACATTTCATCCTTAGAAAGCGTACTATTAGATCTTGGAGGATATTCTCTGCACTTGTGTTATAGACTTCGGAGGATCGTGGGATCAATTCTTGCCCCTTGCAGAGTTCGCCTACAACAACAGCTACCAGTCGAGTATTCAGATGGCTCCCTATGAGGCATTATATGGTAGGCGGTGTCGGTAGCCAGTTGGGTGGTTCGAGCCGGGAGAGGCTCGGTTGTTGGGCATAGACTTAGTACAGGATGCCTTGGATAAGGTCAAGATTATTCAGGATCAACTTCTCACAGCTCAGTCCAGGCAGAAGAGTTATGCTGACCGTAGAGTTCATGATGTTGCATTCATGGTCGGAGAGAGAGTGTTACTTCGGGTATCACCCACGAAGGGTGTAATGAGGTTCGGAAAGAAGGGCAAGTTGAACCCTAGGTATATCGGACCTTTTGAGATTCTGGAGAGAGTGGGAGAGGTGGCTTACAGGCTTGCGTTACCACCTAGTTTAGCAGCTGTTCATCCGGTATTCCATGTGCCCATGCTTCGAAAGTATCACGGTGATCCGTCCCATGTGTTATATTTCAGCTCTGTCCAGTGGGACAAGGATTTGACTTGCGAGGAGGAGCTGGTGGCAATTCTAGCCCGGCAAGTTCGCTAGTTGAGATCAAAGAATTACCCTTCAGTTCGAGTGCAGTAGGGAGGTCAACCTATTGAGGCAGCTACTTGGGAGTCCAAGTCCGATATGCGGAGTAGATATCCCCACCTTTTCACCAGCCCAGGTACTTTTCTATATCCGTTCGAGGACGAACGATTATTTTAGAGATGGAGAATGTGATGACCCAAAAGGTCATCTTATGTTTTAGAACTCGAATCTGCGCTCTTAAGCCTGAAAAATCTCATTTTTACCCTCCTCGATTTGCGTACATAGTCCGGGCATGTTTTCGGAGAGCTTTCATGTTGAAAATTTATGAAAATAAGAATTTATGCCTTAAAAGTTGATTATTTTTTACTTCGGTCAATATTTTTGGTAAACGGGCCCAGATCCGTGTTTTGACGGTCCCGATGGGTCCGTATCGAATTATGGGACCTGCGCGTATGACGGAATCGAATTCGAAGGTCCCTAGCTCAAGTTATGAATTTTTGATAAAAATTAAAAGTCCGAAAATTAATTATTTTTAAGAATTGATTGATGTTTGGCATTGTTAGTGCCGGGTTCGTATTCTTGTTCCGAAGCCCGGTACAGGTTCATTATGATATTTAAGACTTGTCTGTGAAGTTTGGTGAGAAATGGAGTTGATTTGATGTGATTTGGACGTCCAGTTGAGAAGATATGATTTTTAAAGTGTTCTTGAGAATTTTATTTGATTTGGTGCTAAATTCGTAGTTCTAGGTGTTATTTTGGCGATTTGATCGAGCGAGAAAGTTTGTATGATGTTTTTAGACTTGTGTGCATGTTTGGTTTGGAGCCCCGAGGCTCGGATGAGTTTCAGATAGGCCACAGGATGTTTTGGACTTTGGAAATCTGTTTTTTTCTACATAGTCTGGGTTTTGGCATGTCCTTCTTCGCGTTCGCAAAGAGTAAACTGATGAGGCAGGGATTTCTTCTTCGCGAACGCGAAGGTTTGGTCGCGAACGTGAAGCGATGGGGGCGTTACCCTTCGCGAATGCGACAATCCCATCGTGAACACGACAATCCCATCGCGAACGCGTAGTGTTAGGCACTGGGGAGGGGGAGTCAGCCTTTTCTTCATCGTGAACGCGAACACTGTCTCACGAACGCGAAGACTAGGGAAGGGTAGCCTACGTGAACACGAGCACTGTCTCGCGAACGCGAAGGCTTGGCAGCCTATACTCTTTGCGAACGCGACAGTGCTCTCACGAATGCGATGAACACTGTCGCCCAGCACTTAACAGAATCCAAACACGGGATTTAGCCAAAAATTCATTTTTCTCAAAAATCAAAAGGTGTGAGGCGATTTTTCAAGAGTCATTTATTCCCCAAAGTGTTGGTAAGTGATTCTAAACCATTTTCTTCCAATTACCCATTACATTTTTTGAATTTTCAACCAAAAATCTAGAGTTTTCATGGTAGAATTAGGGGTTAGGATAGAAACTAGGGATTTCGGAAATTTGGGGATTTAGACCTCAATTTGAGGTTGGATTCCAAAACCTATTATATATTCGGGCTCGGGGATGAATGGGTAAATGGATTTTGGTCTGAACCTCGGGTTTTGACCAAGCGGGTCTGGGGTTGATTTTTCAACTTTTTGGAGGAAAATTTGGGAAATTTAACTTATGCAATATAATTGATTCCTTTAGCAATATTTGATATTGTTGAGTCATTTTGAATAGATACGAGTGGTTTAGAGGTGAATTCCATAGGAAAAGCTGTGATTGAGAATTAAGTGGCCTTCAGAGCGAGGTAAGTGTTGTGTCTAACCCTGACTTGAGGGAATTAGGAACCTTAGATTACTTGCTAAGTGAAATTCATGTGAGCGGTGTATATATGAGGTGAAGAGTACTTATGCGCTGCCAATTTACCTGTTTTCCATGTTTCTCTATGTTTTTCTTATATTGTCTCATTCCTATGCCTAATTGCTATGTGTTATACTAGTGTTATTCAATTTATCATTCTTATCATGTTTACGGATTTTCTGGTAGTAATTTGGTTTTTATTTCAAAGTTGAGATTGATATTATGGAACCAAATGTTGAAGTAAGGTTTGTACTTGTTATTCTATCTCCCTGTTGTTATTTATGCATTGCATTATGGTAAGGGAGAGTGTTAATGCACGAAGGGTGATGCCGTGCCATATTGTGAGTGTTAATGCACGAAGGGTGATGCCGTGCCATATTGTGATTGTTAATGCATGAAGGGTGATGCCGTGCCTTATTGTGAGCGTTAATGCATGAAGGGTGATGCCGTGCCATATTTTGAGTGCTAACGCACGAAGGGTGATGCCGTGCCATATTGTGAGTGTTAATGCACGAAGGGTGATGCCGTGCTGTATTGTGAGTATTAATGCACGAAGGGTGATGCAGTGCCATGATATGAGAGTTAATGCACGAAGGGTGATGCCGTGCCATTTCTATTAATTTTATGCTGAGGTTGAGAGTAAAAGCACGAAAGGTGATGCCGCGTATCTTTCCTTACTGTATTCACTATTCTTGTTGATTCATGGTATATTGACTGCTCCGGTGATCATTCTATTGTAGTTCTTTATCTTGCATTCCCCTCAGTATGTTCCCGTCCCGACATTTCCTGTTTAGTTCTTCATTTCTATTATTTGTATATACACTGTTAAATTGTACAGGTTGATTTGTAGGTGCCTTGCCTTAGCCTCGTCACTACTTCATTGAGGTTAGGCTCGACACTTACTAGTACATGGGGTCGATTTTACTGATACTGCACTCTGCACTTTCTGTGTAGATTTTGATACCGGCTTGGGTTGATCGAGATTTTGCTATTGGTTCGCTGTACGGAGACTCAAGGTAGATCTGTCGGCGTTCACAGACCTTAAAGTCCCCATCTATCTTTTTTGTTTTACTGTTTCTTTCATTCGGACAGTTGTATTTCTTTCAGACTATTACTTGTAGTAAATTCTAGAATGCTCGTGAATTGTGACTCCAGATCCGGGTGGTAGTAATTAATACAATTTTATGATATTCCGCACTCATTATATTTCATCTTAGTTAATTATTTTTAATTACTGAATGAAAATAAGGAATTGGTTTAATGATTCTCTAACGTTGGCTTGCCTAGCAAGTGAAATGTTAGGCGCCCTCACGGTCCTGTCGGTGGAAAATTTCGGGTCGTGACAGACCTTGACTCCCTGAAGCACCGTGAGAAGTCTGAAGTGCTGAATAAAATGTCTTGGGATGATGACCCCTACCATAAGTATTCATGCATCCAGATGAGGCACCTCTGAAATTACCGGAATGACGGGGCCTCTTATCTGTCACTGACCCTCTCTCTTGTGAAAGAACCATCTCGATCCGCCTGGTGACATTAGCTGCCATCTGAAAAGAAATCTCACTCCCTGTCTCCTTGGTCATCTGTAGCTTGATAGGTTGAACGAGTCTATCAATGAACCTCCTCACCCTCTCTCTCTCTCTCTCTCACACACACACACACACTCACTCTTTCTCTCGGTAGGAAGCAGAAGAAGTGCATGACGGGCTAGATCCACAAAACGGGTCTCATATTGAGTGACTGACATACTTCCCTACTGGAGATGCTCAAACTACTTGTGGTAATTCTCCTTCAGTGTGATAGAAAGGAACTTCTCCAGAAATAGCTTCGAAAACTGCTCCTAGGTAAGTGCAGGCGAACCAACTGGTCTAGTAAATACATAATCTTTCCACCACCTCTTGGCGGAACCAGTCATCTGAAGCACAGCAAAATCAAACCCATTGCTTTTGACTATCCTCATGTTCTGCAATACTTCATAGCAGCGGTCAAGAAATTCCCGTGGGTCCTCAGAAGGTGTACCATTGAAATGAATTGGAAATAGCTTGGTAAACTTGTCCAACCTCAACAAAGCCTCAGAAGACAAAGCAGGCATATCACAGGCCTGTGCTGCAACAACTGGTTGAACTACCTCAACTGTATGGGCTACTGGAGCCTGATACTGGGGTGTTATCTGCCCTGAATCGGGAGTAGTGTGAGTTTGTGCTACTCCCCCAGCCTGTGAGACAGTTGGTGCCACTGGAAATGTAGTATTTTGGGCCACACCCTCCATTAGGCTTACCAAACGGACTAGAGCATCCTGAAGTACTGGAGTAGCTATGAATCTTTCCGGGACATGAACTGGTCCAACATGTACTGTCTGAGCTGGAACCTCCACTTCAAAATCCACCCAAGGCTCCACAACAGGTGTTGCTGCTCGAGCTCAAGGCTAGGCTCTACTTCTGCCTCTACCTCGGCCTCTGGTGCGACCTCGGCCTCTGCATTTGCCCCTAGTCGTAGTTGTCACTGGGGTTCTTGCTCCTATCCGGCTGTAGACGCAGTGCGTGTTCTCTCCATCTACGAGAGGACAAGAATAGAAGAGTTCAATTGTCAATGATAGAATTATATCGCACGACAATGTAGAATAGAAGTGAAATTATTCCTAAACTCCATAGATTCTAGAAGATAAGTACAGACGTCTCCGTACCTATCCTTCAGACTCTACTAAGCTTGCTCGTGACTCGTGAGCCCTATGTAACCTAGTTCACTGATACCAACTTGTCACGACCCGAAATTTCCACCTTCGGGGCCGTGATAGTGCCTAACATTTCACTTGCTAGGCAAGCCAAAGTTAGAATAATATTAGCCATTTAAAAACAAATTTTAAATTAATTAATAATAAAGAAACAAATGTGGAAATAAAGTCTAAAATAGAGTGAATAATCCATAATAATAGCGATGTCTAAATACCATCCCAGAACTGGTGTCATAAGTACACGAGCTACTAGAATAATACAAATAAAGGTCTGAATAAAAATGAAATTGTCTGAAAGAAATACACATCTACGATAAAGTGGAAGGGGACTTCATAATTGTGAACGCATTGCAGTTATACCTTAAGTCTCCTGCGAATAGCTGAATCCGAGCAAATCTACTGTACGTCACTGGGACCAACTCTGGTATCTGCACAAGGAGTGCAGATTATAGTATGAGTACAACCGACCCCATATACCAGTAAGTGCCGAGCCTAACCTCGACGAAATAGTGACGAAGCTAAGACAGGTCACTTATATTAACCTGTACGCAATAATAATAATAACAACAATACTAGAAATAAAACACGCAAGTCATTTCAATAGCTGAAGCCAACTCGGTAGTCATAACCAATTATAATTTAAATCACTTTCCTTTGCGGCGTGCAACCCGATCCCACAATATATTCATGTTCAATTCCGTTGCGGCGTGCAACCCTATCCCACAATATTTTCATTTTGAATTAATCTTGTTGCGGCGTGCAACCCACTCCTCTAATATATTCATTTCAATCAATTCTGTTGCGACATGCAACCCCCTCCTCCAATATATTTACTTTCATTTCTGATGCGGCGTGCAACCCGCTCCTTCAATAATATAATTTACCAATTCTTATAACATAAATTACTCAAATAAATGCAACAATTAATATGAAATTATAAGACAACAAGCATAAAATAATTATGATTTATTTAGAAATAAGTGATGACAAGTAGCAATTAATTATGGAAATTAAGAAAGAAATAGACATTTTAATAATTAGTATGCTAAATGTCAAGTAGCAATTAAGTCACATAAATCAAATAAGCATGTAGCAATTATAGCATGGATTCAAGGCATAATATTGAGCAAGGAATATGAGAAAAATAATTAATATAATAATTATTTTATGATTTAAAATAATTTATGATTTTCAAATAATTAGGCAACCAAATAATTTGACGACGTATAGACACTCGTCACCTCGCCTATACGTCATTCACATGAATTCCATATGAATTTACTAATTTTCGGATTAAAATCCGAAATTCATTTTAAAATTCGACAGTGGGATACATGTCTTGAATCTTGAAAAAACTTACGAAATATGAACACCCGTTCCGATACGAGTTCAACCATACAAACATTATCGAATTTCGACAACAGATTGACCTTCAAATCTTCATTTTATATTTTTGGAAGATTTTATAAAAATCTATTTTTTCTTCCATAAATTCACAGATTCATGATGTAAAATGAGTATAGAATCATGAAATATAATCAATATAGGATAAGGAACACATACCCCAATATTTTTCCGTGAAAATCGCCCAAATATTGCCAAAATCTGAGACTCAAAACTCAAAAATGAGTAAAAATAGAAAAACTCCCCGTTTTATGGGGTTTTTTATGTCTGTGGCACCACAGGTGGCGTGGAGCGCTGCCTGTGGCGCCGCTTCCAGAACTTCAGAAGTTCCAGCGCTAGGGATAGGGCCCCACGCTACCCTGACGCTGACGACGACGGAAAATATTTTCCGATATGGAAATTGGCATAACTCTCTCATACGATAACCGAATTCAACGATACTCTTTTGCTATGGCTCTAAAATATCAATATGGATTTAATGCTTCAATTAAAATTGAATTTGGATCTCATTTGCTTAATGTGGTACCACTTATTCTTGAAGAAACGATGTCGAAATATTCTAGAATATCCAAATCAAATTCCGTTAACCATCCGAAATTCATCCGAGGCCCTCATGAGCTCAACCAAATATTCCAACAAGTCCCGTAACATAATACAAACTTACTCGGGGTCTCAAATCAGATCAAATAACGTCGAAATTAGAACTCACTCCTTGATTCCGACTTATGAGTTTTAAACTTTTCACATTACAAAACTCGTGCCGAAACGTATTAAATGAATCCGGAATGATTTCAAATTTGGCGCACAAGTCATAAATGACATAACGGAGTTATTCCAATCTCAGAATCTCAATCCGAGTCCGATATCGATAAATTCAAATCCGCGGTCAAACTTTGGAAATCTTTAGCCTTTAGATTTCTAGTTTCCGTTAAATGGCGATAATTTAAGCTAGGGACTTCCGAATCAAATTAAGGGCATACGCCCAAGTACCAAATTACTATGCAGACCTACCGAAATTGTCAAAACACTGATCCGAGTATGTTTACTCAAAATATTGGCCAAAGTCAACTCAGTTAGGTTTTAAACCTCTATTTCACATTTTAATCAATTTTTCACATAAAAACTTTCCGGAACAAATTTACGAATTGCGCACGCAAGTCGAAGAAAGATGAATGGTGCTATTCGAGGTCTCAAATCACAAAAACGAATATTAAATTTAAAGATGACCTTTCGGGTCATCACTGGGAATGTTTATGATTCTCAGTACGTCTCATTCTTATGACTATTACAAATTTCCTCCGAAAAGTAATTATGCCTCAGTTCCATGAATAGTTGTAGAACTTCTGTTCTCTAGATGACACAGTTTCATAATTCATTCAATATCCCATGAGTCTCGGTTATGACAAATCATTTTATTATGAATACTTATTCCAGTCAAGTCCTATTTAGCATTTCAGTATCATGTAACCCAGTGGGGTTCAGTATTTCAGTATCATTTATTGCAGTATGATTTTGAGTTTCTTATTTTAAATCCTGAATGTTGAACACATGTACTTAGGCTTGGGGCCGTAGTTCATGCTTTATGCATATTTGGGCTCTAGGCCGTAGTTTATGCTTTATTCATCTTTGGGCCTGAGGCCTACTTGGGCCCGAGGTCGTAGCTTGTGCACATATATATTGGGCATGAGGCCGTAGTTTTATCAGATAAACAAGTTGTTCATCATTCAGAAAAGGGAGTATTCATATCCTTACTTCCTTGTTCAGTTATCAGTTTATCGGTTATCAATTCTCAGTTATCAGTTATTAGTTCAGTTTCAGTTTCAGTATTTACAATTCTTTCCTTCACTTGTTTTACATACCAGTACAATTCAAATGTATTGACGTCTCTTTTTGCCCGGGGCCTGCATCTCGCGATGCAGGTAATGATTTATAGGTTGACAACTCTGCTTGCTCGTATCAGCTATTGGTGAGCCCCAGACTTTTCGGGGCATTATCCCTCTTTTCTTCCGGTCTTTATAGTATTCAGTTAATAAGGTATACCGGGGATCTTATCCCGATAAATAGTTAGCATTTCAGTATTTTTTAGAGGCTTCATAGACTATAGTCCAGTCAGTCAGATAGTAGCATGCTTTTATGTGTTAGCCTTGTCGGCTACTCGTTTATACTTGCAAACTTTTTAAGTACTTTCCGCATTTATGATATTTCAGTCAGACTCTTTAGTAGATCGGCATGTTACATGTTTATATTCAGCTTACAATTATACCACATGTTGATCCAATCATCCAGTTGGTTCTCTTAGTCACACGCAGTTAGGCACCGAGTGCCGTGTTACGCCCATGCCATGGTTCGGGACATGACAAATGTTTTACCAACAAAGCAAATATTACTAACATTAATCCTCGTATTAAACATAGTGATCGCGAGCAAAGATAAATTAAAAGTTGAAAATAATTACACCAGCTTGTTTTGTTGTACGCATTTTGAAATTATATATTAGGTTAAATATACACTCATATAAAAGAATCATTTTTTTGTCCCGTTTCTTACGTTCTCTATTTTTTGAGCTGGTGCCATTTTCTTCGACTAATATACAAGAAGAATCATTGTTACAAAAGAGTGACGTCCTTCTGAATTTTCTGTTTCATTTATTGAGCTCTAGTGTTGTAGTATATATTTTATGCAAGATTGAACTATTAATACTTGTAATGCGAAACAAGCTATTAATTGAGATACTTTCTGAGGCAAACATGTCAAGATAAAGTTAAAACGACTAAATTAGGAACAATCGTGATAATTTGATCATAGTAATAAAGCTAATAAGATTAACACAAAAAACAAAGTCTATGGTTAATTTGTCTGCTTCTGGTAATGACATCAAATCAAGATTGTTGCCTGTGTGCATTGACAGAATCAGAAACATCAAAATATAAAGAAATTTATATATATATATATATATATATATATATATATATATATATATATATATATATATATATGTATGTATGTATGTATGTATGTATGTATGTATGTATGTATGTATGTATGTATGCCCTACTGCTTGTGTGTACATTTGTTTGGCCTTGTTTGTACATAGTCATATTGCTTTATTTGTACATAGTCCAATTCTTTATCATAACTTGTTTGAATCCGAAAAATCGTTTGTAATTTTGTACTAATAAGTCAAATCATTGATGCTATAACAGTTTTTTCTTTCTATGGTGAGTTAGAGGGATGTACCGATAAATATCACCCCCTCTCTTATCCCAATTAGTCTTAGACTGATCAAATGAAAATTGAAGAGTGTATACTTAGAATTTTGATAAAACTCGCATCCACTAACAATATAATGAAAATTTACACTTGTAGTTGAACCTAATGTAGTAGAAGGTTAGTCACCTTCTTTTTTAAGTTACTAATTTAACTTGTTATATATAATTACTTTTTAAGTGAGTTGATGGTATAGAAAAGAAGGTGATTTTAGTGGCACATGCAAAAATTTTACCAAAGAGTTTCAGAAAAAAGAAGAAGAAGTAGACATACAAAGAAACTAAGGGAATTCAACATCTAATATATTTACACATACAAAAAAATTCAATCTTACACATGGTATAATTTTTCGGCGAAGAACCTCCTAGCGGCTAGCTGGCTAGCTCCGCCAATGGATGACCTAATACAACAACAACATACCCAATATTATTCCACACCATGGGGTCTGGGGAAGTTAGTGTGTACGCAGACGTTACTGAGGATAGATAGGCTGTTTCTAAAAGACCCTCAGCTCAGGAAAGCATAAAAAACACATTAATCGATGAATGACCAAATGTGGTAGAAATTCTATACACTAACTATTAAACCCTAGAATTTCATTGGTCCATGTGTAATGAAAGAAAAGCCTCCAGTGAGGAGGTTAAGGCAACTCTATATATAAGTATCCTTAGCAACCTCTTCTCTCCTCAGTACTACTCTTTTCCTCCTCTTGCTTTAATTTGCTTCTCTCCAAAGCCCTAATTTGACTCACTTGTTTTCTTGGAAGGCTTTTCTTTTCAAAAGATTTACTAACTAACTCAACAACTTGGTAGTTTGTTTAGGTTAATTATTTTTTCCTCTGTCCCTATTTTAATTTCTTGAATATTGAATCATTTGTAACTGAATCTTCAAAACCCTTTCCTATTGTTCACTCCCTTCTGCTCCTTTCCTTGATCAATTTTTATTCCTTATCCCCAAAATTTATAGATGAAGATTATATCTTAGTGAAACATTCGATGGTTTTCTTTGATCAGCAAAGGCGGATTAGAAATTGAAATTTTTATAGGTTTCCGTGTTAAAATTCAGCTTTCTTCGCTTTCGTCCACAGGACTCTATACCTCTTGTTATATAAAAAGTTTTACGGTTTGTTTCTTTTGACTTCTATTAATTCTTATGGATCTATACGTTTAGATTGAACTGGAGATCTTACCTTTGAATATCTTTAGCCTGTTATGTCTAAGGGTGGAACTAGAGTGGCGAAAGGGATTCATTTAAACCCCCTTGGTTAAAAAATTACACTGTATATATAAGGTCAAAATTAATTTTTATGCATAAATTATAGATGTTGAATCCCCTTGTCTTGTTTGTATGTTTACTTTTTAATATTCCGAATTTGCTTGGTTAAAATTCTGGGTCCACTACTGATTATGTCATCCAGTTCTAAGAATTTGGCCCTTTTTCCTTAACTGGATCGTGCATTGATTGACATACAGTTGTTACTTGCAGCTGCAGCATTATCAAGATTCACATACAAATCATGTGGGGCAGAAAACATAGGTTCTAAAAATCTGCTCCCCACGTTTTTTAAACATGAGAATCTTGATGATGCTGCATCAACAAATAATGACTTCTTTCTCCAAGAAAATGGCAAAAGAGAATCGTTTGTTCATCTGATTTTATGAGGTAATTCATTTGGATTGTGAATTTATGTGCTTAACACTGCCTCGGCTATCAATTTCTATAAGGCTCCCCCCTCCTTACTTTTTGTTCTTTAGGCGTTTGATAAAGTTATCTCTTTCGACTCGTGGAACCAGTCACAGTGTAAGCTGCCTACATCACACTCATTGGAGTGCGGCACTTTCATGGACTGCCCATTCGCTTACTGTTTACTGTTTGTTTTTAAGGAATTAATATTGGTCGAATTACCAATACTGTGTGTGCTGTAATTCCAAGACATTCTACGTTCAATACTTGTAATATTTTGGCCCCTCTTGGGAATTTAGCTGCTACAGATCAGCATCATGGCATGTATTGAACTTGGTTAAATATTATATAAATTATCGTTTCAAACCTAAAAAAGAAAATGTGATGTATATTGGAAGATGGGGTATGTATTTGTATAGGATTTTCATTATATAATAAGATGATGTATTCTGAGCGTGTAAAAGAATTAATTTTCTTTTCACCAGAATATCATTGATAACTCTTGATTTAATATGCTTTGAAAATTGGAATCAGCTAATATTAGATCTGAGAGTTCCATAGGAAAAAGCTTGATAATATTGGGCTGTAGTTGCTTCATCTTCTTACCGTTAATATATACTTTCACTTCGTTTTCATATTTTTCTTTTTGTTTCTCCTTGTTGGATTGATGGAGAGAGAAAGAATCAATCCTTAATATAAAGTTTTTATTTTTGACAAATAACCAAGAATCCTCGATTTAGTGAGAGAACTCATGTGAAATACTTACTTCGCAGCAATTATGTATATTGAATTAATCAAATATTTTTAAAGTAAACCATAAAAGGATTGATAGTACATTAGAATAATTTCAAATCCAAGGTCTTTCGCACACAACTGCAGACAGATTAAACAGCCGTACATTTTAATGATAGATCTCATGAGTGCTTTTTAAATAACTTTTAAAGATAGATCTCAACAGTGCTTCTTAAACAATTGTATTTTTTTATTGGGAGATCTTATGAGTATTTTTTACGTTTTATAATTATTACAGAATTTCAAAAATTTCAAACATGGTAAAGGCCGTAATTTTTATATGTACAATGAGATCTTATGCGTGTTTTTGAGGTTATAACATGTATTGATCTCTTCAAACATTTTAATGTGTGTAAAAGAAATTCGTAGAATATTGCTTTTGACAAGGCCAATAAAGTCTCTTTAATTTCTGTCACGACCCGAAATCTCACTTGTCGTGATGGCGCCTATCGCAATACTAGGCAAAACGACAATCTCAATAAACCACACAATCTTTTAAGTTTGAAAACATAATATCTAAATCCAACGGAAGAAAACTCACAAATACATATATAAACACTCCCCAAAACTCGGTGTCACTGATTACACGAGCATCTAAATGAATACAAGGTCTGACTGATAAAATCACTGTCTGAAAATATAGAACAATACAATAACTACAAAGGAAGGGAGTCAAAGTCTGCGGACGCCAAGCAACTACCTCGATAATCTCCATAGAATAAATTCTGAAATCTAGCAACCGCCGTATTCGGGAGCACCTGGATCTGCACACGAGGTGCGGAGTGTAGTATGAGTACAACCAACTCAATAAGTAACAAGACTAACCTTTGGGCTGAAAGTAGTGACAAGCTCAGCAGGTACAGTCCAGTATAGAAATAACAATACAAAAATGTAGGCATGCTTTCAAGTCCAACAGTTATTCTCAGTACAAATAAAATAGATCAATTCTGAACAATGTAAGGAATATGACATCTCTGTATCTACATGCCAATGTACATACTGTATGTGATGCACCTTAGTGAAAACTCCATGTACTCAAGATGTAGAATACTCAATCACTCAGTACTGTATATGGCCAGTTCAACTCAGGGAAGATCCACCCCATATAAGGCCATATCTATCAACTGACAGTCAGTCACTCAGTACTATATAAGGCCAAACCAGCCAGGGAAAGATCCATCCCCAAATATAACTGATTCGGACATGATCCATGTCCAGGAAAAATCTATCCCTCAATATAAATGCTTCGGGCAAGATCCATGCCCAGGGAAGATCCATCTATATATATATATATATATATATATATATATATATATATATATATATATATATATATATATATATATATATATATATATATATATATATATATATATATATATATATATATATATATATATATATATATATATATATATATATATATCCGGAGGGACTTTTTCAGCCCAAGCACTATAATAGCCAGATCCAGGCATAATAAATAAACATAACTATCACTCAGAATCTCTAGTCTCTCGGGCTCTCAATGGCATGAATAAATCAACCCGACATGATGATATGAAGTATCAATGAATGATAACAACGACTGAAATATGATATGCAAGTGATAGATATGATTGAGTATATCATTGTAAATTTAAACAAATAGCTCAACAACAATACGACCCATGTGGGTCCCAAAATATATCTGCGCGTAGCCAAATCATGATCTTAAACATGAGTCCCAGCTCAATTTCTCTAACACGTGGAGGATGTGCAGATAATGTCATTTATTTAATTATACAACTCCACGGAATCAATTAAGTCACAATTCCTATGATGCACACTCACACGCCCGTCACCTAGCGTGTGCATCATCTCCAAACAATTTATACAACATGTAATTCAGGGATTTATACCCTTAGAACCAAGTTTAGAAGTGTTACTTATCTCCAACCGTGTAATTCTTTATTCCGTTATGCCCTTGTCACGAGAATTGGTCTCCGAAAGCCTCATATCTAGCCACAATCAATTCGATTCAGTTAATACCAATTATTGTAAAAATTCCATAAGAAAATACTAATTTTTTAATAAAATTCCTAAATTAACTCAAAAATCACCCGTGGGGCCCACATCTCGGAACCCGACAAAAGTTACAACTCAACTCGACCCTCAAATCTTAAGTTAAAGTCTTTAAAGATTTCTATCATTTTCAACTCCATCTTTACCCATTTGAACTCAAGAATCTTTTCACAATCCTTATTGGTATGTGTATGTATAAATAGTACTCTTATACCCAAGAATCATACTTTTAGTCTCCCATATTTTACCCCAAAAATCGAAGTTGAAGAATTAGGGAAAATAATTTCTTACCTCTTTGAAGCCCTAGCAAGATCCTTGTGAAATCTTCAAGTTTTGAACAAGAATTGATAAACAATTAACTAAGTCGTCACTTTCTCTTTCTAAATTGCTCTCACATCTCTCTCTCAATTGAAACCCTTCAAAATGACCCCCAATAGTGTTTTATAATAATGAGGTCGGGTTTATAAAACCATAAAAATTAAGCCTCAAAACACATTCTACAGTTGCATATGCGACCGCATAATGCTTCTGCGGCTCGCGGAATAGCCGCAAAATGTGGCCTCCGGAACTGGGCAAGGCTGCCTCAGTATGCAATCGTTAAGCGATCCGCAGACCTGTTCTTCGATTGCATAATGCACCGCATAACTTATCTGCGGTGACATAATGCGCCGCAAATTTTCCTCCACACTTTCCCCTCTCCTGATCCACTCTGCGACCATTATGCGCTCCGCAGAGTGATTCTGCGACCGCATAGTGGTCGCAGAAATGAACCTTTTTCCGGCAAAATTTTTTCCTTTACACAGCGGTGCATAGTTCAATCCAAAAAGTCCGAGCCGTGAGAAATTTCTATAATCTTTGTACTAATTGATCTACCTCGACACCACAAAACCTTAATTTCCTTAGCAAAATTTCTCTGGGGTCGTTACACATAAGTCATGAACAGATACTGAAGGCTACGATGATCAGTAAATATCTCACACGAGACACCGTAGAGATAATGCCTCCAAATCTTCAGCGCATGAACAATGGCTGCCAATTCTAAGTCATGAACAGGATAATTCTTCTCGTGAACTTTCAACTGCCATGACGCATATGCAATCACCCTCCATCTTACATCAATACTGCACCAAGCCCAATGTGAGATGCATCACAATATACTGTATAAGATCTTGAACCTGTGGGCAGTACCAACACTGGTGCCATAGTCAAAGCGGTCTTGAGCTTTTGAAAGCTCAACTCACACTCGTCTGACCATCTGAATGGAACACCTTTCTGGGTCAGTCTGGTCAATGGGCTTGCTATAGATGAAAACCCTTCCACGAATCGACGATAGTAACCTGCTAAACCTAGGAAATCCAGATCTCTGTAACTGAGGTAGGTCTAGGGCAATTCTGAACAACCTCAATCTTCTTAGGGTCCACCTTTATGCCTTCTGCCGATACAATATGCCCCAAAAAGGCAACTAAGCTTAACCAAAACTCGCATTTTGAAAATTTAGCATATAACTGATTATTTTTTAAAATCTGAAGCACACTCCGAAGATGCTGCTCATGCTCCTCTCGACTACTGGAGTAAATCAAGATATCATCAATGAATACAACCACAAAAGAATCCAAATAAGGCTTGAACATTTGATTCATCAAATCCATAAATGCTGCTGGGGCATTTGTCAACCCAAATGACATTACTAGGAATTCGTAATGCCCATATCAAGTCCGAAAAGCTGTCTTAGGGACATCATATGCCCTAATTTTCAACTGGTGGTAACCAGACCTCAAATCGATCTTCGAAAATACCTTGGCACCCTGAATCTGATCAAATAAGTCATCAATTCTTGGTAGCGGATATTTGTTTTTGATAGTGGCCTTGTTCAACTGTCGATAATCTATACACATCCGCATAGAGCCATCTTTCTTCTTTACAAATAGTACTGGTGCACCCCAGGGCGAGACACTGGGTCTAATGAATCCCTGATCAAGCAAGTCTTGTAACTGCTCCTTCAATTCTTTCATCTCCGGTGGGGCCATACAGTATGGTGGGCCCGGAGCCAAATCAATACAGAAGTCAATATCTCTGTCGGGTGGCATTCCCGGCAAATCTGCAGGAAATATTTCTGGAAATTCACGAACCACTGGTACTGAGTCCATAGAAGGAACATCCGCAGTGGGATCGCAAATATATAAGAACGCGAAGGCAAATTTCTATCCAGTCATTTACCCTTCGCGAATGCGAGGCTTCAATCGCGAACGCGAAGCTTTGCACAGCGACCCTTTGCGAACGCGTTCCCTCTGTCGCGAACGTGAAGCACAAAACATGCCAGTCTAATTTACTCTTCACGTTCGCGAGAGTACCTTCACGAACGCGAAGAAGAACACACGAGAAGCCTGAAGTCTGGAGCAGACCAGATTTTTTCCAAGTCTAAAATCATCCTATAGCCTATCCGAAACTCACCCGAGCCCTCGGGGCTCCAAACCAAACATGCACCCAAGTCCTAAAATATCATACGAACTTGATCGGGTGATCAAATCACCAAATTAACACCTAGAACTATGAATCGAACACCAAATCAAAGGAAATATTCAAGAAAACTTTAAAACTTATATTTTCACAACCGGACGTCCGAATCACATCAAATCAACTCCGTTTCACACCAAATTCGGCAGACAAGTCATAAATATTATAGTGGACCTATACCGGGCTCCAAAACCAAACTACAGACCCGGTGTCAGTAAATCCAACATCAGTAAATTCTTAAAAATTATTAAGCTTTCAAACTTTTAATTTTTCATGAAAATTCTATATCTCGGGTTAGGGACCTCGGAATTCATTTTTGGGCATACGCCCAAGTCACAAATCACGATACGGACCTTCCGAAATTGTCAAAATATTGATCCAAGTCCGTTTACTCAAAATATTGACCAAAGTCAACTCAGTTGAGTTTTAAAGCTCTATTTCACATTTTAATTTATTTTTCATACAAAAACTTTTCGGAAAATTATACGGATTGTGCATGCAAGTCGAGGAATGATAAATAGTACTTTTCGAGATCTTAGAACACAGAAATATTTATTAAATTTAAATATGACAATTTGGGTCATCACAGAACTTCAAAGCTAAGTTTAAACATCATAATCAGTAAACAACTTGGTTTCATTGGGTTTCATTAAAGTCTTTTGTTTTCACTGTCAACTCCGTCAAAATATCACAATAGTATATGTATTAGTGTCATAGTTAGTCAAAAGAATTATGGTGGAATGTGCATTAATTGAATAGGAATATGTAAGACACGTCATGTATTTATTTTTGTCACGACCCAAAAATTCCACCACAGGCGTCGTGATGGCACCTAGTCTCTAAGACTAGGTAAGCTGGTTTCAATTACATTTTTTTGGAGCCATTTTATTTTAATTAAATAAGTAACCAAAACTAACAGCGGAACAAATATGAATGTACAACCTCCCAATACGGGTAGTACTAAGTCACGAACTCTAACTGAATATATGGAATGATCACGAGGACCGAATATACAATACTGTTTGATTAAAAATTAATATTACAATGAAATAAAAAGACTCCAAGGGACTGCGACGACCAAGCAGCTCTACCTTGAATCCTTACGATCCCGCTTTAACTCTTCTCAAGCCCAATAACTTCAATACCTGGCTCTGCACAAAAATATGCAGAAGTGTAGTATGAGTACACCACTATAACGACCCGGCCGGTTGTTTCGAGTATTACAACCCCGTGTACCCATTTACTTCTCAAATTGTACTTTATAGTTGTTGTGTGAATTGCCGGGGTAATTGGTTCGGGTCCAGTGAGATTTTGGAATGAATTGAAACACCTAGTTCCAAGGTTTAAAGCATAAGTTAAAATAGTGACCGGATGTCGACTTATGAGTAAACGACCCTGGAATGGAGTTTCGATGATTCCAATAGCTCCATATGGTGATTTTGGACTTAGGAGCATGTCCGGAAAGATTTTTGGAGGTTCGTAGTGGAATTTGGCTTGAATTGCCGAAAGTTGAATTTTTGGGAAGTTTAACCGGAGGTTTGACTTTTTGATATCAAGGTCGGAATCACATTTTGGAAATTGGAATAGTTTTGTTATGCCATTTATGACTTGTACGCAAAATTTGAGTTCATTCCGGAATAATTTGCTATGTTTCAGCATCGAACCTAGAATGTTCGATGTCGATTCTTCAAGAATATGTGATATCAAATTAAGAGAATGACCCCCAAATTCTATTTTTATTGAAGCATTAGATCCGTATTGAAATTATGGAACTATAGCAAAAGGAATCATTGAATTCAGATATCATATGAGAGAGTTATGCCTATTTCCGTGTCGGAAACGATTTTCCATTGCCGCGAGCGCCCAGGGTAGCGTGGGGTGCTAGCCCTGGCGCTAGAAATTTTGGAAGCTGGAAACTGCACCACAGGCAGCGCCCAGTGTTAACTGTGACGCCCGAAATAGCTGAGGGTCTATAAAACGAGGTTCTTGTCATTTTTACTCATTTTTGATTTTGTGGAACTCGGTGTAGGCAATTTTTGGGCGATTTTCACGGAAAAATATTGGGGTAAGTGTTCTTTATCCTATATTGATTATATTTCATGATTCCATATTCATTTACATCATGAATCCGTGAATTTATGGAAGAAAAATCAGATTTTTATAAAATCTTCCAAAAATGTAAAATGACAATTTGAAGGTCAATCCGATGTCGGAATTTGATAATTTTTGTATGGTCGGACTCATATCGGAACGGGTGTTCGGATTTTATAATTTTTGTCGGGTTCCTATACATGGGTCCCACGGGCAATTTTTGAGCTAAATTTCAGATTTTTATGGAAAATTAGTATTTTCATATGGAATTGATTCCTATACCTCGTGTTGATTGTATGGAATTATTTTGACTAAGATTCGAGGCGTTCGGAGGCCGAATCACGAGGAAAAGGTTTATTAGAATAAAGAATTTGCTTGGATTGAGGTAAGTAACTCTTCTAATCTTGGAGTTGAGGGTATGAACCCTGAATATATGTATTTTGTGAATTGTTGGGAAGTGACGCACATGCTAGGTGACGGGCGTGTGGACATGCACTATAGAAATTGTGACATAATTGTTTCTGTGAAATTTTATAGTTAAATAATCTTGGCATTTTCCATGCGGTTTTATGTGTTAAAAAAATTAAGCTGAAAAGCATATTAAAAATCATGTTGAGGCTATGCGCCAGTATTATTGGGACCCACAGAGGTCATATTGCTGTGAATTATTTGTTTTAAATTGAAATTCATACTCAGTCATATTCATTTCATTGCATATCATAATTCAGTTTTATGACTCTATTTTGATGCATATAAATGTTTTGGGCCGAATGCCCTATTTTACTGAAATGCCCGAGTGGCTTGAGAGGTTTATAACTGAGTGAGGACGAGAGCCTGATTTGTGAGGATATTTATGGGATCGGGCTGCATGCCGCAGCATGTTGCACATTTATGGGATCGGGCTGCACGCCGTAGCATGTTGCACATTTATGGGATCGGGCTGACGCCATGCCGTAGCATGTTGCATATTTATGGGATCGGGCTGCACGCCGCAACATGTTTAATATAGGCCGAGGGCCTGAGTGATTATGCCATGATTTGGCTTGATATAGTGCTTGGGTTGATGGAGCCCCTCCGGAGTCTATACACACCCCAGTGAGCGCAGGTACCTACTGAGTGCGAGTGCCGAGTGCTGAGTGACTAGGAGGCATGAGTGATTGTGAAGTATGCCCGAGTGACAAGAGTGATTGTGAGGTATGCCCGAGTGGTACGAGTGACTGTGAGGTTTGCCCGAGGGGCTGTATATGAGTGATGTTCTGCCCGAGGGACTGTTAATGATTTTATCATTGAGTGGCATTACATTGGCATGCACACATGACATACATGCATAGAGATGTATTTTTTCTCATGCTGTACAACATCACATCATTCATGATTTCTCACACATTTTTGACAGATGGGCATAGTGATGCATTTGTTTTACACGGGTTATCCGGAAGGAAAAGGAAATATCTTATTTATTATTGACAAGATTTTGGGAGAAATTTATTGTTTTCAAACTATTCATATTTTTGGCAACTCCAACAAACGATTTGGGTTTTCACTGATGTATTTGAAAGGAAGAACTATTTTATTTTGAAATCATGATTTGGCTGAGCATTTTATCTCTGAGTTACTTCTGGTATTATTTACTTTATGTTGTTGTGTACTATTGGTTGTAGACCCGACCTTGGTAGAAGCTCGTCACTACATTCAACCTACGGCTAGGTTTTTTACTTACTCAGTACATGGGGTCGGTTTTACTGATACTACACTTCTGCACATTGCGTGCAGATGTTGGCTACTGTTGTTGCTGTGCTCACTGGTTGCGGGACTTGAAGATGTACCTGCGTTCCTGTTGTAGCTGCCTCTTGTTCAGGGTAGCCTTAGATTTATAAAAGTTCTATTTATGTATTATTCAAACAAACTATGTATTTATTTTATTTCCGCTTTGTACACTATATTCTTAGAAGCTCATGATTTGTGCTACCAGTTCTTGGGGGATGTATAAGATTAAGATGTTTATTCACTTAAATTACTTTAATAATTGTTATTGGAATTGGATAATTGAAAGTTGGCTTACCTAGCGGGTTGGGTTAGGTGCCATCACGACTAGTTGGATTTTGGGTCGTGACAAGTTGGTATCAGAGCTCTAGGTTCATAGGTTCTACAAGTCATGAGCAAGTGTCTAGTAGAGTCTTGCGGATCGGTATGATGACGTCCATACTTATCTTCGAGAGGCTACAAGGCATTTAGGATAATTTCCCATCTTTCTTTCCTTATCGTGCGGAATTGATTCAACTTGAAATATAACTCTTTTAATTCCTTCCACGTATTCGTATGCGCACATGAGCGCTCGGTATCAGCTGTGCATCGCCGGCTTGTGATTTTATGAATGAGGTTCGAGGTGTGTATTCTGTGTTTTGGTGATGGGCTAGTCTAGATTACTTGAGGCCATGGTTAGACCACAGCTTGAGCTCGGTAGCTACAGTTGTAACTTGTACATCCGATAATATCCCTATCAGTGGAAGTTGTGGCTCGATGAGCGGCGGAATGGCTTTGTGATGAATATGATGTAAATGCAAGATGTGTTAAGACGATTTGAATATGACGAGAAGTGTTTCCTTGAAATGTAAAGGAAAGTCCATTGGGTGCTTGATTTTCGAATTGATGTGGCGTACAGTCTCCAGTATGAATGTTTTGAAGGATCTTTCACATTGTTAAATTTTGGGGTAAAACTAAATTCTCACGTCTGGTTAATGAGTTTGGACTCAGATAGACTAAGTGATTGCATAGTAATTGCGAATGCGAAAGGGTATAACAAGATATCAGATTGAGGCTAAGCAGGTGGATTATCCCCTGTGGAGTAATCTATGTAGGAGTATTCCTTATGATGTGAGCAGAGAGTTTCTTTTCTAACGACGGGGTGTATGGGTGGAGATTTGAATCTGAATCTGGTTGAGAAAGTTGGCTTGTGTGTTAAGAGGATGAATATGAGCTTAGCAGATGATTGGGGTATTTTTATGGTTGGCGTTGTATGAACTTGGGAAGAAGTTTCGTTGGACTGACTTTGGCATTATGGCAGTAAGAGAGTATTGGTATTGTGAGTTATGGAATGTTTTAATCTATGGCTTTGAGCCAAGCGGGGGAGTCTACTATTGACAATTTGATTTCATGGTTAGGTGTTAAATTTTAATTTTGGTCTGAGACATACTTGTGGGTTAGCTATGACTTGCAAAAGTTGAGATCGAGGATGACTCGAATAAGAAAATTCCTGGTTAAGGATTATATTGCACGTATGAGTAAATGAAATTCACGGGATGAGTGGGTTGTTATGGGTGAATAATGTAGTACGCACAGAGTATGAATTTGATAGGTGGTGTTAAAGTAGAGTTACTTCTTTGAGTGTTGTGGTGCTAATGGGGCACGTGTCTTTTGGCCCATTTGGGCGGTGCAATTAGATTTGAGCAAAGTGGGTGACTCCCGAAAAAATTATAGTGGGTTTGAGAATTATATATAGCAATTGAGAATGTTTCTGGACTTGTGTATGGATAAATCCGAGATTTGCGTTTGATGGTGCCTGGACTTGTGGAATGACTATGGATTCTACATTTTTGTGTAAGGAAGGTAAGAAGAACAATTTCAAATTCGCATAATGTATTCTCAGAGTGAGTGTTATAGTTGTGGTATTTTTGAAGGCGCTTAAGAAGAATACGGTTGCTTATGGGCCGTAGGGCATTGTGGTTCTTTGCTAAGGTTTGTAGGGTGAGTTGTGGTTAAAGATCATGGTATTTTAGCAAGAAGAAGTATCAATCTGAAGACAAATTCAGAAGGGACTCGGAGAAAATAGGACAACTCGGTAGTAGGTTGGATCAGTATGGTAATAGATATGATAAGTTCTTTGGGTGCTTATGATATGGGGGTTTTCTACAGGTGTTTTGTGGCAATACACCTGGACTTGGCGACCTGCGTGGCTTGGTCGAGTTAGAGGAATTTAGTTTTAAGGACTTGATTATGTACAAATGGATTTCAAAGTATTCTTGATGGTTTCTACCTGTGTGGAGGACATGTTGTGTATTGTGATTTCCTCCTGGAAAGAAGCAAGAGAAAGGTTTCTAATTAAAATGGTATGTAAATTATTGGTGACTCAAAGTTGATAATAAGATTTTTGTGCTTTTCACATGATGGCATGATAGATGCGGTGTGTTATGTGGGATTAAGGTTGATTTGTGCAAGGTCACGGTTTAGCTTTGAAAGAGAGGTCATAAATTCTTAGAGGGCATGAACAATTTTCGATGTTTAGATGAATGCTATAACTATTTGGTATTACGTGAGTATAGGGTACATTCAAAAAAACAAAGGGCGCACAATGTTTTGAATTATGGATATTTTATAGGTATTGCGGCACTTTCCTAGTTGATCGACTGCTAATTTTAAGACGTTGCTATGTGGCATGAAAGAATAAGAGAAATACTCCTCGTAGAATGATCGTGTATGAGCGATGTGTTAGACATTCGAGTGGTGGAGATGGAATCAAATATGGTGATTCGCGTGTTCTATGGATTTGGAGATTAGGAGTTCCTAGGAGAAGATTGTTTCATGGTTATGGATTGTGAAGTTGTGGCCGGAGCTAGCCAGATGATAAAATGTGTTATGATTCAGTCATTATAGATTTTCGGAGGGATTTTTATCTATTTGTGGGTAACCCGAGTTGATTTGGGGGTCCATAGGTAGGCCCAATTAAGATGTGTATTCTATACCGAGCCGGAATGGTTGGCTCCATACTGCTATTATTGAGGAATGTGTCATTCGGTTGATGTTAAACTTATTCGTGTTCTCAAATGATCTGTGAGTTACTCCTTTATGCTACGAGGAGTTGTGATTCATTGGTTATGTGCACAGATGGTGCGGTTCTATTTGAGCTTTATAGCGGAATTTGAGTGTGATGAGTATTTGGGTATTGTATGATCGATAGCGTAATGGTTATGTCCTTTCAGGTTTTGTGTGGTATTTTTGTCATTTGCCTCTCCTACGTTATTGATTTTGAGCAGGGTGGCTCGGGGTATATTATAAGGACCAAAGTTTGGATGGGGACACACATTGCAGCGGAGCTATGTTAAGGTATGAACCTTGTATTAGAATTGGGTGATGGTTCTACGGTGTATGATGAATTTTCAACATTTCGTTATGGCGGTACTTATTAATATTGCGTGGCAGTTCTCTCATTTAAGTTATTTTTTCATGACTGAGTACATTTGAATTGTTGCGTATTGGTGCACAAATGGCACGGGTTGTGGCTCTGAGTTATATTGGTGCGGCATGTCTGTGGAAATAGTTGTGTTTAGTAATATAAGGTCATTGGACCTCGAATGGGTACTATCATGTTTGATTACCGTATGTTAGGGAGGATAATATTGAAAGTCGGCTCAAAAAGCAATTATGGTTCTAGTTAGGGCGAGAGAGCTCCATGACTTGTTTATTTCGCGTGTTTCTTTTATTATCAACAGTGTACGAAGGTTTTGGGATGAGGTTTGGTTCGATATGGGTTTAATACTAGTATGCAGTTAGTTTTGGAATAGTCACTACGATCGGGAATAGTGCTACGAGCAAGCGAGTTGTGTAATATGTTGGTTGATTATATCCGTGGTGATAGTTATGGCTTGATACAACTTGTTCAAACTCATAAAGTGTGTAAATGTAAGATTCGTGTCTTGAAAGAAATCCTAAAGGTTGAAAATTAAATTTCAAGGTTTATGGGCTAGAGTTAAATTAATGAATTCAGTTGGATTGTTTTGTCAAGCCTATGTGGGATAGGGTGACGTGGGTTCACCCCCGGGTACATGTGTGGTAAGATGAAACAGTGATTTGATGGCTTGGAAACAACTTTTAGCACGTTCGAGGACGAACGTATATTTAAGTGGGGGAGAATGTAACGACCCGACCGGTCTTTTCGAGTATTATAACCCCGTTTACTCATTTACTTCTTAAATTGTACTTTACAGTTGTTGTGTGAATTGCCGGGGTAATTGGTTCGGGTCCAGTGAGATTTTGGAATGAATTGGAATACCTAGTTCCAAGGTTTAAACCTTAAGTTAAAATAGTGACCGGATGTCGACTTATGTGTAAACGACCCCGGAATTGAGTTTCGATGATTCCAATAGCTCTGTATACTGATTTTGGACTTAAGAGCGTATCCGGAAAGTTTTTTGGGGGTTTGTAGTGGAATTTGGCTTGAATTGCCGAAAGTTAAATTTTTGGGAAGTTTGACCGGGGGTTTGACTTTTTGATATCGAAGTCGGAATCATATTTTGGAAATTGGAATAGCTTTGTTATGCCATTTATGACTTGTACGCAAAATTTGAGCTCATTCCGGATTGATTTGCTATGTTTCGGCATCGAACCTAGAATGTTCGATATCGATTCTTCAAGAATATGTGATATCACCTGAAGCAAATGAGCGCCAAATTCAGTTTTGATTGAAGCATTAGATCCATATTGAAATTATGGAACCATAGCAAAAAGAATCGTTGAATTCAGACATCGTATGAGAGAGTTATGCCTATTTTTGTGTCGGGAATGATTTTCCATCGCCGCGAGCGCCAAGGGTAGCGTGGGGCGCTAGGAATTTTGGGATGCTGGAAACTGCGCCACAGGCAGTGCCCCACGCTACCTGTGACGCCCGAAACAGCTGAGGGTCTATAAAACGGGGTTCTTGCCATTTTTACTCTTTTTTTAGTTTATGGAGCTCGGTGTAGGCGATTTTTGGGTGATTTTTATGGGAAAACATTGGGGTAAGTGTTCTATATCCTATATTGATTATATTTCATGATTCCATATTCATTTACATCATGAATCCGTGAATTTATGGAAGAAAAATCATATTTTTATAAAATCTTCCAAAAATGTAAAATGAAGATTTGAAGGTCAATCCGATATCGGAATTTGATAATTTTTGTATGGTTGGACTCGTATCGGAACGGGTGTTCGGATTTTGTAATTTTTATCGGGTTCCGATACGTGGGCCCCACGAGCAATTTTTGAACTAAATTTCGGATTTTTATGAATAATTAGCATTTTCATATGGAATTGATTCCTATACCTCGTGTTGATTGTATTGAATTATTTTGAATAAGATTCGAGGCGTTCGGAGGCCGAATCACGAGGAAAAGGTTTATTGGAATAAAGAATTTGCTTGGATTGAGGTAAGTAACTCTTCTAATCTTGGAGTTGAGGGTATGAACCCTGAATATATGTATTTTGTGAATTTTTGGGAGGTGACGCACATGCTAGGTGACAGACGTGTGGGCGTGCACTATACAAATTGTGACATAATTGTTTCTGTGGAATTTTATAGTTAAATAATCTTGGCATTTTCCATGCGGTTTTATGTGTTAAAGAAATTGAGCTGAAAAGCATATTAAAAATCATGTTGAGGCTATGTGCCAGTATTATTAGGACCCACAGAGGTCATATTGCTGTGAATTATTTGTTTTAAATTGAAAATTTATACTCAGTCATATTCATTTCATTGCATATCATAACTCAGTTTTATGACTCTATTTTGATGCATATAAATGTTTTGGGCCGAATGCCCTGTTTTACTGAAATGCCCGAGTGGCTTGAGAGGTTTATGACTGAGTGAGGCCGATGGCCTGATTTGTGAGGATATTTATGGGATCGGGCTGCACGCCGCAGCATGTTGATATCGGGCAAGGGCCTGATTGTGAGGATGAGTGTGGATGGGATCGGGCTGCACGCCGCAACATGTTGTATATTTATGGGATCGGGCTGCACACCACAGCATGTTTGATATAGGCCGAAGGCCTGAGTGATTATGCCATGATTTGGCTTGATATAGCGCTTGGGCTGAAGGAGCCCCTCGGAGTCTGTACACACCCCCAGTGAGCGCAGGTACCTACTAAGTGCGAGTGCCGAGTGCCGAGTGCTGAGTGACTGGGAGGCATGAGTGATTGTGAGGTATGCCCGAGTGGCAAGAGTGATTGTGAGGTATGCCCGAGTGAGACGAGTGACTGTGAGGTTTGCCCGAGGGGTTGTATATGAGTGATGTTCTGCCCGAGGGGCTGTTTATGATTTTATTATTGAGTTGCATTGCATTGGCATGCACATATGACATACATGCATAGAGACGTATTTTTCCTCATGCTGTACAACATCACATCATTCATGAATTCTCACATATTTTTGACAGATGGGCATAGTGATGCATTTGTTTTACACTGGTTATCCGGAAGGAAAATAAAATGTCTTATTTATTATTGACAAGATTTTGGGAGAAATTTATTGTTTTCAAACTATTCATATTTTTAGGAACTCCAGCAAACGATTTGGGTTTTCACTGATGTATTTAAAAGGAAGAACTATTTTTTTTTTGAAATCATGATTTGGCTGAGCATTTTATCTCTGAGTTACTTCTGGTATTATTTGCTTTATGTTGTTGTGTACTATTGGTTGTGGACCCGACCTTGGTAGAAGCTCGTCACTACTTTCAACGTACAACTAGGTTGTGTTACTTACTTAATACATGTGGTCGGTTGTACTGATATTATACTTCTGCACATTGCGTGAAGATGTTGGCTGTTGTTGTTGCTGTGCTCGCTGGTTGCGGGACTTGAAGATGTACCTGCGTTCCTGTTGTAGCTGCCTCTTGTTTAGGGTAACCTTAGATTTATAAAAGCTCTGTTTATGTATTATTCAAACAGACTATGCATTTATTTCATTTCCGCTTTGTACACTCTATTCTTAGAAGCTCATGATTTGTACTACCAGTTCTTGGGGGATGTATAAGATTAAGATGTTTATTCACTTAAATTACTTTAGTAATTGCTATTGGAATTGGATTATTGAAAGTTGGCTTACCTAGCGGGTTGGGTTAGGTGCCATCACGACTAGTTGGATTTTGGGTCGTGACAACCACGGTCGGTACTTAGTAAGTATCAAGACTAACCTCAGTAGAG
Organism: Nicotiana tabacum; assembly: GCF_000715075.1. Lineage (NCBI taxonomy): Eukaryota > Viridiplantae > Streptophyta > Magnoliopsida > Solanales > Solanaceae > Nicotiana > Nicotiana tabacum. The sequence continues at coordinate 123,893,898 of NC_134092.1, forward strand.
TAGAGACGAGGTACAGTCAAGACACTCACTAGTCTAATAGCATGTGCAATATAATATATAAAATAATAGGAAGTAGATAACAATAAGGGCAACATAAAACAACCAGTAATATGCACAGCAGACAACACGAATACCATTAATATTGCTTAACAATTAATAAATACAATTAACACAATAAATTAAATCCTTCAAATAAATGTCTTTCACATATAATTCTTTCAAATAACACTCTTTTAAATATAATTTTCTCAAATAATTACCTTTCAAATATAATTCTTTCATATAATACCTTATATATAAAAATCCTTTCAAATAAATATTTTGAATATAATCCTTTCAATTAAAAAGTCACCATGTGACACCTCGTTTCATAATTATAAAAATACGGGTCTCAGCCCATTTCTATATTTTTCGTAAACACGGGTCTAAACCCATTTTTCATATTTTCACGGCACCTCGTGCCCATAATTAAATCATCATATTTTCCCTGGCACCTCGTACCCTCATTTCATATCACAACTGCACGGATAATTTCTGTGCCAAATATCATTATCATTTAATCACAGCACCCCGTGCCCACAATTCATATCACAACTGCACGGGCGATTCACGTGCCAATATCCTCATTATTTACTCACGGCACCTCATGCCCACATTTCATTTTATAATCCGCCTGGCAATAGCCACAGGCTCTCAATTTCAATATAAATCAGATTGTCATCAATTTACCAACAACAAAAAAAATTGCACAAGGTATAAAAATAAACACAAGAATATCACAACGTCACATGAAAATCATCAACCCCACAACCCCACATCGTCACATATCGTCCCTGACAATAGCCACCCTCATCGCTCCTATTGCCACCCTTATCACTCCTATAGCCACCATTATCGCTCCTCCCAGACAATATCAATAGCCACCCTTATCGCTCCTATTGCCAACCTTATCGCTCCGCCCAGACAATATTCTAACAAACATAACCATAATGAAATGCCACCCTTATACCCACATAATATCAACGGTGAAATGCCACCCTTATATCTTTAAAATAATAATTAACACAACACAATAATTTACACGGAAAATTATCACGGCAACATAACAAAATCAATTCATATCACAATTTGCCCAATGACTACAACCAAAATTCCAAAGATACAACCAAGTCAATTAATTTCACAACAAATAGTCGAAGGCTCCACACAATGTGTACAACACCCAAAAATAATCAACAGAGATAGAAATTACTCAACATAAAACAAAGTCTTTATTAACTCCAAATTTTCGATAATTATATAAACACCTCTTCTTAAGCTCATTTAATTAACTATTTGCATAGGGAAAAATCCAAAATGAAATTAAATTCCAATAAATATCAAACCAGCAAATTCACGGAATTTCATAAATAATCAAATAAAAATCACATCAACTTGTCATATAATAACAGATTCAACAACAAGGATTTAGGCACGACAAATAGATGATTAAATATATGCCAACAATTATCCAATTTACTACACAATATGTTCAAGACTTTAACTCAATAAAATTTGCACATATAAACCAAGTACGTACTCGTCACCTCACGTACATGGTTTTCAATTACACAAATTATACATAAGACTTAATGCCTAAGTGGAAATTCTCCCACTCGAGGTTAAGCAAGACACTTACCTTTTTGAAGTTAGGTCGATATTCCAAAATAACTTTCTCACGTGAATTGACCTCCGGACGGCTTCAATCTATCTTGAGCCTTCCTTACATTACTACGAAGTTCCGGAAATCCTAGCAACTTCAATTTATTTATAAACATAACAAAAGTGAACCATAATTAGGAAGATTTTCATGGTTTCAGCTCATTTGAGCATTTTATCATACACTAGGTGTGTAAATTTGGTTACAAGGTTCTTCTACAAGATTTCCTTCATTCCACAACCCAATATTTACTTATTTGATCTCAACAATCTTCCCACAAACCTTATTGGTACAAGCATATATACATAATACTCTTACACCCAAGAATTATACTCCCAATCACCAATCTTTTACTCCAAACTCGAAATTGAAGACTAGGGGTTGAATCTTACCTCTTTGATGAACATCTTGTGATTAACTTCCTTGATTCTTGAAGATTGGATGATTAGAATATTAGGTTCCCTACTTATCTCTCTAAACTACTCTTACCTCTCTCTAAAACCCTCAGAAAAATACCCCAAAATAAGTCCCAAAGCCTATTTATCAAAATGGGGTCGGATTATGAAAATAGAACCCTCCGAAAGCAGGTCTGCGGTCGCATAATGGACCGCAAAATGGGTATGCGGGCCGCAAAATTGGTGCCCAGAACTGTGCTCTTCTTGTCCATTCTGCGACCAGTTTGCGGTCGCAGAAGCAGTTTTGCGATAACATAACTGTTTTGCGATCGCATAATTGGTCGCAGAATTATATTTTTCCAGCCTTTGGTAATTTGGTTATAACATCTTGTAGGAATGTCCAAATGATGAACGGTTTAAAGTGTTGGAAACTAGACACATAGATCTTTCTATTGATAGGTAACAAACCATATAACTCTTCATATCAAGAGAGGTATGGTCATTTGAATTTAGGTCTTGTGCAAACTCAATTGAAACTTTAGTCTATTATGAAATTTTCAACTTCAACATTCGATGCCGAAACCTATCGAATCAAGTCCGATTGACCTTAAATTTTGCACACAAGTCATAAGTGATATAACGGACCTATTCAAATTTCCCTAATCGGATTCCGACCTCGTTATCAAAAATTTAACCTTCGATCGAACTTTCCGAAAATCGTCTATTTTTCAACTTTCGCCAAAATGCGTCGAATTGTCCTACAGACTTCCAAATCCAAATCCGAACACGCGCCTAAGTCTGAAATTATCATACGATGCTATTGACATTATAAAAATTATATTCTGAAATCGTTTGCTCAAAAGTCAACTCTTTGGTCAACTCTTTCCATTTAAGCTTCAAAATGAGATTTTCTCTTTCAATTAAATTCTAAATCTTCCGAAAATCAAACTCGACCACACCTGCGGGTCATAATACATATTATGAAGTTGCCCGTGACCTTAAGTCATTGAATAAGACGTTAATTCTTAAAACGGCAAGTCGGGTCGTTACAATTTTGATGAGCAATTCTATATTATTTGTTTTGACTATCAATTAATAGTTTATCTCATCTTGTGATATCTTAGTAAGTTTTGATCATTAGAATGAGATTGCAAGTTTAATAAAAGTTTATGTGAACCTTAGTATTTTTGTTATCCTAAATAGGTTTTTTCATCTAATGTCTATATACTCTTCAAGATTATGGCACCATGTAAGCAATAGATGCAACTTGTTGATACTCGACTTGATGAAGCCTATTCAATCGGAGTTCAGAAGTTTTTAGATTATGCTTTTAGAAGAACGGGAGAATTGTATGAAATAAGATGTTCATGTGTTAAATGTTGTAACACAACATTAGAAACACACAAGACAGTCGAGTCACATTTGAAAGTATATGGAATAATTAAAAATTATACCTTTTGGTATCACCATGGAGAAGTTTTAGGTGAGTCACAGTTAGAACATGACGATGAAAATGAAGTATAAGAGTGTGAGAGTAAGGATTGAATACAAGAAAATTTGAGAGATTTATATCCTAATCATGATGGTAACAATGCAGACATTGGTTGTGATGATTTACTTGAAGAGGAACCGAATGTTGAAGCTAAAAAATTCTACAGTCTATTAGGATAAATTTGAGAGTGATAACATGGATATTCATTGCGATCATATTTTGGGTTGGATGAAGGAATTATGGAATAAATGGAGAGAAAAATTGCATGCAAAGTATGTGAAGGGTAAGCCAATCCTAGAGGCTCTTAGAAATGTGCCAAAGGGGTAGACAAGAAAGAATGTGAATGATTGGTAAAGGAACATTTTTTTTTGGGAAAGTTTTCAGTTTTGACATATAATACTTAGTTATATATTTTAAATTTCAACTATGATATTTTGTTTAAGAATTTATTCATAACATTTCAATCTAATATTTTTACATAAATATAGGCAAGAAGCAATAGGAACACAGAAAATAGAGCTAAGCTAAAGATGGTTCACCATATTGGTAGCAAGCCAATTAGAGAAATTATTTATCAAAAGGTATTATCACAAAATCTCAATTCTTTTCTTTGAATATTGACATATACTATTTGACATTGTTTACTTTTATGTGAAGGGCAAAAAAGAAGGCAAACTACCAGATTTGGCAACTATTTTCTTTGAGACTCGCAAGAAGAATAACACACTTGTTGATTTTGAAACAATTGAGAAATATGTATGCTTGGTTAATGGAACATCTACCTTACTTTTAGTTTGTATGGATTCTGGCAAAAAACTCTTTATATACTTTGCAGGCTCAAATCCAAAAATTGGTGATGTCCGAGCCGTCTCTTCCTAGCATAGATATTGTAGAAAAATATTTTGGACCTCAAACTTTTAGTCATGTATTTGGATTTGGAGGTGGAGTATAAGCAAAAGACTTGAAAGGTGGCGCTTCCTCAAAGGCTGAACTAATATCTAAGTTACGTTCAACTCGAGAAGAAAAACAAATATTTGAAGGATCGTGTGTCTACATTAGAAAATGAGATGAAAGAAATGAAGTAACTAGTAAAGGCTCAACACTCTAATGTCCAGCCTCCCACATCAACCATTTCAGGAGAATGATCATTTGATGAACATACCAAGTTAGTAATAACTTATTCGGAACATTAGTTCATTTACTTGTTGATTGTGCATTTGTTGCTTTCCTACATGTTCCAGCATCTTTTAATTTTCATTACAACTAGTCTGCACATAAGACAATTCATCTAAAATGACTTTAAGAAGAAGAAATATAACTCAATTACCTGAAAATTAACTGAAACAAATATTCAGTTTGGTGTAAACGTAGTATGCTAGTATATTTTGGTGTAAAAGTAGTTTGCTAGTATATTTTGGTGTAAAAGTAGTCTGCTAGTAGTCAGTTCGAGTGATATACTAGTTAATTTTGGTGTAAACGTAATCTACTAGTACATCATGATCAGTATATGGATTTATAAATTCCAACACTGGGAACAATTAATTACCCTGCTAGCTAGAAGAAATTCAGATAGTCGAGTGTCTTGACTTTACATTGACTTTTCTGAGTACTTGAGGATAAATGTGTAAGTAAGCTTCGTTTTCTTTTGATATCACACTTTGGATTAATAATCTTGAGCAAGAACTTAATGGTTGCCCTTTTGGCTAGGTATTCTTATTATCGTGTTCAATATTATGTATTATATTTACCCCTTAGCTCCTATTTGTCTATATTGGGAGCCAGATCTCATGTGTGAGTCATGTGCAGTCACAGTAAATTACACAAATCTTGCTTCATGTTGAGCTAGACATTAAATGTCACGATCCGAAATTTCCAGAAAAGGTCCCCTCCTTCAATATCATGATTGGGTCGACCAGGCCAGATCATGAGTGAATAGAAAAAAAAAATGTACATAGCTGTTCCAGCTGAAATACTTGGAATAATTCTACCACTTCTACTAGGAGTAGCCTTTTTAGTGCTAGCTGAACGTAAAGTAATGGCTTTTGTGCAACCTTGGGGATCGTGATGGCGTCTAACATTTCGCTAGTTAGGCAAGCCAACGTTAGAATAATCTTAACCATTTTTAAACAATTTAAATTAAACAGAAGTCAATTACTGAAATAAAGTACGGAAGACCATAATTACCGAATCATCAAAATACATCCCAAAATCGGGTGTCACAAGTGCACGAGCTATTAGAATGATACAAATAAAGGTCTGAGTAAAATTCAAGCTGTTTGAAAGATAATACACAGCTAAGATAGGATAGAAGGGAACTTCAGAACTGCGGACGGTATGTAGTTATACCTCAAATCTCCTCTGGGTAGCTGAATCCGAGCAAGTCAATGGTACGCCGCTGGGACCAACTTCAAAATCTGCACAAGAAGTGCAGAGTGTAGTATGAGTGCAACTGATCCCATGTACTCCATAAGTGTAGAGCCTAACCTCGACGAAGTAATGATGAGGCTATGACAGGACACATACGTAAACAACCTGTACATGTATATACAAATACGAAGCGACAATAGTACAATAAATAACACTTTATAAATTTGAGAGGGAATATGCGAAGGGGGGTGATATAATAATTTTAGGAGGAAAAATTATCACTTAGCAGCCAATTAACTCATCAATTATAAAATGAGCAACTGATAATATGAAAATTGCACAATACCACCCTTCGTGCTTTTACTCTCATTCCTCCCATAAACTGGTAAATAAATAATAATAATTGGCACGACATCACCCTTCGTGATGTAACTCTCTTTTGGCACGGCATCACCCTTCGTGCTTTAACACTTTTTAAAAATGGCAGGGCATCACCCTTCGTGCTTTAACTCTCTTCCTCACTTCATAATTCAATAGATAATAATGTAAAATTGGCACGGCATCACCCTTCGTGCTTTTACACTCTTCATTACCATAAAAATATTAATATAAATTCGAAAGAGTATTTAAATGCGGGGATATATACTTATCAATTAATTCAATACCACAATACCGACTTTACCTTCCAAAATATTCAACAAACTAGCAATAATCTCATGAAAATGATCAAATAAACAAGGGAATAATAACTTAAGTAGAAATATCTTAATTAAATAGGCAAGTGTTCACAAAAAACAAATTCCACCCGCATGCTTTGACTCAACCACAACGTATAAGTACTCGTCACCTCACATATACGTTATACCCGCACATTTAATCACGTAGCAAATAGACAAATAAGTCCTACTCCCTTAAATCAAGGTTAACCACGACACTTACCTAGCTTTGCAACCAACTCAAGATTCCAATAAACCTTTGCCTCGCGAATTCGTATCCTAAATCCTCAAATCTACTCATAAACAATTCAATATATTCAATACAAATTGTAGGAATTGATTCCATATGAATTTACTAATTTTCCGGATTAAAATCCAAAATTCATTTTATAAATCGACAATGGGACCCACATCTCGAATCCCAGAAAAAATCACGAAAACCGAACACCTTTTCCGATACGAGTTCTACCATACAAAATTATCTAATTCCGACATCGAATTTTCTTTCAAATCTTCATTTTATATTTTTGGATAATTTTATAAAAATCCCAATTTCTTCCATCTAAATCCGAAATAAATAATGAATATTGATATGGATTTATGAAATATAATCAATTTCGGATATAGAATACTTACCCAAGTCAAAATCGTGAAAAATTCCTTTGGAATCGCCTAAATCCGAGACTCAAAACTCAAATATGGGTAAAAATGGTTAACTCCCGTATTAAGCACTCTGTCCAGCATTTTTCGCATTTGCACTTATTTTCGCACCTGCAGACACGCATTTGCGAGATAAATCTCGCATTTGCGGAACAGGGCAGCCTGTCCAGTGGACACATCTACTCCCAGAAATATCGCACTTGCGACATCGCAGAAGCGCTCGAGTGACCGCAGAAGCACCTCGACCATCGCGGAAATGGTTGCGCACCTGCGCTAATTTCTCCGCAGAAGCAGAGCTCGGCAGGGCTATCCAATGTCGTAGAAGCGAATGGAGTTCCGCAGGAGCGACCACGCACCTGCACACAAAATGTCGCAGGTGCGACGCACGAGAACCAGCACTGGGCAGCAGGTTCCAATTGCTTTGTGGCTCGTCTGAAACTCATTCGAGCTACTCGGGACCTCATCCGAATATTCCAACAAGTCCAGAAACATAATACATACTTACTCGGGGTTTCAATTCAAGTCAAACAATACCAAAATTACAATTCACACATCGATTCAGACTTATAAGTTTCAAACTTTTTACTTTGCAAAACTCGTGCCAAAGCATATTAAACGAATCCGGAATGACTTCAAATTTGGCACATAAGTCATAAATGACATAACAGAGCTATTCTAATTTTCGGAATCTCAATCCGAATCTGATATTAATAAAGTGAAATCCGTGGTCAAACTTTGGAAACCTTTAGCCTTTAGATTTCTAGTTTTCGTTAAATGGCGATAATTTGAGCTAGGGATAAATCAATTCTGGGCATATGCCCAAGTCCCAAATCACGATACAGACCTACCGGGACTGTCAAAAACTGATCCGGGTCCGTTTGCTCAAAATGTTGACCGAAGTCAACTCAGTTGAGTTTTGAAGCTCTATATCACATTTAATCCTTTTTCACATAAAAACTTTTCGAAAAATTATACGGACTGCTCACGCAAGTTGAGGAATGATGAATAATGCTTTTCGAGGTCTTAGAACACAACGATGAATGTTTAAATTAAAGATGCTATTTTAGATCATCACATTCTCCACCTCTAAAACAAACGTTCGTCCTTGAACGGAATTAGAAAAATACCTGAGATGGTAAATATATGTGGATATCTGCTATGCATGTCCGACTCGGACTCCCAGGTAGATGCTTCTACTGGCTGACCCCTCCATTGCACCTGAACTGAAGGATAACTCTTAAACCTCTATTGTCGGACATGTCGAGCTAAATAGCTATTGTCTCTTCTTCATGAGTCAAATCTTTGTCCAATTGGATTGAGCTGAAATCTAATACATGGGACGGATCACCATGATATTTTCGGAGCATAAACACATAGAGCACCGGATGAACTACTGATAAACTAGGTGGTAGTGCAAGACTGTAGGCTACTTCACCCACCCTTTCAAGAATTTCAAAGGGTCCAATATACTTAGCGCTCAACTTGCCCTTGTTTCCGAATCTCATTACACCTTTCATAAGTGAAACCCGAATCAATACTCTTTCTCTAACCATGAATGCAATATCACGAACTTTATGGTCGGCATAACTTTTTTGCCTAGACTGAGCTGTGTGATGTCGATCCTGAATAATCTTGATCTTATCCAAGGCATCCTGTACCAAATGGGTACCCAACAACTGAGCCTCTCCGGTTCAAACCAGCCAACAGGCGAATGGCACAGTCTCCCATATAATGCTTCATATGGAGCCATCTGAATGCTCGACTGGTAGGTGTTATTATAGGTAAACTCCGCAAGTGGGAAGAACTGATCCCAAGAATCTCCAAAGTCTATAACACTAGCGCGAAACATATCTTCCAATATTTGAAAAGTGCGCTCTAACTGTCCGTTTGTGTGTGGATGAAATGTTGTACTCAACTCAACCCGCGTGACTAATTCACGCTGTACAACCCTCTAGAAGTGTGAGGTGAACTATGTATCTCGATCAGAAATGATAGACATGGGCACACCGTGAAGGCGTACAATCTCGCGGATGTAAATTTCCGTTAATCGTTCTGAAGAATAGGTAACTGCTACTAGAATGAAATGTGCTGACTTGGTCAACCTGTCCACAATGACCCATACTGCGTCGAACTTTCTCTTAGTCCGTGCAAGCCCAACAACAAAATCCATAGTGATACGCTCCCACTTCCACTTAGGAATTTCTAACTTTTGAAAAAACCACCAGGTCTCTGATGCTCGTACTTAACTTGTTGACAATTCAGACACCGAGCTACATATGCAACTATGTCCTTCTTCATTCTCCTCTACCAATAATGTTACCGCAAATCTTGATACATTTTGGCAGCACCTGGATGAATAGAATACGGGGAATTGTGGGCCTCTTCCAGAATTAATTCACGAAGCCCATCCACATTAGGCACACAAATACAACCCTGCATCCGTAGATCTCTATCTTCCCCTACAGTAACTTGTTTGGCACCGTGTCCTTAAGTACAAGCAAATGAGGATCATCATACTGTCACTCTCTGATACGCTCGTACAAGGAAGACCGAGCGACTGTGCAAGCTAGAAACCGTCTGGATTCTAAAACATCTAACCTCACGAACTAATTGGCCAAAGTCTGAACATCGACAGCTAATGTCCTCTCACCAATCAGAATATACGTAAGGCTACCCAAACTCACGACCTTTTTACTCAAAGCATCGGCCACCACATTAGCCTTTCCGGGGTGATACAAAATGGTGATATCATAGTCTTTCAACAGCTCCAACCATCTTCTCTACCTCAAATTGAGATCTTTTTGTTTGAACAGATACTATAGGCTACGATGATCAGTAAACACCTCACACGAGACACCGTAAATGTAGTGCCTCCAAATATTCAGCGCATGAACAATGACTGCCAATTCTAAGTCATAAACAGGATAATTCTTCTCGTGAACTTTCAACTGCCGCGACCCATATACAATCACCCTGCCATCTTGCATCAATACTGCACCAAGCCCAATGCGAGATGCATCACAATACACCATATAAGATCCTGAAATTCTGAGTAATACCAACACTGGCACCGTAGTCAAAGCAGTCTTAAGCTTCTAAAAGCTCAACTCACACTCGTTTGACCATCCGAATGGAACACCTTTTTGGGTCAGTCTGGTCAATGGGCTTGCTATAAATGAAAACCCCTCTACGAACCAACGATAATAACCTGTCAAACCCAGAAAACTCCGTATCTCCGTAACTGAAGTAGGTCTAAGCCAATTCTGAACTGCCTAAATCTTCTTAGGATCCACTTTTATGCATTCACCCGATACTACATTCCCCAAAAAGGAAAATGAGTCTAACCAAAATTCACATTTTGAAAATTTGGCATATAACTGATTATTTTACAAAGTCTGAAGCACACTCCGAAGATGCTGCTCATGCTCATCTCGACTGCTGGAGTAAATCAAGTTATCATCAACGAATACAACCACAAAAGAATCCAAATAGGGCTTGAACACCCGATTCATCAAATCCATAAATGCTGCTGGAGCATTTGTCAACCCAAATGACATCACTACGAATTCGTAATGCCCATACCGAGTTCGAAAAGTTATCTTAGGGATATCAGATGTCCTAATCTTCAACTGATGGTAACCAAAACTCAAGTCGATCTTTGAAAATACCTTGGCACCCTGAAGCTAATCAAATAAGTCATCAATTCTTGGCAGCGGATACTTGTTCTTGATAGTATCCTTGTTCAACTATCGATACTCTATACACATCCGCATTGAGCCATATTTCTTCTTTACAAATAGTACTAGTGCACTCCAGGGCGAGACACTGGGTCTAATAAATCCCTGATCAAGCAAGTCTTGTAATTGCTCCTTCAATTCTTTCAACTCCAGTGGGGCCATACGGTATGGTGGAATAGAAATTGGTTGGGTTCCCGGAGCTAAATCAATACATAAGTCAATATCTCTATCGGGTGGCATCCCTAGCAGATCTGTAGGAAATACATATGGAAATTCACGGACAACTGGACCCGAATCCATAGAAGGAACATCCACACTAGAATTGCGAATATGAGCCAAATAAGCTAGACACCCTTTCTCGACCATACGCCGAGCCTTCATATAAGAAATAACCCTGTTGGTAGAATGGCCAACAGCTCCTTTCCACTCTATTCGTGGTAACCCCGGTATGGCTAGAGTCACCGTCTTGCCATGATAATCCAATATAGCATGATAAGGTAACAGCCAATCCACACCCAAGATGACATCAAAATCTACCATATCAAGAAGTAGAAGATCCATACTAGTCTTAAGACTCCCAATAGTAACCACACACGAACGATAGACATGATCTTCCACGATAAAATCTCCCACCGAAGTGGACACAAACATACATATGAGCACTTAGAGAATCACGAGGCATCGCCAGATATGAAGCAAAATAAGAGGACACATAGGAATAAGTAGATCCTGGATCAAATAGAATTGAAGCATATCTATGGCAAACTAGAACAATACATGCAATCACAACATCGGATGATTCGACCTCAGGCCTTGATGGAAAAGCATAAAAGTATGGCTGGGCCCCACCACTTTGAACTACTTCCCTGGGATGACCTCTAACTGGCTGGACTCTACCTATAACGGTCTGACCTCCACCTCTAATAGTCTGACCACCACCTCTAGATGTTTGGCCACTACCTCAATCTGGCTGGACGGGCGGTGAAGCAACCGGTGCTGGAATCATAGCACGAGAACCCTGCTACTGCATGCTACCCTGAGACCTAGAGCAGAATCTAGCAATGTGCCTCGGATCACCAAAAGTATAATAAGACCTCAGCTGTTGTGACTGCTGACCCTGAAATTGTAACGACCCGGCCGGTCGTTTTAAGAGTAATAGCCCCGATCCCATATTTACTACTTTTCCCATATTTCTATTATTTTGACATGTCGGGAGGTTTCATTTTAGTTTTTGGAGTGTTTTGGGATACTTAGTCCCTAAATAGAGGTTTAAGCCTTAGGATTTGGACCGTAGTCAGAATTATGTAAAGACGACTACAGAATGGAATTATGTTGGTTCTGTTAGCTTCGTTAGGTGATTTTGGACTTAGAGGCGCATCCGGATTGTGTTTTGGAGTTCCGTAGCTTATTTAGGCTTGAAATGGCGAAAGTCAATTTTTTTGAGATTTTGACCATTAGTGAACTTTTTGATATCGGGGTCGGAATCCAATTTCGGTAGTTGAAGTAGATCCATAATATCGAATATGACTTATGTGCAAAATTTGAGGTCAATCGGACGTGATTTGATAGGTTTTGGCATCGGTTGTAGAAGTTTAAAAGTTTCAAGTTCATTAAGTTTGAATCGGAGGCGATTCATGTTTTTAGCGGTGTTTGATATGATTTGAGGGCTCGACTAAGCTTGTATGGTATTTTAGGACTTGTTGGTATGTTTGGTTGAGGTCCCGGGTGCCTTGGGTATGTTTCGGGTGCTTAACGGATTTAATTTGGACTTAGGCTAGTTGCTGAAGATTTTCTGGTTTCTGGTATTTTCGCACTTGCGGAGGGGAGACCGCAGGTGCGGGATCGCATGTGCAAAGAAGGAGACGCAGATGCATCCAAGAAGGAGCTAAGAGGAACCGCAGGTGCGATGCATTTCCGCACCTGCGATAGTCGCAGATGCGGTCGCATAGCCGCATGAGCAGAGCCTGGGATTCTAAGTGGAATCCATACCTGCGTTGGTATTTCCGCAGGTGCGGCATTGCAGATGCGACAGAGAGTCCGCAGGTGTGCGACTTCTGGACATAACACTTAAATGCAAAGGTTCGCAATTTTTTCCCATTTTCAACATTTTTGAGCTCGGGTTTGGCGATTTCTTGAGAGCATTTTTGAGGGGTTTCTTGAGGTAAGTCCCTTGTGCTTATTTTTTATCAATAATCTTGCTTCAACATTTATTTTCTCACCTAGTTAGTGTGTATTTAAGGTGAAAATTGGGAGTTGGAGGCTTGGGTTTTGAAGAGTTTGATTTGAGGTTTTGAGTAGTCATTTGAGGTCGGATTTTGATAAATTTGGTATGGTTGGACTCGTGAGTGAATGGGTTTCGGATTTTGTGATTTTTGCCCAATTCTGAGACGTGGGCTCGGGTCGACCTTTTAGGGCAAATTTCAGAAATTTTGTTACAATATTAATTTAATTAATTTAATGAGCCTATTATAGTTGTATTTATGATATGCAATTATTTTTTGCTAGATTTGGGCCATTTGGAGTCGGATATTCGTGGAAAAGGCATTGTTACCGATTGATTGAGCTTGGTTCGAGGTAAGTGGCTTGCCTAACTTTGTATAAGGGAAATCCCCTTAAGATTTGGATCTATTGTGATATGTGAGCGCCGTGTACCTGAGGTGACGAGTATGTACATGGGCTAGTTGTGGAAAAACTCGATTTTCTTACTAAGCAGTAACCTGTTTTCCTTTTATTTTGAGTTATATTATTTTAATGAGTATTAATCTATTTTCATTCTTAATTGAGTTATTCCAATATGTGTAGCTATCCTGTTTAGTCTAATACAACATGTCTATGTGTCTTAACTGCTTGTGTGAATTCTGTGCAGCATGCTTAGTGAATTTCCTACTTCTTCCTGGACTGGTACTTCGTCTAAATCGTAAGATTTAGTGATGTAGTTGTATTTCTATTATTTGCGTTGCTTATTTACTTTGGTACTACGGAATAGTATTCTGGGAGATCCCCTTGTACTGCATATTTACTTTGGGACTACAGAACGGTATTCCGGGAGATCCCCCTGTACTGCATATTTACTTTGGGACTACGGAACGGTATTCCGGGAGATCTCCATGTCTTGCATATTTACTTTGGGACTACAGAACGGTATTCTAGGAGATCCCTCTGCACATTTACATTTGGGACTACGAGACGGTATCTCGGGAGATCACCTGTTATTATCTCTGTGTATTGGGCTATTACCTTCTATGAGTTCTTTCTTATTAAATTTCAGTCTTTATTTTTCTGCGATATTTTATTTTTGCCTTGCCTTATTATCATATTCCAATAGGGCCCGGACCTGACCTCGTCACTACTCTACCGAGGTTAGGCTTGGCACTTACTGGGTACCGATTGTGGTGTACTCATGCTACTCTTCTGCACATGTTTTTCGTGTGCAAATCCAGGTGCTCCTTATCAGCCGCACTATCAGTGAGCTGGGATAGCTTTAGAGACTTCAAGGTATATCTGCCACGTCCGCAGACCTCAAAGTCCCCTTCTACTCTTCCCAATGTCCATTATATTTTGTATTTTTTCGTTTGATAGACTCTAATGTGTAGAGACACTAGATTTTCCTTCTGTAGTTTGTGATTCATGATGTTCCGGGTTTTGGGATTGCTGTGTATTTTGAACAGTTAGTTGTTTAATTTATGTTTTTATTTTACTATTCCGCAAATGTTAGGCTTACCTAGTCATAGAGACTATGTGCCGTCACGACGTCATACAGAGGTGAAATTGGGTTATGACAAGTTGGTATCAGAGCTCTAGATTCATAGGTGTCGTGAGTCACAAGCAAGTTTAGTAGAGTCTCGCAGATCGATACAGAGACGTCTGTACTTATCTTCGGGAGGCTATGGAACTGTTAGGAAACTTTTACTACTTTGACTCCTTGTCGTGCGAAAATTGTTGCCTTCAAAAATTCTACACTTTT
This sequence comes from Nicotiana tabacum, assembly GCF_000715075.1. Classification (NCBI taxonomy): domain Eukaryota; kingdom Viridiplantae; phylum Streptophyta; class Magnoliopsida; order Solanales; family Solanaceae; genus Nicotiana; species Nicotiana tabacum. The sequence goes on from NC_134092.1 coordinate 123,908,928, forward strand.
GTATTCTATTCTCTCATAGATGGTGAGGACACGTACAAGCGGATCTGATGACCAGGCACACGTGCCCCTGCTAGAGCCACGAGAGGCCGAGGCCGGGGTAGAGGCCAATGACGTCCATATGGTGCAGCCAGAGCACCCGCACGAGCTGCTACAGAGGAGCCCCCAGTAGCTCTAACTGGAGGAAAGACACCTGAGGCACCTGTTTCTGCACTAGCCCTCCAAGAGACTCTAGCCCAGTTTCTAAGCATGTTCAGCAACATAACTCAGGCTGGATTGATCCCACTTTGTCTTGCCACATCTCAGGCCGGGGAAGGAGCTCAGGCTTCTATCGCCGGTACTCCAGAGCAGCAGGTTTAGATCGACCAGGTCCCATAGATTGTACCAATGCAGCCGGTAGCTCCAGCTCAGCCCGAGGTTAGGGCAGTAGCTTTTGAGGTGGAGCAGCTCATACTTGAGAGGTACAAGAAGTACCACCCACCTACCTTCAGCGGATTAGCTAGAGATGATGCTCAGGGTTTTTTGGAGGAGTGTCATCGTATTCTCCATACTATAGGCGTAGCGAAGATGAGCGAGGTTTCTTTTACTACATTCCATCTTAGAGGAGCAGGCTATCAGTGGTGGCGTGCTTATGGCAGCTTCACTTACATGGACTCAATTCTCGGATATGTTTTTGAGAGAGTATGTCCTCAGAGCCTCAGGGACTCATGGCGTGCGAAGTTTGAGCAGTTTTGCCAAGGTGCTATAATTGTATCAGAGTATGCAATCCGTTTTAGTGGTTTGACCCGACATGCACCGGCCTTGGTTACCAAAGTTTGAGAGAGGGTTCGACGGTTTATTGAGGGAATCTACCCCAGCATCCGGATTAGTATGGACAAGGAGTTGGAGATGGATATTTCTTATCAGCAGGTTATGAGTATTGCTAGGAGATTGGAGGGAATGCTTGCTCGGGATAAAGAGGAGAGAGAGGCCAAGAGGTCTCGAGAGACTGGTTATTATTCTGGAGCTCGTTCCCCAGCAGCTCGCCATGTTAGTGGTCATGTGAGCCGCCCCGTTCATTCAGCTCTTCCAGCTGCCAGCGGTGTTACGGCTCCTTCTAGGCCCCAAGACCCTTATTATGCATCGCCAGTATCTAGTGTGCCTCCTGTACGTGGTGTTCCTAGCGGCCAGTCCAGCAGACCTGGCCCGAGCCAGTCACAGCAGCCACACCCTCCCAGAGCATGTTTTGAGTATGGCGACACTCGCCATATGGTGAGGGATTGTCCCAGGATTAAGAGGGGTGCACCTCTATATACTTCTCCGCCACAGCGTGCCCCATCGGGTTCTCAAGTGATGATTATAGCACCAGCTTCCACCACACCTGCTCAGCCAGCTCGAGGTAGAGGTCGGGCAGGTAGAGGTTGCCTTAGAGGGGAAGGCCATGCCAGATATTATGCCCTTCCTGCTCGTACAGAAGTAGTTGCTTCCGACTCTGTCATTACAAGTATTGTTCCAGTCTGTCATAGAGATGCGTTGGTATTATTTGACCCAGGCTCTACATATTCTTATATGTCCTCTTATTTTGCCCCGTATTTGGGCGTGTCTCGGGATTCTTTGAGTTCCCCTATTTATATGTCTACTCATGTGGGAGATTCTCTTGTTGTGGACTGCGTGTATCGGTCATGTTTGATTGCTCTTAGTGGTTTTGAGACCAGAGCCAATTTATTATTGCTCATCATGATGGACTTTTATATTATTTTGGGCATGAACTGGTTGTCGCCCCATTATGCTATTCTTGATTGTCACGCCAAAACCGTGATGCTGGCTATGCCAGGTTTACCGTGATTAGAGTGGATAGGTACCTTAAAATATACTCCCCGCAGACTTATTCATTTCTTAAAGCTCAACGAATGGTTGAGAAGGGGTGTGACGCGTATCTAGCTTATGTGAGAGATGCCAGTACTAATACCCCTACAGTTGAGTCAGTCCCAGTAGTGAGGGACTTTCCAGATGTATTTCCATCTGATCTTCCGGATATGCCTCCCGACAGAGATATTGATTTTGGCATTGATTTGTTGTCGGACACTCAGCCTATCTCTATTCCTCCATATCATATGGCCCCTCCTGAATTGAAGGAGTTGAAGGAGCAGTTACAGGAATTGCTTAATAAGGGATTCATTCGGCCCAGTGTGTCACCTTGGGGTGCTCCTGTCTTATTTGTGAAGAAGAAGGATGGTTCTATACGGATGTGTATTGATTACCGCCAGTTAAACAAAGTCACAGTAAAGAACATGTATCCATTGCCTCGTATTGATGACTTATTTGATCAGTTACAGGGCGCCAGAGTATTTTCCAAGATTGACTTACATTCAGGATATCATCAGTTGAATATTCGGGAGCCAGATATCCCAAAGACTACTTTCAAAACCAGATATGGTCACTATGAGTTTCTTGTTATGTCTTTTGGGCTGACCAATGCCCCCAACAACTTTTATGCACTTGATGCACAGTGTGTTCCGGCCTTATCTTGACTCATTCGTCATTATGTTTATTGACGACATTCTGGTGTACTCCCGGACTCGGGAAGATCGTGAGCAGCACTTGAGGATTGCGCTTCAGACCTTGCGAGAAAAGAAGTTATACGCAAAATTTTCAAAGTGTGAGTTTTGGCTAGACTCAGTGGCATTCTTGGGTCATATAGTATCGAGTGATGGGATCCAGGTGGATCCAAATAAGATTGAAGCAGTGTAGAGTTGGCCCAGACCATCCTCAGCTACGGAGATTCAGAGTTTTCTTGGTTTGGTGGGGTATTACCGCCGGTTCGTTGAGAGATTCCCATCTATTGCAGCATCTATGACCAGGCTGAACCAGAAGGGTGCTCCGTTCAGGTGGACAGAGTAATGTGAGGATAGCTTTCAGAAGCTCAAGACAACTTTGACTACAACCCCAGTATTGGTATTGCCTACAGGTTCAGGGTCTTATACTGTATATTATGATGCATCGCGGATTAGTCTCGGTGCGGTGTTGATGCAAGACTGTAGGGTGATTTCCTACACGTCCAGACATCTGAAGGTGCATGAAAAGAACTATCATGTCCATGACCTTGAGCTAGCAGCCATTGTTCATGCCTTGAAGATTTAGAGGCACTATTTGTACGATGTCCCTTGTGAGATCTATACCGATCACCAGAGTTTACAGCATCTGTTCAAGTAGAAGGATTTTAATTTGCGTCAAAGGAGGTGATTAGAGCTGCTTAAGGATTATGATATCACCATTTTTTACCATCCTGAGAAGTCCAATGTGGTGGCCGATGCTTTGAGTTGTCGGGCAGAGATTTTGGGGAGTTTAGCATATCTACCAGTAGCAGAGAGGCCATTGCGTTAGATGTTCAGGCCTTAGCTAGCCAGTTTGTGAGATTGGATATTTCTAAGCTGGGTCGTGTATTGGCTTGTGTGGTCTCTCGGTCGTCTCTTTATGATCGTATTAGGGAGCGTCAGTATGATGACCCCAAACCACTTGTCCTTAAGGACATGGTCCAGCACGGTGATGCTAAGGAGGTCACTCTTAGGGATGATGGTGCATTGAGGATGCAGAGCAGGCTTTGTGTGCCTAATGTGAACGGTTTGCGTGAGTTGATTCTCTAGGAGGCTCATAGCTCATGGTACTCTATTCATCCGAGTGCCGCGAAAATGTATCAGGACCTGAGGCATCATTATTGGTGGAGGATGATGAAGAAGGACATAGTAGAGTATGCGGGTAGATGTCTAAATTACCAGCAGGTGAAGTATGAGCATCAGCGGCCAGGTGGATTGCTTCAGAAGTTAGAGATTCCAAAGTGGAAATGGGAGCGGATCACTATGGATTTCGTTGTTGGACTCCCACGGACTCAGCGAAAGTTTGATACAATTTGGGTGATTGTAGATAGGCTGACCAAGTCAGCTCATTTCATTCTTGTGATGACTACCTATTCTTCCGAGCATCTAGCTCGAATCTACATTCGTGAGATTGTCAAACTTCATGGCGTACCAGTATCTATTATCTCTGACTGGGGCACGCAGTTTACATCACGGTTCTGGAGAGCTGTACAACAGGAGTTGGGTACTCAGGTGGGTTGAGCACAGGTTTTCACCCTCAGACGGATGGACAGTCCGAGCACATTATTCAGATATTGAAGGATATGTCTGTGCATGTGCGATAGATTTTGGAGGTGCTTGGGATCAGTTCTTGCCACTTGCAAAGTTTTCTAACAACAACCGTTATCAGTCCAGCATTAAGATGGCACCGTATGAGGCCCTGTATGGTAGGCGGTATCGGTCCCCAGTGGGTTGGTTCGAGCCGGGCGAAGCCAAATTATTGGGTACGGACTTGGTTCACGATGCCTTGGAAAAGGTTAAGGTGACTCAGGATGGACTTCGCATAACCCAGTCCAGATAGAAGAGTTACGCAGACTGAAAGGTTCGTGATGCTGCATTCATGGTTGGAGAGCGGGTCTTGCTTCGAGTTTCGCCTATGAAGGGCGTTATGAGGTTCGGAAAGAGGGGCAAGCTGACCCCAAGGTTTATTGGTCCCTTTGAGGTGTTGCGGTGAGTTGAGAAAGTTGCTTATGAGCTTGCCTTGCCTCCCAGCCTAGCAGGAAATCATCTGGTATTTCATGTTTCGATGCTCCAGAAGTATCACGGCGATCCGTCCCATGTGTTGGATTTCAGCTCAGTCCAATTGAACAAGGATCTATCTTATGTTGAGGAGCTAGTGGCTATTTTCGACAAGCAGGTCAGAAAGCTAAGATCAAAGAACATTGCTTCTATGAAGGTTCAATGGAGGGGACATCCGGTCAAGGAGGCAACTCAGAAGACCAAGCAGGATATGCGCAGTCGTTATCCTCATCTTTTCACCACTTCAAGTATGTCGCTATGCTCGTTCGAGGACGAATGATTGTTTTAAGATGGGGGGGATGTAACGACCAGGCCGGTCGTTTTGAGGGTTATAGCCCTGTTCCCCTATTTACTGCTTCTCCCATATCTATTTCTGCTATTGTGACTTGCCGGGAGGTTTCGTTTTGGTTTTTGGAGTGTTTTGGGACACTTAGTTCCTAAATGGAGGTTTAAGCCTTAGGATCTGGACCGTAGTCAAAACTGTGCGAAGACGACTCTGGAATAGAATTCTGTCGGTTCCGTTAGCTCCTTTAGGTGATATTGGACTTAGGGGCGCATCCGGATTGTATTTTGGAGGTTCGTAGCTTATTTAGGCTTGAAATGGTGAAAGTTAATTTTTTGGAGATTTTGACCGGTAGTGGACTTTATGATATCGGGATCGGAATCCAATTCCGGAAGTTGGAGTAAGTCCGTAATGTTGAATATCACTTGTGTGCAAAATTTGAGGTCAATCGGATGTGATTTGATAGGTTTTGGTATCGATTGTAGAAGTTTAAAGTTTCAAGTTCATTAAGTTTGAATCGGATAGTGATTCGTGTTTTTAGCATTGTTTGATATGATTTGAGGGCTCAACTAAGCTTGTATGGTGTTTTAGGACTTGTTGGTATGTTTGGTGGTCTCGGGGACCTCGGGTGTGTTTCAGATGCTTAACGGATTTAATTTGGACTTAGGCTAGTTGCTGAAGATTTTCTCGTTTCTGGTGTTTTCGCATCCACGGAGGGGAGACCGCAGGTGCGTGATCGCATGTGCGAAGGAGGAGCCGCAGATTCAGCCAAGAAGGAGCTAGGAGGAACCGCAGGTGCGATGCATTTCCTCACATGCGATAGTCGCAGATGCGGTCGCATAGCCGCAAGAGCGGAGCCTGGGATTCTAAGTGGAATCCGCACTTGCAATGGTATTTCCGCAGGTGCGGCGTCGCAGATGCAACAGAGAGTCCGTAGGTGTGAGACTTCTGGACAGAACACTTAACTGCAAAGGTTCGCGATTTTTTCCCATTATTAACATTTTTGAGCTCGGGCTTGGCGATTTCTTGAGAGCATTTTTTAGGGGTTTCTTGAGGTAAGTCCCTTGTGCTTATTTTTTATCAATAATCTTGCTTCCCCATTTATTTTCCCACCTAGTTAGTGTGTATTTAAGGTAGAAATTGGGAGTTGGAGGCTAGGGAAAGAGTTTGATTTGGGGTTTTGAGTAGCCATTTGAGGTCGGATTTTGATAAATTTGGTATGGTTGGACTCGTGAGTGAATGGGCTTTCGGATTTTGTGATTTTTGCCCGATTCCGAAACGTGGGCCCGGGTCGACTTTTTAGGGCGAATTTTGGAAATTTTGTTAAAGTATTGATTTAATTAATTTGATGAGCCTATTATAGTTGTATTTATGATATGTAATTATTTTTGGCTAGATTTGGGCCATTCGGAGTTGGATATTTGTGGAAAAGGCATTGTTACCGATTGTTTGAGCTTGGTTCGAGGTAAGTGTCTTGCCTAACTTTATGTGGGGGAAATCCCCTTAAGATTTGGAACTATTGTGATATGTGAGCATCGTGTACGTGAGGTGATGAGTACGTACACGGACTAGTTGTGGAAAGACCCTATTTTCTTACTAAGCAGTAACATGTTTTCCTTTTATTTTGAGTTATACCATTTTAATGAATATTAATCCATTTTCATTCTTAATTGAGTTATTCCAATATGTGTAGCTATCCTATTTAGTCTAATACAGCGTGTCTACGTGATAGGGAGTAAAAGGAGAGCATGACGGGCTAGATCCACAAAACGCGTACTGAGTAACACTCATATTGCCCTGTTATAGATGCTCAAATTGCATGCGATAATCCTCTCTCAATGTTATAGGGTGAAACTTCTCTAGAAATAGCCGTGAGAACTGCTCCCAAGTCAGTGCAGGTGACCCGGCTGGTCTGGTTAACATTAAATCTCTCCACCACCTCTTGGCACAACCCGTCATCTGAAATTCAACCACAGAAGTGAACTGGAAAGAGCTTAGTAAACTTGTCCAGCCTCGATAAAGCCTTAGAAGACATGGCGAGCCTATCACCGGTCGGTGCCGTAACAACTGGCTAAACTACCCCAACTGGTGGGGCTGCTGGAGCCTAATACTGTGGAGCCACCTGCTCAGGAGCGGGAGTAGTGGGAGTCTGTGCTCCTCCCCCAGGCTGTGAGATGGCTGGTGCCACTGGAAATGAACCATTTTGGGTCATGCCCTCCATAAGACTCACCAAACAGACTAGAGTATCCTGAAGCACTGGAGTTGCTATGAATCCTTCCGGGATCTGAATTGGTCCGACCGGTATAGTATGAACTGGAACCTCCTCCTGAAAATCCACCTGAGGTTCTACTACAGGTGTTGTTGCTCGAGCTCTAACTTGAGCTCTTCCTTTGCCTCTATCACAGCCTTTGGCACGACCTCGGCCTCGGACTCTACCCCTAGTCATAGTTGCCACCAAGGGCTCTAGTCCCTGTTCATTGGTAGATGTATTACGTGTTCTCGCCATCTGCGAGAGAATAAGAATAGAATGGTTCAATCATCGATGATAGAATAAAATCGCATGATAGAATAAGAAAGAAGTGATATTGTACCTATACTTCATAGCCTCTGAGAGATAAGTACAGACATCTCCGTACCGATCCTTCAGAATCTACTAAGCTTGCTCGTGACTTGTGAGACCTAGGTAACCTAGTGCTCTGATACCAACTTGTCACGACCTGAAATTTTTATCTTCGGGATCGTGATGGCGCCTAATATTTCACTTGCTAGGCAAGCCAACGTTAGAATAATCTTAACCATTTTAAAATAATTTAAATTAAATAGAAGTCAACAACAACAACAACAACAACAACCCAGTAAAATTCCACTAATAGGGTTTGGGGATGGTAGTGTGTTCGTAGACCTTACCCCTACCCCAAAGGAGTAGAGAGGCTGTTTCCGAAAGACCCTCGACTCAAGAAAACAAAAAGATAAAAGGACAAAAGGAGACAATATTAGTCAATTACTGAAATAAAGTGTGGAAGACCATAACTACTGAATCATCAAAATATATCCCTGAATGTGGTGTCACAAGTGTACGAGCTACTAGAATGATACAAATAAAGGTCTAAATAAAATTCAAGTTGTTTGAAAGGTAACACACAACTAAAGTATAATAGACGGGGACTTCAGAACTGCGGACGCCATGCAGTTATACCTCAAGTCTCCTCTGATAGCTGAAATCCAAGCAAGTCTATGGTACGCCGCTGGGACCAACTCCAAAATCTGTACAATAAGTGCAGAGTGTAGTATCAGTACAACCGACCCCATGTACTGGTAAGTGCTGAGCCTAACCTCGACGAAGTAGTGACGAGGCTAAGGCGGGTCACTTACATTACCTGTACGCAATATTAGATACAACAACAATAATAGAAATAAATAACACTTTATAAATTTGGGAGGGAACATGCGAAGGGAGGTGATATAATAATTTCAGCAGGAAAAATTATCACTTAGTAACCAATTAATTCATCAACAATAAAATGAGCAATTGATAATATGAAAATGGCACGACACCACCCTTCGTGCTTTTACTCTCATTCCTCCTATAAACTGATAAATAAATAAATAAATAAATAAATAATAATAATAATAATAATAATAATAATAATAATAATAATAATAATAATAATAATAATAATAATAATAATAATAATAATAATTGACACAGACATTCCCAAAAATAACTTTTAGCACGACATCACCCTCCGTACTTTTACACTCTTTAAAAATGGCACGGCATCACCCTTCATGCTTTAAATCTCTTCCTCACTTCATAATTTAATAAATAATAATGTGAAATAGGCATGGCATCACCCTTCGTGCTTTTACACTCTTTCTTACCATGAAAATATTAATATAAATTCGGAAGAGTATTTAAATGCGGGAATATATACTTATCAATCAATTCAATACCAGAATACCAACTCCACCTTCCAAAATATTCAATAAACTAGTAATAATCTCATGAAAATGATCAAATAAACAAGGGAATAATAACTCAAGCAAGAATATCTTAATTAAATAGGTAATTATTCACAATAAACAAATTTCACCCGCATGATTTGACTCAACCACAACGCATAAGTACTCATCACCTCACATATACATTGTAGCCGCACATTTAATCACGTAGCAAATAGACAAATAAGTCCTACTCTCTCAAGTCAAGGTTAACTACGACACTTACCTCGGTTTGCAACCAACTCAAGATTTCAATAAACCTTTGCCTCACGAATTCGTATCTGAAATCCTCAAATCTAGTCATAAACAATTCAATATACTCGATACAAATCGTAGGAATTGATTCCATATAAATTTACTAATTTTTCGGATTAAAATTCGAAATTTATTTTAAAAATGGACAGGGGGACCCACATCTCGAATCCCAAAAAACTCACAAAAATCGAACACCCATTCCGATACAAGTTCAACCGTACAAAAATTATTGAATTCCGACATCAGATTGGCTTTCAAATCTTTATTTTACATTTTTGGAAGATTTTATAAAAATCTCAATTTCTTCCATCTAAATTCGAAATAAACGATGAATATTGGCATGGATTTATGAAATGTAATTACTTTCAGATATATAATACTTACCCAAGTCAAAATCGTAAAAAATCCCTTTAGAATCGCCTAAATCTGAGACTCAAAACTCAAAAATAGGTAAAAATAGTTAACTCCTATTTTTAAGCACTCTGTCTAGCATTTTTCGCATTTGCGGACTTATTTTCACACCTGCGGACACACATTTGCGAGACTAAGCTCGCATTGCAGAACATAGCAGCATGTCCAGTGGCTGCATCTGCGCCCAGAAATGTCACACATGCGATTTCACAGAAGCGCTCCAGTGACCGCAGAAGCAGTTTGCCTCGCAGAAGCGGCTCGACCATCGCGGAAGCGGTTGCGCACCTGCGCTAATTTCTCCGTAGAAGCGGAGCTCGGCAGTGCTGTCTAATGTCACAAAATATCGCAAGTGCTACGCACCAGAACCATCACTGGGCAGTAGGTTCCAATTGCTTTGTGGCTCGTCCGAAACTCATCCGATCCACTCGGGACCTCGTCCGAATATTTCAAAAAGTCCAGAAATATAATACAGACTTACTCGGGGTTTCAATTTACATCAAACAAGACCAAAATTACAATTCACGCCTCGATTCAGACTTATGAATTTCAAACTTTTCACTTTGCAAAACTCGTGCCAAAACATATTAAACGAATCCGGAATGACTTCAAATTTGGCACACAAGTCATAAATGATATAACAGAGCTATTTCAATTTTTGGAATCTCAATCCGAGTCCGATATCAATAAAATCAAATATGTGGTTAAATTTTGGAAACCTTTAGCCTTTAGATTTCTAATTTTCGTTAAATGGCGATAATTTGAGCTAGGGACCTTCAAATTCAATTTCGGGCATACGCCCAAGTCCCAAATCACGATATGGACCTACCGGGACTGTTAAAATATTGATCCGGGTTCGTTTGTTCAAAATATTGGCCAAAGTCAACTCAGCTGAGTTTTGAAGCTCTATTTCACATTTTAATCCATTTTTCACATTAAACTTTCCGAAAAATTATACGGACTGCGCACGCAAGTTGAAGAATGATGAATAGTGCTTTTCGAGGTCTTAAAACACAATAATGAATGTTTAAATTAAAGATGACATTTTGGATCATCATATTAAAGTAGTCTTACTTTCTCAAAAAAGAAAAAGAAACTAAAGCAGCCTTATTTGAAGTATATTTAGTCTTGGGTTTGAGAAAGATAAATAGATATATTATTTCTAAACATTGACGGTTTATTTTTCAAGTATATATATAATTACATTTGACGAATTTGAGCATTTATTCAGGTAAGTGGTCAAATAATTATCTCATTAAAATTTATTTTCTATTTTCCTTTAATTTATTCTTATGAATAACTGTCTACATCCTTTTTACAGGTTTTGGAAACTATAATTTACAAGTCAAGATGCAGCTTTTGGAGACGTACATACAAGATGACTATGATTTTGCAATGATATATTATTGCAAAAACTATTATTATATTTCTAATCTAGGAATGCTAATTAGGTGTTTTTGCTATGGGTTTTTGTAAAAGATAATGTGACTCACATTATGGCTATATATACATATTGCCATTAACAAGAAGTTACTCAATTTTTGTAATAGAAAGATTTATATTTATATTATTTCTTGTGACCATGGTTGTTAGAGAATTATTGATTAAAATTGAAATTTATTCATATAAACCTTTTAGGGACTAGCTGTAATGTCTTTTAGGACCAAACTGGTTTTCCTTAAAATAGTCATTTGATCAATTTAATAGATACTGGTTTATAATTAGGGACCAGAAAAAATAGTCCCCAAAAGGTTTTAGGGACCAGAAAAATTCAGTAGCTAAATCAATTAAGGACCTCTGTTTTAAAAGGTGTTTCTGGGGCGAGCCCCGGGGCGAGGCGTACCAAAAATGCCCCGGGGCGATGGTGTGGGGCGAAAGTCTCAAGAGGCGTACGCCCCGTAATTTGGGGCGTACCCCCGGGCGTTCGGGGCGTACACCCCGGCGTTCGGGGCGTGTTTTTTTAGTAAGGAGTAAGCCCCAGAGACTTTTCAAATTAAAACAAAATTTGTTGAATTAGTCCTTCATATAATACCCAAATTCTCAAAAGTGAGTTTGGTAATTACTCAAAAGGTTTAAAAAGGAACTCAAAAGTATTAAATTTAAAAGTAAAGACCTTTTTATTGATTTAAGCCCTAATTCATGATTTTTCCAAATTTTTATCTTGTCCGCTAGTCTGCTAATATCTCTCAAAAGCAACGAATATTTAATTTTTTTTACAAATACAAAGAGAACTACATTTTTCTTCATAGCAGCAAATTCAAAGTTCAAATTACAGGTTAATCATCATTTTTGTTCCTCCATATAGAAAACTTTATTCTTTTAGACTCAAATTACTTGTGCTTGTAAGTAACGTATAATAGATTGTTTTGATTAGTTTTTTGTGGGGATGGAGCACACATATATATAGTTTTCTTCAATTTTTATGCAATTTTACCTGTTTATAAATATTAATTGTCATTATATTATTTTATAAAATATTAAAAATTAAATACCTATGGGGCTTACGCCCCGCGCCTCGGGGCTTATGCCAACGCCCCGCCTTACGCCCACGCCTTTTAAAACACTGTTAAGGACTAGATACTAACTAATTAAGGTATTATTTTTCTTTTATCGTGGACCAGAAATCTGGTCCTTAAAAATATTTTAGAGAAGGGAACAATGCTGGTCGCTGAAACACTTTAGAGACCAGCTCAAAAACCCCGTCGTTATTGGCCTTTAGTCATAGTACTTGTCAAAGTGTAACAATAATCTTTCTAGGACTTTTTGTAATTTTGCCCAAGCACAGACGCTCCTTGTACTGTCTAATTAATTAATATAAAGTAGTCTTTTGTAACGACCCGACTTGTCGTTTTAAGAATTAACGCCCCGTTCTGTGACTTAAGGTCTCGAGCAGTTTCGTAATATGTATTATGACCCGAGAGTGTGGTCGAGTCTAATTTACTGAAGATTTGGAATTAAATTAAAAGAACAATCCTTAATTTAAAGCTTAAATGGAAAGAGTTGACCGGAGAGTTGACTTTTGAGCAAACGACCCTGAAATGGAATTTTGATGATGTCAATAGATTCGTATGGTGATTTCAGACTTAGGCGTATGTCTGGATTTGGATTTGAAAGTCCGCAGGACAATTCGACGCATTTTGGCGAAAGTTAAAAAATAGACGATTTTCGAAAAGTTCGATCGAAAGTTAAATTTTTGATAACGAGGTCGGAATCCGATTCTGGAAATTGAAATAGGTCTGTTATGTCATTTATGACTTATGTGCAAAATTTGAGGTCAATCGGACTTGATTCGATAGGTTTTGGCATCGAATGTAGAAGTTGAAAATTTCATAATAGACTAAAGTTTCAAGTGAGTTCGCACAAGACCTAACTTCAAATGAGAATAATTCTCATGATACGAAGTGTTATATAGTGTATTATCTATCAAATGAAAGATCTTTGAGTCTAGTTTCTAACGCTTCAAACCATTCTTCATTGGACATTCCTACAAGACGTTATGACCAAATTACCAAAGGCTGAAAAAATTCGATTATGCGATTGCAGAATAGTTATGCGACCGCAAAACTGCTTCTGCGACTGCAAACTGGTCGCAGAATAGACCAGAACATCCCAGTTCTGGGCACCGACTTTTGCGACCATTGTGCAGCCCGCATACCCATTCTGCGGTCCATTATGCGACCGCATACCTGCTTTCGGAGGGTTAATCTTTCTATTTTCATAACCCGACCTCATTTTAATAAATAGGCTTTGGGGCTTATTTTGAGGTATTTTTCTGAGGGTTTTAGAGAGAGGTAAGAGCATTTTAGATAGAGAAGGAGAGAACCTAACATTCTAATCATCCATTCTTCAAGAATCAAGGAAGATAATCACAAGATCTTCATCTAAGAGGTAAGATTCAACCCTTAGTCTTCAAATTTTGAGTTTGGGGTAAAAGATTGGTGATTGGGAGTATGATTCTTGGGTGTAAGAGTATTATGTATATATGCTTGTATCAATAAGGTTTGTGGGAAGATTATTGAGATCAAATAAGTAAAGATTGGATTGTGGAATGAAGAAAATCTTGTAGAAGAACCTTATAATCAAATTTGCACACCTAGTGTTTGATAAAATGCTCAAATGAGCTGAAACCATGAAAATCTTCCTGATTATGGTTCACTTTTGTTATGTTTCTAAATAGATTGAAGTTGCTAGGATTTCCGGAGTCTCGTAGTAATGTAAGGAAGGCTCAAGAAAGATTGGAGCCGTCCGAAGGTCAATTCACGTGAGAAAGCTATTTTGGAATATCGGCCTAAGTTCAAAAAGGTAAGTATCTTGCTTAACCTCGAGTGGGGGAATTATCCCTTAGGCATTGAGTCTTATGTTCTATTTGTGAAATATGAAAAGCCGTGTACGCGAGGTGACGAGTACGTACTCGGGCTTATACGTGCAAAATTCATTGAATTAAAGTTTTAGGCATTATTGTGCAGTAAATTGAAAAATTGTGGAAAATTATTAAATCACTTATTTGCCATGCCTAAATCCTTATTGTTGAATTTGTTTTTATATGATAATTTGATGTGATTGTTACTTGAAATTTTGTGAGTATTGTTGGTTTAGTATTTCTTGAAAATTAATTCCAATATGAATTTTCTTATGCAAATAATTAAGTTAAGCGAGCTTAAGAATAAGTGTTAATATAATTAACTAAATTTGCATTAATGAAGGTTTTGCTTTATGCTGAGTAATTTCTATTTCTATTGATTATTTTTGGGTGTTATATACATTGTGTGGAGCCTTGGGCTATTTGTTGTGAAATTAATTTATTTTATTATAACTTTGGAATTTGGTTGTGGCTATTGGGCAAATTGTGATATGAATTGATTTTATTATGTTGCCGTGTTAATTTCCTGTGTAAAATATTATGGTGTGTGAGTTATTATTTTGGGGAGATAAGGGTGGCATTTCACCGTTGATATTATGTGGGTATAAGGGTGGCATTTTACTGTTGTTGTATTTGTTGGAATATTGTCTGGGTGGAGCAATAAGGGCGGCTATAGGAGCGATTAGGGTGGCAATAGGAGCGATAAGGGTGGCTATTGATATTGTCTGGACGGAACAATAAGGGTGGCTATAGGAGTGATAAGGGTGGCAATAGGAGCGATAAGGGTGGCTATTGTCAGGGACGATATGTGATGATGTGGGGTTGTGTTGTTGTGATTTTCATATGATGTTGTGATTTTCTTGTATTTATTTTTATACCTTGTGCAATTTGTCTTGTTGTCGGTAAATTGATAACAATTTGATTTATGTTGAAATTGAGAGTCTGTGGCTATTTCCAGGCGGATTATAAAATCAAATGTGGGTACGAGGTACCGTGAGTAAATAATGAGGATATTTGGCACGTGAATCGTCCGTACAGTTGTGATATGAAATGTGGGCACGAGGTGCTGTGATGAAATGATAATGATATTTGGCACGCGAATTGTTCGTACAATTATGATATGAAAGAAGGGCATGAGGTGCCGGGGAAATATGATGATTTAATTATGGGCACGAGGTGCCGTGAAAATATAAAAATGGGCTGAGACGCGTTTTTACGAAAAATATAAAAATGGGTTGAGACCCGTATTTTTATGATTATGAAATGAGGTGTCACATGATAATTTTTTAATTGAAAGAATTATATTCAAAATATTTATTTGGAAGGATTTTTATTCAAAAAGAATTATATGAAAGAATTGTATTTGAAAGATATTTATTTGAGGAAATTATATTTGAAAAATAATTATTTGAGAAAACTACATTTGAAAGAGAGTTATTTGGAAGAATTATATGTGAATGATATTTATTTGAAAAACTTGAATTAATTGGGCGTACATGTATTTATTAATTGTTGAGTGATATTTATGGTATTCTTGTTGTCTTGCTATGCATACCACTGGTTTTTTATCCTGCTCTTATTGCTATCTGTTTCCTAGTATTTTGTATATTATATTGCACATGTTATTAGACTAGTGAGTGTCTTCATTGTACCTCGTCTCTACTCCATTGAGGTTAGTCTTGATACTTATTGGGTACCGACCGTGGTGTACTCATACTATACTTTTGTATATTTTTGTGCAGAGTCAGATATTGGAGTTATCGGACTTGAGCAGAGTTAAAGCGGGATCGTAAGAATTCAAGGTAGAGCTGCTTGGCCGTCGCAGTCCCTTGGAGTCTTTTTATTTCATTGTACTGTTAATTTGTAATCAAACAGTATTGTATATTCGGTCCTCGTGATCATTCCACGTATTCAGTTAGAGTTCTTGACTCAGTACTACCAGTCTTGGGAAGTTGTATATTGTAATTATTTCCGTTGTTAGTTAAAAAAATGACTTCAAAATGTAATTGAAATTGGCTTACCTAGTCTTAGAGACTAGGTGCCATCACGACGTCTGTAGCGGAATTTTGGGTCATGACACTTTTTAACCAAAACAAAATCACGTCTTTAAGGCTTTGTGCCTAAGCTCATGTGGATGAAATCACTATCGAATTGAGCTATTACATGAAATCACAAAATTTGCTTAGAAATAATATTTTTCAGATTTCATTAAATCACAAAATTTGCTTAGAAATAATATTTTTCACATTTATATATATGTGATGAAATAAAAATCTAATATATATAAATAAAGACGAATATCTTGATGAACTTTCTAGAATATAATTTTGTGTACGTTACTGCATGTCAACAATTCCTCTATCTCTTTGTTCGTTCGTCGTGCCTTATTTTCAATGACTCGTCCGGCTATAATAAGCTTACTTTATTGGTCGGTTGTCGAAAAATAATTATATTCGTTAATCAAATATATAAAAAATATGTATCTTATATATTAATATATATAAAATATATATTTTATCGGTTATACTATGTGTTTTCCCTTTCTTTTCTTTTTCCTTCATTCGTTATTTTGGGCTCGGCAATTCTCGACAATGGGCTGAGTCTCACTCAAGTATACTATTCACTTCCCAGGAAGAAAGTTTCTTAATGGATAAATATGTAACTTGCCCATTTAATTTTAAGAAGATCACAGAATCAAATTAAACAAGGTGCTTCTGGAAATTAATATGAATAAGCTTAAAGTGCGAATATACTACTTGTTCCCAACATTAAGGGGGGGGGGGGGGGGGGGAAGTAGCTACTTGAGTAAAATAATATATTCTTCCAACTCTTTAGACTTTTCAGCCTAGCTAATTATTTTCCCCCCTAATTTCTTTTGGTGAAGTTGGGCTCATGAATTGGGGAAAAGAAAAGAAAAAAAAAAGGGTACTAATGAGATCTATTGCAACGCCAATCATAAGCAATTGCTGGTTAGCCATGATATTAGAAAACTTGTTCAAAACATTGTCACCAAATTAACTCTAGAGTTAGAGTTATTTCATTGACAAATTATCAAGAATTAATCCTTGATTTAGGAAGAGAATCTACATGTACTTCTAATGTCTTTTAGTTTGTATTGGACTACTCATACATTTTTAAAAATATCATGAAGAGAGTATAGTAGAGTAATATCAAATTTTACATATAGTGCACCGTCTAGATCAATAACTGACTCACTATATAAGAAACATTAAATAACAACTACTGACAATTGTATATTTCACGAGTGCACATCAAGATCAACAATTGACTCACTGCTTAAAAATATTAAATAACTGCTGACTACTATACCTTTTAACGAGAGATTTGATGAGTGTTTTTAACGTATTCACATAAACTAAGGATTCGAAGTTCAAATATCTCAAATTCCAATATTTAGGCACTAAGCAAGGGTTAAACATAAGTTGACAACTATACATTTTAATTACTTCCATAAGACTATAACTCTGTAGTATAAGATCTTATGCGTGTTTTTTATGTTATAACATGTATTAAATTCTTCAATTCTTGTCCAAGAATATGCAGTTGCAGCTTTTGTTCCAGATTAGTAATTAATATCATAAAATATCTATTATTATTTACTCCATTGTCCTAACATCATGCTGGAAAAGTGGACGCCGATCAAAAAAGCGTGTTCCCTCTGCATGTTAAAGAAAGAAAAGAAGATCAAATTTAATAATGCATAATACAAATATAATGAACTTTAAAAAAAATATTAACTTAGGTGTGAATTGAATCTATAGTCAGTTCAACTCCGACGCTGTAGCAGTGTGAAAGCTTTATAAACTACAATTTACAGCACATGTAAAATATAGAGATACTCTGTAGTAGCAAGAGCCCACAGTTTATATGTATACAACCTTAAATAGCAAAATAAAAAAACAAATAAAAGTTAAATCAATCAAACTAATGAGGAAGAATAGCTTGATATATACCACTTCAATTTGTTATCATTTTTCCTTTTTATCTTGTGCACATTAAGGATAGAGAGATAGGACCTGTTTTTTTGCTTAATCGAAGACATATTATATATGTAACATAACTTGTTGGAATAAAATTGAGGTGCGTAAAGGACATTGTTTTTAAGAATATTTTACCCATACAGTGATGAATAAAATTAGGCATATCAATTTCTCAAGATTTAACAAGCTCTTCCAGTTATTAAACTGAGAATAGAACTAGCAGAAAATTCAAAGAAAAAACTCAGCCAGGAAAAAGAAGAAGATTCAGAAAGTTATGTCAACAAGTCTCTAAATACCTTGTATATATAGACGTTGCCCCAACTGCTAGTTAACAACTAGATAACGGCTAGTTAATGACTAGTTTGACTCTATTAAATTTAAAATAATTTATTAAATAATAAATAGATGTAAAACTGATATTTCAAAAAAGAAAAAAAATTCAAATCAAAATGATGGATATTCCCTTTTAAAATACCACTAAATTTTCAACGTAACTATCCGTTAGAAAAACAATTTCTTTAATTGCAAAGAATAAAGAGTAAAACCATCCATATTGTGCTATTCAAGCAAGAGACATTAACTAGTGGATAACCACTAAAGATACGAGCTGTGGTATTGGACGAGTCTCCAATTTCTAAGAAGGCCTAATAACTTAATTAAACTGCTAAAAGTAAGTACTTGAAAAAAATATTTTGCAGCTAAGATGCTTGAGGGATTACTTTTATGCTAATTAAGATGCATAATTAACTTTCCCAAGGTTGAATCACGTAAATAAATAACATAGTAAACTGAAGTTGTGCCAGAGCTAAGGGGGGCATGTGAGACGATTAGGACTGGGCCCGGCCCAGGACCACAAGTCCAAATGGACGGTGAGCCTAAACGATCCTAACCAGATAGGACCGGGACCGTAGGGAGGTGGGCTGGTTAGTGGGTTGGTCCCATAGGCGAGGCCCACGAGATCGGAACCGGTTAGGACCGGGACCGATTGGGAAGTGAGCCGGTTCAAGCGGTCCTAAATGGGCCTATCCGGGCCCAACGACTAATATTTTTTTAAAAAAAATCTGTCACACCGTTATGATATTTAAAATATGGCTGTTTTACCTGCCAAAATAGCCGTTGGCTATCTATAAAATAGTCATTTAACCCCCCAAACTTTATTTTAACCCCAATTTTTTTATAATTACACTTTTTCTTATATATATATCTTATATCGAATATAACTTTTATTACGCTAAAAAGCAATAATTATATATTCTCGTCCGCTATTGATGCTAAGTCACATAACAACCGACAAATTATACTTTAATTTTACGTTAATAATAGTACAATAATATTTCTTGTATGATATTATTGCTGAGTCAGATCACGACTGACAGATTATCGTGACCGTATCAACCACCAAATAAATCTACAGGAGAATATTTTTTTTTTTTTATGATTCTCCACTTTGAAATTGGTTGTAGGGTTCAGTTGAAAACTTGAGGCCACAAAAATTTAAAAGGTAAAAGTAAGATGAAAAATAGAGGTAAAAGTTAGAGGGTTGAGGTCATTTGGCTAAAAAAAATGCAGCATTTTGTACTAGTCAAATAATGCTAAGATGGCATGACTTGACATGAAATTTTGTGTTTAATCCATCAAATTTTTACAGATCTGGAACAAACTTAACACACACACACACTAATATTTTAAAGGAAAATGAGTAAACGTAGTTATTAAATATACTCTATCTACGACCTCCTCAGCGAGAACGACAAAGAAGATAGTAAATTTAAACCTTTACTCTGGCATAAACATATTAAATTGTCCCACAATATTAAATAATGAACTTCTTTATGCCTTTTAAATTTTGCATAGTTCTTCTAAAAGAAAGATTTAAAGAGGACAGAAATATCCAAAGGGTACTAGGTTGTCTGCCATGATTAGGGCAACCTAGGCCTTGAATCTACCCATATATCGGAGTAATTATTCCTCAATTTTTTCATTTAAAAAAATAAACTTGGTGGAGTTATATGCTACTCCTATTATCAAACTTAGAGAAAGTGAAAAAAAATAAATATTTTCTCTGCGTTTTCAGCTTCTATTCGAATGAATGATAAAGTCCGATCTTAAAAAAATCCTATTAGAAATTCTCTTCTTTTTAATGGGCCTTGTATAATACGAATTTGAATTAGTCGGGACTCTAGTACGAATATCAATCGAGAAACCAAAAATAAAATAAAAAAGATAAATCCTACCTAAAACCTAAACAGTTTACGGAAACGGAGTGTTGTTAAATTTTTTGCTTCTTCAACATCACAAAAAATTGAAAAGGAATCATTAATTTCATCTAGAGAAACTAAATATTAATTTAAGTCCGCATATAATTTTCATTAATGTCAAATTAGTGCGCAGGGATAAAAATTTACTCACACACCTGATGTTTTCACATAAACTTAAATGACATAACTACAATTGATTAATATATTATGATTAGTTAGTATACATTTTTAACTCATTTAATTATTTAATCGTCATAAATTAACATGGTCTGAACTCAATTTCTGGTACTGTTAATTATTAAAAAGTTGACCACGTCCATTATTTCCCAAGAACGCCGTAAAATTTCACATCATTTTGTTCAATTCTTGTCAAGGTTCAATTCAAATGCCCACATTAGAAATCATGACTCGCTCAAACCAAACAAAAAAACAAATTAAAGTAAAGGGGTAGACACGTCATATCATAGTATTGTATAGGATGATCTTATAATAAGGGTTGTGGTAGAGTGATAAGTATTCTTTAATTAAAGGTTTCGAGTTCAAGCCCTGGGTATGGTATCGTATTTGTTAGAAAGCATTTTACTCTTCAATGTAAAATTTTTCGACACGAATCCGGATTTAGACAGGCTCTAATACAGATATCGCACGACGGATGTGAAACCCACAAAAAGTATTGTATAGGATGATGCATGCACATAATTCCTTTCAATTCTTGTGAAGTCACCTGATTGTTAGTTAAGAGAAAAAAGATGCTGAAACAAGAGGCTTACATTTGTACCTTTAGGATTGTTAATTAAGAGGGGAAAAAAATGCTGAAACAAGAGGCTTACATTTGTACCTTTAGGACTGCATTCTTGCCCAGTGGTATAATGAAAGAATTTTCAGGAAACATTTGAGGTAAAGGCTTAATTTAAAGTAAACACTATCAATCCGGCTGGTATTTAGTTTGTATAAAAATTTAATTTACTGACTCATATACCACTAGCTGATCCTGAGTATAATGTTTTACCAACATAGCAAATATTATTAACATTAATCCTCGTATTAAACATACTGATCGTAAAAATAAAAAATAAAAAAAAAAGGTACTGACCGAGAGCAAAGATAAATTAAAATTTGAAAATAATTACACCAGCTTGTTTTGAAAATAAGTACCCGTTTCTCACGTTCTATATTTTCTGAGCTGGTGCCATTTTCTTCGACTAATATACAAGAAGAATCATTGTTACAAAAGAGTGACGTCCTTCTGAATTTTCTGTTTTATTTATTGAGCTGTTGTGTTGTACTATATATTTTATGCAAGATTGAACTATTAATACTTGTAATGCGAAACAAGCTATTAATTGAGATACTTTCTGAGGCAAACATGTCAAGATAAAGTTAAAACGACTAAATTAGGAACAATCGTGATAATTTGATCATAGTAATAAAGAAAAGCTAATAAGATTAACACAAAAACAAAGTCTATGGTTAATTTGTCTGCTTCTGGTAATGACATCAAATCAAGATTGTTGCCTTGTGTGTAGTGACGGAGTAAAAAATTTCATTAAGAAATATCAAAATATAAAGAAATAAAACACAAAAAAATTTAGAATATATATATATATATAATAAAATTTTGACCGGACTACAAAGTGTAATTTTGAGGCAAATAAGGCGTCAATTGACAACACTCTGCGTAAGTGGCTCCCCTACTGCTTGTGTGTACATTTCTTTGGCCTTGTTTGTACATAGTCCAATTGCTTTATTTGTACATATTCCAATTCTTTATCATAACTAGCTTGAATCCGAAATATCGTTTGTAATTTTCTACTTATATGTCAAAACATTGATGCTATAACAATTTTTTCTTTCTATGGTGAGTTAGAGGGATGTACCGATAAATATCACCCCCTCTCTTATCCCAATTACTCTTAGACTGGCCGGTCAAATGAAAATTGAAGAGTGTATACTTAGAATTTTGATTTAACTCACATCCACTAACAATATAATGAAAATTTGCACTAGTAGTTGTGAACCTAATGTAGTGGAAGGTTAGTCACCTTCTTTTTTAAGTTACCAATTTAACTTGTTATATATAATTACTTTTTAAGTGACTTGATGGTATAAAAAAGAAGGTGATTTTAGTGGCATAAGCAGAATTTTTATCAAGGAATTTCAGAAAAAAAGAAGAAGAAGTAAAATGTAAAGAAGCTAAAGAAATTCAACATCTAATATATATATATATAATGGATGACCTAATGTGGTAGAAATTCTATACACTAACTATTAAACCCTAGAATTTCATTGGTCCATGTGTAATGAAAGAAAAGCCTCCAGTGAGGAGGTTAAGGCAACTCTATATATAAGTATCCTTAGCAACCTCTTCTCTCCTCAGTACTACTCTTTGCCTCCTCTTGCTTTAATTTGCTTCTCTCCAAAACCCTAATTTGACTCACTTGTTTTCTTGGAAGGCTTTTCTTTTCAAAAGATTTACTAACTAACTCAACAACTTGGTAGTTTGTTTAGGTTAATTATTTTTTCCTCTGTCCCTATTTTAATTTCTTGAATATTGAATCATTTCTAACTGAATCTTCAAAACCCTTTCCTTTTGCTTATTCCCTTCTGCTCCTTTCCTTGATCAATTTTTATTCCTTATCCCCAAAGTTTATAGATGAAGATAATATCTTAGTGAAATATTTGATGGTTTTCTTTGATCGGCAGAGGTGGATCAGAATTTGAAACTTTTGTAGGTTTCAATATATATATGGAGTATATAAATATGTTCCGTGTTAAAATTCAGTTTTATTCGCTTTCGTCCACAGGACTCTATACCTCTTGTTATATAAAAAGTTTTACGGTTTGTTTCTTTTGACTTCTATTAATTCTTATGGATCTATACGTTTAGATTGAACTGGAGATCATACCTTTGAATATCTTTAGCCTGTTATCTCCAGGGGCGGAACTGGGATGGCAAAAGGGATTCATTCAAACCCCCTTGGTAAAAAATTACACTAGGTCAAAATTAATTTTTATGCATAAATTGTAGATATTAAATCCCCTTGTCTTATTTGTGGGTTTACTTTTTAATATTTCGAATTCGGTTAGTAACATTTTTGGCTCTACTACTGATTATATCATCCAATTCTAAGTTCTGACTCCGCTATTGATTATATCATCCAATTCTAAGAATTTGGCCCTTTTTTCATAACTGGATCTTGCATTGATTGACATACAGTTGTTACTTGCAGCTGCAGCATTATCAAGATTCACATAGAAATCATGTGGGGCAGAAAACATAGGTTCTAAAAATCTAACCCCAAGTTCTTTGAACATGAGAATCTTGATGATGCTGCATCAGCAAATAATGACTTCTTTCTCCAAGAAAATGGCGAAAGAGAATCGTTTGTTCATCTGATTTTATGAGGTAATTCATTTGGATTGTGAATTTATGTGCTTAATACTGCTTTGCTTATCAGTTTCTATAAGGCTCCCCCTCCTTACTTTTTGTTCTGCGTTTGATAAAGTTATCTATTTCGAGACGTGGAACCAGTCACTGTGTAAGCTGATTACATCACACTCCTTGGAGTACGGCGCTTTCCTAGACGCACGCAGGATATTTCGTGTGTCGGACTGCCCATTTGTTTACTGTTTGCTTTTAAGGAATTAATATTGGTCGAATTAGAAATACTGTATGTGCTGTAATTTCAAGACATTCTACGTTCAATACTTGTAATATTTTGGCCCATCTTAGGAATTTAGATGCTACAGATCAGCATCATGGCATGTATTGAACTTGGTTAAATATTATATAAATTATCGTTTCAAACCCAAATAAGAAAATGTGATGTATATTGGAAGATGAGGTATTTATTTGTACAGGATTTTCATTATATAAGAAGATGATGTATTCTGAGCGTGTAAAAGAATTAATTTTCTTTTCACCAGAATATCATTGATAACTCTTGATTTAATATGCTTTGAAAATTGGAATCAGCTAATATTAGATCTGAGAGTTCCATAGGAAAAAGCTTGATAATATTGGGCTGTAGCTGCTTCATCTTCTTATCGTTAATATATACTTTCACTTCGTTTTTATATTTTTCTTTTTGTTTCTCCTTGCTGGATTGATGGAGACAGAAAGAATCAATCCCTTATATTAATATAAAGATTTTCTTTTGACAAATAACCAATAATCCTCGATTTAGTGAGAGAACTCATGTGAAATACTTACTTCGTAGCGATTATGTATATTGAATTAATCAAATATTTTTAAAGTAAACCATGAATGGATTGATAGTAGATTGGAATAATTTCAAATCCAAGGTTTATTGCACATAACTGCAGAGATTATACAACTCTACCTTTTAATGATAGATCTCATGAGTGCTTTTTAAATAACTGTATCTTTTAATGATAGATCTCATGAGTGATTTTTATATAACTGTATCTTTTAATGACAAATCTCAAGAGTTCTTCTTAAACAACTGTATCTTTTATTGGAAGATCTTATGAGTATTTTTAAAGAACTTAAAGAATTTCAAACATGGTAAACGCCGTAATTTTTACATGTACAATGAGATCTTACGCGTGTTTTTGAGGAACATGTATTAATCTCTTCGAACATTTTAATGTGATCTAAAAGAAATTAGTAGAATATTGCTTTTGACAAGGCCAATAAATTCTCTTTAATTTCGAACTCCCAAGATCCTCCTAGGAACTCAGAAAAAGAAATATAATCCAAGAATATGTACTTGTAATTACTTTTGTTGTAGTCTAGTATTATAAGTTGTTATAAACAATAACTAATATTTCCCTGAAAGTATGTTTCATTGGATGAACTTCCGTTTTCCATGTAGAAATGCATAGATCTGTGACAAGTAGGGTTTTATTTTTATTATAAACACAGGGAAAACTATAGAGAGTAAACGGAAAGAAGTAATTTCTTGATTAAAACTAATTAATCACTATATTGAAACTAATATTGTGAATGACTGCATGTTAATGATTCGTCCCTAGTGAATCTAGGGACGGAGCTAGCTTTGCGGTTGTGGATTCGGCCGAATCCAGTGAATTCTGACTCCGTCTCCGTCTCTGATTGAAAATCTGAACCATAAGCTTTAAATCTTGACTCCGTTTCTGAGTGAATACGGCTATCCATAGTAGCTTAGGAACATAATAAAATGCCAGACTTGCTAGTCAAGAAGCATAATTATAATAGTTTTGATATTGCCTCCTTTTTCTTATTTTGCTTTTTAATGTTAAGATCCAAACCTAAATAACCAAGTAGGGGGAGAATATATTACCAAAATTATGTTTACCATTTTGTGTGAATAACCTTGAATCAATGGAGCTATGACAAGGATCGATATGTAAATAGAAATTAGCTCCAGAATTACCTATAAATTACAATCATTCCAGTGGAAGTCCTATTAGGCGTTAACACTTAGATTTTATTTTGGTTTTATATTCGGTGATTGATATTTGCATTGAGGTCCTGTTAAATTTGGATTCGCATAGAAAAGTTTGATATTAGGAGTAAATGCTCTCTAACAAAGGTGATTGCATGCTCGTGACAAGGGGTGTACAAATTGAATCGGAAAACCGCACCAACACTACAAGAAAAATGACTTCTAGGGACGAGAATAATGGTCCCTATAGCACTGTACAACCATGGTGGAATATTTTTTGGACAACCCTTTAGCAAAAGTTCTAGCTAACATCCCTAAACTTAATATGATATTTTGTCCAACATTCCTAGCAAAGCAAAAGTCTACTGATTGTATGTCTTCAAAACTTGCATCTTGATTAATAAACTTTAGCCTCCAAAACCTGTAAAAATATTCAAAAAAAATTCTTTTAATAAGAAATTATAAATATCACTAGGAAATTACATTAAATAATTTTTTCAATTTTACTCTAATAATATTTTTGACCTCTTACATGAAAAAGTGTCCAAATTCACTAAGTGTTATATATATACACCTCAAAAAGAAAATAGTAATGTAACCGAGGCTGCATGAATATAAACAAAAATGTATTAGAAAAACTGTGTTATATAACCGTCGTGTCATTTATGAAAACCTAGAAGGATAATCCTCAACCAAGAACTACAAATTTAGTTTCAAGTTGAACATCTAGACAATAGTTTATATGTACTCAATGAAAATCTAAACAATAGTAGTGTATATATATGTACACAAAGCTATAAGGAAATATTGTATTTTTACTGAAGTTTGAAAGCTTTTATGCATCTAACTTTGTAGGTATTCATGCAGAAATGATGTACTTTCGGGTAACGTATCAAAAGCTCTTATCACAGCAATTGTGGAAGTTTCTTGTATCGCTAAACATGAAAAAACAGGACCATTGCAATGGGGAGGAAGCTATTGTTAGTCCCGTCAATATTGTTGTATTTGTAAATATTAATTCTGCAAAATATAAGTTAATGTAATGAAACAGTAATTAATTCGAGCCCACTGAATTCACAGTGTTTCCTTAAGGAATTTAATCCCCTTCTAGTACCCAAGGTAATGGATTATTTCCTCCCAGGATAGAACGAAACACACACTGGTGTAACGGTACTTCAAACCCCAATGTTTCAGCGAACACAAAGTTCGGTAGCAAATCACACTTACAGTTGCTTTGTTTGAAGTTAAAACAATGCAGAACGAAGGAGTAGAAACTCAGAAAATCGTATGGAAATGCTGAGAGGAAGGAGTGCAATGTATAGCCAAATCTGTTGAGCGATTTCAGTTTGTGTCTTGTGTGTCTTTCTTCAATAGCTGAAGCACATATATATAGCAGTCAGTGTTGAAGAAGAACAATCGTCCACCCTCCATGGTGGAGCAAGCATTAGCTTGTTTGTGGAAAAAGCACAATCATGGTGGGAACAGCATTAGGCGGCTGCCTTGTGGTCAATACACGGATTGGAAAATCAATCATTTGGCCGAAGCCGAAGCCGAAGCCGAGCGACGACGACGACGGCGGCGCGAGGCTTGCTTTCTTCTTAACTCTTTAAGAGCTACAAGAAGAGCAATTATATATATACCCACCAAAAATCTCTTCCTTTTTCAATATGGGACAATGTCTCATTGTCAAGAGGGGGAAACTTAAAATTTTACTCAAAAAATTCATTTTCCCTCCATTTCCCATTCACCTTTTTTTTAAGACTTAAAAACAAAACCTCAACAGCTATAGCATATCTTTATTTTCTTGAAGTACCAGCAGATGAGACCACTAATTGCAGCAATTGTCATATAATACACAGTAAATACACGAGAAAGCTCTTTAGTACAGAGCTCGCCATGAATAATAGACTAAGCCTTAATTCCAAGCAAGTTGAGGTCGATTATATCGGTCCTCTCAATAAATTGTCGCCACTCAGACATTCATGAAAAAGCTCACATGAGAAAACAAAATCAATACAACACCATACAAGTAACAAGTAACAAGTAACACCATACAGTACCAGCCCACTTTTCAATGCAACACCATACAAGTAAGTTGATGAACTCCAGTGACTCCACAAACGTTTTTTTACATGTAAATAGTCCATGAGTTCACAAAGACTATTACATAAATTAGAAAAAGAAAGTTACACCAGCAAATGTAGTAAAACAAGCATTCTTAAATATATGTATTGGACTACATCTTCTGGTGAGGCAGATTGTCTCCGTCTATATTATTCGCATTTAGTGGAATTGACCTATTTCATTCCACGTCAATTTGGTGGAACTCTTTGGTAACACACGTTGGGTGAGCATGGGGGAAATTGAAATTAAGAAAAGACAATTGGTGCAGGATTTAAGGAGCATCATGGGTGGGGTTTGAGCTGCATTTTGCTATCAAAATTATTCCTTGTTGATTCAGCTCATTGATCAACAAGTTAAATGGAATACTGCTGGGAGATTTTTTAGCTTTAAAAAGCTCTTATTTAGCTGTTATAGTAGCATGAAACTTACTAACACATTAAGCAATTTATACCTCTTCAATCCAAAAAAGACCAAAATTTTAATATAGCACTTACAGTGAAAAGCTAAAAGACAAATGTAAGCCAAAAGCTGCAAATTATATTAAAATGATATTACTAGTTGTAGCAGTCCTATTATTAGCATCCAAAACACAGCTTTTAAGCCAAGTAACACACTAGTTGCAAGAGGGATTTTACTAGTTGCAGCAATGTCATTCTTATTTGCTACAGCAATATAACATTTCATCTAGGATAGCTTTACAACAAGATAGAACACATCGTTCCACTTTAAAAGAGAAGCACGATGCTAGGCATCAAGTATTGTATTCAAATATGTACTAACTAAAAAATATTTGAAATGAGTAAGTTGTTACTAACTTGGTGTGTTCAACAATGGTCATTCTCCTGATATGGTGATGCCGAAGGCTGGACATTAGCGTGTTGAGCCACCGGAGGCTGGACAGTAGAGTGTTGACTCAAGAAAAATTCTTTTAGTTCTTTCACCTCATTTTCTACAGTAGACAACCGATACTTCAATGATTGGTTTTGCTCTAGAGTTGAAAGTAACTTAGATCTTAATTCGGCCTTCGAGGAACTGCCATCTTTCAAGTCTTTTGCTTTTACTCCACCCCAAAGTCAAAAATACATGACTACTAGTTTGTGGTCCAAAGCATTTTTCTCTATGTTAGGAAGATGTCACGACCCAAAATCCATTAAATATCGTGATGATGCCTAACGGGTGCGAATACGAGTGCGAATAATCAAACCGCCTCACAACCCACATGGCACAATAGAGACCACACGGAAGGGCCGGCAACAGAAATAACATCCAAGGCCCGAAGACCTCTCCGAAAACAACGTTATGCTGAAATGAACACATCCATCTTGATATAGAGCCCACATTCATATTTAGATCCATCCACGGACCTCAAGCCGATTCTGATCGTACCGCACTGGTTTAATAACCTTTCAAGGATCCACAATAACCCTTTTTCCCATGACACACAAGAGCAACCGTCAAATCCGAAACAAACTTCCACATTCCAAAACCAAATAAACCGAGCGCCCTTCAGACATAAATTCACACATTAGCGATAGTACCACAATCTCCATACTTGGTTCTAAATCTTTAATCAATCAAGTGACTACATGTCACACTTATACAATCTTCCCGTGGGATACACTCCGACGATCTTTTGCACCAGGTAACAAGTCTGCACGTCCATACCACCGGCCACACTAATGTTGTAAGGCAAATCAGGAATCCGCGATCAGTACTTAAAGCCTCTTACACATAACACCGATCTCAGGTGACGCTAAAGACAATACCAGCTTACTCTAACCATCTGAATCCTTTCCTGCTCATCCGAGCTCTTGACATTCTTGTCGACACCAAACTGTAACCTTGATCCTCAACTCCCAATTCTCATGCCGCTCACTGCACCTAACATACCAATACGTGAAAGTACAAAATTCCATCATGACTCCTGATCTACTAATAGACTAAACACTCCATCAAATAGCAACCTTTTACTTAACGCATTTCAGGAGAACCATTGCAACACGCGACTGAATTCCCATAACCGCAGAAAATACAATCCTCAAGTAGTGGTCTAAACCACCATAACTCTTCCGGGATCTATCTATACATAACAAGCCATAATACTCGAGTGCTTCAAAATAAAATCAATTACGGAGGCCGTCAGGCCTCGCACGTACCGCCACCAACCACACGTATAACTTAACACGCTGAAGGAACTGATCATTGCCACCATCATGCCAATTCAACTATTACTAACTGATCCGACTTCTTCTAATTTACTCTGGACTTGCCTTAGGAATAATAATAGCTCCATTCAAATTATATCGAACTCGATCCGCACTCGCCCTGAGTGACTCCATTTCACGAGCCCACATTGCCTCAAAACCCACGTACCATCTCATACCCTCTTTGTGCTCACGTTTACATCCTCAACTGGTACACCCATTGTGATAATTCCTCTATGAATCCGAAGTCATTTTCTTCCATTCCTCCAATGCTACATCGCAGCCCGAAGATAACGTAGAATACTCCAAGCCCCTTTCATAATCTGCTGCAAAAGCTTGATACTTAACTATACTACGGACTCGAAATCCTTAGGCACCGCACTTAAATTTTTTGAATCCACTAAGACCGTTGTTGAGAGTCACTCACCCTAACTTGGTCTCGACTATAATCAACTCAAAGGCCCTGCTAGCACATGAACATCCTCTCAAAGAAGCACCCGGCTGGATCACTTTCCTTGTACATCACCTCCACACGAAGCATAAACCTTGAGTCTTCTCAAAACTGAACATGAACCGATAAAGCCCAAGTATAGCACACATTCCTCCAATCCTTCACTCGAACTATCACTGATGTTTTCTTTCCTTAGTCATAATAACTCACCAATATGCAGATAACCAGAAACCTCACAAGTAGATAACCATGCAATCCAATCGTAGATGATGGGGCTCTCTCACTTAGCTTGAAGCTACAATTACATAACCCTGGAACCCACTAAGACTCTTTATCCTCCATTGACATGATCTCGCATAATCGACCTACCAAATTCCTCGAAATCCTTATGTTAAACATTTCATGAACATTCTGAATCACTAGCCATATTCACATATTTGACCTCTTACTGGGTAGCCAGTAAAATTCTTCATAGAAGCTCCATCAACACCACGCAACCGCTAACCTGCTCACAGGAGATATCCCACATATGGAAATTCCATGCTGACATCCTCTAACCACGCTGCACTGAGTACAATTACCATGAAACCAATAAACCATCCTGAGCCTGTGCTCGTTCACCAGCTGTACAAGTCTGTTCACTCCTCATGGACATCAACTAAAGGTGCGACAATACATTCCAATCCAAAGTCATGTTGCATTCCTCTTCATATCGAGCAAACTCATTTCTGCCGCATCCAAATCTTTCCCCAGTATAACAGCCAACATTCCAAATTAAGTCCGTAGACCTAGTCATTGTCCACCATTAATCCCAAATCACTCCAAAATTTTCTCAAGGCGTATAGTCATTCTATCACAGAACCCATATGCTACTCTGCCACTCTCCCACTTTGGTCAAACTCACTCTTTTAAAAAATTACTCGACTCATGTTTCTCATGCTTGGCCTTCTAGAAGTTTAACCACCGCGAGACATCTCCCACATGTCCTTCCTCATCCTTCGCTACCCAGTTGTTGCCTTAAATCAATATTTATCTCTGTAGCACTTGAACTAATAGATCGCCACCAACTTTAAACCTCCCCGAAGATCATCTTCCTTGAGCCATCAACATTAGGATCACTAATTCGATTCTGAACCACAGTACACTGCAACCCCTAACAGTCGTTTCCCCAACACCATTCACAATACTCTTCCCTAAAGGCGAATTGAAGAGGACCATAACACCGGCGAAATTAACACATTCCATCAAGGACGACGTCACCACATCACAGATGAAAAATTCCACCACGCTTGAAAATACCAGGTCTCGTGACCCCATCGACCTAAACTTGAGCATTCGTAGTCCGATTGCCTTTTCTTCACCGGAAATAAAATATTGAATCTCTGAATCATGCACTGAGTAAAACATACTTTCAAGTCATTAACTGCCTGGAAGCATAGACAAGCCTCCTACCATTACACGAACATTGTGCGATAGCAATGCAGGAATTGTCATAACAATCAATGCCAAACCTCAAAACCTTAGGTAATATTGATAGTGAGCTGAAACGACATAGCGGCCTTCTGCAAGGCAACAACAATAGCTCAATCAAATACGCAGGGAGAAACATCCTACACCACATCTGTAGTACCATTAAACTTTCTCGATTCCTAATTTATAACAAGTGCTTCACGTCATATAAGATTAAATAGGAAGGAAACGAAGGCATAAGCCTCATAGGAATCAATTCGCACGATAAGGAATCAAGAAGGAAAGTGCTCCTAACAGCCCTATAGCCTCTCGAAGATAAGTACAGACGTCTCCGTACCGATCCGCAAGACTCTACTAGACTCACTCATGACTCGTGAGACCTAAGTGAACCTAGTGCTCTGATACCATGTTGTCACGACCCAAAATCCATTAAAGGTCGTGATGGCGCCTAACACCACTGTCAGGCCAGCCAACCTTGACTAATTAATTTAGTTACCCATTTTAGTATTTTTGAAATAAAAAATTTTCTTCAATTAAATAATAAGGAATAAAATCTACAAAGTACATAATAATATTTTCCTAACTATACTACTGAACAAGTCATATGTGCCCCCAAAACCCTGTGTCACAAGTGCATGAGTATTTCTAGAGAGTAAAATAAAATACAGCATCTGTCCATAATACAATTTAGACAGAAAAATATAAATAACTCTGAAGGAGACTCTATTGGCTGCGGATCGTAATATAGAATGCAGCTCACCTAAGTCCCCGCATTTTAACCACACCTCTGCGCCCACACGGCCGCTAGACATATCTATACCTGCACAAAAATGTGCAGCAAATGTAGCATGAGTACGTAAACAACGTATACCCAGTAAGTATAAAGCCTAATTTCGATGAAGTAGTGACGAGAGGTCGACTTTAACACTCACTAAGGGTCAATAATATTAAAATGGAAATATTTAAATCAACATGATTTATAGAAATGCCAATAATGTTCCTTCACCAGCAGAAACAATTAATTCATAAAATTCCAATAATTTTCCATTTATCAATTTGCATTACAAGCTACAATAAAATATCAAAGTATCATGTAATTATTATTATTAGGCACGATGTATGCCGAAGTCGTTCGGCCCGATCCAGAGTGGCGTGTACACTGCCGAGGGACGTGTGGCGCGATCCATAGATGTATCTATACTGTCGAGGCGTTCGGCCCGCTCCACAAGAAAGGATGATATTTTCTTATGAACCTCCGGAATGAGAATATATATATATATATATATATATATATATATATATATATATATATATATATATATATATATATTTGAGATTTAACGCAGGAGGATGTACAAAATTGACCCTTACTCGCCTTGCGGCAATCCTTCTGTACCAAGGATATCAAATTCCCTTACTCGCGATGGTGACACTTAGTGCAACTGGCACATACAATCCCTTAAGCTTAACTTTGCTCATATTGCTTGCTTTAGGGAAGCATCTTCCTGAATGACCATTCTCTGAATTTCTCATGAATCGTCTTCTGTTGTCCATTCTATTATCGCCGGAATGCAAATCTAAAATTCTCATGATGCTGACTATTATCAAGTCACTCAGTGTTACAACCCAAATTCGCATACCATAGATCACGCCGTAAGTTAGTCAACGTAAATCCAAGAAGAGATTATCTTTGAGATGATAAGAAGTTAATCCTATTGGTCTTAAACGATACAAGGGTGTATAAGAGTGGTTAACAAGTATTTGAAGTTAAACGAATCAAGGATGTTGTAACCCGTATTTTCGGGTAACACTAGAGGTGATTAATTGTCCCAAGAGGTCTTGTTTTAATGTATTTGAATCATATAATATCCGCATCATAAGTCTTGAAGTCAAGCGAGTTATGAAACAAAAGTCGATAAAAGTTATCGCAACTTAGGTTTATAATTTTACTTAAACTTTAGGTCAAATGTTACTGCATTTTTCTCCCAATATGCTTGGAATTATGGAGTGATCTACCTATCCAATTGAAGATCTATGAGTCTAGTTTCCAACGCATTAAACCGTTTGTCGATACGATCTCGGAATAGAGAGATATTCGCATTTTCGCGAGAGCGGGCCAAGCTGCTCTCTATGGGGCCCACAAAGGCGGTTTAAGACATATGGACATATATAAGATACCTCAACCCCGTTTTAAGTCATTATTTTTAAGCATATTCAGACCTTATAACCCTAAAATCAGTCTCTCAAGGTTCTCTCATGATCCAAGAACCAAACAAAGGGCAAACAACACAAATCAAATGTCAGGAATCCCGTGGAGCTAGTAAGTTTCTTGTTCTTCTTGTTGTTGCTGATTTTTGTGTTGTTCCAGCTCGTGTGGGAGGTTTTTTTAAGTGTTTTATG
The DNA here is from genome assembly GCF_000715075.1 of Nicotiana tabacum. Classification (NCBI taxonomy): domain Eukaryota; kingdom Viridiplantae; phylum Streptophyta; class Magnoliopsida; order Solanales; family Solanaceae; genus Nicotiana; species Nicotiana tabacum. The sequence goes on from NC_134092.1 coordinate 123,943,162, forward strand.
TCCTGTAAATACACCTTCAAGTTTTTAATATCAACCCTAGGTGATTTCAAGTCTTCTAAAGTAATTCTAGTGCCGAAAAACCTGAATTAATTGCTAGTTTCGCTTCCTTGTTCTTGTGGCAGAATTGAAGGGATATTTCGTGGAAAATTAAGGTTAAATTGGAGTTGTTCTTTCTGTTTAAAGGTAAGGAACCTCTTACTCTATATATATTTAAGATTATCCAAGTTGCAGCTAAGTCGTTGAAGCTAGAACTTGTGAAATATATATCGAAAGGCTTGGTAGTAATGTTGTTGGTTGGTGGACTGTTTTGGAGGCTCAATATGATTATTAATGATGTTGTTTGGGCTGTTTGGTGATTGTATTGACTTGTGGGAAGTCATATAAATAGGGGAGGTGCTGTCCGTTTCATCGTAAAATAGGTTGTGGTCGATACATAATAATTACGATGCTTAAACGATAATGATAGTGTCATTTGTCTTATTGTAGACTAAGGAGTCGTGAAATTTGCATAGCTTGAGGTTGGGCAGTATATACAAGGTATGTGAGGCTATCCCCTTCATTCTTTTGCACGACTCCGATTGTACATAATGTAATGAATGAGCTCCCAAAGATACTCTACTCTTAGAAGCTAGCAGTACTTACATTGCTGCCCTTCTTATGAAACGATTGATATTGATGTTACTTCTCTTATTCTTATATTATCAATGTTGTTGGTAGTTCTTTATTCTTATAAGATTCTTGATGAAGAGTTAATCCTAATAACATGTATGAAGGATACCGACCTTACGTCACTCCGAAAGGTTCAAAATGTGATTCCAATGAGTCCAGCATGCATCATATATATGTATCTATTTTACTCTACCGAACCGCTCTATAGTCGGCCAGGTACGGCACCTATTGTGCAACCACTGATCAGTTGGGTTTTACCGAGCTCCACGTGGCCGGGTATGACTCTACCGAGCCCTATGATGGCCGGGTACGTTTTACCGAGCCTATTATGGTCGGGTACGATATGATGCTGGTGATGCCCACAAAGGCGTATGTTTTAAAAGTTTATGTATATATATGTATGTATCATGTATTTCATGTCAGTAGCCCTCAGAGGTACCCAGATGTCACAGGTTGTATATTCTCTATCCCTGTTTACATTACTGTTCTTTACTTATGCTTTCTTGCCTCACATACTCAGTACTTTATTCGTACTGACGTCCTTTTTATTTGTGGACGTTGCATGTCGTGCTGCAGGTCCTGATAGACAGGTAGACGTAGCTCCCCCACCACAGTAGGCTGTCCAGTTCAGCGGTTATTGGCGAGATCCCTTCTCCGGACTTGCCGTGGTCTTGGTATGCATTTTTGTTATAGACATTATGGGTATGTCGGGGCCCTGTTCCAGCAATGTTGTAGCACTTATGTTCCTTTAGAGGCTCATAGACATGTGTCGACTTATGTATGGTTTAGAATGCCTTGTCGGCTGATTTTTGTTGTATAGTCTTTCATGGCATCATGTTAGCTCGTACCTTATATATAGTTTCTTGACAGTCTTGTCGTCCCATGTTATGTATGTTCATGACATTATCTTTCATTGTTGTATGTTCATGATCCATGTCTATTATTTATATTGATCTTGTCGGCCCTTAAAGATAATAAGGAAGGTTAGATAAAATGTACGTTGGTGCTCGGCAAGTATGGCCCGGGTGCTAGTCATGACCCTCAAGTTGGGTCGTGACAAACTTGGTATCAGAGCAAGTCTGTCCTAGGGGATGTCTATGAGCCGTGTCTAGTAGAGTTTTGATTATGGATGTGTAGCGCGCCACATTTATAATCAGGAGGCTACGTGACATCTAGGGTTGTTACCTTCTTCCTGAATCTAGATCGTGCGTAGAGTTGAGTAGTAAGTGTTCATATCTAATATTCACCTTGTTTTCTTTCAGCGATGCCTTCGACTAGGAAGCAAGCAATTAGTAAACGGCTTGATACAGCTGTGGGAGAGGTTAACATTCAGGTGCCTCCAGCCAGAGCAAGCCAAAGTGAGGCTCAGAGTGAGATGCCGTATCATACCTCTCCGTCTCCTCCAGAGTATATTAGGAGGCACCTAGTACATCCAGTTCCTCCGTCTGGCACTACAGACCACGATATGCGCAGTGCGGTGCAATTGTTGACTAGCTTGGTAGCTGCTCAGGCTCAGAGGTAGAATACCGGTGTTGCTGATAAACCGGTTAGTGCGAGAGTTCGTGATTTTATTAATCTAGACCCTCCAGTGTTTACCGGATCAGACCCCAAGGAGGACCCACAAATATTTATTGATCAGATTCATCGTACATTGTGGGTTATGCATGCTAGTGATACGGAGCCAGTAGAGTTGGCTTCTTATCGGTTACGGGATTTAGCGATTTTCTGGTATGATAGTTGGGAGAGATCTAGGGGTCCGAACGCTCCTCTAGCCATGTGGAAGGAATTTTCTGAGGCCTTTCTTCGTCACTACTTGCCAGTTGAGATACGACGAGCTAGAGCTGATAAGTTCTTGAACCTTCGACAGGGTAATATGAGTGTACGAGAGTATAGTATACAGTTTGATTCTTTAGCAAGGTATGCTCCCCATATGGTGGCCGAGATGAGTGATAGGGTGCATCTGTTCGTGAACGGGTTGGGACCACATCTAATAAATGAGTGCACAATAGCCTCCTTGGTAGAGGGCATGGATATTTCCCGTATTCAGGCTTATACCCAGACCCTAGAGGATCGTAGGCGCCAGCAAAGGGCAGATAGGGAGCAGGATAGGGGCCAGCATAAGAGGGCGAGATTTGTAGGGTATTCTGATGAGTTCAGAGGCAGTATCAGGCCCCAATCTTCGAGGAGTTCGGCGCCACCTGTAGCTAGTGCTCCTTCAAAGTTTCAGAGGCCTCGGTATGATCGATTTACCTATTCTGGTTCAGGTCAGAGTTTGAGGGCATCAGGCTCACAATTTCATAGAGATACTAGTCAGACGAGACCCCCAACACCTCGTTGTGATCAGTGCGGCAAGGCCCACTTTAGACTGTGCCGTCGAGGTTCCGATGCGTGCTATTCTTGCGGACAGCGTGGCCATATGATACGGGATTATCCTAACAGAGGAGGTGGTGGTATGGCTCAACCGACTGGATCTGTGTCTAGTTCTTCCTCATCAGTTCGACCTCCAGCATAAGGTTTTCAACAGTCGACAGGTCGTGGTAGAGGTAGAGGTTCAGTGCCGAGTTCGAGTGGTGCTCAAAATCGAACCTATGCTCTAGTAGGTCGACAAGATCTCGAGTCATCTTCGGATGTTGTTATAGGTATATTGTATGTGTTTTCTTATGATGTATATGCGCTAATTGATCCAGGATCTACCTTATCATATGTTATACCCTTTGTGGCTAATAAGTTTGGCATTGAACCTGAATTGATAAGTAAACCACTTGCGGTATCCACTCCGATAGGAGATTCTATGATTGCTAGAAGGGTATATAAAGGTTGCACTGTGATGATTTGTAGTCGTCAAACCTCGGCAAATTTATTTGAGTTAGAAATGGTTGATTTCGATGTGATAATGGGAATGGACTAGTTGGCCTCATGCTATGCAAATGTTGATTGTCGTACGAAGATGGTTAAGTTTCAGTTTCCTTGTGAACCCGCCATTGAATGGAAGGGGAATATTGCTACGCTGAAAGGTAGGTTTATTTCCTATCTTAAGGCAAGGAAGATGATCTCAAAAGGTTATATTTATCATCTTGTTCGCGTTAGGGATGCGGAGGCGAAGCCGCCTACTCTACAATTAATCCCCGTGGTCAATGAATTTCTAGATGTTTTCCCAGATGAACTCCCAGGCCTTCCTCCTGAAAGGGAGATTGAGTTTAGCATTGATGCATTGCCTGACACTCAACCGATCTCTATCCCTCCATATAGGATGGCCCCGGCAGAGTTGCGAGAGTTGAAGGCACAGTTGAAGGACTTGCTGGATAAGGGTTTCATTAGGCCTAGCACTTCACCTTGGGGTGCGCCAGTCTTGTTCGTGCGGAAGAAAGATGGGTCGTTAAGGATGTGTATCGATTATCGACAGTTGAATAAGTTTACAATAAAGAACAAGTATCCACTTCCAAGAATTGATGACCTGTTTGACCAACTCCAGGGTGCCAAGTATTTCTCCAAGATTGACTTGCGTTCAGGATATCATCAGGTGAGGGTTAAGGAGAAGGATATTCCAAAGACAGCCTTCCGGACAAGATATGGGCATTTTGAGTTCTTAGTGATGTCGTTCGGGCTAACAAATGCCCCAGCAGCTTTTATGGATCTCATGAATAGTGTATTCAGGCCCTATCTTGATGTGTTCGTGATCGTATTCATTGATGACATTCTGGTGTATTCTCGTTTGGAGGCGGAACATGCAGGCCATTTGCGGATAGTATTACAGACCCTTCAGCATCATAAGTTATATGCTAAGCTCTCTAAATGTGAATTCTGGCTGAACTCAGTAGCATTCCTTGGCCATGTGATATCTGATGAGGGTATTAGTGTCGACACTCAGAAGATCGATGCAGTGAAGAATTGGCCGAGACCTACAACACCGTCAGAAGTCCGCAGCTTCCTGGGGCTAGCAGGATATTATAGGCGGTTTGTAGAAGGGTTTTCCACTATATCAGCACCATTGACTAAGTTAACACAGAAAGCTACCAAGTTCCAGTGGTCTGATGCTTGTGAACATAGTTTTCAGGAGCTAAAGAATCGATTGACATCTGCGCCAGTGCTCACTCTCCCAGAAGGAACAGAAGGTGATGTGGTATATTGTGATGCCTCAGGTATAGGTTTGGGGTGTGTATTGATGCAACGTGGGAAGGTGATTGCTTATGCATCAAGACAATTGAAGAAGCATGAAAAGAATTACCCGACTCATGATTTGGAATTGGCTACAGTAATATATGCTTTGAAGATATGGCGGCACTACTTATACGGCGTCCATGTTGACATCTACACAGATCACAAGAGTTTACAATACATCTTCAAGCAGAAGGAGTTGAATTTGAGGCAGCGTAGGTGGCTTGAATTACTGAAAGACTATGATGTCGAGATATTGTACCATCCCGGTAAAGCTAATATTGTGGCAGATGCTCTCAGCCGTAAGTCAATGGGAAGCTTAATACATATTGAGGCAGGTAGACAAGGGTTGACCAAAGAGCTTCACCAGCTGGCCAATATGAGAATCAGATTGTTGGACTCTGATGACGGAGGTGTTACTGTACAGAATACAGCAGAATCATCTTTAGTAGCCGAGGTAAAAGCACGGCAATATGAAGATCCTACCTTAGTAAGATTGAGAGAGGGAATTCAGCAGTGTAAGATTACAGCTTTCAAGATCGGAGGAGATGGGACACTGAGATACCAGGGCCGATTATGTGTACCTAGTGTGGCAGGGTTGCGAGAGAAGATTATGATTGAGATTCACCAGTCCCGATATTCTATCCATCCTGGCTCGACAAAGATGTATCATGACGTTAAGGAGCAGTATTGGTGGGATAACATGAAGAAGTCTATTGCAGAATTTGTAGCCCAGTGTCCTAATTGTCAACAAGTAAAGATCGAGCATCAGAAACCTAGTGGATTGATTCAGAATATAGAGATTCCGACCTGGAAATAGGAGGTGATTAATATGGACTTCATTATTGGATTACCTCGCTCTTATCATAAGTTTGACTCCATCTGGGTGATAATTGATCGACTTACAAAATCTGCCCATTTTCTGCCAGTTAAGACAACTTACACGGCTGAAGATTATGCGAAATTGTATATCAAGGAGATTGTTAGGCTTCATGGTGTGCCGGTATCTATTATATCAGACTGAGGAGCTCAATTTACGGCTAACTTTTGGAGGTCTTTTCAGAAGGGTTTAGGCACACAAGTAAATCTCAGCACTGCATTCCATCCGCAGACTGACGGACAGGCTAAACGTACCATCCAGACGCTTGAAGATATGCTACGAGCATGTGTTCTAGATTTCAAGGGGAATTGGGATGACCATCTGGCACTTATAGAATTTGCCTACAATAATAGCTACCATTCCAGTATTAAAATGGCCCCATATGAGGCACTGTACGGGAGGAGATGTAGATCACCAGTTGGATGGTTCGAAGTCGGTGAGACAGAATTATATGGGCCAGATTTGATTCACCAAGCCATTGAGAAGGTGAAAATGATACAAGAGCGACTGAGGACGGCACTAAGCAGGCAAAAGTCTTATTCCGACGTCCGATGTCATGATCTGGAATTTGAGGTTGGTGATTGGGTTTTCCTGAAGATCTCGCCGATGAAGGGTGTTATGCATTTTGGGAAGAAGGGTAAGTTGAGTCCGCGGTATATTGGGCCGTACAAAATTCTTCGACGAATTGGACAGGTTGCTTACGAGTTAGAATTGCCATCTGAATTGGAATTTGTCCACCCAGTATTCCATGTATCTATGTTAAGGAAATGTATTGGAGACCCTTCTCGGGTCGTCACTATCAAAGATGTACAAGTTATAAAGGATCTATCATATGATGAAGTGCCAGTGGCTATATTAGATCGACAAGTCCACAAGCTGAGAACAAAGGATGTAGCTTCCGTGAAAGTATTATGGAGGAACAAGAATATAGAAGAAATGACATGGGAAGCAGAAGAGGAGATGAAGTCTAAATACCCTTACCTATTCCAGAGTGAAGATAACGAGGATGCCAGGGGAAAGAAGGACGCATTATAAGGTGAAATGGCTCTATGAGGTAAGCAATAGCTTGTGAATACTCTTTTTTTAATACAAAATGGTAATATGCAGATAATGTACAAGTCCATAATGCTTTGTATAGTCTTGTAAGGCCATAGGTTAGGTTTAACTGCTTGCAAGTTTGGCTAGTGTCCATTTTATAGGGGAAACTCAGCCAAAAATCTCCGTCGGAATCCACAATGAGTTAGACACCCCATAAACCCTTACATTCGAGGACGAATGTTCCTAAGGGGGAGAGGGTGTTACAACCCAAATTCGCATACCATAGATCACGCCGTAAGTTAGTCGACGTAAATCCAAGAAGAGATTATCTTTGAGATGATAAGAAGTTAATCATATTAGTCTTAAACGATACAAGGGTGTATAAGAGTGGTTAACAAGTATTTGAAGTTAAACGAATCAAGGATGTTGTAACCCGTATTTTCGGGTAACACTAGAGGTGATTAATTTTCCCAAGAGGTCTTGTTTTAATGTATTTGAATCATATAATATCCGCATCATAAGTCTTGAAGTCAAGCGAGTTATGAAACAAAAGTCGATAAAAGTTGTCGCAACTTAGGTTTATAATTTTACTTAAACTTTAGGTCAAATGTTACTGCATTTTTCTCCCAATGTGCTTGGAATTATGGAGTGATCTACCTATCAAATTGAATATCTATGAGTCTAGTTTCCAACGCATTAAACCGTTCATCGATACGATCTCGGAATAGAGAGATATTCGCGTTTTCGCGAGAGTGCGCCAAGCTGCTCTCTATGGGGCCCACAAAGGCGGTTTAAGACATATGGACATATATAAGATACCTCAACCCCGTTTTAAGTCATTATGTTTCAGTATATTCAGACCTTATAACCCTAAAATCAGTCTCTCAAGGTTCTCTCATGATCCAAGAACCAAACAAAGGGCAAACAACACAAATCAAATGTCAGAAATCCCGTGGCGCTAGTAAGTTTCTTGTTCTTCTTGTTGTTGCTGATTTTTGTGTTGTTCCAGCTCGTGTGGGAGGTTTTTTTAAGTGTTTTATGTCCTGTAAATACACCTTCAAGTTTTTAATATCAACCCTAGGTGATTTCAAGTCTTCTAAAGTAATTCTAGTGCCGAAAAACCTGAATTAATTGCTAGTTTCGCTTCCTTGTTCTTGTGGCAGAATTGAAGGGATATTTCGTGGAAAATTAAGGTTAAATTGGAGTTGTTCTTTCTGTTTAAAGGTAAGGAACCTCTTACTCTATATATATTTAAGATTATCCAAGTTGCAGCTAAGTCGTTGAAGCTAGAACTTGTGAAATATATATCGAAAGGCTTGGTAGTAATGTTGTTGGTTGGTGGACTGTTTTGGAGGCTTAATATGATTATTAATGATGTTGTTTGGGATGTTTGGTGATTGTATTGACTTGTGGGAAGTCATATAAATAGGGGAGGTGCTGTCCGTTTCATCGTAAAATAGGTTGTGGTCGATACATAATAATTACGATGCTTAAACGATAATAATAGTGTCATTTGTCTTATTGTAGACTAAGGAGTCGTGACATTTGCATAGCTTGAGGTTGGGCAGTATATACAAGGTATGTGAGGATATCCCCTTCATTCTTTTGCACGACTCCGATTGTACATAATGTAATGAACGAGCTCCCAAAGATACTCTACTCTTAGAAGCTAGCAGTACTTACATTGCTGCCCTTCTTATGAAACGATTGATATTGATGTTACTTCTCTTATTCTTATATTATCAATGTTGTTGGTAGTTCTTTATTCTTATAAGATTCTTGATGAAGAGTTAATCCTAATAACATGTACGAAGGATACTGACCTTACGTCACTCCGAAAGGTTCAAAATGTGATTCCAATGTGTCCAGCATGCATCATATATATGTATCTATTTTACTCTACCGAGCCGCGCTATAGTCGGCCGGGTACGGCACCTATTGTGCAACCACTGATCAGTTGGGTTTTACCGAGCTCCACGTGGCCGGGTACGATTCTACCGAGCCCTATGATGGCCGGGTACGTTTTACCGAGCCTATTATGGCCGGGTACGATATGATGATGGTGATGCCCACAAAGGCGTATGTTTTAAAAGTTTATGTATATATATGTATGTATCATGTATTTCATGTCAGTAGCCCTCAGAGTTACCCAAATGTCACAGGTTGTATATTCTCTATCCCTGTTTACATTACTGTTCTTACTTATGCTTTCTTGCCTCACATACTCAGTACTTTATTCGTACTGACGTCCTTTTTATTTATGAACGCTGCATGTCGTGTTGCAGGTCCTGATAGACAGGTAGATGTAGCTCCCCCACCACAGTAGGCTGTCCAGTTCAGCGGTTATTGGCGAGATCCCTTCTCCGGACTTGCCGTGGTCTTGGTATGCATTTTTGTTATAGACATTATGGTTATGTCGGGGCCCTGTTCCGGCAATGTTGTAGCACTTATGTTCCTTTAGAGGCTCATAGACAGGTGTCGACTTATGTATGGTTTAGAATGCCTTTTCGGCTGATTTTTGTTATATAGTCTTTCATGGCATCATGTTAGCTCGTACCTTATATATAGTTTCTTGACAGTCTTGTCGTCCCATGTTATGTATGTTCATGACATTATCTTTCATTGTTGTATGTTCATGATCCATGTCTATTATTCATATTGATCTTGTCGGCCCTTAAAGATAATAAGAAAGGTTAGATAAAATGTACGTTGGTGCTCGGCAAGTATGGCCCGGGTGCTAGTCATGACCCTCCAGTTGGGTCGTGACACTTACCTTGTCTCATAGCCCACTTCCGATCACGATGTCGTGTAAAAATCCCAAATTCTGTGCCGAAAAATCCGAAACTATTCGAATATTATATAAAATAATTAATACATGGTCAATAATTCGAAATTAGGCTATTAAATTAATTACCCAACCTAATATGGTAAAATTCACCCCGGGGCCACGTGCCCGTATTTTGAATATTTTCGAAGGAAGACGTTACCCATAATCTGAAGAACTCAAATATACAATTTCCATCCAATTCCATGCCCAAATTCGTGGTCAAAATCCAAAATTATAAATTTCTAGGTTTTTCTTCAAAATCCCAAATTCCTACTAATTTTCATGTTTAAATCCATATGTAAACCAAGTAAACTTGCAATAGGTGAGAATCATTTACCTTGCATTGGATGGCAAAAATACTCCCTTGAAGAGCTCCAAAAATCTCCCAAGTCGTGTGGAAAATGGGTGAAATGAACCCAAACCCAGCTTTAAAAACATTCTGCCCAACCACGATTTCCGCTTCTGCGGCTCTGCATCTGCGAAAATAACCTCGCAGATGCGGCATTCCCCCTTAGTCGGCTTGTCCGCTTCTGCGATCGGCGGCTCGCTTCTGCGGTGCATGCGCCGCACCTGCGTTGGATCCCGCTTCTGCGGTTCTTGGACCGCTCTTGCGGTCGCGCATATGTGCCCCTCACGTCCGCACCTGCGAATTCTCGGCCGCCAACACTTGGCCTCTTATGTGAGCTTTGGTCTCGCTTCTGCGAGTTCGCACCTACGGCTAGCCCTCCACAGGTGCAGTTACACCAGAAGCCTGGTGCAACAACTGCTCTTCAAAAATCCAAACTTGATCCGTTTACCGTCCGGAATCCACCCGAGGCCCTCAGAACCTCAACCAAATATACCAAAATGTCCCAAAACATATTACGAACTTAGGCGAGGCCTCAAATCACACCAAACAATATCAAAACTATGAATCACCCTCCAATTCAAACTTAATGAACTTCGAAATTCCAAACTTCTACGATCGATGCCGAAATCTATCAAATTATGTCCGATTGACCTCAAATTTTGCACACGAGTCATAATTGACATTACGGACCTACTCTAACTTTTAGAATCAGAATTCAACCCCGATATCAAAAATTTCACTCCCGGTCAAATTTCTCAAAATTATCCAAATTTCCAACTTTTGCCAATTGACGCCGAAATGACCTACGGACCTCCAAATTAACATCCGGACATGCTCCTAAGACCAGAATCATCACACGGAGCTATTCCTAGGCTAAGAATCCCAAACAGACATTGATAACATTAAAATACACTTCAGCCCAAAATTTATGAAATTTTTCTAAAATACCAACTTCTACAATATGTGCTGAAACATTTCCGGGTCATCCAAAACCTGATCCGAACATACGCCTAAGTCCAAAATCATCATACGAACCTATTGGAACCATCAAATCTCGATTCCGATGTCGTTTTCTAAAAATATCGACTGAAGTCAAACTCGCCCTTTTTAAAGCCAACTAAGGAACCAAGTGCTCCAATTTCAACCCGAACACTTCCAAATCCCGAACCAACCATCCCCGCAAGTCATAAATTAGTAAAAATACATACAAAAAGTCTTATTTAGGGGAACGGGGTTCTAACAGTCAAAATAACTGATTGGGTCATTACAGAAGAGATGGTTCGGACTGCACCAATTCTTGAATTTGAGCCTTCAAAATATATAAAGAAAAATTTCCAATAGAACCACAACTAAAAGTTTTTACATGTTTAATTAATGAAACACACATGTTTTATAATTGTCTCAGATTCAACAAGTTTGTTATTCTTCTTGCGAGTCTCAAAGAAAATAGTTGCCAAATCTGGTAGACTGCCATCCTTTCCGCCCTTCACATTAAAGTAAAAATGTCAAATAATGCCTCCTCAATATTTGAAAAATGAAAAGACCATATATTATAACACCTTATGATAAATAATTGCTCTAATCGGCTTGCTGCCAATATGATGAGGCATCTTCAACTTGGCTATGTTTGTTGCATTCCCGTTGCTTTTTGCCTGAAAAACTTTATGTACAAGATCTATTCATTAATTCTTATATCTTTTTCGAATTTGAAGTGGTATTTAGATAATTTAAAATTAAATAGAATATATCATTATTTAGGTATCATATTAATTTTTATGTTTAATTATTAAATTCGATTAACTTTGAAAGTGTACATGAACAAAAAATTATTGTCAGACGTATCATGTGTTACTAAGAAACTTCTCCCGTAAGAATATTATAATAGATCATATATTTGTTAATTTTTTCAATTTATACTAAACATATATTTACTTATGTAAAGCCACGTAAATTCGTATATTTGACTCGGGCTATTTATGTAAGTTTGAGAGGGTAATAGAGTTAATCTCGGAGTTCGTGCGGACCCACTAGGGGGGTAGTGGTGATAAAAATATGGTAATGTAAGTATAGTTCAAGTTTAGGTGATTGGGAGTGTCAATATAGCAAAAGAAAATAAAAACATAAAGATTGAAAAGTTGGTTGAAATTGGCAAAAACAGCATATTTAGGCCCTAACGTGCGCTCAGCGCACGAAAGGAAAACAGAGTTTGCAAGGAAAAAAGCAGCGCATTTAGTCTGTAACGCATGCTCAGCGTGCGCTAGGAAATGTTGCCTGAGCAGTGATAGCTCACGTTGCGTGCCTGCCGCGAGGTCCCCTGCAATATAAAAGTACATGAGCGGGGAGAGAAAAATAAAAGGATTTCAAGGCTAGAGCTTTTCTCTCCATCACCCATCCGACCAAGGCTTTCAATACACACTTAACATGAGTTTTTAAGAGTGTTTTTATAATGATTTCACTTCTCAATCACTTGTTACGATAGGATTTTATCTTGGATTCTATATGGTTTCTCCAAAATCCCAAGAACACCCCAAAGTTTGCTTTCTAGATTTGGGCTGCAAGAGGTAATCCTTCACCCTTAAACCTACATGCATGGATTGCTAGTGAATATATGAGCAAGAAATAAGTAGTATCATTTATGGGATGGTGATCGGAGGCCATAAGTGCCTAACCAAGATTACTGGGTGTTGTAGAGATTTTGTAATGAGTTAATTAGTAAAATTTGGTGGATGTGGGTTCTTTGATGATTAAAATAGTACCAAAGAAGGCAGTTTGTAGACAAAGGATGTTGTAGTATTTCTGGTTGGTGGGAAGGAGGGATTGTTGGATGAAGAAACACCATGACTAGAGGTAGTAGAATGCTATGCACTCTTGGTGTTTGATAAAATGCCTAAATAACCTAAAATTTGGAAATTTTAACTAATATTGGTCTAATTAAATTATGTTGATATAGATTGAAGTTGTAAGAGTAGTGGGAGATTTTAATATCACTTAAGAGTTGAATCAAGGTATGTTGGCTAATCTTCTCTCTTAGAATCGAATTCCATAATGTTTCCGTAAGTTTCAAGTATGTTTGGCCCAGGTTCTTAATTCCCATGTTCCGAGTTGTTCTTAATGAATTCGATTATCCCAAATAAGCATTATGTTGAAAGATGTATATACTCAAAGCGTGTTCCAATTGCTCTTATCTTATCATGATCTCTTTCGAGAATGTGTTCAAGTATGGTTTATGTATTAAAATGTTATGACTTTAATTCATGTTTCAAATGAAAGTCTGTTATGCTTAACTTGGAAAGAAAACTCAATGTGCCTAAGATTTCTATTGTTCATATACATACGCAAGGTCTTAACTTCAAATGCTCTTATTGTTTGTAATCTATAGAGATGCTTGAAAGTGAAAGAAGTAAGTATGAGATATAAAGTATGGGCACCGTGCCAGGAATGGAAATTGTACTTGTGGCCAATAGTGTCAATGAAATGAAATGATGTGTGAAAGATTATGAAGTGAGCCTTAACTCAACTGTTCCGAATTGATTCTGAAAATAGAATTGCTTAAAAGTTTACGTAGTCAAGTCATGTTTAAACCTTCCGTATCATATTACCCTCCTCTTAGTGGGAAATTGTTCGAATATGGTTGTTGTAACTGATGCATATGATTTGAACCCATGTTTCAACCGTATATCACCATGATCTATTTTGCAAGTAATTCCAATGTGTTTTGAGTTCTTACAAATTCATGAGTTGAGGCTGTGCATTGCCCTTTTGGAAAAAGTATTTCAAAAATAAATACTATATTACTCGTTTATGATTTTACTTGTGCTTTGATTGCCAGTTATTTTGTTCCATTTCTTTAGAAAGAAACCCATTATGTTTAAAGTCGTCATTAGAAATGAACTTAAAGTTATGATTTTCGAAATATTCTATATGTTGATATTTATGATGATGATCCTTGAAAGTAAAGAAATGAAAGTTTAGAATATGAGATACTTCCATCGTGCCATGAATGAAGAATCATATGTCTAGCCAAGAGAGCAAATGAAATAATTATGTTGTTAGTGGTTGAAAGTACTAATGAAGCGATATACCGGGCGTGATCGGACTCCGTGGTAAAAATATGGTGGTATATCAGTGCTAATGATCTCCCAACCAAAAATAATATTATTTTCGTATTTTGAAACTTTTTATGCTTTAACTTGGCATTTGGATATCATTGATTGTTACTTGCTGCTTTCATAATTTTCCCCTTCTTATATTGGCATTCTATTTCATGAGGGGATATTTAGCTTTACATACTAGTACTATTCTATATGTACTAACGTCCCTTTTGCCGGGGGCACTGCATCTTCAATGGATGCAGGTGGTTCTTCAGCGGACAACTTTGATCCTCGTTAGCAGTTACCCTCTATTCAATAGGTTTTGGTGAGCCCTATTCTGTTAAGGGCCTTATGTCACTTGACATTGTACTTTGTGTTTTGAGGTATAGCCGAGGACTTGTCGCCGGTACTTCCATACTGCTCTTCTGTTGTATTTAGAGGCTTCATAGACATGTTGTGGGTGATGTTCGATGTTGGGTAATAAATTAGAAGTATTGGTATTTATCAAACATGTTTTCCTCGTAACTATGAACTTGCAATTTTTTGAAAATTATAAAATGAATCTCCTTTGAGTAATTGAAAAAGATGTGAAACATTTTACTCTTCTCGTGTCTATTTCTTGTTTCTGACTCTTAAATTATTCGTGGGTAAGGTTGGGTAGAAGGCATCCGGTAGGCTTGCTAGACTGGGATGTCTCGATCGAGCGCCGGTTGCGCTCCCCATGGTTGGGGTGTGACAAGCTTGGTATCAGAGTCTAAGATTTTAAAGTGTCCTAGGATGTCTCAGAGCAGTGTCTAGTACAGTCCTTATCGGTGTGTTGTCAATCACATTTATAATTAGGAGCCTATTTGGGCATTTAGGAATTTCACCCTTCTTTGGTACTCCAGATAATGCGATAGAGCTCAAGATAGGAAGCTAATTTCCTTGCCATGCCTCCTTTTCCAGATGAGTAATCCACGAGTTCGAAGCAGCGAAAAGGGAGTGACCCCTCCATTGAATATAGGGGAGATTGCACAAGCGTTTGTTGGGAGAATGGTTCAAGCCGTGGAGGGATTGGAAGAACTATTTTCTAGGGGAAATGTCCTTGTCCCTATCAATGTCACCGCTCCACCGGATCATGTGGTGAGAGCACCTAAGAAACAAAAGAATGTTGTTAGTACCAATAAGCCGGATTGTTTGATTTATAAGAAGCGCCATTTGGGAACATGTTGGATGAATCTTGAAATATGTTATGGTTATGCAAATAGGGGGCACAAGAATAACAAATGCCCTAGGTTTGGTACACCCAGACCGGTCTTCTCGTTATGTGGGAGAGAATATTTGGCGTCGTGTCATGAGTATGCTCAGGAGCATGTTAGGGGTGGTAGGTTTGGACAATTCCAAAGGCCCACACAGCAAGTCGGTACAAAGATTGTTAATCCCGCCATGGGGGCCTGGAAGAAGGATAAGGGGGATGCTTATGATGTATGCAAAAGGGGTAAATATCAGGTCAGTGGGGTGAGTCAGTTTAGCGGATCTCATCCCCATTACAAGAAGTGTAGGAGATGTCATTCGGGGGTATGTCAATATGGTACCAATGTATGTTATGGATGTGGAGTCGAGGGGCATCAGTTAAGGCACTACCCTGTCAATCTAAAGTCACCAAGTAAGTCACTCATTGATACATCATTCTGAACACCACATAATTGTCCTTGTTTTATATGTACATCTGCATTGAAGAGTCTACAAAAATATGGTTTTAACGAAATACTGAATCACAAAACATTGCATGTACCTACCTTTTTGAGCTAGACGCATTTTTCATGGAGCCTCTTTATCATAATTCTCTTACTTACAACCTCTTGAGGAATTGAGTCCTATAATGACTTCCTTAAATTGAGTCATAACCCTAGGTTGGTACATCCCAATTGCTTCCCAAAATTCTCAACCAGGGACCATACCTGATGAATTTCTTATAGAACCTTTTGATTCAAATGGAGAATATCTATTAACTTGTGCACCATAATATTTACCTATATGGCATCAAATCTAATGTGAAGCAGCCTAGTGTTGAGATCTTTCTTGATCCACTCTCCCTCTCTCCTGTGTATGTGGCTCACATGGTTTGAACAGTCACTTTACTCACTTTGTGAACATTATCATGAATCCTTTTCATTGTCCGGTAACATAAGAGCACATCTCAGCACCTATCATATGTGTATGTCGATCAAAGAGTCAATTGTCTGCATAAGGTTTATCCGAAATTTGATGTCCTCACAAATTCATCATAGGAAGATCTTTCGTTTGCCTAACTCAGTATAACTTTCATGTCCACCTAGATCATTCTGCAGTAAGTAACTCACCTTGTTCATAGAATTATGGTCGCCCATGACGTGGCCTGGTATTGCAGTTTCAGATTTATTATAGCAGAAACATGTTTTGCTCACAACAAGTGTTTGTTTTCTCTTTACACCTCTATCACATGTTCTGACCGTGCTCCTTAGTAAACTCATTGCGCTAGTCTCCCAACACTTTTTAGATAACCATGAGAGATTGGGTCCTTCCATATGTCATTGTAACACTCCTTTTCTCGTAGGATTCTTAAGGGGGCTCTCCAGTAAGTCCAAATAAACTTTAGGGGTTATCATAGCATCATGTCTATTTGTCATGTTTTTCCCATCCTTCATTAGCATCTGGGTACTTTTCAAGTGACAAAACCCGTGGCGAACTCATTATGAGCATTCACAAACCTTCCATGATTGGGTTCCGTTATCTTTAACACGGCTTCTAAGATCATTTACTATACCATTGTCATGTGCATAGGATTTACTTTCACTAGCATTCCACATCCTTGGGTGGACGAGGGTTTATCATTCACAATTCCCTCTGGATCATCACATTAACCATCAGAACCTCTCTAACCCATGCATGAATCCACCCTAATATTAAGACATCCTGGATACATGGTTTCACTCGTGAATGGTTGAAGTTAGATGTTTCAGATTTTGGCACATATCGTGAACCTATTAATTTGAAGGACAAGTTTATTGCATCTCTAGTTCTCTCATATAGGATCAACTATCGGGAAGGGTTAAGTTGTCGGAGTAATATGACCATAGAGTTTCCTATGCACATGACAATGCATAGTAAATGATCCATCCGGAGTAATATGACCATGATCAAACATATTGGATAGGAAACTCTATGGTCCTATTCATTCAAACACATCGTAGAATAAGGTGGAAGAGGTTGAGGAATCGCCAAAGTCCAATTTGGATGTTCGACGTAGAGATTTAGGATTTTGAAGAAAGTAAACGGGTTCTTCTCAAGGTTTTCCCCATGAAGACATTATGTGAATTATTAATAAAGGTAAAGTAGGCGCAGTGCATATTGGGCCTTATGGAATCTTGAAGGAAATAGGCCAAGTAGCCTATGAGTTTTATTTTCTCCATCGTTACCCTCTATGCATCCCATGTTTCATGTGTCCCAGTTGAAGCAAGTGACTTGGGAATTTGCCACTCATTGTTTCGGTAAAGACTATTGAGTTTAATGAAGAATTGACTTACGAGGAGATCCCGGTTTCCATTCTTGATAGACAAGTCTGAAAGTTGAGGAAAAAAGAGATTGCCTCCGTGAAAGTTCTATGAAAAAACTAACAAGTGGAAGGGGCCACTTGGGAGGCCGAGGAAGAGATGAAGAAGAAATATCATCACTTGTTATGTTTTACAAAAAATATTAGGAGTTTACTTTCTATGAATTATGTTCAAGCTTGTACAGTTTATGCTAAGATGCTCCTTTGGGTAAAATGATGCTTATGAGGTTGTGGTTGGTGTTATTCTCATGCTATGCTACGTTGTTGGGATATGAATATGTTGTTAGGATTGGTTTCTGGGGTTCTTTAACAGGTGGATATGTCACGACCCAAACCGATGGGCCGCGACGGGAACCAGGTGCCTTACCTAACCGAACACCAACGTACGTATCTTTCTTATCATACCATATTGGATAAATGGTCTAGAAGAGCCGTCATGAGATAACCAGAATAAAACATAAGGGAATACTAAATATAGGACGACCCGACATTATATAGAAACTTATACATGTGACATACGGGCTTATAAGGCCGACATGATCATTTGTATACTCAAAACATAGGACGGCAAGGCCATACAAGTATCCATATACATGACATCTCTCTACAAGCCTCTACGAGTACATAAATCTCATAAATTTCGAGATATGGCCCCGCCATACCAATCAATATATGTCCAAATCATACTGACCAGATTGGAAACTCCGGAGCAAGTGGAATGCACCAACACCTTCCGCTGAGTTGATAGACTACTACGAGGACTCTCAACCTATCTATCGGGACCTGCGGGCATGAAACGCAGTGTCCCCAGGCAAAAGGGATGTCAGTACAAATAAAGTGCCGAGTATGTAAGGCATGACAGTAGTATATAAAAGACATGAAAGAAACATGGAGTAAAGAACTCAACCTGTAATTCTAAATAGCTCTGTGAATCATGAAAAATTTATAATGTCATACATGTGCGTATAAATGCCATACCATGCATAGGTATATGCGTACATAACATAATCAAGCCTCTGAGGGCATCCCATCATATCATCTCTGCCACTATGGGTGAAATCATCAACGTATACTAGCTGATCAGGTGGTGGTGCGTATATAATGCCATAAACTTTCCCCATACCCCATATACATATACTATATGTGTATATAACATCATTTGGTCATGGATTAGTATACATGTATAAATGGATGCAATGCATAATGAAGTAAGACAGTAAGATTTCTCGGAATATGATAAGATCAAAATGCCTTCGGATAAACTTTAGCAACTTATGTATTTTTCTGATACCCATGAACAGAAGATATAATAATAGGACACATGGGGAATCAAGAATATAGGCACCCCTAGTACTTCTATGAATAAGAGTCTTTTATGAATGTTCCGCGTTTGCACGTTTCATTTGTATCATATGGATCATGCCAACAGGAAAGAATGGATAGCCTTAGCATACCTTAACTCTATTTAGTCCTTAATACCTTCCAAGCAATTCTTCAAACAACTCAACTCAATCTACCATAGCATAAGGAGATTCAAAATCAGTGTTGAGTAAAGGCTAAGTCCGCAACTTAAACTAGTAGCTCGTTTATGTAAATTTGGGCAGCATTTCCCCTGTAACAAGAGCCTCCTCCAATACCATATACCAACAACCATGACCAGAGAAATCCAGCAATACATAATTATCAATAACAAAATTAACAATAACAAGACACCATATAACAACAACAAGTCACAACTACTTCACGACGAGCTACAAGCCCAATTGGAATCCGTATACCCCATATCACCCCTTATAGACTTCTTACTTTAACTTACTAGTATCATTAACAAGATAATGAAGTCATTCATCAATGATTCCAGCCATTATGTGGTGTTTCTCTACACCATTTCTCCTCCAAAACTCTATTACACAGTAGTAGAATAGACATCCCAAAAGCAACACGAAACAGCCACAAAACAGTCCACTACAAGTCAAATAACTCGAACTCACGGCTTCCGATCACCGTCCTGTGAGTTTTAACTATTAGGAAACGGATTTATCAACCTTTCTTGATATTTAAAAGCTTAAATATAGAAACTAGGAATATTCTTAAGTATTAAATATATTTCAAAACTCAAACTACAAAGAAAGAGAGAGGCGATATAGCGATACTTACGTCGTAGGGATCGTTTTAGTGTTATCGCTTCTTGATTTCGTGCCTGGGATGATAATCTTGTTTGAAGATCTTGTAGAGAGATTAAGGGTAATGTTAGGAGTGTTATTTGGTCGTGCTCTCTAGAAAAATGGAGAAAGAGACGAGGTAAGGGATGTAAATATCCCATTTTTTTAAAAGTCAAAAAGGTGCTACTTGGCGCCATCGCATTGGCCCTTCTTCAGACGCTTATATATTTTTATCCGGACATTGTATGAATGAACGGTTAATAGAGTTGGAAACTACATTACAAGACCTTGAATTTGGTATATAATATGTCCCAAAAATACCCCATACAACATATGAAATTTATTACTCAAAAAGCTCCATTTCAAGGCAAATCCTTAGTCGGTTTTTCCGCAACTTTAATCTGATTTTTTCCAAACTTTATATTTCATATCCAAAAATCATATATAGTCATATCATGACTTTAAAATTATTTAAATCATGATTAAAAAGTCTCATATTCATCTCAACTTACTTAAGATTTCGGTAAACCTTTCTTATCCTTGTAGAAGGATTTCATCCTTTTTGAGCTTACATTAGATAATCCTATAATGACAGTGACGTCTAAAGTACGGGGTGTAATAACATGTCCCCTTAGAAACATTTTTTCCCAAATGATAACTCTTAAAGGCTTGCGTAAATGGGACGTAACATCATTAAATCACATTATATACTTTCAAAGAGGATTTCATTTTCAACCTTACATCAATTGACTTACGACGTATTTTCACAAACTAAAATATGGGGTGTAACATCATTCCCCCCTTTGGAAAATTCGTCCTCGAATGTTGACTGGTGTGCTTATCATTCTCATAATCTATGGCTTTTATGAATACTTTAATATTATCAGTTGCCATCTAGGAAACTATTCTATGTATAAATCCAAAGGCAGGGCATTCCCCTCTTTAGGCCTCTTTCTCACGCCACGACTCATGGTCAGAATTCTTCCAATCTCGTAACTATTGCTACCTTTTATCATGCAGTCTGTACGACTTTGTCCTTGTATGTGCGCCTATGCGACTCTCCTCTCATTTTCCTCTAGCTTTTAGCCAATCTCTAGGCCTGACTTTGTGAACATATACAGGACTACGACAAGTTTTCCCTCTGGGCATCTATAGGTATACTGAAGTTCTTTGCTTGGTACTTTTTTGAATGTACCACTATTGCTATATTTTGTTTCCCAACCTTGGTTATTTGTCCTTATGGCTTTAGTGCATCTAGGTAGGTCATACCGTACTATAACACTTACTTTGGTTTATTATTACCGAGGTCTGCTACCCAACTCCAGGTTACTCTCTCACTGCTTATCTCATATGTATAAATCTAAGTCATTTAATGCTTCCTTATTATTGTTCATCTAAAGAATGGCATTATAACCTCCTCTTATACTTTGGAATTTTTATCCATCTATTGTTGATTCACCTTAATGTTGATCTATATCTACCATTGATAACTTGAGACCTCTTACGTAATACATTGTCACTAGGTCTCACGTCTCATCGGGGAACATCTGAAGTGATTTTTCTGATCCACCTAGGGGTCATACTATACTTCAATAACCGTATTTCATAGCATCCTGATGTGATTCATCTTATATGGGTATTCTAATCCCATGCAATTCATGAAATCCCTTTTCTTAAAATCATTACTCATTCAAAAGCCTAAATGTCATCCTCTTATCTATCACCATTACACCCTTATTCTACTACCAGGGCAGCATTTCATCTTTTCTAATTGCTCATATTCTTAGACTCCTCTGAGTTCCTTTAGACTATACCGAGCTTTCTATAACTTATGGAAACCACCAGCTCTCTTGTTTTGATAGGCTTAATCTCGAGGCCTTGCCTGCTCTCGTTACTTTCTCACTTACCTTTTCATAATCTTACTCTTGTCTACCTAAAACCTTGTCGCTCTATCGTACTTTAGCTTGCGACCTACACATATCTATTTATACTACTCGCAATCTTCCTTTAAATTGCTAGCACCATAGATTTCCTTTCGTACTTTCTCAGTTGTCTTTAAATGTAAGCAATTACTTTTCCTGGTCGTTCTGTCACTTGTTGCATGAATACTTGGCTTATCTTGTTGCCCACGAATAATGGAATTTCCTGTACCTCATATGATCTCAAATATCACCTTTGATTTTTACTTCCCATTCATTAGCCACGATGGTGCCACTTTCTTATGGAGTGTATAAAATATTGTAGTGAGACTATTGTTACAAGACCATTTCTTCTTTATGTCACTGTGCTTAGGTTGAAGCCTTCTTCCTTATTTTCTCAGCTAGTCTTTTGGGGTAGTACATAGTGGAGACCCTCTGACTCCTAAAGTTACGAGCTTATTACATCGCATACCCGAAGGAATATTTGATGTTCTTACTCGCCTAGAATTATCCTTAGTTACATACCTTCGCGCCCTTGTGCTCGTTGGGTTGCTTTTGAACTAAAATTTTGAATGTCTCCCCAGTGGCACTCTTTTTTATTTCTGGAATACTTACACAGTACCTTTAACTACCCCAACTCTTATCTGAAATTTTTTCAATAATTGCGATCTCGTATATGCGAGACTGGATTCCCTATGTTGGGGTTCACTATGTTTATCTTGCACGATCTGTTGATTTATTTGTATCCTCTTATCTAGCCATAACTAGACTCTTCCTGAATCTACTATAGACTACTCGTTGGTCCATTCTCATATCTATATTCTGTGTAACCCCTTTTGGGTTATGTCCTTTGTCTTAACTTACCTCTCGTACTGGCTCCTTATGTATCGAGTGTTCATTCCCACTTATTTATCAGTATCATCTGGTGTGGAACCCTTACTGCCTCTCCCCGGCGTCATGCTTGCATAATGTTCTGGAGTCGTATCATATCTGTAGGATCTGAATAAATGCAATCTCAGTCCTTTCACCTTTTTATCGCATTCTTTCTTTACTATTCCATAGTTACCTCTTCATCTTTGGCGTCTTTTCACATCTTTACTGACAACTTACCCGCTTTACGGTAACCCTTCTATACCAAGGATAACTAAAGTTCTTACACACGAGGGTGGCACCTAGTGTAACTGGCACACTTAGTCCTTTAAGCTTAACTTTGCTCATAATGCTCGCTTTAGGGAAGCGTCTTCCTGAATGACCTTTTAAGGTTATTCTTCTATTGTCCATTCTATTATCGCCGGAACGTGATCTCTAAAATTCTCATGATTCCGGCTAATGTCAAATAATTCGGTCCCTAATTCATATTCATTTTATCTTGTTCACCAGCTTGTACTAATTTCTATTACTCCGGGGTCTAACATTTCTTTCTGGTAATCACGTTGGAGTCACCAACTTTTTTCTCGAAAGAAGGATATGACTTTATGGATTATACTCTTCTATTGTTTCAAGGCATGTCTCATCTTGTCTTTTCCTTCACTTGACTATAGACTCCGTCATCGTGTCATATTTTGATTTACCGTTATCACCCATATATCACATCTTACTCATGATGCTTCATTTATTCCCCTCTTATTCTCCGGATAATATTTTTGTCTATCACTTTATTATAAAAACTTCAACAAAACGTTCTTTCACTTTTAGCTCCCCTTGCTTCATCTCACTGGCTCTTCGTAATGCCTAACATTCTCCTTATTTTTTACTCGGGGCTGGAGTCATACTAAGGTAAATATTTATCCCTTCTAGGATTCCATTGCCTATCTTCTAAAATTTCTGAAAATTCTAGTATTCATATCTGACCCCAGCTGGATTCTGATATCATATCCTTCTCTTAAACTATATCTGATGGCTCCCATAAGGCATAATTAAGATGAGTGTGGCCAATTGTATATAACTCTATTATTGATGAAAGTAACTCATAAAGCTTATATTTCTCTACCTGAATTGCAAATACTGATAATCTTCATTAACTAGGTACCTCGTGCCCTTCTTTATCTTGCTTCTTTTACTTGCCGAAACTTGTATCTACCTTGTAATTCTCTTATTTCTTTTTACCATATAGGTGGATAGATATTCTTGTCTTAGGGCTCCTTATCAAGAAGCTTACACATCTTAGTACACACATGATCTGCTAAAGACCTCACATTTACTCATCATAAGCATGATGCAAAATCGAGTTCCTCTGACTCAACTCTTCCACAGCCACATTAAATCTCTTACCAACTGTCTTTCTGGATGTAGGTATCGTTGTATTATGAATAAAATAAATTTAGGAGTCTGAACTCTTACAACTGAGCTCTACCACACGATCTAGAGTAAGAAGAAAGAGTGACAGTCCTAAATGCCCTATAGCCTCCTGCTTATAAGTGTGGTGCACAACACACCCATAAACAAGACTCTACTAGACACGGCTTGTAGACTCCCTAGGACAGAATTGCTCTGATACCACTTTTGTGATGACCCAAACCGATGGGCCGTGATGGGCATCCGGTGTCTTACCTAACCGAGCACCAACGTAATGTATCTTTCTTATCATACCATTACGGGTAAATGGTCTAGAAGGGCTATCATGAGATAACAAGAATAAAACATATGGGAATACTATATATAGGATGACCCGATATGATATACAAACTTATACATGTGACATACGGGCCTATAAGGCCGACATGATCATTTGTATACTCAAAATATAGGCCGACAAGTCCATACAAGTATCCATATAATGACATCTCTCTACAAGCCTCTACGAGTACATAAATGTCATAAAGTTTGAGATATGGCCCCGCCATACCAATCAATACATGTCCAAATCAAACTGACCAGATTGGAAACTCCGGAGCAAGTGAAGTACACCAACACTTTCCGTTGAGCTGATAGCCTACTAGGAGGACTCTCAAACTATCTATCCGGACCTGCGGGCATGAAACACAGTTTCCCAGGCAAAAGGGACGTCAGTACAAATAAAGTACTAAGTATGCAAGGCATGGCAGTAGTATATAAAAGACATGAAAGAAACAGGGAGTAAAGAACTCAACCTATAATTCTGAATAGCTCTGTGAATCATGAAAATTTTATAATGTCATGCATGTGCGTATAAATGCCATACCATTCAGAGGTATATGCGTACATAACATCATCAAGCCTCTGAGGGCATCCCATCATATCATCTCAGCCATTATGGGGTTTACGAAGAACGACTAATCCACCATTTCGCCATTATGTGGTGTTTCTCCACACCATTTCTCCTCCAAAACTCCATTAAACAATAGCATAATAGACAGCCCAAAAGCAACACGAAACAGCCCACAAAATAGTCCACTACAAGTCAAATAACTCGAACTCACGGCTTCCGATCACTGTCCCGTGAGTTCTAACTATTAGGAAACGGATTTATCAACCTTTATTGATATTTAAAAGCTTAAATACAGAAATTAGGCATATTATTAACTATTAAATACATTCAAAACTCAAACTACAAAGAAAAATAGAGGCGATATAGTGATACTTACCTCGTAGGGATCGTTTTAATGTTATCGCTTCTTGATTTCATGCGTGGGATGATAATCTTGTTTGAAGCCCTTGTACATAGCTTAAGAGTAAGGTTAGGGGTGTTATTTGGTCGTGCTCCTTGGAAAAATGGAGAAAGAGGTGAGGTAAGGGATGTAAATATCCCTTTTTTTAAAAGTCAAAAAGGTGTTACTTGGCACCCTCGCATTGGCTTTTCTTTAGACGCATATATCTTTTTATCCGGATGTTGTATGAATGAATGGTTAAGAGCATTGGAAACTATATTCCAAGACCTTCCCTTTGGTATATAATATGTCCCAAAAAGACACCATACAGTACACGAAATATATTGCTCAAAACGCTCTGTTACAAGGCAAATCCTTAGTCGGTGTGTCCGCAACTTTAATCCGATTTTTTCATAACTTTATATTTCATATCCAAACATCATATATAGTCATATCATGACTTTAAACTCATTTAAATCATGATTAAAAAATCTCATATTCATCTCAACTTACTTAAGATTTCGGTAAACCTTTCTTATCCTTGTAGAAGGATATTGTCCTTTCTGAGCTTACATTAGATAATCCTATAATGACAATGACGTTTAAAGTACAAGGTGTAACAATATGTTCCCTTAGAAATATTTTTCCCCGAATGATAACTCTTAAAGGCTTGCAAAAATGGGACGTAACATCATTAAATCACATTATATACTTTCAAAGAGGATCTCATTTTCAAGTTTACATCAATTAACTTATGACGTACTTTCACGTACAAAAACATGGGGTGTAACAGGATAGGCCTAAATACAGGGGAGACTCTGCCAAAATTTTTGGAAATTTGGGGAGTTAGTCAAATTTCGAATGTCTGGGGTTTGAGTGAAGAATTGAGACGCTATGGGTGTCTATGGAAAACTTTGACCCTCATTCGAGGATGAATGATCCTAAGCGGGGGAGGATATAAAGTCCCGTAAATTCGTATTTTTGACTCGGGCTATTTATGTAAGTTTGAGAGGGTAATAGAGTCAATCTCGGAGTTCGTGCGGACCTATTAAGGGGTAGTGGTGATCAAAACATGGTAATGGAAGTATAGTTAAAGTTTAGGTGATTGGGAGTGTCAATATAGCAAAAGGAAATAAGAACATAAAGATTGAAAATTTGGTTGAAATTGGCAAAAACAGCATATTTAGGCCCTAACGTGCGCTCAGCGCACGAAAGGAAAACAGAGTTTGCAAGGAATAAACCAGCGCATTTAGTCTGTAACGCATGCTCAGCGTGCGCTAGGAAATGTTGCCTGAGCAGTGATAGCTCACGTTGCGTGCCTGCCGCGAGGTCCCCTGCAATATAAAAGTACATGAGCGGGGAGAGAAAAATAAAAGGATTTCAAGGCTAGAGCTTTTCTCTCCATCACCCATCCGACCAAGGCTTTCAATACACACTTAACGTGAGTTTTTTAAGAGTGTTTTTATGATGATTTCACTTCTCAATCACTAGTTACAATAGGATTTTATCTTGGATTCCATATGGTTCCTCCAAAATCCCAAGAACACCCCAAAAGTTTGCTTTCCAGATTTGGGCTGCAAGAGGTAATCCTTCACCCTTAAACCTACATGTATGGATTGCTAGTGAATATATGAGCAAGAAATAAGTAGTATCATTTATGGGATGGTGATTGGAGGCCATAAGTGCCTAACCTAGATTATTGGGTGTTGTAGAGATTTTGTAATGAGTTAATTAGTAAAATTTGGTGGATGTGGGTTCTTTGATGATTAAAATAGTACCAAAGAAAGCAGTTTGTAGACAAATGATGTTGTAGTATCTCTGGTTGGTGGGAAGGAGGGATTGTTAGATGAAGAAACACCATTACTAAAGGTAGTAGAATGCTATGCATTCTTGGTGTTTGATAAAATGCCTAAATAACCTAAAATCTGGAAATTTTTACTAATATTGGTCCAATTAAATTATGTTGATGTAGATTGAAGTTGTAAGAGTAGTGGGAGGTTTTAATATCACTAAAGAGCCGAATCAAGTAAGCGTTATATTGAAAGATGTATATACTCAAAACGTGTTCCAATTGCTCCTATCTTATCATGATCTCTTTCGAGAAAGTGTTCAAGTATGGCTTATGTATTAAAATGTTATGACTTCAATTCATGTTTCAAATAAAAGTCTGTTATGCTTAACTTCAAAAAAAAACTCAATGTGCCTAAGATTTCTATTGCTCATATACATGCTCATGGTCTTAACTTCAAATGCTCTTATTGTTGGTAATCTATAGAGATGCTTGAAAGTGAAAGAAATGAGTATGAGATATGAAGTGTGGCCACCGTGCCAGGAATGGAAATTATACTTATGTCCAACAGTGCCAATTAAATGAAATGATGTGTGAAAGATTATGAAGTGAGCCTTAACTCAACTATTCCGAAATGATTCCGAAAATTGAATTGCTTAAAAGTTTACGTATTCAAGTCATGTTTAAACCTTCCGTATCATATTACGCTCCCCTTAGTGGAAAATTGTTCAAATATGGTTATTGTAACTGATGCATATGATTTGAACCCATGTTTTAACTGTAAATCACCATGATCTACTTTGCAAGTAATTCCAATTTGTTTTGATTTCTCATACTCATGAGTTGAGAATATGTATTGCCCTTTTGGGAAAAGTATTTCAAAAATAAATGGTGTATTACTCATTTATGATTTTACTTGTGCTTCGATTGCCAGTCATTTTGTACCATTTTTTTTAGAAAGAAACCTATTATGTTTAATCTGTCATTACAAATGAACTTAAAGTTATATTTTCCGGAATATTCTATATGTTGATGTTTATGATGATCCTTGAAAGTAAAAAAAATGAAAGTGTGGAATATGAGATATTGTCATCATGCCATGAATGAAGAATCATATGTATGGCCAAGAGAGCCAATAAAATAATGATGTTGTTAGTGGTTGAAAGTACTTATAAAGAGATATATGGTGTGAAAGGTTATGAGATGAATGTATTTGTATTTCGATTTCCTTTGTGTGCAAAATAAAAATGTTTCTGGGAGTATCATTAGCGAGCCGAGGAAAGATGGATCGTAAGGCCCACACCCGAAACTACACGTGCCGGTGTAGGAGTGAATTGTGATTATTTCCCTTTATTGGGATGATATTGATGTGTTAATATTATTCCCCTTGATTGGGGAAGAGATTGTTGATAGCCTTGGATTGGAAGTCGACCCACACGGCATATGTGGGAAGGCGGCCTAGCCGATCAGGTGGAGATCGGATGCCATGTTGCGCGCATGATGGTTCCTACTCTTGGTAACACCTTTTTTCGCATCATATGTCAATCCACATTGTTCGTGGAGAGATGGCCTAGCCGATCAGGCGTGATCGGACTCTGTGCTAAAAATATGGTGGTATATTGTCACAACCCGAAATTCCCACCTTCGGACCGTGATGGCGCCTAACATTTCACTTGCTAGGCAAGACAACGTTAGAATAATATTATCCATTTTTAAAATATTTTTTAAATTTATTAATAACAGAGAACATTTGCGGAAGTAACGTCTGAAATATAGTAAATAATCCATAAAAATAACGGTGTCTAAATACCATCCCAGAATTAATGTCACAAGTACACGAGCTTCTAGAATTATACAAATAAAGGTATGAAAAAAAATAAAGTTATCTGAAAATAAACACACAGCTAAAGTAAAATGGACGGGGACTTCAGAACTACGAACGACGTGCAGTTATACCTCAAGTCTCCTCTGAGTAGCTGAAATCCGAGCAAGTCTATGATACGCCACCGGGACCAACTCCAAAATTTGCACAAGAAGTGCAGAGTGTAGTATCAGTACAACCGAACCCATGTACTGGTAAGTGCTGAGCCTAACCTTGACGAAGTAGTGACGAATCTAAGGCAGGTCACTTACATTACCTGTACGCAATATTAGTAACAACAACAATAATAGAAATAAATCATGTAATTCATTTATAATAATTGAAGCCAACTCAGCAGTCATAACCAATTATCATTTCCATCAATTATGTTGCAGCGTGCAACCCGCTCTCACAATATATTCACATTCAATTCTGTTGCAGCGTGCAACCCGCTCTTACAATATATTCACATTCAGTTCTGTTGCGGCGTGCAACCCGCTCCTCCAATATATTCATTTTAATCAAGTCTGTCATATATTTATTTCAATCAAGTATATACAAACTTTTTAATAAGTCTGTTGCGGCGTGCAATCCGATCCCCCAATATTGACTTTTAATAAGTCTGTCATATATTTATTTCAATCAAGTATATATAGACTTTTTAATAAGTCTGTTGCGGCGTGCAATCCGATCCCCCAATATTGACTTTTAATAAGTCTGTTGCGGCGTGCAACCCGATCCTCCAATATGAAATTTTTAATAAGTCTGTTGCGGCGTGCAACCCGATCCTCCAATATGGACTTTTTAATAAGTCTGTTGCGGCGTGCAACCCGATCCTCCAATATATCCATTTACCAATTCTTATAGACGAAATTTCCCCAATAAATGCAACAATTGATATAAAATTATAAGACAACAAGCAAACAATAATTATAATTTAATTATGAAACAAACAATGATAAATAGAAAATTATTATGAAAATCAAGGAGAAAATAGGCAGTTTAATATTTAATATGCTAAATGTCAAATAACAATTAAAACACATAATTCAAATAGCATGTAACAATTAATGCAGGAATTCAAGATTAATATTTGACAAAGAATAAGAGAGAAACAATTATTATAATAATTAATTTATGATTTTTCAAGTAAGCAGGCAAACAATTAATTTGACGACGTATAGACACTCGTCACCTCGCCTATACGTCGTTCACATGCATTTCACATAACAAATAATGTAAAGGTTCTATTCCCTCAAGTCAAGGTTAACCACGACACTTACCTCGCTTTGCAAATTCTAATCAATTATTCAACCACAGCTTTTCCTTTTAAATTTGTCTCCAAAAGCTTCAAATCTATTTCACAAACAATTCGATATACTGAATACGAATCATAGGAATTAATTACATATGAATTTATTAATTTTTCGGATAAAATTTCGAAATTCATTAAAATATTCAACAGTGGGACCCACATCTCAAATATCGGTAAAACTTACGAAATTAGAACACCCATTCCGATACGAGTTCAACCATATAAAAATTTTCCAATTCCGATATCAAATGAACCTTCAAATCTTAAATTTCCGTTTTTGAAAATTTTTATAAAAATCTGATTTTTCTTCTATAAATTCACAGATTCATGATATAAATGAGTATGAAATCGTGAAATATAATCAATATAGGATAAGGAACACTTACCCTAATATTTTTCCGTGAAAATCGCCCAAATATCGCCTTACCCGAGCTCAAAAATGGAAAAGAGTTGAAAATGGGTCGAAACCCCATTTCCAAAACTTAAGTTTTGTTTCTGGGATTTTTAACCTTCGCGAACGCGGTCAGTGCCTCGCGTTCACGAAGCACAAATTTGTGCTGTCCAATTTTACTCTTCGCGAATGAGAGGGCTACCTCGCGAACGCGATGCTTGCCTGGCTTGGCCTTCGCGAACGCGAGATGCCCTTCGCGAACGCGAAGGCTAATTTTCCTGGCCAGCCTCTTTCCCTTCGCGAACGCGAAGCTTTGAACCTCAAACCTTCGCTAACGCTGTCACTATGTCACGAACGCGAAGCACAAAACGTGCCAGCCCCAATTTGCTCTTCGTGTTCGCGGGAGTACCTTCGCGAACGCGAAGAAGAACACACCATAAGCCTGAAGTCTGTAGAAAACCTAATTTCTTAAGTCCGAAATCGTCCTGTAGCCCATCCGAATCTCACCCGAGCCCTCGGAGCTCCAAACCAAATATGCACACAAGTCCAAAAATCTCATACAAACTTGCTCGCATGATCAAATCGACAAAATAACACTTAGAACTACGAATCGGACACCAAATCAAAGGAAGTTTTCAAGAAAACTTTAAAACTTATATTTTTACAACCGAACGTCCGAATCACATCAAGTATACTCCGATTCTCACCAAATTTTGAAGATAAGTCATAAATATTATAGTGGACCTACACCGGGCTCCGGAACCAAAATACGGACCCGAGGTCAATAAATCCAATATCAGCAATTTCTTAAAAATCATTAAGCTTTTAATGTTTCATCAAAATTCCATATCTCGAGCTAGGGACCTCAGAATTCGATTTCGGGCATACGCCCAAGTCCCAAATCACGATACGAACCTACCGGAATTGTCAAAATACTTATCCGGGTCCGTTTATTCAAAATGTTGACTAAAGTCAACTCAGTTGAGTTTTAAAGCTCTATTTCACATTTTAATCTAATTTTCACATAAAAACATTTCGGAATATTTTTATGGACTGTGCACGCAAGTCGAGGAATGATAAATGGTTCTTTTCGAGGTCTTAGAACACAGAATTACTTATTAAATTTAAAGATGGCATTTTGGGTCGTCACATTCTCCACCTCTAAAATTAACGTTCGTCCTCGAGCGGAGTTAGAAAAAAGTACCTGAGCTGGTGAATAAGTGTGGATATTTACTCCTCATGTCCGACGCGGACTCCCAGGTAGATGCCTCTACCAGCTGACCTCTCCATTGCACCTGAACTGAAGGATAACTCTTAGACCTCAACTGTCGAACCTGCCGGGCTAGAATAGCCACCGGCTCCTCCTCATAAGTCAAATCTCTGTCCAATTGGACTGAGCTGAAATCTAACACATGGGACGGATCACCATGATATTTCCGGAGCATAGACACATGGAACACCGGATGAACCGCTGATAAACTAGGTGGTAATGCAAGCCTGTAGGCTACTTCACCCACCATTTCAAGAATTTCAAAGGGTCCGATATACCTAGGGCTCAACTTGCCCTTCTTTCCGAACCTCATTACACCTTTCATAGGTGAAACCCGGAGAAATATTCTTTCTCCAACCATGAATGCAATATCACGAACTTTATGGTCGGCATAATTGTTTTGCCTAGACTGAGCTGTGCGAAGTCGATCCTGAATAATCTTGACCTTATCCAAGGCATCCTATACCAAATCGGTACCCAACAACCGAGCCTCTCCCGGTTCAAACCAACCAACTGGCGATCGGTACCACCTTCCGTATAATGCCTTATATGGAGCCATCTGAATGCTCGACTGGTAGCTATTATTAGAAGCAAACTCCGCAAGTGGCAAGAAATGATCCCAAGAACCTCCAAAGTCTATAACACAAGCGCGGAGCATATCTTCCAATATCTAAATAGTGCGCCCTGATTGTCTGTCTGTCTGTGGATGAAATGATGTACTCAACTCCACCCGCGTGCCTTACCCGCGCTGTACATCCCTCCAGAATTGTGAGGTAAACTGCGTACCTCAATCTGAAATAATTGACACAGGCACACCGTGAAGGCGGACAATCTCACGAATGTAAATTTCAGCTAACCACTCTGAAGAATAGGTAACTTCCACTGGAATAAAATGTGCTGACTTGGTCAACCTGTACACAATGACCCAAACTGCGTCAAATTTTCTCTGAGTCTGTGGGATCCCAACAACAAAATCCATAGTGATACGCTCCCACTTCCACTCAGGAATTTCTAACTTCTGAAGCAAACCATCAGGTCTCTGATGCTCGTACTAACTTGCTGACAATTCATACACTGAGCTACATATGCAACTATATCCTTTTTCATTATCCTCCACCAATAATGTTGTCGCAAATCTTGATACATTTTGGCGGTACCTGGATGAATAGAATACCTGGAACTGTGTGCTTCTTCGAGAATTAATTCACGAAGCCCATCAACATTAGGCACACAAATACGACCATGCATTCGCAGAACCCCATCTTCCCCCACGGCAACCTGTTTGGCATCACCGTGCCGCACCGTGTCATTAAGGACAAGTAAATGAGGATCATTATACTACCTCTCTCTAATGCGCTCATATAAAGAAGATCGAGCGACTGTGCAAGCTAGAACCCGACTGGGTTCTAAAACATCTAACCTCACATACTGATTAGCCAAAGTCTGAACATCTGTGGCTAATGGCCTCTCACCAACTGGAATATACACAAGACTGCCCATACTCACAGCCTTTCTACTCAAAGCATCGGGCACCACATTGGCCTTTCCGGGGTGATACAAAATGGTAATATCATAGTCTTTCAACAACCTTAACCATCTTCTCTGCCTCGAATTAAGATCTTTTTGTTTGAACAGGTACTGAAGGCTACGATGATCAGTAAATATCTCACACGAAACACCGTAAAGGTAATGCCTCCAAATCTTCAGCGCATGAACAATGGCTGCCAGTTCTAGGTCATGAACAGGATAATTCTTCTCATGAACCTTCAACTGCTGCGACGCATATGCAATCACCCTGGCATTTTGCATTAATACTGCACCAAGCCCAATGTGAGATGTATCACAATATAATGTATACGATCCTGAACCTGTGGGTAATATCAACACTGGTGCCGTAGTCAAAGCAATCTTGAGTTTCTGAAAACTCAACTCACACTCGTCTGACCATCTGAATGGGACACCTTTCTGGGTCAGTCTAGTCAGTGGGCTTGCTATAGTTGAAAACCCTTCCACAAACCGATGATAATAACCTGCCAAACACAGGAAACTCCGGATCTCTGTAATTGAAGTAGGTCTAGGCCAATTTTGAACGACCTCTATCTTCTTAGGATCCACCTTTATGCCTTCTGCCGATACAACATGCCCCAAAAATGCAACTAGGTCTAACCAAAACTCACATTTTGAAAACTTGGCATATAACTGATTATTCTTCAAGGTGTGAAGCACACTTTGAAGATGCTGCTCATGTTCCTCTCGACTGCTGGAGTAAATCAAGATATCATTAATGAATACAACCACAAAAGAATCCAAATAAGGCTTGAACACCCGATTCATCAAATCCATAAATGATGCTGGGGCATTTGTCAACCCAAATGACATCACTAGGAATTTGTAATGCCCATACCGAGTTCGAAAAGCTATTTTAGGGACATCAGATGCCCTAATCTTCAACTGATGGTAACTAGACCTCAAATCGATCTTCGAAAATACCGTGGCACCCTGAAGTTGATCAAATACGTCATCAGTTCTTGGCAGCGGAAATTTGTTTTTGATAGTGGCTTTGATCAACTGCCGATAATCTATACACATCCGTATAGAGCCATCTTTCTTCTTTATAAATAATACTGGTGCACCCCAGGGAGAGACACCGGGTCTAATGAATCCCTGATCAAGAAAGTCTTGTAATTGCTCTTTCAATTCTTTCAACTCTGGCGGGCCCATACGGTATGGTGGAATAGAAATGGGCTGAGTTCCCGAAGCCAAATCAATACAGAAGTCAATATCTTTGTCGGGTGGCATCCCCGGTAAATCTGCAGGAAATACTTCTGGAAATTCACGAACAACTGGTACTGAGTCCATAGAAGGGACATCCGCACTGGGATCGCGAATATAAGCCAAATAGGCTAGACACCCTTTCTCTACCATACGCCGAGCTTTCATATAAGAAATAACCCTGCTGGCGGAATGACCAGGAGTTCCTTTCCACTCTAACCGAGGTAACCCCGGCATAGCTAGGGTCACTTTCTTGGCATGACAATCCAATATAGCATGATAAGGGGATAGCCAATCCATACCCAAGATGACATCAAAATCTACCATATCAAGAAGTAGAAGATCCACACTAGTCTCAAGATTACCAATAGTTACCACACACTAACGATAAACATGGTCTACTACAACAGAGTCTCCCACCCGTGTAGATACACACACAGAAGCACTCAAAGAATCACAAGGCACTTGAAGCAAAATAGGAGGACACATAGGAATAAGTAGATCCTGGATCAAATAGAACTGAAGCATCTCTATGGAAAACAGGAATAATATCTGTGATCACAGCATCAGATGACTCGGCCTCAGGCGTAGCTGGAAAAGCATAAAATTGGGGTTGGGGCCCACCACTCTGAGCTGCGTCCCTGGGACGGTCTCTGACTCGCTGGCCTTCACATCTAATGGTCTGACCTCCACCTCTAATGGCCTGACCTCCACCTCTAATAGCCTGACCTCCACCTCTAGCTACTTGACCCCTACCTCTAGCTGGTTGAGCAGGCGGTGAAGCAACCGATGTCGGTATGATAGCACGAGAATCTTGCCGAGATCTATTACTCGCCAATCTAGGGCAATACCTCCTGATGTGACCAATGTTCCCACACTCATAACACCCATCCTGATGCCGTGGCTGCTGAAGCTGAAGCTGACCCAAATAGGCCGGATAACCATTGTAGTAACTCTGGAGTGGTGATGCACTAATAGGAGCTGAATGTGCACTGAATGCTAGCTGTCCAGAGTAAGGCATAATAAGACCGTGACTCCCTAAAGCACCGGGAGATACATGAAGTGCTGAATGAAACGGTTAGGAAGGATGACCCCTACCAAAATTACCCCTGCCTCCAGACGAGGCACCACTGAAACCACCAAACTGACGAAGCCTCTTATCGGACCTCTGCCCTCTCTTTTCTGCAAGAACCATCTCGATCCTCATTGCGACATTAGAAGACGCCTGAAAAGAAATCTCACTTCCGGTCTCCTTGGCCATCTGAAGTCTGATAGGGTGAGTGAGTCCCTCGATAAACCTCCTTACTCTCTCTCTCTCTCTCTCTCTCCCCCTCCGTAGGTAGTTAAATGAGAGCATGACGGGCCAAATCCACAAAACGGGACTCATATTGAGTAACAGTCATACTGCCCTATTGTAGACGCTCAAATTGCTTGCGGAATTCTTCTCTCAGTGTGATAGGGAGGAACTTCTCCAGAAATAGCTGAGAAAAATGCTCTTAGGTAAGCGCAGGCGATCCAACTAGTCCGGTCAATGTATAATCTCTCCACCATCAGCAAAATCAACCCCATTAGTCTCAACTATACCCATGTTCCGCAGCACCTCGTAGCAGCGTTCAAGATAATCATGTGGGTCCTCAGAAGGTGTACCACTGAAGTGAACTGGAAAGAGAATGGTTAACTTATCCAGTCTCAATAAGGCCTCAAAAGACATGGCGGGCCTATCACCGGTCTGTGCCGTAACAACTGGCTGAACTATCCCAACTGGTGGGGCTGCTGGAGCCTGATTCTGGGGAGCCATCTACTTCGAAGCGGGAATAGTGGGAGTTTGTGCTCCTCCCCCAGCCTGTGAGACGGCTGGTTCCACTGGAAATGTACCATTTTGGGCCACGCCCTCCATAAGACTTACCAAACGGACTAGAGCATCCTGAAATACTAGAGTGGCTATGAATTCTTCCGGGACCTGAACCGGTCCAACTGGTACATTCTGAACTGGAACCTCTTCTTGAAGGTCCACCCGAGGTTCTATAACAGGTGCAGCTGCTCGAGCTCCGGACTTAGATCTACCTCGGCCTCTAGCACGACCTCGACCTCGACCTCTACCCCTGGCCATAGCTTCCACCGGGGGTTCTAGTCCCTGTCCATCGGTAGAGGTATTACGTGTTCTCACCATCTGTGAGAGAATAAGAGTAGAATAGTTCAATCATCGACGATAGAATAAAATCGCACGACAGAATAAGAAAGAAGTGATATTGTTCCTAAACTTCATAGCCTCTGAGAGATAAGTACAGACGTCTCCGTACCGATCCTTCAGACTCTACTAAGCTTACTGGTGACTCATTAGACCTATGTAACCTAGTGCTCTAATACCAACTGTCACGGCCCAAAATTCTCACCTTTGAACCGTGATGGCGCCTAACATTTTACTTGCTAGGCAAGCCAACGTTAGAATAATATTATCCATTTTTAAAATAATTTTTAAATTTATTAATAACAGAGAACATTTGCGAAAGTAACATCTGAAATATAGTGAATAATCCATAAAAATAACGCTGTATAAATACCATCCTAGAATTGGTGTAACAAGTGTACGAGCTTCTAGAATTATACAAATAAAGGTCTGAAATAAAATAAAGTTGTCTGAAAATAAACACACAGCTAAAGTAAAATGGACGAGGACTTCAGAGCTGCGAATGTCGTGCAGTTATACCTCTAGTCTCCTCTGAGTACCTGAAATCCGAGTAAGTCTATGGTACGCTGCTGGGACCAACTCAAAAATCTGCACAAGAAGTGCAGAGTGTAGTATCAGTACAACCGACCCCATGTACTGGTAAGTGCTGAGCCTAACCTCGACGAAGTAGTGACTAGGCTAAGGCGGGTCACTTACATTACATGTACGCAATATTAGTAACAACAACAATAATAGAAATAAATCATGTAATTCATTTATAATAATTGAAGTCAACTCAGCAGTCATAACCAATTATCATTTCCATCAATTCTATTGCAGCGTGCAACCCACTCTCACAATATATTCACATTCAATTCTGTTGCAGTGTGCAGCCCGCTCTCACAATATATTCACATTCAGTTCTGTTGCGGCGTGCAACCCGCTCCTCCAATATATTCATTTTAATCATGTCTGTCATATATTTATCTCAATCGAGAATATATAGACTTTTTAATAAGTCTATTGCGGCGTTCAATCCGATCCCCCAATATTTACTTTTAATAAGTCTGTCATATATTTATTTCAATCAAGTATATATAGACTTTTTAATAAGTCTGTTGCGGCGTGCAATCCGATCCCCCAATATTGACTTTTAATAAGTTTGTTGCGGCGTGCAACCCGATCCTCCAATATGGACATTTCAATAAGTCTGTTGCGGCGTGCAACCCGATCCTCCAATATAGACTTTTTTATAAGTCTTTTGTGGCGTGCAGCCCGATCCTTCAATATATCAATTTCAATCAATTTTGTTGCGGCGTGCAACCCGATCCTCCAATATATCCATTTACCAATTTTTATAGAAGAAATTTTCCCAATAAATGCAATAATTGATATAAAATTATAAGACAACAAGCAGACAATAATTATGATTTAATTATGAAACAAACAATGACAAATAGCAAATTATTATGGAAATCAGGAAAAAAATAGGCAGTTTAATATTTAATATGCTAAATATTAAATAACAATTAAAACACATAATTCAACTAGCATGTA
Organism: Nicotiana tabacum; assembly: GCF_000715075.1. Classification (NCBI taxonomy): domain Eukaryota; kingdom Viridiplantae; phylum Streptophyta; class Magnoliopsida; order Solanales; family Solanaceae; genus Nicotiana; species Nicotiana tabacum. The sequence continues at coordinate 123,981,511 of NC_134092.1, forward strand.
ACAATTAATGCAGGAATTCAAGATTAATATTTGACAAAGAATAAGAGAGAAATAATTATTATAATAATTAATTTATGATTTAAAGCAATTTATAATTTTTCAAGTAAGCAGGCAAACAATTAATTTGACGGCGTATAGACACTCGTCACCTCGCCTATACGTTGTTCACATGCATTTCACATAACAAATAATTTAAGGGTTTTATTCCCTCAAGTCAAGGTTAGCCACGACACTTACTTCGCTTTGCAAATTCCAATCAATTATTCAACCACAGTTTTTCCTTTTAAATTTGTCTACAAAAGTTTCAAATCTATTCACAAACAATTCGATATACTCAATACGAATCATAGGAATTAATTCCATATGAATTTACTAATTTTTCGGATAAAAATCCGAAATTCATTAAAATATTCAACAGTGAGACCCACGTCTCAAATCTCGATAAAACTTACGAAATTCGAACACCCGGTCCGATACGAGTTCAACCATACAAAAATTGTCCAATTCCGATATCAAATGGACCTTCAAATCTTAAATTTCCGTTTTTGAAAAATTTTATAAAAATCTAATTTTTCTTCCATAAATTCACGGATTCATGATATAAATGAGTATGAAATTGTGAAATATAATCAATATAGTATAAGAAACACTTACCCTAATGTTTTTTCGTGAAAATCACCCAAATATCGCCTTACCCGAGCTCAAAAATAGAAAAGAGTTGAAAATGGGTCGAAACCCTATTTCCAAAACTTAAGTTTTGTTTCTGGGATTTTTACCCTTCGCGAACGCGGTCAGTGCCTCGTGTTCGCGAAGCACAAATTTGTGCTGTCCAATTTTACTCTCCGCGAACAAGAGGGCTACCTCGCGAACGCGATGCTTGCCTGGCTTGGCCTTCTCGAACGCGAGATGCCTTTCGCGAACGCGAAGGCTGATTTTCCTGGCCAGCCTCTTTCCCTTCGTGAACGCGAAGCTTTGAACCTGAAGCCTTCGTGAACGTGGTCACTATGCCGCGAACGCGAAGCAAAAAATGTGTCAGCCCCAATTTTCTCTTCATGTTCATGAGAGTACCTTCGCGAACGCGAAGAAGAACACACCAGAAGCCTGAAGTCTGCAGAAAACCAGATTTCCTAAGTCCGAAATCGTCCCGTAGCCCATCCGAAACTCACCCGAGCCCTCGGAGCTCCAAACCAAATATGCACATAAGTCCAAAAACCTCATACGAACTTGCTCGTGTGATCAAATCGCCAAAATAACACCTAGAACTACGAATCGGACACCAAATCAAAGGAAGTTTTCAAGAAAACTTTAAAACTTATATTTTTACAACCGGATGTCCGAATCACGTCAAATCAACTCCGACTCTCACCAAATTCGGAAGACAAGTCATAAATATTATAGTGGGGCTACACCGGGCTTCGGAACCAAAATACGAACCCAAGGTCAATAAATCCAATATCAGCAATTTCTTAAAAATCATTAAACTTTTAAGCTTTTAATTTTTCATCAAAATTCCATATCTCGAGCTAGGGACCTCGAAATTCGATTCCGGGCATATGCCTAAGTCCCAAATCACGATACGGACCTACCGGAATTGTCAAAATACTGATCCGGGTCCGTTTGTTCAAAATGTTGACTAAAGTCAACTCAGTTGAGTTTTAAAGCTCTATTTCACATTTTAATCTATTTTTCACATAAAAACTTTCCGGAATATTTTTACGGACAGTGTACGCAAGTCGAGGAATGATAAATGGTGCTTTTCGAGGTCTTAGAACACAGAATTACTTATTAAATTTAAAGATGACATTTTGGGTCGTCATATTCTCCACCTCTAAAACAAACGTTCGTCCTCGAACGGAGTTAGAAAAATGTACCTGAGCTGGTGAATAAGTGTGGATATTTAATCTGCATGTCCGACTCAGACTCCTAGGTAGATGCCTCTATCAGCTGACCTCTCCATTGCACCCGAACTGAAGGATAACTCTTAGACCTCAACTGTCGGACCTGCCGAGCTAGAATAGCCATCGCCTCCTCCTCGTAAGTCAAATCTCTGTCCAATTGGACTGAGTTGAAATCTAACACATGGGATGGATCACCATGATATTTTCGGAGCATAGACACATAGAACACCGGATGAACCGCTGATAAACTAGGTGGTAATGCAAGCCTGTAGGCTACTTTACCCACCCTTTCAAGAATTTCAAAGGGTCCGATATACCTAGGGCTCAACTTGCCCTTCTTTCCGAACCTCATTACACCTTTCATAGGTGAAACCCGGAGAAATATTCTTTCTCCAACCATGAATGCAATATCACGAACTTTACGGTCGGCATAACTCTTTTGCCTAGACTGAGCTGTGCGAAGTCGATCATGAATAATCTTGACCTTATCTAAGGCATCCTATACCAAATCGGTACCCAACAACCGAGCCTCTCCCGGTTCAAACCAACCAACAGGCGATCGGCACCGCCTTCCGTATAATGCTTCATATGGAGCCATCTGAATGCTCGACTGGTAGCTATTATTATAAGCAAACTCCGCAAGTGGCAAGAAATGATCCCAAGAACCTCCAAAGTCTATAACACAAGCGCGGAGCATATCTCCCAATATCTGAATAGTGCGCCCTGACTGTCCGTCTGTCTGTGGATGAAATGATATACTCAACTCCACCCGCGTGCCTAACCCGCGATGTATAACCCTCCAGAATTGTGAGGTAAACTGCGTATCTCGATCTGAAATAATAGACACAGGCACATCGTGAAGGCGGACAATCTCACGAATGTAAATTTATACGCTCCCACTTCCACTCAGGAATTTCTAACTTCTGAAGCAAACCACCAGGTCTCTGATGCTCGTACTTAACTTACTGACAATTCAGACACTGAGCTACATATGTAACTATATCATTTTTCATTCTTCTCCACCATTAATATTGCCGCAAATCTTGATACATTTTGGCGGTACCTGGATGAATAGAATACCTGGAACTGTGTGCTTCTTCAAGAATTAATTCACGAAGCCCATCCACATTAGGCACACAAATACGACCCTGCATTCGCAGAACCCCATCTCCCCCCACAACAACCTGTTTGGCATCACCGTACCGCACTGTGTCCTTAAGGACAAGTAAATAAGGATCACCATACTACCTCTCTCTGATGCGCTCATATAAAGAAGACCGAGCGACTGTGCAAGCTAGAACCCGACTGGGTTCTGAAACATCTAACCTCATATACTAATTAGCCAAAGTCTGAACATCTATGGATAATGGCCTCTCACCAACCGGAATATACGCAAGACTGCCTATACTCACAGCCTTTCTACTCAAAGCATCGGGAACCGCATTGGCCTTTCCGGGGTGATACAAAATAGTAATATCATAATATTTCAACAACTCCAACCATCTTCTCTACCTTGAATTAAGATCTTTTAGTTTGAACAGGTACTGAAGGCTACAATGATCAGTAAATACCTCACACGAGACACCGTAGAGGTAATGCCTCCAAATCTTCAGCGCATGAACAGTGGATGCCAGTTCTAAGTCATGAACAGGATAATTCTTCTCGTGAACCTTCAACTGTCGCGACGCATATGCAATCACCCTGCCATCTTGCATTAATACTGCACCAAGCCCAATGTGAGATGCATCACAATATACTGTATACGATCCTGAACCTGTGGGTAATATCAACACTGGCTCCGTAGTCAAAGCAGTCTTGAGTTTCTGCAAACTCAACTCACACTCGTCTGGCCATCTGAATGGGACACCTTTCTGGGTCAGTCTAGTCAGTGGGCTTGCTATAGTTGAAAACCCTTCCACAAACCGACGATAATAACCTGCCAAACCCAGGAAACTCCGGATCTCTGTAACTGAAGTAGGTCTAGGCCAATTCTGAACAGCCTCTATCTTCTTAGGATCCACCTTTACGCCTTCTGCCATTACAACATGCCCCATAAAGGCAACTGAGTCTAACCAAAACTCACATTTTGAAAACTTGGCATATAATTGATTATTCTTCAAGGTGTGAAGCACACTTCGAAGATGCTGCTCATGTTCCTCTCGACTGCTAGAAGAAATCAAGATATCATCAATGAATACAACCGCAAAAGAATCCAAATAAGGCTTGAACACCCAATTCATCAAATCCATAAATGCTGCTAGGGCATTTTCAACCCAAATGACATCACTAGGAATTCGTAATGCCCATACCGAGTTCGAAAAGCTGTTTTAGGGACTTCAGATGCCCTAATCTTCAAATGATGGTAACCATACCTCAAATTGATCTTCGAAAATACCTTGGCACCCTGAAGCTAATCAAACAAGTCATCAATTCTTGGCAGCGGAATTTTTTTTTTGATAGTGGCTTTGTTCAACTACCGATAATCTATACACATCCGCATAGGTCCATCTTTCTTCTTTACAAATAATACTGGTGCACCCCAGGGCGAGACACTTGGTCTAATGAATCCTTGATCAAGTAAGTCTTGTAACTGCTCTTTCAATTCTTTCAACTCTGGGGGGCCCATACGGTATGGTGAAATAGAAATGGGCTGAGTGCCCGGAGCCAAATCAATACAAAAGTCAATATCTCTGTCGGGTGGCATCCCCGGCAAATCTGCAGGAAATACTTCTTGAAATTCACGAACAACTGGTATTGAGTCCATAGAAGGGACATCTATACTGGGATCGCGAATATAAGCCAAATAGGCTAGACACCCTTTCTTTACCATACGTCGGGCTTTCATGTAAGAAATAACCCTGCTGGCGGAATGACCAGGAGTTCCTTTCCACTCTAACCGAGGTAACCCCGGCATAGCTAGGGTCACTTTCTTGGCATGACAATCCAATATAGCATAATAAGGGGACAACCAATCCATACCCAAGAGGACATTAAAATCTACCATATCAAGAAGTAGAAGATCAACACTAGTCTCAAGATTACCAATAGTAACCACACACGAATGATAGACATGGTCTACTACAATAGAGTCTCCCACCGGTGTAGATACACACACAGAAGCACTCAAAGAATCACAAGGCACAACCAAATATGAGGCAAAATAGGAATAAGTAGATCCTGGATCAAATAGAACTGAAGTATCTCTTTGGCAAACTGGAATAATACCTGTGATCACAACATTAGATGACTCGGCCTCAGGTCTAGCTGGAAAAGCATAAAATTGGGGCTGGGCCCCACCACTCTGAACTGCGTCCCTGGGACGGCCTCTGACTGGCTGGCCTCTACCTCTAACAGTCTGACCTCCACCTCTAATGTCCTGACCTCTACCTCTAATAGCCTGACCTCGACCTCTAGCTGCCCGACCCCTACCTCTAGCTGGCCGAGCAGGCGGTGAAGCAACCGGTGTCGGTATGATGGCACGAGAATCTTGTCGAGATCTGTTACTCGCCAATCTAGGGCAGTACCTCCTGATGTGACCAATGTTCCCATACTCATCACACCCATCCTGATGTCGTAGCTGCCGAAGCTGAAGCTGAAGCTGACCCAAATGGGCCACATAACCGATGTAGTAAATCTGGAGTGGTGATGCACTAATAGGAGCTGAATATGCACTGAATGTTGGCTGTCCAGAGTAAGGAATAATAGGACCGTGACTCCCTAAAGCACCGGGAGATACATGAAGTGCTGAATGAAACGGTTTGAGAGGATGACCCCTACCAAAATTACCCCTGCCTCCAGATGAGGCACCACTGAAACCACCAAACTGACGAAGCCTCTTATCGGACCTCTGCCCTCTCTCTTCTGCAAGAACCATCTCGATCCTCATTGCGACATTAGCAGCCGCCTGAAAAAAAAACCTCACTTCCGGTCTCCTTGGCCATCTGAAGTCTGATAGGGTGAGTGAGCCCCTCGATAAACATCCCTACTCTCTCTCCCTCCGTAGGTAGTAAAAGGAGAGCATGACGGGCCAAATCCACAAAACAGAACTCATATTGAGTAACAGTCATACTGCCCTGTTGTAGACGCTCAAATTGCTTGCGGAATTCCTCTCTCAGTGTGATAGGGAGGAACTTCTCCAGAAATAGCTGAGAAAACTGCTCTCAGGTAAGCGCAGGCGATCCAACTGTTCGGGTCAATGTATAATCTCTCCACCATCTCTTGGCGGAACACGTCATCTGAAATACAGCAAAATTAACCCCATTGGTCTCAACTATACCCATGTTCCACAGTACCTCGTGGCAGCGTTCAAGATAATCATGTGGGTCCTCAGAAGGTGTACCACTGAAGTGAACTAGAAAGAGCTTGGTAAACTTATCCAGTCCCAATAAGGCCTCAAAAGACATGGCGGGCCTATCACCGGTCTGTGCCACAACAACTGGCTGAACTACCCCAACTTGCGGGGCTGCTAGAGCCTGATTCTAGGGAGCCATCTGCTCCGGAGCGGGAGTAGTGGGAGTTTGCGCTCCTCCCCCAGCCTGTGAGACGGTTGGTGCCACTGGAAATGTACCATTCTGGGCCACGCCCTCCATAAGACTTACCAAATGGACTAGAGCATCCTGAAGTACTAGAGTGGCTATGAATCCTTCCGGGACCTGAACTGGTCCAACTGGTACATTCTGAACTGGAACCTCCTCCGGAAAGTCCACCCGAGGTTCTATAACAGGTACAGCTGCTTGAGCTCCGGACTGAGCTCTACCTCAGCCTTTGCCTCGGCCTCTAGCACGACCTCGAACTCGACCTCTACCCCTGGCCATAGTTTCCACCGGGGGTTCTGGTCCCTGTCCATCGGTAGAGGTATTACGTGTTCTCACCATCTGCGAGAGAATAAGAGTAGAATGGTTCGATCATCGATGACAGAATAAAATCGCACGACAGAATAAGAAAGAAGTGATATTGTTCCTAAACTTCATAGCCTCTGAGAGATAAATACAGACGTCTCCGTACCGATCCTTCAGACTCTACTAAGTTTGCTGGTGACTCGTGAGACCTATGTAACCTAGTACTCTGATACCAACTATCACGGCCCGAAATGCCCACCTTCGGACCGTGATGGCGCCTAACATTTCACTTGCTAGGCAAGCCAACGTTAGAATAATATTATCCATTTTTAAAACAATTTTTAAATTTATTAATAACAGAGAACATTTGCGGAAGTAACCACTGAAATATAGTGAATAATCCATAAAAATAACGGTGTATAAATACCATCCCAGAATTGGTGTCACAAGTGCACGAGCTTCTAGAATTATACAAATAAAGGTTTGAAATAAAATAAATTTGTCTGGAAATAAATACACAGCTAAAGTAAAATGGACAGGGAATTCAGAACTACGAACACCGTGCAGTTATACCTCAAGTCTCCTCTAAGTAGCAGAAATCCGAGTAAGTCTATGGTACGCCGCTGGGACCAACTCAAAAATCTACACAAGAAGTGCAGAGTGTAGTATCAGTACAACCGACCCCATGTACTGGTAAGTGCTGAGCCTAACCTCGACGAAGTAGTGACGAGGCTAAGGCGGGTCACTTACATAACATGTACGCAATATTAGTAACAACAACAATAATAGAAATAAATCATGTAATTCATTTATAATAATTGAAGTCAACTCAACAGTCATAACCAATTATCATTTCCATCAATTCTATTGCAGCGTGCAACCCACTCTCACAATATATTCACATTCAATTCTGTTGCAGTGTGCAGCCCGCTCTCACAATATATTCACATTCAGTTCTGTTGCGGTGTGCAACCCGATCCTCCAATATATTCATTTTAATCAAGTCTGTCATATATTTATTTCAATCGAGTATATATAGACTTTTTAATAAGTCTGTTGCGGTGTTCAATCCGATCCCCCAATATTGACTCTTAATAAGTCTGTCATATATTTATTTCAATCAAGTATATATAGACTTTTTAATAAGTCTGTTGCGGCGTGCAATCCGATCCCCCAATATTGACTTTTAATAAGTCTGTTGTGGCGTGCAACCCGATCCTCCAATATGGACATTTTAATAAGTCTGTTGTGGCGTGCAACCCAATCCTCCAATATGGACTTTTTAATAAGTCTTTTGCGGCGTGCAACTCGATCCTCCAATATATCCATTTTAATCAATTTTGTTGCGGCGTGCAACCCGATCCTCCAATATATCCATTTACCAATTCTTATAGAAGAAATTTTTCCAATAAACACAACAATTGATATAAAATTATAAGACAACAAGCAAACAATAATTATGATTTAATTATGAAACAAACAATGACAAATAGCAAATTATTATGGAAATCAGGGAGAAAATATGCAGTTTATTATTTAATATGCTAAATATAAAATAACAATTAAAACACATAATTTAATAGCATGTAATAATTAATGCAGGAATTCAAGATTAATATTTGACAAAGAATAGGAGAGAAATAATTATTATAATAATTAATTTATAATTTAAAATAATTTATGATTTTTCAAGTAAGCAGGCAAACAATTAATTTGACGACGTATAGACACTTGTCACCTCGCTTATATGTCGTTCAGATGCATTTTACATAACAAATAATTTAAGGGTTCTATTCCCTCAAGTCAAGGTTAACCACGACACTTACCTCGCTTTGCAAATTCCAATCAATTACTCCACCACAGCTTTTACTTTTAAATTTATCTCCAAAAGTTTTAAATCTATTCACAAACAATTCGATATACTGAATACGAATCATAGGAATTAATTTCATATGAATTTACTAATTTTCCGGATAAAAATTTGAAATTTATTAAAATATTTGACAGTGGAACTCACGCCTCAAATCTCGAAAAAACTTACGAAATCCGAACACCCGTTCCGATACGAGTTCAACCATACAAAAATTGTCCGATTCCAATATCAAATGGACCTTCAAATCTTAAATTTTCATTTTTGAAAACTTTTATAAAATTCTGATTTTTCTTCCATAAATTCACGGATTCATGATATAAATGAGTATGAAATCATAAAATATAATCAATATAGGATAAGGAACACTTACCCCAATGTTTTCCCATAAAAATCGCCCAAAAATCGCCTTACCCGAGCTCAAAAATGGAAAAGAGTTGAAAATGGGTCGAAACCCCATTTCCAGAACTTGGGATTTTTTTCTGGGATTTTTACCCTTCGCGAACGCGGTCAGTGCCTCGCGTTCGCGAAGCACAAATTTGTGTTGTCATATTTTACTCTTCGCGAACGAGAGGGCTACCTCGCGAACACGATGCTTGCCTGTCTTGGCCTTCGCGAATGCGAGATACCCTTCGCGAACGCGAAGGCTAATTTTCCTCGCCAGCATCTTTTCCTTCGCGAACGCGAAGCTTTGAACCTCAAGCCTTCGCGAACGCGGTCATTTTGTCGCGAACGCGAAGCACAAAATGTGCCAGCCCCAATTTTCTCTTCGCGTTCACAAGAGTACCTTCGCGAACACGAAGAAGAACACACCAAAAGCCTGAAGTTTGCAGAAAACCAGATTTCTTATGTCCAAAATCGTCCCATAGCCCATCCGAATCTCACCCGAGCCCTCGGGGCTCCAAACCAAATATGCACACAAGTCCAAAAACTTCATACGAACTTGCTCGCACGATCAAATCGCCAAAATAACACCTAGAACTACGAATCGGACACCAAATCAAAGGAAGTTTTCAAGAAAATTTTAAAACTTATATTTTTACAACCGGGCGTCTGAATCACGCAAATCAATTCCGATTCTCACCAAATTTGGCAGATAAGTCATAAATATTATAGTAGACCTACACCGGGCTCCGAAACTAAAATACGGACCCGAGGTCAATAAATCCAACATCAGCAATTTCTTAAAAATCATTAAACTTTTAAGATTTTAATTTTTCATCAAAATTTTATATCTCAAGCAAGGGACCTCGGAATTCGATTTCGGGCATACGCCCAAGTTCCAAATCATGATACAGACCTACCAAAATTATCAAAATACTGATCTAGATCCGTTTAATCAAAATGTTGACTAAAGTCAACTTAGTTGAGTTTTAAAGCTCTATTTCACATTTTAATCCATTTTTCACATAAAAAACTTTTCGTAAAATTTTTACGGACTGCACACGCAAGTCGAGGAATGATAAATGATACTTTTTGAGGTTTTAGAACACAGAATTACTTATTAAATTTAAAGATGACAATTTGGGTCATCACATATATCGATGCTAATGATCTCCCAACCAAAAATAATATTATTTTCGTATTTTGAAATTTTTTATGTTTTAACTTGGCATTTGGATATCATTGATTGTTACTTGCTGCTTTCATGGTTTTCCCTTTCTTATATTGGCATTCTATTTCATGAGAGGATATTTAGCATTACATACTAATACTATTCTATATGTACTAACGTCTATTTTGCCAGGGGCGCTGCATCTTCAATGGATGTAGGTGGTTCATCAGCGGGCAGCTTTGATCCTCGTTAGCAGTTACCCTCTATTCAGCAGGTTTTGGTCAACCCTATTCTGTTCCGGGCCTTATGTCACTTGACATTGTACTTTGTGTTTTGAGGTATAGCCATGGCCTTATCGCCGGCACTTCCATACTGCTCTTCTGTTGTACTTAGAGGCTCCGTAGACATGTCATGGGTGGTGTTCAATGTTGGATATTGAATTAGAAGTATTGGTATTTGTCAGACATATTTTCCCTCGTAACTATGAACTTATAATATTTTGAATATTATAAAATGAATCCCCTTTGATTAATTGAAAAAGAAAGTGAAACACTTTACTCTACTCATGTCTATTTCTTGTTGCTGACTCTTAAATTGTCCATGGGTAAGGTTGGGTAGAAGGCATCCAGTAGGCTTGCTTGACTAGGATGCCTCGGTCGAGCATCGGTTGCGCTCCCCATGGTCGGGGCGTGACAACTTATCAAAAATTCAACAGAATAAGATTGAAATAATGTAAATGAAACAAAAAAAAAACCCGAAAAACTTGACAAATCGAACCAATTCAAACCTATATAGTTGGTTTGGATTACCCTTAATCTATTCTTGTCACTAGAAGTTCAAATAACAGACAAATGTGGATCCAAAATTTAAATTCTAGAGATTATACCTTTAATTTTTATTGTTTCTGTTCGTTCTCATAATTATAGGAAATGTTATTTCTTATTTTCGTATATGCTCAAATACTAGGTATCTATGAAAGTAAATCTTGGAACGCAAAATCATATCTTTAAGGTTGTGCGCCTAAGCTATGTGGATGATATCATGAGCTATTACATAAAATCACAAAATTTTCTAGAAATAATATTTTCGCATTTATATATACGTCATGACATAAAAATTTAATATATATATATATATATATATCATTACAATCCCGACAGTGAGAAATCTGAGTCGTGACAATATACATAAAGACGAACATCTTGATCTTTCTAGTATAAAATTCTGCGTATGTTACTGCATTTTAACAATTCCTCTATCCCTTCGTCTGGTTGTCGTGCCTTACTTTCAATGACTCGTCATGCTGTGATAAGTTTACTTTAATGGGTTTCTTTTTCGGCAAAATACAAAACTAGCTTGTAGGCCAAAATTAATTGCATTCACCCGCCAAAAAAGAAATATTCTCTTTCCTTCGTTAGTTTGGGCTCGAAAATTAATATTATTTTTAGGATTAGCTAAAAATATACATTTCTCTTTCTCTTTCCTTCGTTAGTTTGGGCTCCGAAATTCAAGAGAATGGGCTGAGTCTCACTCAAGAATATCCCATTAATGGGCTAAATTCACTTCCCAGGAAGAAAGGTTCTTAATGGATTCCTTCCATTTCATAAGACAACAAGCATTTTATGTTGGGCCTAATGCATGCATGTATTTGCGCTTTATCTTAAGAAGACCAAAGAAACAAATTAAACAAGCTTCTTCTGGAAATTAATATGAATATATAAACTTAAAGTGCAAATATACTACAGCTACTTGGGGAAAATAATATAAAATTATGTATAATATGTGAATAACCGTGTATAATCTATGCTCATGATTAGCTAGGAAAAGTAAATAGGGATTTCCAATCTTAAGCAATTGTTGGTTAGCCATGAGATATTAACTCTAGAGTTAGAGTTGTTATTTCATTGACAAATTATCAAGAATTAATCCTTGATTTAGTAAGAGAATTTACATGTAATGTATTTTAGCGTGTATTAGACTACTCATAGATTTTTTAAAAATATCATAAAGAGAGTAAATTAGTGTAATATCAAATCTTACATATCAAGATCAGCAATTGACTCGCTATTTTAAATAACAACTACCGACAACCGTATCTTTTAATGAGAGATTTCACATGTACTAAAGATTCGAAGTTTCTCAAATTCCAATATTTACCAACTAAGCTAGGGCTCAACATAGGTTGACAAATGTACATTTTCTTCTATAACTATGTAGTATAAGATCTTATGCGTTTTTGTTTTATGTTATAACATGTACTATTGAATTCTTTAGTAATTCAGTTATAGTCCAAGAATATGCAGTTGCAGCTTTTGTTCCAGATTAGTACTAATTAATATCATAAAATATCTATTACTTTTGCTCCATTGTACTAATAGCATGCTTCATTGGAACTTTCATTGGGAACTTGGCTGCAAAAGTGGACGGCGATCAAAAAACCGTGTTCCCTTCATATTAAACGCAAATTTTTTGTCTCTGCTTAACCAAAAAAAAAAAAAAAGAATCTTCGGATTTAATATTGTAGAACTCGAATATAAAACTTAACGGAAAAAAATAATAGAAGATGAGAGCAATGTAAAATTATTTTCGTAAAATATATAGGCCATGAGTTCGAGTCGTGAAATCAACCATTTATACTTGCATCAGGGTAAACTGCCTACATCGTGTTAGAAATATAATGAGATGAAATAATCTGGCTTCGATAATGTAATCACTCTCCTTAAAAAATTTAAGCTTCCCACTAATTGCTGCACGGATAATAGCAGAATTCCTCCAGGATTTTACCAAGCCTCTAAAATTCGAGTTTTAGCAATTAACTCGAATTTTTCACAAGAACAAAATATTTGTGAGTTGTAGAAAATAATTAGAAGAGAAAGAGAGAAATTTTCGGATGTCTTTCGTTTTGGAGAAGATATTATTATTTATAAAACCTCTAGGAGTCTGTTGGAATTAACAGACTCATCTCTTCATAACAGGCAACTTTTAAAATCAATAGTCACTTTTTTTGAATTTAAAAAGACTCTGTTAAAAAAATAAAAGACGTTTTCTGAAATTTAAAGGCAAAAACATTTTTAATTAATTAAATAATTGGTGTCTAAAATATAAATTCCTGGCTATTTAATTGGCCCAAGTGCCTAATCTTGACAATTAATAATATAGTCAAATTCCAATTTTTTTTTTCAAAAGACCCTTAAAATATTCAAAAAAGACAAAACAACCTCTTCTCAAATAATCTCATCAAACACTAACTAATCTAACAACCCCCTTATTGAATTGGGACACTTCCTTTGACCTTACATTAACACAGAATATTTCGTGCATAAGTCACCCAAGAAAAAACATTAATTGGGTGTGTAAACTGAATCTATAGTCAGTTCAACTCAAACGCTGTATAGCAGTGTGAAAGCTTTATAAACTACAATTTATAGTACATATAAATATAGAATATAATACTTCATGAATTCACACTGCATGTCCTTAACATATACTCTCCAATTTTCTTACATATAAAGTATTAAAAGACGTTTGTCTTTGTTTAGTACAAGTGCAGCTTCACCAGCTTGCAATTCATAAGTCCCTAACCATTGATTTAGTAAAGGATTTCACTTGTATTTATGGCATTTCAGTGTGAATTGGACAAACTTAAATATTTTTTACATTCACCATGAAAATAATACACTAGAATAATATCTAATCGAATGGAGTGCAAGACATCGCAATGATCAACGTAACTAAGCCACGGTTTAAGAAGATTAACCTGATACACTAAGTTCTCCCTATGTGTGGGGTCCGGAGAAAGGCCGGATCACAAGTATCTATTATACGCAATCTTACCCTGTATTTCTACGAGAGGCTATTTTCACAACTCGAACCCGTGACCTCCTGGTCACATGGCATCAACTTTACCAGTTACGTTAAGGTTCTCCTTTCCACAGTTTTAAGAAATTCTATAATATAACTGCGACAACTGTACCTTTTTACGAGAGATTTTAAGAGTATTTTTTTCGTTTTTAGAAGTATTAGATGATCAAGAACTTGAAATCTAACCCTCTTTGATACTTAAGCAAGTGGTCAACTGCATTGGCAACTTTACATCACTTTTGAACTATGTGCTATGAGATCTTATGCGTATTTTTGATGTTATAGAATGTATTGAATCTTCAATCATTTTAAGGAAATGAAATAATAAGAAACAAATGTATTTTCTTTCTGAGTAGTACAAATATTATAAATTAAATAATCTCTTGTGATACTAAAAAATGATAATATCCATATTTAAACAACGTGTAAAAAGGAGTAATTAATTTCCTTAGGCTGAAAAATAATTAGGAGTAATTATATTACCGACATCAACAGACTTCCTGAATATATTATAGAGATACTCTGTAGTAGCAAAAAGCCCACAGTTTACATGTATACAACCTTAGCAAAAACAAGGCCAAATCAAAGTTAAATCAATCAAAATATTGAGGAAGAATGGCTTGATATATAATATATACCACTTCAATTTGTTATCATTTCCCCTTTTTATTTTGTGCCCATTAATGATAGAGAGATAGGACTTCTTTTTTTTTTTTCCGTTTAATCGAAGACATATTATATATTAAACATAACTATCCGTTACAATTTTTTCTTTAATTGCAAATATTAAAGATTAAAACCATCTATATTGGCTATTCAAACAAGAGACATTAACTAGTGGATAACCATTTCACCGAAGATGCGAGCTTTGGTATTGGATGAGTCTCCAATTTCAAAGAAGGCTTAATAACTTAATTAAACTGCTAAAAGTAAGTAATTAAAAAAATTACTTTGTAACTAAGATGCTTAGGGGAGTACTTTTATGCTTAATTAACTTTTTCAAGGTTGAATCCCGCAAATAAATAACATATATAAACAAAAGTTGTGCTAGAACAATAATCAACGAGCAAATAACACTTCAAAATCCATGGTGTTGGTTCAGATTATTACGCTAAAAAGACAACAATGGTATATTCCCGCTATTGATGTTAAGTCAAATCACGTCTGACAAATCATACATTAAATTCACTTTGATAATAGTGCAATAATATTTTCTAGTATGATATTATTGCTGAGTTGAGTGAATGATATTATTGCTGAGTCAGATCACAACCGACATATTATCGTGATCGTATCAATCACCAAATAAGTCTACAGGAGAATATATATATATATATATATATATTATGATGCTCCACTTTGAATTGGTTGTAGGGTTCAGTTGAAAACTTTGAGGCCACAAAAATTGAAGAGGCAAAAGTAAGATGAAGAAAAGAGGTGAAAATGCTAAGACGGCATGACTTGACATGAAATTTTGTATTTTGTCCATCAAATTTTAAAAGAGCTTGAAAATATTTAACAGATATATATACGATTTTTCAAACTTCAGCTTCTACTAAAGCTAATTTTTTTAAGGTAAAAGAGTAAACGTAGTAAAAATACTCTATCTCTCACCTCCTAAGGGAGAACAAAGAAGAATGTAAATTTAAAACCATTACTCTAGCATATACATATTAAATTGTCCAAGAATATTAACAAATGAACTTCTTTTACCTTTTTAAAATTTTGCGTAGTTCTTGTAAAAGAAAGATTTAATCAGGACAGAAATATCCAAAGGGTACTAGGTTGTCTTCCATGATTAGGGCAACCTAGGCCTTGAATCTACCCATATATCGGAGTAATTATTCCTCAATTTTTTCATTTAAAAAAATAAACTTGTTGGAGTTATATGATATTATCAAACTTAGAGAAAGTGAAAAAAAAATATATTTTCTCTGCGTTTTGAGCCTCTTGCCGAATGAATGATGAAGTTTTTCAACTGTCACGACCCGAAATTCAAAATATATAAGACAAAAAAGTATTTTTAAACACATCTTTCTTTCTTTTCTTTTTTTCCAACGAGCAACAAAACAACCTTTCTCAAATAATTCCATCAAACAATAACTAATCTAACAACCCCCCTTATTGAATTGCGACACTTCCTTCGATCTTGTGTGAACACAGAATATTTCGTGCATAAGTCACCCAAGAAAAAACATTAATTGGGTGTGTAAACTGAATCTATAGTCAGTTCAACTCAAACGCTGTATAGCAGTGTGAAAGCTTTATAAACTACAATTTATAGTACATATAAATATAGAATATAATACTTCATGAATTCACACTGCATGTCCTTAACATATACTCTCCAATTTTCTTACATATAAAGTATTAAAAGACGTTTGTCTTTGTTTAGTACAAGTGCAGCTTCACCAGCTTGCAATTCATAAGTCCCTAATCTTTGATTTAGTAAAGGATTTCACTTGTATTTATGGCATTTCAGTGTGAATTGGACAAACTTAAATATTTTTTACATTCACCATGAAAATAATACACTAGAATAATAGCTAATCGAATGGGGACATCGCCATGATCAACGTAACTAAGCCACGGTTTAAGAAGATCAGCCTGATACACTAAGCTCTCGCTATGCGCGGGATTCGAAGAAAAGCCGGATCACAAGGGTCTATTGTATGCAGTCTTAACCTGTATTTCTTCAAGAGGCTGTTTCCACGGTTCGAACATGTGACCTCCACAGTTTTAAAATATTCTATAATATAACTGCGACAATTGTACCTTTTTGTGAGAGATTTTAAGAGTATTTTTAACTTTTTTTAGAAGTATTAGATGATCGAGAACTTTAAATCTAACCCACTCTGGTACTTAAGCAAGTGATCAACTGCATTGGCAACTTTACATCACTTGTGAACTATGTGCTATGAGATCTTATGCGTATTTCTGATGTTATAGAATGTATGGAATCTTCAATCATTTTAAGGAAATGAAATAATAAGAAACAAATGTATTTTCTTTCTGAGTAGTACAAATATTATAAATTAAATAATCTCTTGTGATACTATAAAAACGATAATATCCATATTTAAACAACGTGTAAAAAGGAGTAATTAATTGAGGAGAAATTCAAAAATAGTCAGATTTATAAGTGATAATTGAAAAATAGCCATAGTTTCAAAAGTAATCAAAATTTAGCCACTTTTCAAGTAAAGATAAATTTGAATGAAAACACTGTTCAAAATCTGGAATATATTCCAGCATAATATACTGGAGTTCCAGTATAATATATCGGTGCAGCATAATATGTCGGAAGTTCAAACACAAGTGCTCCAATCTCCAGTATATTATGCTGGAACTTTCCGCGTGTTGGAGTTCTAGCATAATATGCTGGAAGTTCATACACAGGTGCACCAATCTCCAGTATATTATACTAGACCGGTCCGTATTGCAGCAAAATAAAGGTTATTTTTCAATGACTTTGCAAACGCTGGCTATTTTTAAATTATCAGTCTGAAACTGGCTAGCCCGTGCTATTTTTACAATTAATTTCCTTAGGCTGAAAAATAATTAGGAGTAATTATATTATCGACATCAACCGACTTCCTGAATATATAATAGAGATACTATGTAGTAGGGGTGTCCATAAAAAATCAAAAAATCGAACCAAACCGAAAACCGAATCAAACCGACCAAATAAACTGATACTTTTTATGTTTGGTTTGGTTTTGGTTTTGAATTTTAAACCTATCAAATTTGGTTTGGTTTTGGTTTTAATAAAAAAATAACCGAAAATTCCGACTATAAAAGTAGTTATTTAAATTTATTATTACACACACACACACACACACACAAACCGACTATTAAAGTAGCTATTTAAATTTATTATTACACCTATATATATGTATATTTTTATATAAAATTTCTAAAAATTTATGGTACATACTAGTCATTTATATTTTTAGTCTAGTTCTTTGCTATTATAATAATCTAATTCTTTGCCTTTACATTCTAGTTTGATTGGTAGTTTTCTTTTGCTAAGTACAAGAATTTATTTCATGTTAAAAATAATCGATTTTTAATTGAGTACTTAAATTATTTATCACTATTTGATTCAATTATCATCAATGTATCTTGGTAAATGATAGATTTTTCAAAGACCAATTGATTTGATAGTGTTACGTTGAAAATATAGTCGTCAGAATATGCGTTTGGTAGTGTATGTCTCATATTTAAGAAAAAAATTGATGAATAACCGAAAAAACCGAAAAACCGACAAAACCGAATCAAACCAAATCGATAAAAACCCGACTTAATTGGTTTGGTTTGGTTCCAAAATTTAAAAAATCGACTTACTTGATTTGATTTCTTTTTCGGAAAAAACTGACCCAAACCGAACTATGAACACCCCTACTCTGTAGTGGCAAAGAGCCCACAGTTTACATGTATACAACCTTACCAAAATCAAAGCCAAATTAAAGTTAAATCAACCAAAACAATGAAGAAGAATGCCTTGATATATAATATACCACTTCAATTTGTTATCATTTTCCCTTTTTATTTTGTGCCCATTAATGATAGAGAGATAGGACTTCTTTTTTTCCGCTTAATCGAAGACATATTATATATTAAACATAACTATCCGTTACAATTTTTTCTTTAATTGCAAATAATAAAGATTAAAACCATCTAGAGACATTAACTAGTGGATAACCATTTCACCAAAGATGCGAGCTTTGGTATTGGATGAGTCTCCAATTGTAACGACCCGTACGGTCGTTTTGAGAGTTAGAGCCAAGATTGCTTTCCCAAAATGTATTTCTGCTATTGTGACTTGCCGAGATGATTGGTTTTGAGTTTCGGAGTATTTTGGGACACTTAGTTCCTAAATGAGAGCTTAAGCCTTAGAATTTGGACTGTAGTCAGAACTGTGTGAAGACGACTCCGGAATGGAATTTCGTCAGTTCCGTTAGTTTCGTTAGGTGATTTTGGATTTAAGAGCGTGTCCGGATTGTATTTTGGAGGTTCGTAGCTCATATAGGCTTGAAATGGCAAAAGTCGAATTTTTGGAGTTTTGGGCTGGTAGTGGAATTTTTGATATCGGGGTCATTTTCCGATTCCGAAAGTTGAAATAGGTCCGTAATGTTGATTATGACTTGTGCATAAAATTTGAGATCAATCGAACGTGATTTGATAGGTTTCGGCATCGGTTGTGGAATTTTGAAGTTTCAAGTTCTTTAAGTTTTAATTGGAGGGTGATTCGTGATTTTAGCGTTGTTTGATGTGATTTGAGAGCTCGACTAAGTTCGTATAGTGTTTTAGGATTGGTTGGTATGTTTGGTCGAGGTCCCGGGGGCCTCGGGTGTGTTTCGGATGCTCAACGAGTCATCTTTGGACTTAGAGAAGTGGTAGATTTCTCGTGTTTTATTGCTAAAAAATCATTCATCGCGTTCGCGAGAGGTACCTCGCGATCGCGTAGAGCATCTGGGAAAAGCAGCGAAGTTGTTCTTTGCGTTTGCGATGTTGTTCCTGCATTTGCGAAGGTGTGGGACCTTAAGACTACACGTTCGCGATATGGTCCTCGCGTAGAGGAACGGGGCAAAGGAAGCTTCCGATATTAAGCCTACGCGTTCGCGAAGAGGTTTCCATGTTAGCGAAGGGTCCGTCAGTGTAAAGTACGCATTCGTGAAAGTCCCCTCGCGTTCGCGAAGGAGGAATTTTGGGCCAGTGGAAGATTGTTCATCGCGTTCGCAAAGAAGAACGCACCTAGGGCATAATTTAAGGTTCAAAAACGAAGGTTGAGTTCATAACACAAAAATTTAATTGAGAGCTCGGTAGAAGGCGAAATTTGGAGAGATTTTCGGAGGAAGTTTTTGGGTAATGATTACTAACTCCTTTATAGTTATATTTCACTAATCTATGATTGATTTCATCATTTAATTTCGGATTTGAGGTGAAAAATTGAGAAAACTTCTTAAGCCGAATTTTGGGGTTTCGATCGAGATTTTGGTATCGGATTTGAGATATTTTGGTATGAGTAAACTCGTGAGTGAATGGGTGTTCATATTTTGTGACTTTTACCCGATTTCGAGACGTGGGCCCGGAGTGACTTTTTGGGCGTTTTCCCTAATTTCACTCTTTAGCTTCGAATTAATAGCTAAATTAGTTACTCGTAGTTATATTTATATTATGCAATTTATTTGAATAGATTCGGGCCATTTGGAGTCGGATACTCGTGACAAGAACGTGTTATCGAGGTGATTTGAGCGGTTCGAGGTAAGTGGTTTGCCTAACCTTGTGTTGGGGACTTTCCCCTTATGATGTCTTGATATTATTTGGTGTGTGGGTGCCGTGTACGTGCGGTGACAAGTACGTACACGGGATGTTATTGCAAAAATCTTGTTTATCCTTTTTTTAATCATAAATTGCTTCTCTTATTAAATTGCACTAATATGCTTAATTGTTTAGTTTAGACTAGAAAAGCATGCTTACGTGTTTTAACTGCCTATTTGACATTCTGTGCGCCATGCTTAGTTAAATCCCTATTTCCCTTATCTATGTTCAGTATAAACTGTATAACTCGATGTCATACCTGCCATTTTATCTTGCGTTGCATATTTAAATTGGAACTACGGACGTATTCCGGGAGATCCCCCTTGTCTTGCATATTTACTTTGGGACTACAGACGTATTTTGGGAGATCGCCAGGCACTGCATATTTACTTTGGGACTACAGACGTATTCCGGGAGATCCCCCTGTATTGCATATTTATTCGAAACTACGTGACGGTATCTCGAGAGATTTTCCACTGTGTTTACCTTGTTTTGAACCGAAGGCTCCCTTAACTGTTAAATTTTCGAGAATTTCTTTAACTATGTTACTGTAAATTTTACTTATATCTTTTACTGTTTAATTTATTATTTTTACTCCGGTAGGGCCTTAACCTGACCTCGTCACTACTCGACCGAGGTTAGGCTTGGCACTTACTGGGTACCATTGTGGTGTACTCATGCCCTTCCCTGCACATGTTTTCGTGTGCAGATCCAGATGCGAGCTATCAGCCTCGGGGTTAGTACGTGCTGCTGATTTTAGGAGACTTCAAGGTACTTCTGCTTGCGTTCGCAGATCCTCGGAGTTCCTTTCTACTTCCTCGCCTAGAGACTTTCTTTATTATCTTCAGACTTTTATATAGAGCTACATAGATTATAGCAGCTTGTGACTTAGTGATATTCCGGGTCTTGAAAAATTATTTTGTATATGTCGAGTGGTACTACTCTTGGCTATTCACAATATGTTGTTTATCTTTAAAAATGTTGTGTTTTCTTTATTTTATTTTTTTGTAATATTAGGCTTACCTAGTCGTAAAGACTAGGTGCCATCATGACACATTACGGAGGGATAATTTGGGTCGTGACACCAATTTCAAAGAAGGCTTAATAACTTAATTAAACTGCTAAAAGTAAGTCATTAAAAATATTACTTTGTAACTAAGATGCTTAGGGGATTACTTTTATGCTAATTAATATGATTAATTAACTTTCCCAAGGTTGAATCACGCAAATAAATAACACATGAAAACAAAAGTTTTTCTTTCAATAATCAACGAGCAAATAACACTTTAAAATTCATGGTGTTGGTTCACATTATTACGCGAAAAAGACAATAATGATATCTTCCCGCTATTGATGTTAAGTCAAATCACGATTGGCAAATCATACATTAAATTCACTTTGATAATAGTGCAATACTATTTTCTAGTATGATATTATTATTGAGTTGAGTGTATGATATAATTGCTGAGTCAAATCGACATATTATTGTGATCGTATCAATCACCAAATAAATCTAGTGGAGAATATATATATTTTTATGATGCTCCACTTTGAAATTGGTTGTAGGGTTCAGTTGAAAACTTGAGGCCACAAAAATTGAAAAGGTAAAAGTAAGATGAAGAAAAGAGGTGAAAATGCTAAGACGGCACGACTTGACATGAAATTTTGTATTTTGTCCATCAAATTTTAACAGAGACATGAAATTTTGTATTTTGTCCATCAAATTTTAAAAGAGCTTGAAAATATTTAACAGATATATATACGATTTTTCAAACTTCAGCTTCTACTAAAGCTAATTTTTTTAAGGTAAAAGAGTAAACGTAGTAAAAATACTCTATCTCTGACCTCATATGGGAGAGCAAAGAAGAATGTAAATTTAAAACCATTACTCTAGCATATACATATTAAATTGTCCAAGAATATTAACAAATGAACGGTAAATAATAAATTTGCATTAAGAAAATAAAATCGAGACCAAAAAATAATGTAACAATCATAGTATTTGATTTCAAATAATTTGATTGTACAATCGCTATGAATCATTTGATTCTTCTTTCTAATAGTAGATAAATTCAAGGGTGCTTGAGATTGATCTTGAATCTATATTTATTGCCACATACATTGATCTTGGATTCAACTAGCACGAACTTTGATTTGAACTCGTACTCCTTCAATCTTGATTTGTTCTTTGTTCTTGAGCTTGAACTTGATTTCTTGAACTTGATTGCTTGAAGCTTGAAACTTGTAGGAAAATTTGTGGCGTTTGATTCACGAGATCTCTCTTGCTTCTTGTTATAACTTCTAGTGTTTTTTTTAGGTTATGAAAACTCCTATTTATAGTTGTGGGATGGAAGAGTTATGATAAGAACAAACTCTTTCCGACCAATCAAATCGAAGTGTGACAAATGCCGCATTTGACTGGTTAGAACATGTCACCTGTACACGTGGTGCAGTTTCATTGGCCCTTTAATTTGACTTGGCATGTCTTGTTATTTTGACACGTGGCACAATCATATTGGCGCTTCCGTTTGACTTGGCGTGCCACGTCATTTGACGCGTGACAAGCAAACTGGGCCTTTAGGAAGATGACATCTTGGGCTTAATGAAGTGGGCTAATTACTTTAGCTCAATGGATTAAGACTTACTTATTTAATCTATATATATTGAACTTATACAATTAATTTAATTATATTAACCCATAATATTTATTTGGACAAATATATCTTAAATTTAAAATATAATCCAAATTATTTTATGAATTTAATTTTAATATAATTTATATGCGTACGTGAACTTCTTTTACCTTTTTAAAATTTTGTGTAGTTCTTGTAAAAGAAAGATTTAATCAGGACAGAAATATCCAAAGGGTACTAGGTTGTCTGCCATGATTAGGGCAACCTAGGCCTACCCATATATCGGAGTAATTATTCCTCAATTTTTTTATTTAAAAAAATAAACTTGGTGGAGTTATATGCTATTATCAAATTTAGAGAAGGTGAAAAAAAAAAAGAATTCTCTGCGTTTTGAGCCTCTTGCCGAATGAATGATAAAGTCTCATCTTAATTAACAGTCTTGAGTTCAACGAACGAAAAAAATCTTATTAGAAATTCTTTTCTTTTTAATGGACCTTGTATAATACGAATTTGAATTAGTCGGGACTCTAGTATAAATATCAAGTAAAAAACCAAAAAATACGATAAAAAAGATAAATCCTACCTAAAACCAAAACAGTTTACGGAAACTGAGTGGTGTTAAATTTTTGCCTCTTCAACATCACAAAAATTTAAGTAGTCAAATTAAATTTAAGTCCGCATATAATTTTCATTAATGTCAAATTAGTGCGTAGGGATAAAAATTAACTCACACACCCGATGTTTTCACATAAACTTAAATGACATAACTACAATTGATTAATATATTATGATTAGTTAGTATACATTTTTAACTCATTTAATTATTTAATCGTCATAAATTAACATGGTCTGAACTCAATTTCTGATACTGTTAATTATTAAAAAGTTGACCACATTCATTATTTCCCAAGAACGCCGTAATATGGTGCGGTGACATCATTTTGTTCAATTCTTGTCAAGGTTCAATTCAATTGCCCACATCAGAAATCATGACTTGCTCAAACCAAAGATTAAGAGTGAAGAAATCTTATTTATCCTATTATTATAATCATTGATGGTAACTTATCGATAGTAGTTTCCTATCCGATGTTCATTACTTGTCTTGTGTCCTATTTTTTTTTTTATTTTTTTAAACCCCTCCTAAATTAGGAGGATCTATAGTGTTTTCACACTTCCCCTCCAGCGTGACTCGAACCCAGGACCTAACGGTCGTGAGTGGATGTGCTTTTACCAACTTGATCACGACCTAATTTTACCTATAGGTCGTGATGGCGCCTAACACTACAGCTAGGCAAGCCAACCAGTAATTTAAAATAACCAAGAAAATAAGCAACTCTTAATTCAACTAATGCGTGTACCAAGACCTGGTGTCACAAGTGTATAAGCATCTAGTAGAGTATACAAAACTCCAAATACTGTCTGAAATGAAAAAAGACAGAATTAAAAATACAAGAAGAAGCACTGGTAGCTGCAGGACGGCTCAGAAAGGCAGCTCACCACTACGCCCCTAGATAACGAGGATGTGCGATGATAGGTCCTCCACTAGTATTTGTCTCAGATCCTGCACAAAAAGTGCAGCAAGTATAGCATGAGTACGTAAACAACGTGTACCCAGTAAGTATCAAGCCTCATCTCGAAGTGGTAGAGATGAGATGACCGACTTTGACACTCACTAAGGATCATCAATAATAAATGGAATAAATTATAATTATTCAAATCAGTAAGATTCACAGAGTTAACAATAATTTATTCAATTAGCAAAAATAATAAAAATCCTTCAAATGCAACAATTTTCAATCTATTAATTAAATCCTTCAATTTCAATAAAACTTTCAATTTATCAAAATAGCTTTACGAGCTGCAATTCAATTTCAATAAATTTTCAATTTATCAAATAGCTTTACAAGCTACAATTCAATTATTCAAAAATCGTGTAATTATTATTATTATCAAACACGATTTCTGCCGAGGTCGTACGGCCCGATCCAGAGTTTCGTGTACACTACCGAGGGATGTGCGACACGATCCATAGATGCATCTATCCTGCCGAGGCGTTCGGCCCGCTCCACAAGAAAGGATGACATTTTCTTATGTACCTCTAGAAGGAGAGTATATTTATTAAAAGATAAATTCAGAAGGAAGAACAATTTCCCTTTACAATTAATTAATTTAAATAGAAATTCAAGTATATGAGATTTTCATCCTTTAATATTTTTATCTAACAATTCACAATATATATATATATATATATATATATATATATATATATATATATATATATATATATATATATATATATATATTAATTAAACAAAGAATACAATTTACACAAGTAATTCATGCTTTGAGTCCTAAACTACCCGGACTTTAGCATTAATAGTAGCTACGCACGGACTCTCGTCACCTCGTGCGTACGTAACCCCCACAATTCACAACAATTATTAATCTAATCACCTATGAGGTAATTTCTCCCTCACAAGATTAGACAAGAGACTTACCTTGTCTTGCTCTAATTTAATCCACTAGTAGGCCTTTTCCTCGATTATCCAACTTCGATTGGCTCGAATCTAACCAAAAATAATTCGATACAATAACTAAAATTTATAGGAATCAATTCTATGAGAAAATATTACATTTTCAATAAAATCTCGAAATTAATTAAAATTTTGTCTGTGGGGCCCACATCTCGGAATACGGCAAAAGTTACGAAATCCGATAACCTATTCAATTACGAGTCTAACCATACCAGTTTCACTCAAATCCGACTTCAAATCGATACCGAAATCTCAAAAATTCGTTTCTATGAGATTTCTAAACTTTTCCCAAATTTAAATCTCAAAACACTAATTTATGGTGAAAACAATGATATATATGTATATGTAGACCAAATCCGAGTTAGAATCACTTACCCCAATATTTTTCCCTTGAAAATCTATCCAAAATTGTCTCTGCTCAATCTCCAATTTTGTTTAAAATGGCGAATGGGACGAATGCCCTCTTTTTATAAAACTGCAGAGACAGCCTTCGGAACTGGGCCTCGAATAGGGCCTCGATCATGGCCCTCGAGCCTAGGCATCGATCGTGGCTTCGATCACAGGCTCGAGCCTAGACCTCGGTCATGGCCTCGATTGTAGCATCGAGCCTGGTCCTTCGATCATAGCCTCAATCATGGCATCGAGCCTGAGCCTTTGATTGTGACCCTCGATCTTAGGTCTCGATCATGGCCCTCGAGCTGAACCTTCGATCATGGCCCTCGAGCTAGATCTTAGATCATGGCCCTCGAGCTGGACCTTCGATCATGGCTTCGATACACAAGCTCGAGCCTGAGCCTCGTCAACCCTGTGCTCGATATCTGGGCTCGATACTTGGTCTCGATCACAGCCCAGAATGTCCAACAGAAGAGGAAAAATTGCAGTAACTTTTTAAGTCCAACTTTTGATCCGTTAACCACCCGAAACTCACCCGAGGCCCTTGGGACCTCAACCAAATATACCAATAAGTCCTAAAATATCATATGAACTTATTTGAAACCTCAAATCACATAAAACGATGCTAAAATCACGAATCATGCTCCAATTCAAGCTTAATGAAATTTAGAATTTCCAATTTCTACATTCGATGTCGAAACCTATCAAATCAAGTCCCATTGATCTTAAATTTTGCACACAAGTCATAAATGAAATAACGGAGCTATGAAAATTTTCAGAACTGGATTCTTATTTAAATTCCCCGGTCAAACTTCCAAATTTAAACTTCCAAATTTAAATTCCCCGGTCAAACTTCCAAATTTAAATTCTTATTTTAGCCATTTCAAGCCTAATTTTACTACGGACTTCCAAATAAAATTTCGATCATGCTCCTAAGTCCAAATCACTATACGGAACTGTTAGAATTATAAAAATTCTGTTTCAGGGTCGTTTGCATATAATTCTACATCCGGTCACTATTTGAACTTAACTTTTAATTTTTCATCAAAAATTTATATCTCGGGCTAGGGACCTCGGAATTTGATTCCGGGCATACGCCCAAGTCCCAAATCACGATACGGACCTACCAAAACTGTCAAAACATTGATCCGAATCCGTTTGCTCAAAATGTTGACCAAAGTCAACTCAATTGAGTTTTAAAGCTCTAATTCACATTTTAATCCATTTTTCACATAAAAACTTTTCGAAAATTTTTATGGACCGTGCACGCATGTCGAGGAATGATAAATAGTACTTTTCGAGGACTTAGAACACAGAATTAATTATTAAATTTAAAGATGACATTTTAGGTCATCACATTCTCCACCTCTTAAATAAACGTTCGTTCTCGAATAGGTTCAGAATAATACCTGGAGTGCCAAATAAGTGTGGATATCTGTTTCGCATGTTTTTCTCGGCCTCCCAAGTCGCTTTCTCGACTGGTTGGCCCCTCCACTGGACATTTACTGCAGAAATTCTCTTGGACCTCAACTGGCGAACCTGTTTATCAACAATGACAACTGGCTCCTCTTCATAACCCAAGCTATTATCTAACTGAACTGTGCTGAAGTCTAACACATGTGATAGGTCGGCATGATACTTCTGAAGCATAGATACATGAAAAATCGGATGAACTCCCGATAGACTGGGTGGCATGCAAGCTCATAAGAACCTCCCAAACTCGTCTTAACACCTCAAATGGGCCTATAAATCTTGGGCTCAATTTTCCCCTTTCCCAAAATCTCATGATTCCCATCATCGGCGAAACTTTCAAGAGAACGCTTTCACCTACCATAAATGATAAATCACGTGCTTTCTGATCCGCGTAACTCTTCTATCTGGACTGTGCTGTACGAAGTCTCTCCTGAATCAACTTTACCTTTTCCAAGGCATCCTTCACCAAATCAGTACCATATAACTTAGCCTCACCGGGCTCAAACCACCCGATGGGCGAACGACATCGTCGACCGTATAAAGCCTCAAATGGAGCCATCTCGATGCTGGATTGGTAACTGTTATTATAAGTAAACTCAGCCAAAGGTAAGAAACGATCCCACTGACCTCCAAAGTCAATCACATATGCCCTGAGTATATCCTCTAAAATCTGAATTGTCCCCTCTGACTGCTCGTCGGTCTGCGGATGAAAGGATGTGTTGAGCTCTACACGGGTCCCCAACTCACTCTGTACTGCTCTCCAGAAATGTGAAGTAAACTGAGGGCCTCTATATGATATGATGGAAATTGGCACGCCGTGCAACCGAACTATCTCCTGAATATATATTTGGGCCAACCTCTCTGAAGTATACGTAGTAACAACAGGAATAAAGTGTGCCGACTTGGTCAACCTGTCAACAATGACCCAAAATGCATCAAACTTCCGCAAGGTCCGCGGCAACCTAACTACAAAGTCCATAGTGATGCGTTCCCATTTCCACTCTAGTATAGTCATCTGCTGAAGTAGGCCACCTGGCCTCTGGTGCTCATATTTAACTTGCTGATAATTTAGACACCTAGCTACATGCTCAACAATATCCTTTTTCATTCGTCGCCACTAATAGTGCTGCCTCAGGTCACGATACATCTTCGTAGCACCTGGATGAATAGAATACCGAAAACTGTGTGCCTCATCTAGGATCTTTTTCCTCAGTCAATCCACATTAGGGACACATAGACAATCCTGGAGTCGCAGAACACCATCCGCTCCAATAGTAACTTCCTTGGCACCACCCCATAGTACCGTTTCTCGAAGAACCATTAAGTGTGGATCATCACACTGGCGAGCCTTGATCTACAACACATGCAAGAACTTGGCTGGGCTCTGAAATATCCAGCTGCACAAGTCTATTGGCCAAGGACTTAATATCCAAAGCTAATGGCCTCTCATCTGCTGAAATGAAAGCCAAACTACCTACACTCTCCGCCTTTCTACTCAAGGCATCTGCAACCACATTTGCCTTGCCCGGATGGTATTGGATAGTAATATCATAATCTTTCAGTAACTCAAGCCATTTGCGTTGTCTCAAATTTAGGTCCCTCTACTTGAACAAATGTTGCAAGCTGCGATGATCAGTGTAAACTTCACAAGACACCTCATAAAGATAATGCCTCCAAATCTTTAGAGCGTGAACAATCGCAGCTGACTCCAAATCATGTACCGGATAATTATTCTCGTAGGACTTCAGCTGACGTGAAGCATATGCAATAACTTGCTCTTCCTGCATCAATACACAACCCAAGCCAATGCGTGTAGCGTCGCAATACACTATATACATTCCCGAACCGAAAGGCAACACTAACATTGGTATTGTAGTCAATGTTGTCTTGAGCTTCTAAAAGCTCACCTCACAATCATCGGCCTATCAGAACGGAGAACCCTTCTGGGTTAATGTCATGCCCCAAAACCAAGGAGCATGACCGGTGCTCAACCGAATAAACCCAGTCGAGCAAGCCTACGTTACATGAACCTCTCATCATAACTCATGCATGATTTATCAAAACATAATTAGATCATGATTTTCATATTGAATACATTTGGCTCAATGGCCCATAATTCTTTTTTCTTTTTCACTCGTGATGGGTACATAGCTGTAAATACTGTGAGCATAAATACATAACAAAACTCAAAACTTAAGTACATGACCCACAGTGTAAATGGAGCTTCTATGACAATAGATACCTAAGTACATAAAACGAATTAGACTTAAATACCCACTAGAACTATAGTGGGCTCACCATAAGGTGAGTAGTGAGGAAGATCCCTATCAAAGATCCATATCATCCTGTAGAAGTATACCTGCATCCATTAAAAGATGCAGCGCCCCCGGCAAAAGGGACGTTAGTACTGTCGAATAGTACTAGTATGTATAACTAAACACCCTCTCAATAGAACAATTAATATTACAAAGAGGAATAATCACAAAATCAATGAAAGTCTCGAACAATACCAAAACATCAAGTAGGCTGAAATATCAAGCCTTATTATACTTGCATCATTCTAAACTTCTTTTAGGGTCAACTAAGCCATATGATCTATACGCGGAACACATAATATAAAGTAATTGAAACAACATGTACAAACAAGGCCAATGAAAATGGCTCATAATGTCTGCGTTGACAATGCGTCTTACTTGACCGCCCATATCCCTCTCTTATCTTACCCCTATGCATTTCATAGACCGTCCCTAGTGTTCACATATCATATTATACACCTATGCATTTCATAGACCGTTCATAGGATTCCATACACAATATACCTATACGTTTCATAGACCGTTCATAGGACTCACATATACCATATGATACACATGTGCGTTTCATAGACCGTTCACAGTGTTTACTTACACAATACACTTATGCGTTTCATAGACCATTCACAGTGTTTACTAACACAATACACATGTGCATTTCATAGACCGTTCACAGTATTTACTTACACAATACACCTGTGCGTTTCATAGACCGTTCACAGTATTTACTAACACAATACACATGTGCGTTTCATAGACCGTTCACGGTGTTTACTTACACAATTCACCTGTGTGTTTCATAGACCGTTCACAGTGTTTACTTACACAATACACCTGTGGGTTTCATAGACTGTTCACAGTGTTTACTTACACAATACACCTGTGCGTTTCATAGACCGTTCACAGTGTTTAGTTACACAATACACCTGTGCATTTCATAGACCTTTCACAGTGTTTACTTACACAATACACCTGTGCGTTTCATAGACCGTCGATAGGGTTCATAACACATCATTATACATATAACCATGTATAAACTCAAAGCGACATGATTAACATTACATTAAGGTCGTAAGTTCCCGGATCATTGGAACACTTTATTTTTATGCCCATCATGGAGAAACATAGCACATTACATTAGCACATGCATGGTGAATCAATAAGTCAGTTTCAATGGCACATAAGCCCAATTTCCTTTCTTAAGGTTCATCATCATTTAGCATAGGACATTTCCGTTCCATCTCGTTATTCACTCAATTGACATCTTGAGGTCATTAGCTAAGTTCATGATTCTTGAGGACTTAACATCGAAGTCATTTACATACATTATTTCAGAAGCATACAACTATAGTTAAAACCATTGGGACATACAGCACCTCATAATTCTCATTTTTTTAACCACATTTCATCTCCATACTATCACTTCATTAGTTCTTTCGATTTCATACAACATCATTATTTCATTGGTTCCCTTTTTGCCATACATATTATTCTTCATTCATGGCACAGTGGCCGTATCTTATATTCCATACTTTCATTTCATTACTTTCAATACTCATCATCAAATTTCACACATTATTTCATTTCATTGGCTCTATTGGCCACAATTAAAACTTTCATTATTGGCACGGTGTCTACACTTTATATCCCCAACTCACTACTTTCACTTTCAAGCATCTTTAAAAATTATCGACAACAAAGAATCTCAAATCACGACTTTTAATATACCTATGAGCAAATAAGAGTCTTATGTACATTGAGACTTCTTACACAATTCGGCATAATAGCATTCACTTCAAACGCTACTTGGAGTCATAATATTTTTATACCCAACTCATGCTTTGAACACATTCCCGAAGGATAACATCATATGATAAGAGTATCCGAAATACATTTTGAATATATACCTTTCAACACAAAGCTTATTTGGAATAATTGATTTATAAAGAATAACTCGGGACTTACAAGAGCATCATGGAATTCAATTCTATGAAAAAAGTTTAGCCAACATACCTCACTTTAAGCTTTCCTTAAATTACTACAACGTTCCGGAAATTCTAGCAATTCCAATCTCTTAGATGAAGATCTTGTGATTAGCTTCCTTGATTCTTGAAGATTGGTGCAAGATTAGATGATTATAATGTTAGGTTCCCTCCTTCTCTCTCTAAAATGCTCTGACCTCTCTCTAAAACCCTCAGAAAAACACCCCAAAATAAGCCCCAAAGCCTATTTATCAAAATGGGGTCGGGTTATGAAAATAGGAAATTTGACCCTCCGAACTCAGCTATGCGATCGCACAATGGACCGCACAATTGGTGTGCGGGTCGTATAATGGTCACACAATTTGGTTCCCAGAACTGGGCTTCACTGGACAAATCTGCGACCATTTTGCGGTCGCATAACTACTTCTGTTATCGCATAATGGTTCTGCGATCGCAGAATTGTTCGCAGAATTGCATTTTTCCAGCCTTTGGTAATTTGGTCATAACCTCTTATAGAAATATCCAAATGACGAACGGTTTGAAGCGTTGGAAACTAGACTCAAAGGGATTTCATTTGATAGGTAATACACTATATAAATCTTCATATCAAGAGAGTTATTCTCGTTTGAAGTTAGGTCTAGTGCGAACTCACTTGAAACTTTATTCTATCATGAAAATTTCAACTTGCCTTAGCCTTGGGGCTATTCTTAGACCATAACCATTCTTAGTGAACTTCATACATATATTATCAAGATCAATTGATATCATTCTTATAATAGCACTTGTCTGCACATAAAATAATATAATTAGCGCACATCAATTTTCTTACTAGCGCTCAAGTACTTCATAATTTTTCGGAGTGTTACAGTTAATTTGGTCAAAGGTTCTGCAATAGACGAAAAATCCTCCATGAACCAACGATAATAACCTGCTAAACCCATAAAACTCCTGATCTCAGTCGCCGAAGTGGGACAATGTCAATTTTGAACTACCTCAATCTTTTTGGGATCAACTTTAATGCCCCCGTCCGATACAATATGCCCCAAAAATGCTACAGACTCAAGCTAGAACTCACATTTAGAGAACTTAGCATATAGTTTTTGTTCTCGCAATATCTGAAGCACTACTCTCATATGCTGCTCATGCTCCTCCTTACTGCGCGAGTAGATCAAAATGTCATCAATGAAGACAATGACAAACGAATCAATATATGGCCTGAATACCCTGTTCATCAAATCCATAAAACGCTGTCGGGGCGTTAATTAAACCGAAGGACATTACCAGAAACTCATAATGACCATATCTAGTCCGAAAAGTAGTCTTTGGAACATCCGAATCCCGAATCTTCAACTAATGGTACCCCGATCTCAAGTCGATCTTAGAGAACACCCTAGCACCTTGCAACTAGTCAAATAGATCATCAATATGCGGCAACATGTACTTGTTCTTAATAGTAACTTTGTTCAGTTGACGATAATCAATACACATCCGCATTGTTCCATCCTTCTTCTTCACAAATAATACTGGTGCACCCCAAGGCGATACACTCGATCTGACGAACCCCTTGGCTAGTAACTCCTCACGTTGTTCTTTCAATTCTTTCGGAGCTATGCGATACGATAGGATAGATATAGGCGGGGTATCTGGAGCCAAGTCAATACAGAAATCAATATCACGATCTGGTGGAATACCTGGAAGATCTGAAGGAAATACATCGGAGAACTCCCGAACTACAGGCACTGAATCAATAGCCGGAGTCTCTGCAGTAGTATCCCGAACATAGGCTAGATAAGACAAACAACCCTCTCAACCATGTGTTGAGCCTTTATAAAAGAAATAACTCGATTAAATGAACTAACAGACGAACCCTTCCACCCCAGCTTAGGCAATGCTGGAATAGCCAAGGTAACAGTCTTGGCATGACAATGTAGAATAACATGATATGGAGATAACCAGTCCATGTCCAGAATAATTTCAAAATCGGTCATCTCAAGCAATCGGAGATCTGCTCTAGTTTCATAACCATAGAATGTAATAATACATGACCGGTAGATCCGGTTCACAACAACAGAATCGCCTACAAGAGTGGACACATAAACAAGAGTACTCAAGAACTCACAAGAAACACCTAGGAATGGAGAAAATAGAGATGACATATATGAATACATAGATCCTGGATCAAATAATAGTGAGGCATCTTTACCGCAAACAGAAATAATTCCTATAATCACGGCATCTGAGGCCTCTGCATCTTGTTTGGCCGAAAAAGAATAGAACCGAGCTGGAGCGCCAACTGGATGGCCTCCGCCTGCTGACCTCCACCTCTAGGATGACCCCAACCCACCTGTCTTCCACCTCTTGGTGGTCGGACTACTGGTGGAGCAACTGGTGCGGTAATCATAGGCTGCTGACCCTGCTGCACTGGCCTACCCTGAAGTTTGGGGCAGAATCTCCATATGTGACTGGGGTCCCCGTACTCGTAACAACTCTTCGGTGCGGTGGGCTGCTGACTAATAGTCTGGCCCTGGGAATTGAATACCCACTGGGAGGACCCTGAATAGCTGGTGGGCGATAAGAACTCTCTGGTATAGCACTGAGATAAGGTCGCACTGGAGCACCCCGAGGAGGCGGTGGTGCTGGATATGGGGGCCTATTGGACTGCCCTCTCACGAACTGACATCTGCCCCCAGACGGAGCACCTTTGAACTCTCCAGAATACATGAACCGCTTATCTCTTGTAACTTGCTCTCGGCTCTGCTGACGTACACCCTCAATCCTGCGGGCTATCTCCACGACTAGCTCATAACAAGTACCCATCTCAACCTCTCGAGCCATAGTGGACTGAATGCCAGTATGTAAACCCGCAACAAACCTCCGCACTCTCTCTGCCTCAATAGGTAGTATCATAAGTGCATGGAGAGATAACTCAGAAAACCTCGCCTCATAATCGGTCACTGACAACTGACCCTGCTGAAGCTGGTCAAAATGAAACCTCAACTCTTCCCTCTGGGAGGGTGGAATATACCTGTCCAGGAAGATACGGGTGAACCTGTCCCAAGTTATGGGAGGAGAATCTGCTGGTTTGCTAAGAATATAAGACTGCCACCATCTACGGGCTATGCCCTATAGCTGAAAAGTAGCAAAGTCTACCCCATGAGACTCCAATATCCTCATG
Source organism: Nicotiana tabacum (assembly GCF_000715075.1). Taxonomy (NCBI): domain Eukaryota; kingdom Viridiplantae; phylum Streptophyta; class Magnoliopsida; order Solanales; family Solanaceae; genus Nicotiana; species Nicotiana tabacum. The sequence goes on from NC_134092.1 coordinate 124,016,359, forward strand.
TTGTACAGTCTATCCTTGCACCAATCAATGAAATCCTGGGGATCCTCATGTCGCTCACCCCCAAAGACATGAGGATGTAGTCTAGTCCATATGTCCAATAGTTTCTGAGGATCAGCGGCTACATCTGGCCTGGGCTCCATCCATGGGTAGTGCACCCTGGGTCTGATATACAACAACTACCTGACCATGAGCCTGTGCGGTAGGGGTCTGTGCTCCCCCACCCGCCTGATATGTGGTTGGGTCTGCCAGAAATAAACCGGCCTAAGTCATATTGTCCATGAACCGCAGCATACGACCCATGACATCCTGAAATCATAGTGCAGATTTGAAATCCATCGGAGCTCGCTCTGCTACAAGCACCTCACCTTGTTCCTCAATAATGGGATTCTCTGCTGGACCCACTGGCGGCATAACTGGAACAGTCTTGGGACGTCCTCGCCCTCTACCACGGGCATGAGCCCTGCCTCGGCCTCTAGCAACTGAGGGAGTAGCTCTTCCCTGGTCTGGAACCTCATTAGAGCGTGTTCTCACTATCTGTGAGAGAATAAGAGAAGGATATTTAGTATTACATTAATTTCACGATGGAATATGAAGAAAGGTAGTTTCCTAACACCCTATAGCCTCTCGAAGATAAGTACAGACATCTCCGTACCGATCTGTAAGACTTTATTAGGTCTGCTCATTACTTGTGAGACCTACGTGAACTTAGTTCTTTGATACCATGTTGTCACGACCCAGTTTCACCTATAGGTCGTAATGGCTCCCAACACTACAGTTAGGCAAGCCAACAAGTAATTTAAAATAACCAAGAAAATAAGCAACTCTTAATTCAACCAATGTGTGTGCCAAGACCTGGTGTCACAAATGTATGAGCATCTAGTAGATTATACAAAACTCCAAATACTGTCTGAAATGAAAATAGACAGAACTAAAAATACAAAAAGAGGCACTGGTAGCTGCAGGACGGCTTAGAAAGGCAGGTCACTACTACGCCCCTAGATAACGAGGATGTACGATGATAGGTGCTCCACTAGTATCTGTCTCAGATCCTGCACAAAAAGTGCAGCAAGTATAGCATGAGTACGTAAACAACGTGTACCCAGTAAGTATCAAGCTTAATCTCGAAGTGGTAGAGACGAGATGACCGACTTTGACACTCACTAAGGGTCATCAATAATAAATGGAATAAATTATAATTATTCAAATTAGCAAGATTCACAGAGTTAACAATAATTTATTCAATTAGCAAAAATAATAAAAATCCTTCAAAAGCAACAATTTTCAATCTATTAATTAAATCCTTCAATTTCAATAAAACTTTCAATTTATCAAAATAGCTTTACAAGCTATTTATCAATTTCAATAAATTTGCAATTCAATTTCAATAAATTTTTAATTTATCAAATAGCTTTACAAGCTACAATTCAATTGTCCAAAAATCGTGTTATTATTATTATTATCAAGCACGATTTCTACCTAGGTCGTACGACCCGATCTAGAATTTTGTGTACACTGCCGAGGGACGTGCGACACGATCCATAGATGCATCTATCCTGCCGAGGCGTTCGGCTCGCTCCACAAGAAAGGAGAATATTTTCTTATGTACCTACAGAAGTAGAGTATATTTATTATAAGATAAATTCAGAAGGAAGAACAATTTTTCTTAACAATTAATTAATTTAAACAGAAATTCAAGCATATGAGATTTTCATCCTTTAATATTTTTATCTAACAATTCACAACATATATATAAATATATCAAATAATTTAATTAAGTAAAGACTACAATTTATACAAGTAATTTATGCTTTTGAGTCCTAAACAAAGAATATAATTTACACAAGTAATTCATGCTTTAAGTCCTAAACTACCCGGACTTTAGCATTAATAGTAGCTACGCAGACTCTCGTCACCTCCTGCGTACGTAGCCCCCACAATTAACAACAATTATTAATTTAATCATCTATGAGGTAATTTCCCTCTCACAAGATTAGACAAAAGACTTACCTCGTCTTGATCCAATTTAAACCACTAGTAGGCCTTTTTTTCGATTATCCAATTTCGATTGGCTCGAATCTAACCAAAAATAATTCGATACAATCACTAAAATTTATAGGAATCAATTTTATGAGAAAATACTACATTTTTAATAAAATCCCGAAATTAATTAAAAATTTGTTTGTGGGGGCCACATCTCGAAATCCGGCAAAACTTACGAAATCCGATAACCCATTCAATTACGAGTCCAACCATACCAGTTTCACTCAAATCCGACTCTGAATCGATACTGAAATCTCAAAAATTCGTTTCTATGAGATTTCTAACCCAAATCCGAGTTAGAATCACTTACCCCAATGTTTTTCCCTTGAAAATCTATCCAAAATCGCCTCTGCTCAAGCTCTAATTTTGTTAAAAATGGCAAATGGGACGAATGCCATCTTTTCATAAAACTGCCGAGACAGCCTTCGGAACTGGGCCTCGAACGGGGCCTCGATCGTGGCTTCGATCATGGCCCTCGAGCCTAGGCCTCGATCGTGGCTTAGATCACAAGCTCGAGCCTGGACCTTGGTCATGGCCTCGATTATGGCACCAAGCCTGGTCCTTCGATCCTAGCCTCAATCATGACATCGAGCCTGAGCCTTCGATTGTGACCCTCGATCTTGGGTCTCGATCTTGGCCCTCGAGCCTTGCCTTCGATCATGGCCCTCGAGCTGGACCTTCGATCATGGCCCTCGAGTTGAACCTTCAATCATGGCTTCGATACATAAGCTCGAGCCTGAGCCTCGTCAACCCTGGGCTCGATACCTGCCCAGAATGTCCAACAGAAGAGGAAAAATTACAGCATCTTTTTAAGTCCAACTTTTGATCCGTTAACCATCTGAAACTCACCCGAGACCCTCGGGACCTCAACCAAATATACCAACAAGTCCTAAAATATTATACGAACTTATTTGAAACCTCAAATCACATAAAACGATACTAAAATCACGAATCATGCTCCAATTCAAACTTAATAAAACTAAAAATTTCTAACTTCTACATTCGATGTCGAAACCTATCAAATCAAGTCCGATTGATCTCAAATTTTGCACACAAGTCATAAATGACATAACGGAGCTATGAAAATTTTCAGAACTATATTCCGACTCCGGTATCAAAAAGTCAGCTCTCCGGTCAAACTTCCAAACTTAAATTCTTGTTTTAGCCATTTCAAGCCTAATTTCACTACAGATTTTCAAATAAAATTTCGACCATGCTCCTAAGTCCAAAATCACCATATGGAACTTTTGGAATCATAAAAATTCTGTTCCGGGGTCGTTTGCACATAATTCGATATCCGGTCACTATTTGAACTTAACTTTTAATTTTTTATCAAAATTCTATATCTCGGGTTAGGGACCTCGGAATTTGATTTCGGGCATACACCCAAGTCCCAAATCACGATACGGACCTACCGGAACTGTCAAAATACTGATCCGAGTCCGTTTGCTCAAAATATTGACCAAAGTCAACTCAATTGAGTTTTAAAGCTCTAATTCACATTTTAATGCATTTTTCGCATAAAACTATTTGAAAAATTTTACGGACTGTGCACGCAAGTCGAGGAATGATGAATAGTATTTTTTGATATCATAGAACATAAAATTAATTATTAAATTTAAAGATGATATTTTAGATCATCACATGAGCAATCATCACTTGTCGTGTTCTTTAATTAAAGGTTTCGAGTTCGAGCTCTAAATATGATATCGCAATTGTTGGGAACTCCAATGTGAAATTTTACTCTCCAATGTGGCCTTGAATCTATCCATATATCGGAGTAATTATTCCTCAATCTTTCAATAAAAAAAACTTATATACTATTATCAACCTTATAGAAAGTGAAAAAAAAAACATTTTCTCCGTGTTTTGAGTCTTTTGCCGAATGATAAAGTCCCATCTTGATTAGAAGACTTGAGTTCAATGTGAAAAAAATCTTATTAGAAATCCTTTTCTCTTTAATGGACCTTGTATGATACAAATTTAAATTAATCGGGACTCCAATACAAATATCAATCAACAAGAAATCAAAAAAATAAATCTGACCTAAAACCTATACAGTTTACAGTAATTGAGTGGTGGCGAATATTTGCCTCTTAAAGATCACAAAAATGGAAAAGGAAGCATTAATATCATCGAGAGAACTAAATATTAATTTTAGTCCGCATATAATTTTCATTAATGTCAAATTAGTGCGTACCGGTAAATATTTACTTAAAAACTTGATGTTTTCACTTAAACTTAAATTAAATAACTATAATTGATTAATATATTATGATTAGTTAGTATACATTTTTAACTCATTTAATTATTTAATTGTAATAAATTAATATGAGCTGAACTCAATTTCCAGTAGGGGTGCTTATCGGACGGATCAGGCAGATAATTACGCTTAACGGTTCGGCTTAATGATTATCGGATTATAAATATAGTAATCTGTTAGACATTCAATAAGACAACGGGCGGATTGGTATCAGATTAACAATTATCGGGCGGTTATCGGGCGGCTTATCGGCTAAACCAAATAGAAAATTTTTAAACAATCATTCAATCAATACCAAACAGTTTCAAATCAATACCAAATTTTTAATACCATCTAAGATCTAATCAAACAATATTTTTTAATTAAAGAGTCTTCAATACTAGTCATACTATCATACACGTATTAACCAAATTTTTAATACCATCAAGACTACTCATACAGACATACACATATTAATCATTGAGTTTTTGATTTTTTACTTCTCAGTTTTCAGTTCAAGAGAGAGACGAGACTAACGATTTCTCTACCTCTGGTGACTGCAGACAATTGAGAATTAGAAAATAGAAATTAGGGATTTAGCCATTTAGGGTTTCAATAGTACTTTATATACATAGGGGTAAAAGTGTAAATATAAAAAAATTTAACGGGTTAACGGTTTACCCGATAAGAAAATTGAGTAATCCGCCTCCAATCCGTTAAGTCGTTAATTATAAAATCTCAATTTGTTCACCATGCATTACCTCGATAATCTGATATCAATAAGCCAATTAGCTATCATTCGGTTCGGCTAAAAATTTCGATTCGATTTTGAACCAACCTAATTTTCAGTACTGCTAATTATTAAAAAGTTGACCACGTCCCTTATTTCCCAAGAACGCCGTAATATGGTGCAATGACATCATTTTGTTCAATTCAAATGACCACATCAGAAATCCCATGCTCAAACCAAACAAAAGAAACTTAAAGTAAAGGGGTATCCACATCATATCATAAGATTGTATAGGATGATGCAGGTTTAGAGACGAAATCAAAATATAAATTTAATATATTTAATTTTTAAAATATTTAGTATTAAATTCATTGTACTGTTAAAATTAGAGTTCAATCATAAGATTTGTTGAGATTTAAGTAAGTTTTTACATATATATTGATACTTCGTGTCGAAAATTATAGGTTCGTGTCACGACCCGAAATTTTCACCTTCGGAACCATGATGACACATAACATTTCACTTGCTAGGCAAGCCGACGTTAGAATAATCTTAACCATTTTTAAATAAATCAAATTAAATGGATGTCAACTACTGAAATAAAGTGCGGAAGGGCATAACAATCGAACCATCCAAATACATCCCCGAATCTGATGTCACAAATGCACGAGCTACTAGAATAATATAAATAAAGGTTTGAATAAAATTCAAGCTGTTTGAGAGATAATACACAGCTAAGATAAAGTAGAAGGAGACTTCAGAACTGCGGACGTTATGCAGTTATACCTCAAGTCTCCTCTAGGTAGCTGAATTCGAGCAAGTCTATGGTACGCCGTTGGGACTAACTCCAAAATCTGCACAAGAAGTGCAGAGTGTAGTATGAGTACAACCGACCTCATGTACTCCGTAAGCATCGAGCCTAACCTCGACAAAGTAGTGACGAGGTTATGACAAGACACATACGTAAACTACCTGTGCAAGTATATACATATACGAAGTAATATTTACAAATTTGGGAGGAAACATGTGAAGGGATGGAAATGGTATAAAAAATTCAGCCAGGAAAGTGTCACGTAGCAGCCAAATAATTCACCAACAACAAAATAGGTAGCTGAAATATAAAAATGGCACGGCACCACCCTTCGTGCTTTTACTCTCATCCTTCCCATGAAATGATAAATAAATAATATGAATGGCACGGTATCACCCTTCGTGCTTTAACTCTCTTTCTTGCCATAATATGATGAATAAATAATTTAAATGGCACGGCATCACCCTTCGTGCTTTAACTCTCTTTCTCACTTTATAAATTAATAAATAATAATGTTAAAATGGTACGACATAACCTTTCGTGCTTTGCACTCTTCCTCACCATGACAATGATAATATAAATTCAGAAGAATATTTTAAATGCGGGGATCTATACTTATTAATCAATTAAATACCATAATACTGACCTCTCCTTCCAAAATATTCAACAATAATTAAATTAGCAATAATTTCATGAATAATGATCAAATAAACAATAATAAACTTAAGCACGAATATCTTAATTAAATAGACAATTATTCACAATGAACAAATTCCATCCGCATGCTTTGACTCAACCACAACGCATAAGTACTCGTCACCTTACATATACGTTGTACCTGCACATTAAATTACGTAGCAAATAGACAAACAAGTCCTACTCCCTCAAGTTAAGGTTAACCACGACACTTACCTCGCCTTGCAACCAATTCAAAATTTCAATAAACCTTTGCCTCGCGAATTGATGTCTGAATGCCTCAAATCTAGTCACAAATAATTCAATATACTTAACACGAATTATAGAAACCAATTCTATATGAAAATACTAAATTTTCCAATTAAAATTCAAAATTCAACTAAAAAATCAACAGTAGGTCCCACGTCTCGAAACCCAACAAAAGTTACAAAATGTGAACGCCCATACCACGAGTCCAATCATACAAATTTTACCAAATTCCGACATCAACTCGACCTTCAAATCCCCAAATCTTATTTTCAAATCCTTAGGCCCAAATCCTCGAATTTTACCTCAAATACACGTAATCTAGTCGAAATACTAAATGATAATTCAATATTATTGACTAACAATGATCACAAGTAACTTATCTCAAGAATTCCCGTGAAATCCCTCTAAAAATCGTCCTAAATTGTGTGTTTGAAGTCCAAATATGAGAAAGAACCTCGGAACCCCTCATTTTAACACTACCAGTGTTTTCGCATTTGCGAAATTTTAAGCGCTTCTGCGGTCTTTCTACGGACCTTATGCTTAGTCCAAATTTTGTTCGCTTCTGCGGACCTTACGCTTCTGCGACGCCCCGTCTGCATCTGCGGTCTCGCCGGTATGGAAATTCCCTCGTACCTGCGACCACTGCCTCGCCAGTCCACTGTCCGCATCTGCGCTTACCGAGCTCGCACCTGCGAGAAAAGTTCCGCAAGTGCGATTGCATCAGTAGGCAGCAACTTCCAGCTGTGTTCTAAGTCCAAATTTTTGATCCTTTAACCATCCGAAACTCACCCGAGTCCCCCGGGACCTCTACCAAATATACCAACAAGTCGTAAAACATAATACGGACCTACTCGGGGTCTCAAATCACGTCGAACAATGTCAAAACTATAATTCACACCTCGATTCGAACTTAATGAATTTATGAAAATTTTAATTATAAAACTCGCCCCGAAACATGTCAAAACAGTCCGGAATGACCTAAATTTTTGCATGTTAGTCCCAAACGACATAACGGAACTCTTCCAACTTTCGGAATCAAAATTCGAGCCCGATATCAATCAATTTGTGGTCAAACTTTGAAATCTTTAAGCTTTCAATCTTCTAATTTTCAATAATTGGCGATAACTCAAGTTGGGGACCTCCAAATTAAATTTCGGGCATTTACCCAAGCCAAATTACGATACGGACCCACCGGTACCGTCAAAATACCGATTCGAGTCCGTTTGCTCAAAATGTTGACCGAAGTTAACTTAAGTGAGTTTTAAAACACTATTTCTCATTTTTATCAATTTTTCACATAAAATCTTTTCGAAAAAATATACGGACTGTGCACGCAAGTCGAAGAATGCTGAATGATGCTATTCAAAATCTCAGAGCACAAAATTAAATGTTAAATTTAAAGATTGACCTATCGGGTCATCACAGTTCAGATAACAGTAGCCGATAGTAGTTTACATCCGCCCCTGTGCAAGCACATAATTCCTCTCAATTCTTGTGAAGTCACCAGATTGTTAATTAATTAAGAGCAAAAAGATGCTGGAAAAACAGGCTTTTATTTATACCACTAGTACTGCATTCTAGCCCAGTGGTAGACTGGGAGAATTTTCAGGAAGCATTTGAGGTAAAAGCTTATTTTAAAGTAAACACTATAAATTCGACCGGCTATTTGTATAAAAAATTAATTTACCGACTCATATACCACTAGCTCCTGAGTAAAAATATTTTACTAAAATAGCAAATATCATTAACATTAATCCTCGTATTAAACATACTGATCGAGAGCAAAGATTAAATTTGAAAATAATTACACCTTGGTTTGTTTTACGCATTTTGAAATTATGTATTTGGTTAAATATATACCCATATAAAAGAATCATTTTTTGTCCCCTTTCTCACGTTCTCTATTTTCTTCGACTGATATACAAGAAGAATCACTGTTACAAAAGAGTGACGTCAATTCTGAATTTTCTGTTTCAATTGTTGAGCTGTAGCTGTACTATATATTCTATGCAAAATTGAACTCTTAATACTTGTGATGCGAAACAAGCTACTAATTAACATACGTTATGAGGCAAACAAGTCAATATGAATTTTTTTTGGAGAATTATCAGGAAAATATGCATTCGCTGCTCTTCGGATGGGCAACTTGCTCAATGTGGAATCGGGTGTTTACACCAAGTCTAGTTAACCATGAGAGATAAACAAAAGTTTATTAGGAGTTCTAAGTCTATTAAATGTTTTAATTTTAATAAACAAAAAATTTAAATAGGTAGAAAATCGGAATAACTAACGTTAACATTTTCTAGCATTCTACATCTTATGTCTTCGTACTTTTATTTCTCCATTAAATATCAAAAGAGTAATTATGAAAGTTCGTATGGGAAGAAGGGGAAGTATGGGGTTACTTATATAGAGGAGGAGAGTCGAGAAACAATTGAAAATTGTGAAAAAAATACTAAATTTTGACAAGACTTTGGAAAAAACAATAAAGATTTGTGATTATTATAATACATTCAGAAAAATTATTTGATTAATGCAATAGCAATGCTCTCACCTCAGCAAAACATGTTTTCTTTGATGTATGAAAAAGAAAGGAGATTTGGATGCCCTACTGTTTTATACTTCATTTGCTTACTAACGGCATTGTTCATTCTCTTCGATTTATTTAGTGTATCGTTAAGTTTTTAACAGAAATAGCTATAATATTAAGTAAGTAGTATTATTTTGATATCATTATTTAAGATTACGTGCAAAACAAAGGGGAGTTAACTATGATTAAAGACCATTAGTTCTAGTTAAATAAGGTGAAAAATGTCATTTATTTATTGGCTAGGTGCAGGGGTGTCAATGGTTCGGTTCGGCCGGTTATTTTATAAAATTTGTATCATACCAATTTTTCGGTATTCTATTATGTATAACCAAACTTAGACTTTTAGAAACCGTACCAATCATGTCGGTTTTTTCTTCGGTATCGGTACGGTTCGGTTCGGCAATTTTTCGGTATTTTCTTAAATATCATTTAAAAGTCACTAGTAGAAGCACAATGCAATAACATACGTACTTTTATAGGACTTAGCAAAACTCAATAGATATTTTTATTATTTAAAGGATAATGAATTAAGAAAACATGAAAGATGACTAGAGTATAGATCCATCAAGCATAAAAGAAACTAAGCAAAGACAAAAAAAATATAAATCACACTAGTGAAAAAATATTAAGCAAGTTGGGACTTAAGAATAAAGTCTATAGAAGATTAAATATTCGAAAATATAAATTTAAATCATATGAAAGGAAACATATTCAATACATTGTAGTTTGCTACTCATAATCGCTAGAATACCTTGTGTCTTACTAGTAAATATGATGGAAATAGTTTAGTTCAATAGGAGTAGTATAATAGGTTTAGGAATTTGGATGTTGAGTTTAATTACTTGTTGCCTTTTAACCGTTTTCATAATTCCAATGCCTAAGAAAAAATTTAATGTTTTACTATTTTTAAACTTAATATATAAATATTATTTTTCCATTTAAATTTATTCGGTACGATTTTCGGTTTACTTTCATAAAATAAAAAATCTACCTTAATTATCTGTAACGACCCGACCGGTCGTTTTGAGCATTTACGCTCCTTTCAACTATTTGAAATTTTGAATAACTTCCTACGAGGTATTATGACTTGTGTGAATTGTCGGTTTTGGTTTTAAGGTATTTCGGAGTTAGCTTGAAAGAATAAATTTCATGTTGGAGGATTAAGTTGAAATAGTTGACGGGATGTTGACTTATGTGTAAACGACGCCAGAATAGAGTTTTGATGATTTCAATTGCTCCGTATGGTAATTTTGAACTTAAGAGCGTGTCCGAAAAATTATTTGGAGGTCCGTAGTGGAATTAGGCTTGAAATGGCGAAAGTTGAATTCATGGGAAGTTTGACCGGGGGGTTGACTTTTTGATATCGGGATCAGAATCCAGTTCTGAAAATTTTCATAACTCCGTTATGTCATTTATGACTTGTGTGTAAAATTTGAGGTCAATCGGAATTGATTTGATAGGTTTCGGCATCGAATGTAAAAGTTGGAAATTCTTAAGTTCCTTAAGCTTGAATTGGGGGTATAATTCATGGTTTTAACATTGTTTGATATGATTTGATATTTTGACTAAGTCCGTATGATGTTATAGGACTTGTTGGTATGATTTGACAGGTCCCGAGGGGCTTGGGTGTATTTTTTTTAGGATCATTGGTTGAGAGACTACTAAGGTTAAGAAATTTGGGAGTTTGACCATGATCAATATCGGGTCAAGATGACCTCTTTTCAGTATTTTAAGTGTGCGATCAGGTCCGTAGCATGTTTTATGATTGAAATTCTTATATGATTAGAGTCCGGGAGGTTTCGGATGGTTAACGGATCAAAAATTTGGACTTAAACAACTGCTGAAAATTTCTGCTGCTGGAAAAATCGAGGACATGAAAATCCGAAGTCATGAAAAAAAATCGAGGTCATAAAAATCGAGGCTGGAGAAAATCGAGGTCAAAGACCGAAGGCCGAAGACCGAAGGTAGAAAACCGAAGGCCGAGGTCCTGGGCAGAACTGTAAGTTATAAAGCAGGGGACTTCATCCTATTTTCCATTTTTGTCAAATTGGAGCTTGGGAAGAGGCGATTTTTGGGAGATTTTCGGAGAAAACATCGGGGTAAGTGTTTTTAACTCAATTATGATTAGATTACCTGAATCTATCATTTATTTTCACCCTTTAATTAGTGTTTTGAGATTGAAATTTGGGAAAATTTTAGAAATTTCATAGAAATGAATTTTTGAGATTTCGGTGTCGGGTTTGAGTGAAACTAGTGTGGTTGGACTCGTAATTGAATGGATTGTCGGATTTTTAGAGTTTCGTCGGATTCCGAGATGTGGGCTCCACATGCGATTTTTGAGCTAAAATTCGAATTTTTATGAAAAATTAGCATTTTCTTATGGAATTAATTCCAATAAATTTTATTGACTGAATCGAATTATTTGTGGCTAGATTTGAGGCGTTTGGAGGCCAATTCACGAGGAAAAGGCATACCGGAGTAAAGAATTACACAGTTAGAGGTAAGTAACACTTCTAAACTTGGTTCTCACAGTATGAATCCCCAAATTTGGTATGATATAAATTGTTTGGAGGTGACACTCACTATAGGTGACAAGCATGTGGACGTGCACCATATAAATTGTGTCTTGAATAAATCCTGTGCAGCTGTAAGATTAATGAATCATGTTATTATCTGAACATTCTCTACGTGTTAAAGAAATTGAGCTGATACTCCTATTAAAGATCATGTTTAGGCTACATGCCAATGTTTTGAGACCCATGGGGTCGTGTTGATGTTGAATTAATTGTTCAAAAATATACATTTCACACTCAGTAATAATTGTCCATTGTGAGGATATTTATGGGATTGAGCTGCGCAACGCAGCAGGCCATAATGGCTTTATACATAATTATTATATGGATCGGGGCTGCCCGCCTGCAGCACACCTTATAGGCTTTACTATTTTATGGATCGGGGCTGCCCACCTGCAGCAAGACTTATAGGCTTTGTTATTATACGGATCGGAACTGCCCGCCTGCAGTAGGACATATTGGCTTTGTATTACGCTTGGGCTTAAGGAGCCCCTCCGGAGTCTGTACACACCTCCTAATGAGCGTAGATGATCATCGATATTTGGGATGGACTTCCTAGGGCATGGACTTACCTTACCTAGACTTTTGGATTTAACTCACATCCACTAACAATACAATAAAATTTACATTTGTAATTGAACGTAACATAGTAGAAGGTTATTCGCTTTATTTTTCAAGTTACTTATTTAACTTGTTATATATAATTGCTTTTAATTACTTTTCAAGTGACTTGATAGTATAGAAAAGAAAGTGATCTTTAGTGGTATAGGCAGGATTCTCACAGAGGAGTTTCAAAAAAAGAATACGCAAAGAAGCCAAGGAGATTCACATTCTAATATATACACACACGCAATATTCAACCTTACATACACGGTATAATTTTTCGGTAAGAAGCCCTTAGCTCCGCCAATGGATGACCTCATGGTGTCAAAATTCTATACCCTAACTATTAAACCCTAGAAATTCATTGATCCGTGTGTAAGAAGAAAAAAACTCTAGGGAAGGAGTGGTAGGCAACTCTATATATAAGTATCCTTAGCAACCTCTTCTCCTCAACATGTACTACTTTTTTCCTTCTACTTTTCCTCCTCTTGCTATAATTTGCTTCTCTCCAAAACCCTAATTTGACTCACTTGTTTTCTTGAAAGGCTTTTCATTTCAAAAGATTTACTAACTCAACAACTTGGTAGTTTGTTTAGGTTAATTATTTTTTCCTCTGTCCCTATTTTAATTTCTTTAATATGGAATCATTTCTAACTGAATCTTCAAAACCCTTTCCTTTTGCTTATTTCCTTCTGCTCCTTTCCTTGATCAATTTTTATTCCTTATCCCCAAAATTCATCGAGGAAGATTATATCTTAGTGAAATATTTGATGGTTTTCTTTGATCGGCACAGGTGGATCAGAATTTGAAATTTTTGTGGGTTTCAATATATATCTTATCTATATTCCGTGTTATAATCTTCGCTTTCGTCCACAGGACACTATACCTCTTGTTATATAAAAAATTTTACGGTTTGTTTCTTTTGACTTCTATTAATTTTTATGGATCTATACGTTTAGATTGAACTGGAGATCTTACCTTTGAATATCTTTAGCCTGTTATGTCCAGGAGCAGAACTAGGGATTCATTCAAACCACCTTGGCCGAAATATTATACTGTATATATAAGGTCAAAATTAATTTTAATACATAAATAGTAGATGTTGAATCCCCTTGTCTTGTTCGTGTGTTTACTTTTTAATATGCCGAATCTTCTTGGTAAAAATCCTGACTCTGCCACTGATTATATCTTCCAGTTCCAAGAATTATGGCATCGTGCATTGATTGACATATATACAATTGTTACTTGCAGCTGCAGCATTAGCAAGATTCACATAAAAATCATGTGGAGCAGAATATATGTTTCTAAAAATCTGCCCCCTAAGTTTTTTGAATATGAGAATCTTGATGATGCTGCATCGGCAAATAATGACTTCTTTCTCCAAAAAATGGCAAAAGAGAATCGTTTGTTCATGTGATTTTATGAGGTGATTCGTTTGGATGGCTAATTTATGTGCTTAGTACTGCTTTGCTTATAAATTTCTACGAGGTTTTCCCCCCTCTTTTACTGTTTGTTTTTAAGCCGAGCATCTGTTGGAAAGAGTCTCTATACCTCACTTAAGGTAGGGTAAGATCTGCGTATAACATATCCTCCCCACACTCCACCTATGGAATCACATGAGTATGTTGTTGTATTGTTTGTTTTTAAGGAGTTAATATTGGTAGAATATAGCAATACTGTGTTGATAATAGTCTCCAACATATGATTATCTATTATAGTATCTGATAAATCATTAGGAAATAAAAATTCCAAAAATATTCTAGGTTAATTTCACTATAGTCATCCAACTTATCATTTATTTCACAAAAGTCACTTATCTATTTTTCATCACTTAAAAGTCACTCAACTTTACCTTTGTAACTTAAAAGTCATTCTAGTTTAAAACCTATAAAATATCCTATAAAAATATGGCATGACATTAAATTTAATTAAAAAATCTAATTATAGTGCCACATAAGCTTAGATGGACCATACCCAATTTAGACCTATTTCATCCACAATTCGATTTAACCCCTAACCCAAATGGGTTTTAATATTTTGACCATTATAAGGAAAAGAAGAGAACAATTATTTTGGGCTAAGAATATCTTACTTTATTTGTTACGTAATTATCTTAATGACACCACCTATAATTTCATTAAAAATATTAACAGAACTAGCACAGAACCAGTTTTTGCATCATTCATATCATTTTATAATTTTTCATGAAGTTAAAATACTACAATATCAATTTCACATAACATATTAATGTACCAGTAACAGACAAGAACAACAAGCTAATAAGAACCTATTTTCACAAATTACTATTCCGTTAAAGTCAAAATATTGCTTATTAAGCAATACTAACAAACAAAAATACTACTCAGTAAGAAACACTCACAATGCAATTGCATAGTAGAAGTTGTCAATACACACCGCAATTGTAGACAATCTATAGCGATAGTTTGGACAAAAGAAAGAGTCAACGTATTATGTCATTGATCGTAAATGTACAAACAAAACCTAAAGATAAATTCAAAAGACCTAATTTTTCTTAAATTTCTTAGACTTCTTTTTCTACAAATTAACCACAAAATCAAAGTGCTAGTCCAGTTAATTGTTCAAATATTAATAACCCATTTTGGTTATAGGTCAAATCGGGCTGAGGAAGAAATGAGTCTAACTTAGATATAGTCTATTTAAGCTTATGTGACATTATTGTTAGATTTTTTAATTAAATGTAATGACATGTCATTTTTTTTATTGGATATTTTGTAGGTTTTGAACCGGAATAATTTTTAAATTATAAATGTAAAGTTGAGTGACTTTTAAATGATAAATAATAGATAAGTAATTTTTGTGAAATATAGAATTAGTTGGATTATCTTCGGTGAAATTATCCCAAACATTCTACGTTCAATACTTGTAATAGTTTGGCTCATCTTGGGAATTTAGATGCTACAGATTTGCATGTATGGAACTCGGTTAGTTATTATATAAATTATCGTTTCAAACCAAAAAAAGTTATTGATGTATGTAGGAAGATGAGGGATATTTGTGTAGGATTTTCATTATACCAGAATACCATTGATAACTCTTGATTTAATATGCTTTGAAGAATACTTAATTAGCAAAAAGGAAAACTATGCTTTGAAGAATGGAATCAGCTAATATTAGATCAGAGAGTTCCATGGGAAAAAGATTGATACTATACTTTAGCTGCTTCATCTTCTTATAATTATATTAATATTTACTTTCACTTCATTTTCATATTTTTCTTCTTGTTTCTCTTTGTTGGATTTATTGTCATTTGATGGAGAGAGGAAGAACCAATCTCTTACATTAGAGTTTTTTTTTTTTTTTTTTATAACAATAGTCAATAATCTTTGATTTAGCGAGAGGCTCATGTGAAATACTTACTTTGTAGAGATTATGTATATTGAAATAATCAAATATTTTTAAAGTAAACCATGAAAGGAACGAGAGTACATTAGAATAATTTCAAATCCAATATCTAGTGCACATGAATGATTAAATAAATGTACCTTTTAATGACAGGTCTCATGAGTGCTTGTTAAATAATTGTATCTTTTAATGACAAATCTCATGAGTATTTTCTAAACAACTATACATTTTAATGACATCTCACGAGTGATTTTACATTTTAAAAGTACTAGACAATTTCAAAAATGGTAAACGCCATAATTTTTACATGTAAAATGAGATCTTATGCGTGTTTTTGAGGTTATAACATGTATCGATCACTTCAAACATGTTGGGACCAACAATACTAGATACATCCTAACTTGGGCCCATACCTCAAACGATATATTTTCCACGAGCTCTACCTATAAACTTCTCTCCACTCCAACACCTATTAACTATAAGTTCTATTGGACTTGGAAGCTAAAAACTCTCCATAAGATTAAATACCTTCTTTGGCAATGCTCCCATAACTGGCTTCCTACAAAATATTATCTCCATCGCATTGGCTTTAACATTGACATTACTTGCTCAATATGCAAAGGGGCAGAGGTGTAACGACCCGACCGGTCGTTTTGAGTATTACAACTCTATTCCCTCATTTACTTCTCAATTTATGCCTTACAGTTAATTTATGACTTATCGGGTTAGTTGGTTCGGGTCCGGAAGGATTTCAGAGTGAAATGAGATACTTAGTCTCATAATTAAAAACTTAAGTTGGAAAAGTTGACCGTATATTCACTTATATGTAAACGACCTCGAAATTGAATGCTGATAATTTCAATAGCTCCGTATGGTTATTTTGGACTTAGGAGCGTGTCCGAAAAATTATTCGGAGGTCCGTAGTAGAATTAGGCTTGAAATGACGAAAGTTGAATTTTTGGAAAGTTTCACTAGGGGTTGACTTTTTGATATCGGAGTCGGAATCCGATTCCGGAAATTAGAATAGGTCTTTTATGTCATTTATGACTTGTGTGCAAAATTTGAGGTCAATCGGATTTGATTCGATAGGTTTCGACACCGAATGTAGAAGTTGGAAATTTAATAATAGACTAAAGTTTCAAGTGAGTTCGCACAAGACCCAACTTTGAACGAGAATATCTACATATATATATATATATATATGGAGTTATGTGATGATCTACCTATAAAATGAAAGATATTGGAGCGTGTTTCTAACTCTTCAAACCGTTCGTCATTTGGACATTCTTACAAGAAGTTATAACCAAATTACCAAAGTCTGGAAAAGTGCTATTCTGCGACCAATTCTGCGATCGCAGAACCATTATGCGATCGCAGAAGTAGTCATGCGACAACAAAATGGTCGCAGACCTATCCAGTGAAGCCCATTTCTGGGCATCGATTTTGCGGTGTATTTTGCGACCCACATACCCATTCTGTGGTCCATTGTGCGACCGCAGACCTACTTTCGGAGGGTTAGTTTTTCTATTTTCATAACCCGAACCCATTATGATAAATAGGCCTTGGAACTCATTTTGGAGCAAAAATCTGATATTTTTTAGAGAGAAGGAAGAGTGTTTTAGAGAGAGGAAGAAGCTCAAGTGCTTTGTTCATCAAGATCTTGTTCAAGCTTCGAAATCCAACAACGAAATATCACAAGATCTTCGCCCAAGAGGTAAGGTT
The DNA here is from genome assembly GCF_000715075.1 of Nicotiana tabacum. Classification (NCBI taxonomy): domain Eukaryota; kingdom Viridiplantae; phylum Streptophyta; class Magnoliopsida; order Solanales; family Solanaceae; genus Nicotiana; species Nicotiana tabacum. The sequence continues at coordinate 124,033,999 of NC_134092.1, forward strand.
CTAACCCCTAGTCTTCAATTTCGAATTTTGGATAAAGATGAGTAATTAAGAGTATGATTCTTGGGTGTAATAGTATTATTAATACATATCAATAAGGTTTATGGAAAGATTATTGAGTTCAAATGGGTAAAGATTGGGTTGAAAATGGTAGAAATCTTCAAAGACTATAATTGAAGATTTGAGGGTCGAGTTGATGTCGGAATTTGGTAAAATTTATATGGTTGGACTCGTGGTTGGATGGGCGTTCATATTTTATAACTTTTATCGAGTTCCGATACGTGGGCCCCACGGGCGAATTTTGAGTTAATTTCGGATTTTATTGAAAAATTAGCGTTTTCTTATGAAATTAATTCCAATGAATATTATTGACCGAATCGAATTAATCGTGGCTAGATACAAAGCTTTCGGAGATCAATTCTCGTGGCAAGGGCATAGCGGAATAAAGAATTACACGGGTTGAGGTAAGTAACACTTCTAAACTTGGTTCTGAGGGTATGGATCCCCGAATTTGGTACGATATGAATTGTTGAAGGTAACACACACGATAGGTAACGAACCTGTAGACGTGCACCACATAAATTGTGTCTTGAATAAATCCTGTGAAGTTGTAAAATTAAAGAATCATGTTATTATCTGAACATGTGGCACGTGTTAGAGGAATTGAGCTGAGGCTTGTGATAAATATCGTGTTTAGGCTACGTGCCGATATTTTAGGACCCATGGGGTCGTGTTGTCGTTGAATTAATTATTCCAGAATATACATTTCATACTCAGTAATAATTTTCCATTGTGGAAATATTTATGAGATTGAGCTGCGCAACGCAGCAGGCCATAATGGCTTTATATATCATAATTATATGGATCAGGGCTGCCCACCTGCAGCAGGCCTTATTGGCTTTACTATTTTATGGATCGGGGCTGCCCGCCTGCAGCAGGACCTTACAGACTTTGTTATTATACGGATCGGGACTGCCCGCCTGCAGTAGGACATATTGGCTTTGTATTACGCTTGGGCTTAAGGAGCCCCTCCGGAGTCTGTACACATCCCCAGTAAGCGTAGATGATCATCAATATTCGGGATGGACTTCCCAGGGTATGGACTTACCTTACTTATTTGTATTGTAATGAGTTTACTTGGACATGGATCTTGATCGTATTATTTATATTTGGGGATAAATTATCCCAGGGCTGGATTGGCCTTATACGGTACTAGGTGACTGACTGTCAGTCGATGGCCATAAAAAGTACTAAGTGATCGAATAATTTGTGACCAGTATTTACATGAGGTCTTTCTACTGAGATGTCATATACCTCATATCATGCAGTATTGATCTATTTCACTTGTACTGAGTTAACTGTTAAACTTGAAAGCATGCCTACATTTTTGTACCATTATTTTTACTAGACTGTACCTGCGAAGCTCATCATTTCTTTCAGCCCAGAGGTTAGTCTTATTACTTATTGAGTTAGTTGTACTCATACTACACTCTGCACCTCGTGTGCAGATCCAGGTGCTCTCGGATACGACGACTGCTAGAATTCGGAGTTATTTCTGTTGGAGAGTATCAAGGTAGCTGCTTGACGACCGCAGACCTGATTTCCTTCCTGTTTAGTTATTGTACTGTTCTATACTTCAGATAGTGATGTTTATCAGTCAGACTTTGTATTCATTTTGATGCTCATGTACTCAGTGACACCGAATTTTGGGAGTGATATATTTGAAATTTTGAGATTTCTTCCGCTGAATTTAATTATTTTGTTTTCAAATTTAAAAGAAATGGTGGTTTATTGGCATTTTTAGCTTGCCTAGTATTGAGATAGGCGCCATCACTACATGTGAGATTTTGGGTCGTGAAAAGAGGAGACAATTACCCACGTTTTCTTCAAATGTCCTATAGCCATGAAATTTTGGAGCGATGCGCACCTAAGCTTTCTTCCCCTTAATCAAAATTCTGAACATTGGCTCACCTTATTAAAAGACACAAACATAGCATCGGATCACTTGGGTACCCCATGGGAAAAATTCTTCTCATTTGCTATTTGGCATCTTTGGCTCAATAGAAATAACAATTCGTTTAACAATCTATGCAACCAACTGTCTCTAGATATGGTAATCATGCGCTGTAAAGAGTTCAAATATTGTACAAACTCTCCTAGTTACACCCCTCCTACTATAACCATCACAATAAAGTGGCTCCCGCCCGAAATATTTTCTCTTAAGCTCAACATTGATGGTGCCTTCAAGGGTAAGTATAAGAAAGGGGGCATCAGCGAAATTTTTAGAAATAATCATAGGGACTGGATTTTGGGCTTTTGCACCTCAGTCGTTGCCTATACCCCTGCTTACATGGAGCTACTAGCTCCAAGACTGGGCTACAATTAGCATGTGAATGTTTTTTAAGCTTAGAAATTGAAACTGATGCTACGGATATCATTCGCCTGCTTGATAGAGATAGTTGTTCGATATATTCTAACTTGGTTACTGAGTACAGGTCACTACTGAAGAAACTGGAGAATCCGCCGATTTGGCATAACTTCAGAGAAGGAAACAAAGTTGCTCACTTTTTGGCCACCCAAAGTTCCAAGCAAGCAAACAATACCCCTTTATATCTTTGGGAGCAACCGCCAGATGCCTTTTTAAAAATAGTCCATGACGACAAAATTGGCTCTACTGAAACTAGGCTTGTATCTAGTAATGTACTTACTAGCTTGGCTGAACTTGAGTATCCTTTTGTAACTTGTAATCTAAATGAAAACAGCACGGTGGATGTATCTACTAATGAGCTCAATGGGATTCTAGCTTTATGTAATAGAATTAGCTAATGAATGAAAATTTCGTATTTCTACCAAAAATAAAAATCTCTTCAAACATTTTAATATGATCTAAAAGAAATAGTAGAATATTGCTCTTGACAAGGCCAATAAGTTCTCTTTAATTTCGAACTCCCAAGATCCTCCTAGGAACTCAAAAAGATAAATATAATCCAAGAATATGTACTTGTAATTACTTTTGTTGCAGTCTAACATAGTGGTGGTAAAATGGTTAAAAGAAAACAGTTATCTATCCATATTATTTATGGGTTGGATAATAAACTTTTTAAAAATAGGTAAATATGGATAAGAATCATATTATCTACTTAGAAAATGGATAACGGGACAACTAATGAGTTTAACTTATATATTTAAAAAATCTCAAATTGTGGTTCCTCAAGGTTGAAGACTAGCTAGGGATTCTCCCAAAAGTAATCATATTCAAGGAGCCATGGATAATATAAATATCCATATTATCCGCCGGTTAACCCGTTTTTTATCCGTATTAAATATGGGTCGGGTCTTGGATAATTTATCTATTTTTTTTATATTACCCATTTTCAACCCGCCCGTTTGTCACCCCTAGTCTAGTACTATAAACTATTATAAACAACATCTAATATTTCCCTGAAAGCATGCTTTAATATTATAACTTCCATTTTCCATGTAGGAATGCATAGATCTCGGATAAGTAGGTTTTTATTCTTATTATAAAGGGAAAACATAGAAGGTAATTTCTTAATTATAGATAATCACTATATTTAAATCGAGATATTTAGTTAAGAATGAATGAGTACTTAATATTCTACCATAATCATGGCTGGTAACACTCGGGATAAGATAAATGATTAGGGGAAGGCATATCTGGGGCGCACCCGAAATCCAAATCGTAATACGAATTGTTTGGATTTTCAGATCATGGATTGAATTTCGGATTTAAGTTTTAAAAGTTTTGAATTTCGGATTGAATATTGGATTTGGTACTTCAGATTTTTGGATATCTGAAAATCCAAAATTTTTATATTTTATATTTTATCCATTATTCATATGACAATAGTAACAAATCTAATATCCTAATTATTAGACATAATCTCATATATTAAATATTAATTACTAAGTTACTATCACGATACTTTCTATTTGGGCATTATTTTACTATTGCTACTTCTTATTTTCCTTACTAATGTCTTTGCTGTATTTTCTTGATGATGATTTCATTACTTGAATACTTTATTTGGATATTTGCGGTAATAATGAGGAACATTTTAGATGTATTATGACTTGTGTGAATCGTCTGTTTTGGTTTTCAGGTTATTCGGAATTGATTTGGAAGAACGATTCTCAACTATGAAGCTTTAAGTTGGAAGAGTTGACCAAGTTTGACTTTTGTGAATTTGACCTCGGAACGGAGTTTTGATGATTTCAATAGCTCTGTATGGAGATTTTGGACTTAGGAGCGTGTTTGAAAAATTATTTGAAATTCTGTAGTTACATTAGGCTTGAAATGGCTAAAATAGAAATTTAAGTTTGGAAGTTTGACCGGGGAGTTGACTTTTGATATCGGGGTCGGAATCCAATTCTGAAAATTTTCATAGGTCCTTCATGTCATTTATGACTTGTATGCCAAATTTGAGGTCAATCGGACTTGATTTGATAGGTTTCGGCATCGAATGTAGAAGTTAGAATTTCTTAGTTTCGTTAAGCTTGAATTGGGGTATGATTCGTGGTTTTAGCATTGTTTGACGTGATTTGAGGTTTCGACTAAGTTCGTATCGTGTTTTAAGAGTTGTTGGTATGATTGAATGGGGTCCTGAGGGGCTCGAGTGTATTTTGGATCATTGGTTGAGAAACTAGTTAAGTTAAGTATTTGGAGTTTGACCATGGTCAATATCGGGTAAAGATGACCTTTTTCGGTGTTTTGAGTGTGCGAGCAGGTTCATAGCGTGTATTATGATTGAAAAGCATATATGATTTGTGTCCGGGGGGTTCCAAATAAGTTTTGGGTGCCAAAACGAATATTTTTCTCGTTGCTGATTTTCTGGTGTAAAATAATTACAAAAATGTCATTTTTTATCCTTTAAATTTCCTGACTTCATTTAAATCTTCAAAACACCATATCTCTCTCATTTTAAGGCCAAATTTGGTGATTCAAAAGCCTAACTTGACTAAACTTTCACAAAAAATCCATTGGAGGTATCAAAAGAGAGTTTCAAGATTGTTTAGCATATGAATAAAGGCAGAACAACTGAACAAAAAATATTTAATATCGAGGGTTTGTTCATTTTCCATTTTTGAAGAATTGGAGCTCGGAAAGAGACGATTTTTAGGAGATTTTCAAGGAAAATAATGGGGTAAGTGTTCTTAACTTAATATTGGTCAAATTACCCAAATTCATGATAATTTTTAACATTTAATTGGTGAATTAAATTGAAAAATTCAGAAAACCCTCTTGGTTTAATTTAAGGATTTGAGGGTCGAGTTTATTTTGGAATTTGGTAAAATTGGTATGGTTGGACTCGTGGTTGAATGGACATTCATATTTTGTAACTCTTGTCGGGTTCCAAGATGTGAGCCCTACGAGCGATTTTGAGTGTAATTTCGGATTTTTTGAAAAAATTAGTATTTTGATATGGAATTAAATTGTGACTAGATTCGAGCCGTTCGGAACTTGATACGTACAGAATGGAATTTTTGGAGTATTATTTAGCTTGCTCAACATTGGATTCAGCTTGTTCAAGGTAAGTAACATCTCTAATCTTGGAACTAGGGGTATGAACCCTGATTATACGTGTTATATGAATTGTTTGGAGGTGACAGGCATGTGGGCGTACACCGTAGAAATTGAGACTCGGTTGATTCCGTAGAGCTTTATAGTCAATTAACTTGTATTTTTCTATGTATTATTATGTGTTAGAGAAACTGAGCTGTAACTCATGTTAGAAATCATGCTTAGGCAAATATTGATATTATTGGGACCCACGAGGTCATTTCTGCTGTCGAATTATTTGTTTAAATTGTAACTTCACACTCAGTCATGTTCATTCATTTGATATCATCTCTGAGTCTCTCTTGCTATTTATTGATTCATCATATCCTCATTTTGGGCTAATTTTCATGACATTATGAGCCCGAGAGACTGGAGAGATTGATAACTGAGTGAGGCCGAGGGCCTGATGGTGAGGATATTTATAGGATCGGGCTGCGCATCGCAGCATGTTTTATTGATTGATGCCATGATTGGCTTGATATAGTGCTTGGGCTGAAGGAGCCCCACTGGAGTCTGTACACACCCCCAGTGAGCACAGGTACCTACTGAGTGCGAGTGCCAAGTGATTGGGATGACTGAATGACTGGTAGGATTGAGTGAATTGATACTATGAGAGTATGCATATGGTTTATCACTTAGTTGCATCGCATTTGACATGCACACTTGACTTACAAGCATAGAGATGCATTTTTCCTCGTGTTGTACGGTATCACGTCATTCATGACTTCTCATATACATTGACATGTAGGCATATAGATATATTTTCCTCATGACATTTAAAAATAAAACATTTAAATGTTGAAAGTTTTTGGGAAAAATCACAGTTTTCAAACTTACTCATAAATTGGTGATTTCGGTAAAGGAATTGGGTTTTCACTGATATATTTGAAAATCAGGTCTATTTTTCTGGAATTGTGAACGAGCTGAGTAGTTTATCTCTAAGCTACTTCTTTTATTACTTCCATTATATTGTTATGAACTGTTGTTGGTTGTTAGTATTGGACCCCGACCAGTATTCCAGCTCGTCACTACTTTCAACCTAAGGTTAGGTTTGTTACTTATTGAGTACATGGGGTCGGTTGTGCTCATACTACACTTCTACACCTTGCGTGCAAATATTGGATGTTGATGTTGTTGTGACCGACAGGAGCTGGATTTAAAGATGTACCTGTATTCGGGTCGAAGTTGCCTCTTGTTCATAGTAGCCTTAGATTTATAAAAATCTGTTTATGTACATTTCGAATAGATAATGTATTTATTTCATAGCAGCTTTCTAAATTCTAATCTTAGAAGCTCATGATCTGTACTACCAGTCCTTGGGGAGTATATTAGAGTCAGTTAAATATTAATTGAATCGGATATTTGTAAATCGGCTTACCTAATGGGTTGGGTTAGGTGCCATCACGGCTAGTTAGATTTTTGGGTCAGGACAAGTTGGTATCAGAGTTCTAGGTTCATAGGTCTTACAAGTGATGAGCAAGTGTCTTGTAGAGTCTTACGAATCGGTATGATGACGTCCATACTTATCTTCGAGAGGCTATAAGGCATTTGATAAACTTCATATTTCTTTACTTATCGTGCGGCATTGATTCGGCTAGAAATGTACCTCTTTGAATTCATTCCACTCACTCTACTCGCATGTGAACACTCGGTATCAGCTGTGCATCGACGGCTTTTGATTCTATAAATGAGGTTCTAGGTGTGTGTTTTGGTGATGGGCAAGTCTGGAGGACTTGAGGTTAGGTTTATACCGCATCTTAGGCTCGGTAGCTTCAGTTGTGTGAATTTGTACATTTGGACTCATATGTCCGGTAGTATCCCTATGAGTGGAATTTATGACTCGATGAGCGGTTGAATGACTATATGATAAGTATGATGCAACTGCGAGATGTGTTCATATGGGTTGAATGTGAAGAATAAAGTTTACTTGTGACTCAAGATTTTGCTATTGGGTACTTGATTTCTATCTTGATTTAATGTATAGTCTCGAGTTGTGAGTGTATTGAAGGATCTTTCACGTTGTTAAATTGTGGAAAAAATTAAATTCCCATGTCTTGTCAATGAGTTTGAACTCAAGAAGGTTAAGTGATTACATAGTAGTTGTGGCTGTAAAAGGGTATAGAAAGACGCCAGTTTGAGGCCAAGCAAGTGGGTTATCACCTGCGGGGTAATTTACGGATGTGTGATCCTTATAATATTGAGTGGAGAGTTTTTTTTCTACCAGCAGAGTGTATGTGTTGAGATTTGAATTTGAATCTGGGTGAGAAAGTTGACTTGAGTGCCAAGAGAATAAATACGAGCTTAGCGGATAATTGAGGTATTTTATAGTTGGTGTTGCATAAGCTTGAGAAGAATTTTTGTTGAACTGACTGCAGTATCATGGCAGTAATATGGTATGGGTATTGTGAGTTATCAGATATTTTATTCTACGGCTTTTAGCCAAGTGGTGGAGCCTGCTATTGACAATTCAATTTCACGGTTATGTGTTAAATACTAGTTTTGGGTCAAAGGCATAATTGTGTATCCGTTATGACTTGTGGAGGTTGAGATCTTTATGAGATCGAGGATGACTCGAGTAAGGAAATTCCTGGATATGGGTTACATTGCACTTTATGAAAATATGAAAATCATAGGATGATTAAGTTGTTATTTTAAAGGATGCAGTGCGCACGAAATATGAATTTGATTGGTGCTGTTAAGGCAGGGTTACTTCTTTGGATGTTGTTGTGCTAATGAGGCATGTGTCTTTCGGTCCGTTTGGGCGGTGCAATTTAGATTTGAGCAAAATGAGTGACTCTCGAGAAGGTTCTAATGGGTTCGAGATTTATATATAGCAATTGAGAATTTTTTCGGATTTGTGTGTGGATAGAATCTGAGATTTGCATTTGATGATGGCGGGACTTGCGTTAATTCTGCATGACTATGGATTCTACATTCCAATATAAGAAAGGTAAAAGAACAATTTTAAGTTCACATAAGGTCTTTTCAGAGTGGATGTCTTGGTTATGTTATTTATGGGGGATAATTATGATGTGGTGAGCCTTTACAGATATTTTGGTGGCAACATTCTTGGGTTTGATGACCTGCGTGGCTTGGTCGAGTTAGAGTAATTCAGTTCAGATAGCTTGGTTATGTGCAAATGGATTTCAAAGTGTTCTTGATGGTTTATACCATGGTTTGAGCCAGATATTCTCTACTGGTGTGGGGAACATGTTGTGTGTTGTGATTTCCTCGTGGAAGGAAGGTTTCTAACTAATCGGGTATGTAAATTGCTGGTGACTCCGAGTTGATAATGAGATTCATGTGCTTGTCACATGATGGCATGATAGATGTGGTGTATCGTGCGGGATTAAGATTTACATGTACAAGGTGGCAGTTCATTCCTGAAGGGAAGGTCACGAATTCTGGACAAAATGGTCAGTTTCAGATATTTAGATGAATGTTATAACTTCTCGATAATCCCCGAGAAGGGTGCGTATTACAGAAGGTGCATTGTGTTTTGACTTACGGATGTTCATCGGTATTGCGATACTCACCTGGTTGATCGACTACTAATATTCAGATTTTGCTATGTGGCACGGAAGAATTATAGAAGTATTCCTCGTGGGATAATTGTGTATGAGAGATGTGTTAGACATTCGGGCGGTGGAGTTGGGATCAGATATGGTGATTCGTGTGTTCTATGGATTTGGAGATTGGGAGTTCTCAAGAGCAGATTGTTTCATGGTTGTGGACTGTGAAGTTGTGGCCAAAGCTAGCCAGATGATAGTATGTGTTATGATTCATTCATTGTGGAATTTCGGAGGGTTATTTATGTATTTGTGGGTGACCAGAGTTGATTTGGGGTCCATTAGTAGGCCCAATGAGGATGTGTATTCTACACCGGGTCGGATATGTTGACTCCGAACTGCTATTGTTGAGGGATGTGCCATTCGGTTAAAATTGATGTTATTTGTATCTGATATGTTCTAAGTGTTACTCTTCCATGCTACGAGGGTTTGTGATTCGTTGGTTATATGCACACATGATGCGGTTCTGTTTGGGCCTAATAGCGGAATTCGAGCGAGATGGTGATTGGGGTGTGGAATGGTTGATTGCGCCTTGGTTATGGTCTTTCCGGGCTGTGGTATATTGTGTTATTCATGGTTATGGTCATGCACTTCGTGTACTTGATGTCGAATTGCGTGTAGTTGTTAATTTTTAGCATTGTGGGCTAAGGTATTTCATATGGACCAGTGTTTGGATGGTCACGCATTGCAGAGGGGCTATGTTGGGATATGATCCTTTGTGTTAGATTCGTGTGTCTTGGTCTTACTATGTGTTATGGGTTCATACCATTGTGTTGTGGTGGTACTTGTTGAGCTTGCGGGACGGTTCTCTCATTTGAGTCATTTTCCCCAATTGAGTACATTTGAATTGTTGCTTGTTGGTGCACAGATTGCACGGTTGTGACTTTAGCTTGTATTGGTGTGGCATATCAATAGAATAGTTGTGTTTGATGAGATAAGGTCATTGGACCTAGAATAGATACTATCGGATTTGATTACGGTATGTGTGGAAGAATAACATCGGAAGTCGGCTTAGGACTTGGCTTTAGTTCCCGTCGGATGAGAGAAAGCTTCATGATTTGTTGATCTGATGAGTGGTTAAGAGTTTCTGTGTGTTTCTTTCATCATCGGCAGTGTACAAAGGTTCAAAACAAGATTTTAGTTGATATGAGGTTTGTTACCGATGTCGATTTGGTTATCGAGCAACTATTGCAGTCGGAAGTTATTTCTATGAATATTTGAGTTATGTAGTATATCATGTTATTGTGTCTCGGGTTATGGTTATGGCTTTGTGCAACTTGTTCAAACTTAGACAATATGTAGATGCGAGATTCGGGTTTTGTAGGAAATTCCGGATGTTGGAAATTGGATTATGGGTTTACGGGCTAAGGTTGAAGTAATGATCTTTAGTTTGTTGTGTTGTCGGGCCTATATGAAATAGGGTGATGTGGGATCACCCCCGGGTATGTGCATGATAAGGTTACACGGTGATCTGATGGCTTAAGAACAACTCTGGGCACGTTCGAGGATGACCGTATGTTTAAGTGGGGGAGGATGTAATGACCCGATCGGTCGTTTTGAGAATTTTCACCCCGTTCGGTAGTTTGAGGGCATGAATAGCTCCATATAATGTATTATGACTTGTGTGAATCGTCAGTTTTGGTTTTCAGGTTATTCGAAATTGCTTTGGAAGAACGATTCTCAACTATGAAGCTTTAAGTTGGAAGAGTTGACTAAGTTTGACTTTTGTGAATTTGACCTCGGAACGGAGTTTTGATGATTCCAATAGCTCCGTATGGAGATTTTGGACTTAGGAGCGTGTTCGAAAAATTATTTGAAATTCCGTAGTTAAATTAGGCTTGAAATGGCTAAAATAGAAATTTAAGTTTGGAAGTTTGACCGAGGAGCTGACTTTTGATATCGGGGTCGGAATCCAGTTCTGAAAATTTTCATAGGTTCGTTATGTTATTTATGACTTGTGTGCAAAATTTGAGGTCAATCGGACTTGATTTGATAGATTTCGGTATCGAATGTAGAAGTTGAAATTTTTTAGTTTCGTTAAGCTTGAAGTAGGGTAAGATTCGTGGTTTTAGCATTGTTTGATGTGATTTGAGATTTTAACTAAGTTCGTATCGTATTTTAAGAGTTTTTGGTATGATTGAATGAGGTCCCGAGGGGCTCAGGTGTATTTTGGATCATTGGTTGAGAAACTAGTTAAGTTAAGGATTTGCAGTTTGACCATGGTCAATATCGGGTAAAGATAACCTCTTTTCGGTATTTTGAGTGTGTGAGCAGGTTCGTAGCGTGTTTTATGATTGAAAAGCATATATGGTTTGTGTCCGGGAGGTTGCGAATGAGTTTTGGGTGCTAAAACGAATATTTTTTTCGTTTCTGATTTTCTGGTGTAAAATAATTACGAAAATATCATTTTTTATCCCTTAAATTTTGAGACTTCATTTAAATCTTTAAAATATCATATTTCCCTCATTTTAAGGTAAAATTGAGTGATTCAAAAGCCTAACTTGACTTAAATTTCACATGGACTCCATTGGAGGCATCAAAAGAGAGTTTTCGGATTGTTTGGCACACAAAACGAGATAGAACAGCTGGGCAAAAAATATTTAATATCGAGAGTTTGTTCATTTTCCATTTTTGACGAATTGGAGCTCGGAAAGAGGCGAATTTCAGGAGATTTTCAAGAAAAATAATGGGTAAGTGTTCTTAACTCAATATTAGTCAAATTACCCGAATCCATGGTTGTTTTTAATATTTAATTGATGAATTAAGTTGAAAAATTTAGAAAATCCTCTTGATTTAATTTGAGGATTTGAGGGTCGAGTTTATATCGGTATTTGGTAAAATTGGTATGGTTAGACTCGTGGTTGAATGTGCGTTCATATTTTGTAACTCTTGTCAATTTCCGAGATGCGATCCCCGCAGGCAATTTTTTAGTGTAATTTCGGTTTTTTTGAAAAAATTAGTATTTTGATATGGAATTAATTCCTATACTTTGTGTTGACTGAATCGAATTAATTGTGACTAGATTCGAGCTGTTCGGAAGTAGATACGCGCAGAATGGAATTTCTGAAGCATTGTTTAGCTTGCTCGACATTGGATTTGGCTTGTTCGAGGTAAGTAACATCTCTAATCTTGGAGTTGAGGGTATGAACCCTAATTATACGTGTTATGCGAATTATTTGGAGGTGACGCACATGCTAGGTGATGGGCGTGTGGGCGTGCACCGTAAAAATTAAGACTCGGTTGATTCCGTAGAGCTTTATAGTCAATTAACTTGTATTTTTCCATGTATTTTTATGTGTTAGAGAAACTGAGTTGTGACTCATGTTAGAAATCATGCTTATGCAAATGTTGGTATTATTGAGATCCACTGAGGTCATTTCTGCTGTCGAATTATTTGTTTAAATTGTAACTTCATACTCAGTCATGTTCATTCATTTCATATCATCTCTCAGTCTCTCTTGTTATTTATTGATTCATCATATCATCATTTTTGGGCTGCTTTTCATGACATTATGAGTCCGAGAGACTGGAGAGATTGATAACTGAGTGAAGCCGCGGGCCTAATGGCGAGGATATTTATGGGATCGGGCTGCGTGCCGCAGTATATTTTATTGATTGATGCCATGATTGGCTTGATATAGCGCTTGGGCTGAAGGAGTCCCACCGGAGTCTGTACATACCCCCAGTGAGCGCAAGTACCTACTGAGTGCGAGTGCCGAGTGCGAGTGCCGAGCGATTGGAAGGATTGAGTGATTGTGAGGATTGAGTGACTGGGAGGTGTGAGTGACTGTGAGGACTCAGTGAATTGATACTCTGAGAGTATGCATATGGTTTATCACTGAGTTGCATCGCATTTGACATGCACACTTGACTTACAAGCATAGAGATGCATTTTTCCTCATGATGTACGGTATCACGTCATTCATGACTTCTCGTATACATTGACATGTATGCATAGAGATATATTTTCCTCATGCCATTTAAAAATGAAACATTTACATGTTGAAAGTTTTTGGGAAAAATCACAGTTTTTAAACTTACTCATAAATTGGTGATTTCGGTAAAGGATTTGGGTTTTCACTGATATATTTGATAAGTAGGTCTATTTTTCTGGAACTGTGAAGGAGCTGAGTAGTTTATCTCTAAGCTACTTCTTTTATTACTTCCATTATGTTGTCATGAACTGTTGTTGGCTATTGGTGTTGGACCCCGACCTGTGTTCCAGCTCGTCACTACTTTCAACATAAGGTTAGGTTTGTTACCTATTGAGTACATGGGGTCGGTTGTACTCATACTACACTTCTGTACCTTGCGTGCAAATATTGGATGTTGATGTTGCTATGATCAACGAGAGCTGGATTTGAAGATGTACCTGTGTTCCGGTCGTAGCTGTTTCTTGTTCATGGTAGCCTTAGATTTATAAAAATCTATTTATGTATATTTCGAATAGATAAAGTATTTATTTCATACCAGCTTTGTAAATTCTAATCTTAGAAGCTCACGATTTGTATTACTGGTCCTTGGGGAGTGTATTAGAATCAGTTAAATATTAATTAAATCGGATATTTGTAAATTGGCTTACCTAACGGGTTGGGTTAGGTGCCATCACGGCTAGTTGGATTTTTGGGTCGTGACAGTAAAAAGAAGAAACATCTCAACTTATAAGCTCAAAATCGAAAAAATTGAAAATATCAAAATCAATTAATCCGAATCCAAACTTAAAAAATCCGATCCAAGTCGAATTTATTTGAATTGAATTTAAATTGTCATTTTTTCAATTCAAAAACTAAAAATTCAAATCGAAATTTTCATATTCAATTCGAAATGCCTGAACGTTCACCCTGCTCTTTGTTAGATGGCGACAGAAAGAATAAGAACATGTAATAAATTAATTAGCTGAAAGAGCATTGGAATAATATATATATAATTGATTATCTCAAAATTTTCTCTCAATTTCTATCTGAAAGATGATGATTCTTCTTTAGTTAAAGAATGCATTCTTAATTGGATTTGACGGCGGCCACTCCTGAAGTGGCGTTAATTAAGTAGTACTTCTTTTTGTACTTAACTCTTTTTTTAATTAATTAACATAGATCTATTGAAGTGGAGAGAGCTTTAATATGAATTTTAGGGGAACCCTTTTCTGTTTTTCCTTTATGCTTCATAAGATATTACTTTTGTACTATAAAAATAAAAAATAAAACACTAAAGAGTCATATTACATCATATCACATGTGCTAGTAAGGATCTTTTTTTCAAAAATAAAAAATTAAAAAAATATTGAGCATCTCAATTTCGGACACTTTTATGGGCTAAGTGCACCGATAGTCATTTCTAAGCCCGCTATTTAAAATATATCCATAATTTATAATATATTTAAAAATTAGTCAATTCACCTAAACTTCAGGACCAAGTATCCTGAATTTGAAAATTTAGGACTTAGTGTCATGTAAGTGTCCTGAATTTGTGAATTATTAATTTAAAATTCAGGACATAAGATTCAAATTTTTTGACACAATTTTTAAAATTTAGGATACGATGTCCTAAACTTTGAACTTTGAGGTTTAAACTTTAGGACGACGTGTCTTGAAGTTTGAGCGAAATAAACAAAATTTTAAATATATTGTAAAATGTGGATATATTTTAAATAACATGCTTAAAAGTGTTTGTCTGGTGTCATTTCCACCACTTTTATCGGGCAGAACTAGAAAGTTACCCACGGGTTCGGTCGAACCCAATAATTTTACTTTAAAAATTATATTTGTATTAAAGAATTAAGTAAGAACGTAGTTACTAATACTTGATGTCGCCAGAATTTAGCATCATAAAATTCAAATTCTGACTTTGCCGGTGACTTTTAAACTTTTATATATGCTTAGTCAGATATGGAACTTTTCAAACGTTATAAACTCTAATTTAACGTAACATATAACTTAGCGTTTAATGTTTTCCAACTTATGTCCAGATATATACACAACTGTTTGAGCCCTAATCAAGATATCCACCAATAGTGACAGCTCTGACTATTTTTAACGTAAAATATAAATAAACAAAAATTAGTATTTTTATTGTATTTTTTTCATTTATTAACATTACCTCCACTATATTTCGACAACACATGTATTGCGAACTGGAATATCACATGAATTTTCAGAAAGATGTCTAGAACTATACGTTATCATCGCACTATTTTTTTCAATTCCTTCTACTTGTAAGTGCATTATCCTTAGATTATCTAAAGGCTTAACTTATTAATTTATAAGCTTCTAAAAGCCACTAATTAAAGGGAATAACTTTGTAACTAAGATGCTTAGGGATTACTTTATATGTTAATTAAGATGCTTAATCTACTTTCCCAAGGTTGTATCACACAACTATATATAATATATGTAGATTAATGTTGCGCTACATGAAATAATCAATGGGCAAAGAATATTAGAAAATCGATGTTGTTGATTCACACCAATAGTTTACTAAAAGAGCATCAATATTGTTTCGTATTATATTGTTATTGAGTCATATCACAGATAGATTGCATAACTCCTTCAATAACGATATAATTATTGAGTTTAAATTATAACAGACAGATTTAGCGTGATCGTATCAATTAACCGAATAAGTCTTAAGTGGAATGCTGCTTTTAATTTGTGGATTCTCCGCTTGATATTTGGTGGAACCTAATTAAATACAAATTTCAGGCAAGTGTGAAAAGGTAATAAAAGATGGGAAAAAAATGGTAAAAATGAGAATTGAAAGAAAGAAATTAAAAAGAATGAAAAAATATGCTGCAACAACAACAATATCCTCGAATCATGCTAGGGTGGCATTACTTGGCACGACTTGACATTCAATTTGACATTGCCTGTCAAATGTTTTTTTAGAGATCTTAAAAATTCAGAAAATAGAATCAAGAGTTTCACTTCAGCTTCTACAATTAGACCTATCCGTAACAACATCGCCATATAGCATATCATTCACTATAAAAGTCAAGTTTTCTCACAATCAATTTTTATATTATATTATAATAAATCCTCTATAACAACTATTTACCCTAAAAAATAAATAACAATTGAATTTATATGTGATTTTAAGGATATGTGGATTAATTCAATACGAGTGATGAATAGCGTTAGATTAAACAAATGAAAAACGTAATAGATGACAAAACCAATGATAAGGGTGATTTCGAGCTCGGTGGATGGCTCGAGGAAAAATCTGCACTCGATTCCAAGCTTATACTTATGAAGAATTTAAGAACAAGAAATAAAAACTTTGAACAACAAAGAGAATTTGAAGAAATTGTCTTGATATGCGTGTTACAATGTCCCTAATGAACAATTAGTTTCCCCTTTATATAGTAGGGAAGTTTCACCCTAACTATAATTCTAAAAAAAGATAAAAATCTTTCTTTATACTAATCACTGATTCACTACTGATACGGTCCGAGATTTACGCCGTGACATCCGGTTGGGCACGGATATCACGACTCTTTGTTAGTCATGTTCGGCCGTTTGGTAATGCTCTTCGAAGTTGAAGGTTTCGAATCGGACCCGGGAGATGTGGCCCCCATGTTTCCGAGAGCGGATGTTTTACTCGATCCCCAATGCGAGAGGTTTTTCGCCCAGATTCCGATTCATTATGATCACGATCCAATCTCGTTTGTCTTACCGGCAAACCGAGATGTTCAACGGGCCCGATTTTACCCGTATACAATAGTACTTCATTATAGTAGCCAAAAAATATTAGAACAAATGAAGTTATTATAGAGATATTTGACTGTAATAAAATTTATTTTCAAACGAAAACATATTAAAAAAAAAAAAAAAAACTAATGCTCTATCTATCATGGTCCTTTTTCAGTAAAATAGGTTGAAAGTTCGAGAATAATTAATTAGTGGGAACACAAATAATTCTTCTGGGGTAAAAAAATAATTGTTTACGAATGCCGATGAACTTCTGTTTTACGAAAAAAACCTTCTAAAATTTGACTAAAATAGAGTCACTATATTTTGGAGCCAAGATCGAACAATGTATTCGCACAGGGCCGACTACTCCAAATTCATGTCACGTATGAACCAAAAAATTACTCTTTGGAAAAAAGGGAATTATAGAATGAATTTTTTTACTTCGTATACTTTGAAACTTATTTATTAAAATTGTTCTAATTTTGTTTATTGTCAGTCCTAAATAAAATTTTCTTATAATTTATATATAATCCATTATTAGTACCTTAAATTAGGGGATTCATTTACACCATTTTTTTTCTCCTCTCCTCTTCCTTGTTTTTCTGCCGCCTTAATTGCTTGTTAATTTTGGTGATCTTTTTATTTTATAGAAAGATTTAAACAGGACAGAAATATCCAAAGGGTACTACGTTGTCTTCCATGATTAGACTATCTAAGGACCTACTTAATTATCGCACATACATCAGAGCAATTATTCTTATTCCTGAATTGTCCTGGCCTGGTTTGTCGTTAGAGTTATTTTATTTTTCATGGAAACCCTATAGAAAGAATATTTTACTTCAATTTTGGTGATTTTTTAACAAAAACAAATCACCACATAAGAAATATAATTGCACAATTTTGAATCATTTTCTCCTCTTTTATATACACTTTTGTACAAAAAGTAAATTGTTGTCCTTAGATTCTTCTGACCAACATGAAACGGTTGTTAAGAGAAAAAGATGCGCAACTATATTGAAAGAATTTTCATGCAGTATATAATTTTTGGTCATGAGTTGATGTCTTATGTTAAACAACACTAAATAACGAAAAAAGAGACTGAATAGACAAAAATAAAATAAAATAAAGAGAATGTGAATTTCACAATGTCAGTTAAGTTGCACATGTAAAAAAAGTTATATATCTACGATCCACAAAGGAGTGATAACTAAGACACAAAGCACAAATATAATCTTGAGTTAAGGTTAAATAAATATTATTATTTTAGTTCCATGATACAACAAAGGCCATAATTAAGGTCGTTAAGCCTGAGACTGACTTCCTTAATTATCTTGTTATCAAGTTCTCCCAATGCTTTTGGAGATTTAACTAAACAGTGACGAAACATTAATAATTGTTGTCCCACGTAATCGAAATGACAAAATGCGTCCTAGGAAGGGTAGATCTAGTGAAAGAATTACGGGTTCATTCGAATTGGTAAATTTATCTTAAATCTTTTATGTGTTAAAATGCCAGTATATAAGTGTCACGATCCAAACTCCCAACCTGTCGTGATGGTGCCTGACACACTTACTAGGCAAGCCGACAATCGCATAACATCTAAATATTTGAATAAAACATGTTTTAATAAACTCAACAACAGAAAATCTCATAATTATCTGATAAAAGTAGCTGAAACTTTACTATAACCATCCCAAAATCCGGTATCAACGAGTACATGAGCACTGCTAAGTATCAATATAAACCAAAACTCTAGTACAAGTGTCTGAAAATAGAACAATACTGAAGAAAGTAAAAGGAAAGAGAGTCAAGGTATGCGGACGCCATAACAGCTACCTTGAAGTCTCCAAGCAAGTAATCCACAAATCTAGCAACTGCCGTATCCGGAAGTACCTACATCTGCACACGAAGTGCAGAGTGTAGTATGAGTAAAACCGACCCAATGTACTCAATAAGTAACAAGACTAACCTTTGGGCTGAAAGTAGTGACGAGCTCAACAGGTACAGTCAGAACCAACATAATGACAACATAGGTATAATAATGACAATGACAGTAAATAACTCAGAGAAATTCCCATAATTAGCTCGTTCATAGTACAGAAATTTAGACATGCTTTCAAGTTCAAGAGTAAAGACCAACACTGATAAGAACATGTCAACAATAGCTAGCATGAGGAATGATACATCTCTATGCTTACATGTCAAATATGCAGGTCAAATGTAAGGTACTCACACTCTCAGAGTACTCAATCTGTCTATCTTAAATACCCACTCATCACACACACAATCACTCAGCACTGTACGGGTGCCTGATATTAACGCCCCTCTCCAAAGCACGTGTATTTATCACTGTGCCCGCGCTCACTACTGGGATGTCAAACTCCGGAGGGGCGGATCCTGCTCAAGCGCTAATATAAAGCTTATTAGACCTGTTGTGGCGTGCAGTCTAATCCGCATTAATAAATAAGTCAATACGGCCTACTGCGACATACAACCCGATCCATAATTATAAGGCCCCGTAAAATTTTACCAAGGGATTTAAGTTTTGTGGTGCCGAGGTAGGCTTATGTATTTGAGGATTGTAGAATGCACTAAGGAGTTGGGTTGAAGAATACATTTAGGAATTGATGGAAATTTTTTCAGAAGAAGGCAATTTTGCGGTCTGTTTCGCGACCGCAGAACCGTTTTGTGGGCCACATAAGCATCGCAGAGTTGAGCAGGGGGTTTGTTAAATTTTGAAAGTCATTTTTACGGTCCATTATACGATCGCGTAGTAGTTTCGCGATCCGCATTTCCCGTTGCAAATTTGGCATGAAGAAATTTGTTAGATTATTCTGCGGTCCATTCTATGACCGTATAAGTGGTCTGCGGACCGCAGACCTATCGCATACATGTCCAGACCATTCCAGTTTTTGGGCATCAGTTTTGTGGTCCATTCAGCGACCGCAAACCTGAGTTCGGAGTAGGGTTGTGCATGGATCGGATCAAATCGGATTTAGCATATTTCGGATCGAATTTTTGGATTTCGGATCGGATTATTATGCCTCAAAGTTGCAAACTCATATGTATATTTTCTTTGTAAAAGAGGCAGTACAGTAAGAAAAATTCATGTTTATACAATTATGAGAGTACTATGGTGCCAATAGAGCTAAATTCATCAATTGTAAAGGTAATAACTTGAAGGAAAATGTAAAGGAAGTACTAATTATCTGAATTAAGGTTTAGAATTTATACATGCCCTAATAATTTCAGATTTCGGATCGGATCGGATCAGATCGGATCGTATTAAAATTATACCAATTTGAATCCGATCCGAAATTCGAAATTTTAATAAACACAATCCGAAATCCAATCTAATCCGAAATCTGAAATCCGAAATTGAACGGATCGGTTCGAATTTTGCATATCCGATCCAAATGAACAACCCTAGTTCTGAGGGTCCATTTTTCTATTTTTATAACCCGATCCCATTTTGATAAATAGCCTTTGGGACTTATTTTGGGTTAATTACCTGATATCTTAGAGAGAGGTAAGAGCATTTTAAAGAGAGAAGAAGGGAACATAACACTTTAATCATCCAATCTTGCACCAACCTTCAAGAATCAAGGAAACCAATCACTAGATTATCATTTATCCGGGTAAATCCTACTTCTAAGCTTTCATGCAAGAAGTTATGAGTTCTAGTATAATGTAGGGGTTAAAAATAGGACATGCATGTGACCATAGGTTGTAGTATGTGGGACTAATGAACCATTTTGGTTAGTTTCTTGTTGAAATTGATTGAGGGAGGAAGGGATTACCATTGTAGAGCTTTGTAGTCTATTTTGCATACTAGGTGTTTGACAAAATTCCTAAGAGAGTTACACCACGTGAATCCATCTAATTATTATCCGATTTTCGTTATCTTCCTATAGATTATTATTGCTAGAAGTGTTGGGACAATGTAGTAACTTAAGAAAACCTTAAACAAGGTATGTTGGCTAAACTCCTCTTTTAGAATTGAACCCCACAATGTCCTTGTAAGTCTAGTGTTGCTCATTATAAATTGATTGTTTCAAATAAGCCTTTTGTAAAAAGATATATGCGTTCAATTTATATTCCAAACGTTCTTGTTATGTTGAGTTACTATTTGGGAAGGTGATTAAGCATGGGCTGTGTGTTAATATGTTATGATTTGAAAACGTATTTATAATGAAAACTAGCATGTCGAATTGTGTAAGAATTCACATGTGTCTAAGACCCTTAATAATTGCTCATTATTAGAAATGCCTTTTTGTTGATAATCTATAAAATTGCTTGAAAGTGAAAGAAGTGGGTTGGAGATAGAAAGTGTGGCCACCGTGCCAATAATGAGAGTTATACTTGTGCCCAAACGTGACTGTTTTAACTAATGCTATACTTTGTAAGTATTTCCAATGGGTCTTTAGCTCTTATATATATTCATGAGTTGAAATTGTGTATTGCCCCTTTTGGGGAAAAGTATTTAGAGCATAAATGATGTGTTACTCGTTTATGATTGCCAATCATTTTACTCAATTTCTTGAAAAGAAATCCATTGTGTTTAAAGTCTTCATTACTAAAGAACCTAAAGTTGTGATTTTCGAAATATTCTATTTATTGATATTTATGCCGATGATCCATGAAAGGAACGAAATTAAAGTGTAGAATATGAAATACGCCCATTGTGCCATGAATGAAGAATCATAAGTATGGCCAAGAGAGCGAATGAAATTATAATGATGTTGTGAACGGTTGAAGTTACTAACGAGGCTATATATAGTGTGAAAGGTAATGAAGTGAATATAAAATATATTTGTGCTTTTGTTTCCCTAGTGTGCAAACCAAAAATATTTTTGGGAGTATCATTAGCAAACCGAGGAAGGGTGGGTCATAAGGCCCATACCCGAAACTACATGTGCCGGTGTATGGGTGGATTGTGATTATTCCCCTTGTTTGAGATGAGATTGAAATATTGATGTGATTGTGGTTATTCCCCTTAATTGAGATGAGGTTGATATTAGCTGTGAATTGGAAAGTCAACCCACACGGTATATGTGGGAAGGCGGCCTAGCCGATCGGGTAGAGATCAGACGCCATGTTGCGCACATGGTGGTACTACTCTTGGTAACACCTTTCTTTCGTACCACAAGTCAAACCACATTGTTCGTGGGGATATGTCCTAACCGATCGGGCGTGATCAGACTCCGTGCTAAAAACATGGTGATATATAAGTGCTAATGATCTCCCAACCAAAAATATATGTATTGTTTTCGTATTTTGAAAGTTGTTATGTTTTAACTAAGCATTTGGATACTGTTAATTGTGACTTGTTATTTCTATGGTTTTTCCTTTATTATATTGACATTCTATTTTGAAAGTGGACATTTAGCTTTACATACTAATACTAGTCAATATGTATTAACGTCCTTTTTGCCGGGGGCGCTGCATCTTCAATGGATGCAGGTGGTTCGTCAGTGAGCGGTTTTGATCCTCGTTAGTAGTTACTCTCTATTCAGCAGATTTTGGTGAGCCCTACTCTGTCCCGGGCTTCTTGTCATTTAACGTTGTACGTTATATTTTGAGGTATAGCTGGGGCCTTGTCGCCGGTACATTCATACAGGTTGTGGGTGGTATATGATGTTGGGAAATAAACTAGTAAGTGTTGGCATTTGGGCAAACATGTTTTTTTTGTTATCATATCTATAAACTGTAATATTTTGAAAATCAAAAAAATGAATATCCTTTAGTCATGGAAAAAGAATGTGGAGCAATTGACTCTTCTCATGTATATCACTTGTATTGGTTCTTACATTATTAATGACCAAGGTTGGGTAGAAGGCATCTAATATGCTTGCTTAACTGGGGTATCTTGGTTGAGCGCCGGTCGCGCTCCCCGAGGTCGAGGTGTGATAATAATAACTCTCACAACCTCGTTCTCAAGCCTACCTCAGTCATCAATCACTCAAGTCTCAAGGGCTCACAATCTCGTACTACTCAGCCCAAACAATAATAACATGTGATGTAACAAAAAATGATAATAGAGATTGAGATATGATATACAAATAAAGGATCATGACTGACCACATAATTGCAGTTAAAGCAGATAACTCAAAACAACCGAAATAACCTCACTAGGCCTCAACAAAATAAGCACATAGCTTAAACATAGTTTCTAACATAAATACAGTTCAACTACTCTAACAAGTAAGAATTTCATGGATAGAACATGACTTGATAACAACACAGTCCAAAAGAATCAAATCATGATAACCACAGTGCACACCCACACGCATGTCACCTAGCACGTGCGTTACCCCAACACAATACGAATAACATACCCTCAGTTCGAAGTTTAGAAGTGTTACTTACCTTAAAGTGCGCAACTTAATGCTCCAACAAACCTTTTGTCTCGTGAATCGGCCTCCGAACGACTCGAATCTAGTCAAAAATAATTTAATATAATCAATACAAGCTATATGAATCGAAATAAAGCTTAGATCTTTAACCAAAATCAAAAAGTCAACCAAAAAGGTCAACCTCGGGCCCATGACTCGAAACCCGATAAAATTCACAAATTTCGAATACTCATTCAATAATGTGTCCAACCATACCAAAATCATCCAATTTCGACCATAAATCGACCCTCAAATCCCCAAATCTCACTCTCCAATACATAGTCCAAAAATTCTCAAATTTCACCTCAAGCATATTTATGAACAAAAGTGATCCAAAGTCACTTATATCTTGAATTATAGTAAAATCCCTCTCAAAAATCGCCCCTAGCCGAGCTCCACAAGTTCAAAATGAGAAAAATGCCAAACCCTTCGACATTTATGCTCTGTCAAGCAAAACTGCAATTGCAGTCCATATGGTCATATTTGTGACACCGCTTCTGCAGTAAAAGGTCCGCTTCGTCGGAGTTCACCGAACTTCCGACCAAGCACACCTATGGGAATGCTTCTGCGGCCCAGGATTCGCTCACGTGCGTCCGCACCTGTGGAGACACTCCACTTCTGCAACTCCAACTCTTCTGCCAAAAATCCGCTTCTGCAGCCTCTTCCAAGCCTAGCCAAACTCCGCACATGCGACAAACCTGTCGCCTCTGGGACTTTGCACCTGCGGTCAAGACCTCGCAGGAGCAATCACATCAGAAGCCTTAAGCTTCAGCAATTCCTTAAGTCCAAAACTCAATCCGATTTCAATCCGAATCAAACCCGAGGCCTCCGGGACCCCATCTAAACATACCAACACATCCTAAAACATGATATTAGTCGAAGCCTCAATGAACATCAGAATCACGAATCACACTCTAATTCAAGCATAATGAAATGAATAAATTTCCAACTTCTAAAACCAATGTCGAAACCTATCAAACCACTCCGATTGACCTCAAATTTTGAACACAAGTCATAAATGATACAACAGACCTATTCCAATTCCCGGAATTAAAATCCGAATCAACTCTCGGTCAAACCTCTGAACGTTCCAAACCTTCAACTTTTTAACTTTTGCCGATTCAAGCCAAAACGACCTACGGACCTCCAAATCAATATCCTAACATACTCTTAAGTCCAAAATCACCATATGAAGCTGTAGGAACCATCAAAACTTCATTCCGAAGTTAACTATACAAAAGTCAAACTCCGGTCAACTTCTTCAACTTAAACTTTCAACATTGGGACTAAGTGTCCCAATTCACTCTGAAAATCCCCGGCACCAAACCAACCACCCCGGCAAGTCACATAAGCAAAAATGAACATAGAAGAAGCGATAAATAGAGAATGGGGCTACAATGCACAAAACAACCGGCCGAGTCGTTACAATAAGTATTAATAATAGATTTTGAACATATTAAAGGGATATGATAGAATTTCAAACTCAAAAGATGGTTTAATCGCCTCTGCGTTACTGAATAAAACACATAGGAGTCTTATTTAGCAAAAAAAGTAAAATAAATAA